>NC_071093.1:34846058-35489392 GCF_027358695.1 Spea bombifrons
ATTCATAATATTATTCTACTTACAGCAACATTCATACAGAACAGGCCCATAGAGCCCATGTATTGTAGCAGGTAAGGACTGGCATAGGGGAAGATAATCCCCCTTGACTGGTTTGTTATTGGGGAAGGACTGGCATAGGGGCAGATAATCCTCCTTGGCTGCCCTGGTTTTGGGGAAGGACTGGCATAGGGGCAGATAATCCCCCTTGGCTGCTCTGGTTTTGAGTAAGTATTGGCATAGAATCAGATAATCCCCCTTGGCTGCTCTGGTTTTGAGTAAGTATTGGCATAAAATCAGATAATCCCCCTTGGCTGCTCTGGTTTTGGGGAAGGACTGGCATAGGGGCAGATAATCCCCCTTGGCTGCTCTGGTTTTGAGTAAGTATTGGCATAGAATCAGATAATCCCCCTTGGCTGCTCTGGTTTTGAGTAAGTATTGGCATAAAATCAGATAATCCCCCTTGGCTGCTCTGGTTTTGGGGAAGGACTGGCATAGGGGCAGATAATCCCCCTTGGCTGCTCTGGTTTTGAGTAAGTATTGGCATAGGATCAGATAACCCCCCTTGGCTGCTCTGGTTTTGGGGAAGGACTGGCATAGGGGCTGATAGCCCCCCTTGGCTGCTCTGGTTTTGGGGCAGCACCTGAAGCTTTCTCATTTGTTTCGTATAGAATTTGACAACGCATATGAGCCATTTGGCCCATCGTGTCTGCATGTTGTACCTGATGTAAAGACTCTAACCTTAAGTCAGTCTTTAGATTCAGGATATACATCAGGGTTTCTAGCATAACAAGCACGTATACCATGGCCGGATCCTTTTATAGGTAAATGTGTTTAGGCTAGAAATAGATAAAAGTCTAAGGAGCTGGGAAGATCCTTCTGCAATCAGCGCTTGATGTACCGGGGGAAGAGATGTATTTTTCCATTAACAAAAGGGGATATAAACACAGCGCCAGGTATAGATTCAGCAGCACCACATACCTGTAGAGTCTCTAGAGTCTCACTCTAGGAAAAAAGTACCAAAATACAATAAACCGAGCGCACCCTACTTCTCTGTCTGCTGTATTTTTCCATTGTTGGAAATTGGGCCTATTTTCATAGTTTTACTTTATTATTATTATTATTATACTTTATTTATAAAGCGCCGACCGATTCCGCAGCACTGTACAAGGTAAAAATTTTACAGGTATTTTAGGACAAGCTGAGCTATTCATAGTAGCCAATGCAAAAATAGTAATTATTACTATTATTATTTTGTTATTATTGTTTTTATTGTATACTCAGAAAATAGTGGTTGTATCAAACGACTTATAGGTCTTGTAAAAACCTTACTGAAAAACTGAATTATTTAATATACTTTTTAAAGAGGTTACTATATATGACAAACATCAGTACATAGATCCCTGAGGTTCTGGATACAATATACTGTTATGGCAATGTCACTGGCCTCAAAATAATTGAATCTAAATTGGTGTTTACTCCACAGACAACATCATTGAGTTTGGGTCCACACTTCTATTACCTATTTAGGGATACGTCTCCCAAAAATCCCCATAAATTGTAAATAATTACAGATTTAGTTTTTCACGGAACTAAAAAGTAGTCAGTCTCTCCATGTTATGACCTTCCCATAGCTTTCCAAGTACTCCCAGTCGTGTTAAAACCACAGGATAACAAGCTCATTTTTTATATATTTTTTTTAAATAGGGAAAACTATAAATATCCTTGGTCAAGTTCCAAAAAAGAAACAAGATTAGGAACCTTCCAGACCTTGAGAGTTGTCACAGATCAGCATTACTAATAGATATGTGGGTGACAACCCCTTCTCTGTTTACTGACACTCACTTAAGTTAATAATTCATTCCAAATATTATAAGCTCACGAGCAGGGCCCTGAAAAGCCCACCATTCTTGCCAGGAAAATTGTGTAAAAAGAACCATACGGCTAGCTGGCAGCTCACGGGCCGGGTTCTCAACTCCCAATGTGTCAGTACGATATGTTCTTATTAAGTTTTTAAAGGTAACCCAACTTAAATTAACTCTAAATTGGTGATATTCAGTTCATCTTCCTTTACTTAAAAATCCCACATTTTAGGGTGGGGGGATGCACAAGAAACTAGATTTCCCCCAAACCCTACCTTGGTTTGTTGACCTTGGTTTGTCTGTCTCCTTAATGAAACATTTTGCTGATCAGGACTGTGGCAACAAACGTATCAACAAAGACTGACTAACAACGAAAAGTCCGGCTCTATAAGTATATTCTACTAGATATAACCAACCTCCGACTAGAGCGTCTTTGCTGGGCTGGGTTACCGGGTGCGTCTTTTTACATGTAGGTGACTTTTAATAGGAGCAGGAGAATCATTTAAATATCTTCCACTCAGGACATATATCCACGTGTGATAAAAATAATTCTTCCGATTTCATGTAAGAATTGCTTACATGCTCCTTCGGTACCAGTACAATTAAGTTGCTTACATAAAGTGAGCTTAAGTCAAAAAAGTATTCTATAGAATATTCCGTTATGTTTTACATGTTTTGGCCCAAAGGCCGCTTTGTTCTCTTAGTTATGTTTTGTCATTGTCCTTTCCAGGTACATGTATCAAGTCTTAACAAAGAACACCACTGTCACGGATCTTAATCGGAATTTGCTGGTGGAAACCATTCGCTCCATCACAGAGATACTTATCTGGGGAGATCAAAATGACAGTTCTGTGTTTGAGTAAGTGACATCTTTCACGTAATGACAATGACTTATCTGGTTTTAGATCAGTGTAGGGTGCCCAGTGTAACCCACTCACTTGTGATAAGAATAATCCTTCCGGTTTCATATCATTTATTAAGTGTCCATCCCTTGGGTCACAACCAACAAGGATTATGAGCAAGTCTACTGACTTGGGTCAAATGCTATCTCTAAATTCTATCGCTGTTTATATGGGCACTGGTGGTTATATCAAAGCCCTACCGTTTGCCTGTGCAGTTGAGATTATGGTAATACTGGCGCCGAAGCTATGGCTTCCTTTTTAAAGCAGTCAAGTATAGGCCCTACATGATAGCTAAGGTTGCTTACCCACTTTTAATAAGAAATTAAACCATACAGATGGACATCTAGAAGTAGCGTGTGTTATAGATTGGATGAGATCATGTGCAAAGATGTTTAAATTAATACAGTAGAAAATAAACATAAATATTGTTCTGATGTTATCTCATTGAAAATGTGTGACTCTTCAAATTTCTTTAACTTGGCCCAAATAAAGGTATCTCCTGTAACTAATGGAATCATCTTAGTTTGCATCACCAATGCTCTATCCATTTTCCTTATTGGGTTGGAACAGAAAAGGGATATTTAAAGTAACGATGCTCAAATGTTATTTTACAGCTTCTTTCTGGAGAAGAACATGTTTGTTTTCTTCTTAAACATTCTGCGCCAAAAGTCTGGTCGTTATGTCTGCGGTCAGCTGCTGCAGACTTTGAACATGCTGTTTGAGAATATTAACCATGAAACGTCTTTATGTAAGTACCCGGTAAATGTGAGTACTTTACTATGCGTTGGGAAGGAGGGTTTGCTATGCGTTATTAAGGGCCATCTAATTCTGCAATAGTTCATAAGTTCCAGCAGATTGCAGTGTCCAAAAAAGTTAAAATAAAATAATTAGAATTTTAAAAAAAAGCACTTTGTAGACCCTCGCGGTAGTAGCTGAAGTTGTGTCTTGAACCTTTGCATGGCAATGGATGGACTTTGATTAAAATAAACGTGTCATACAAGTTTTGACATCATTTGTCATTCCAGTATTTTTATGTGTCATAAAAATGTTTAAGGAGTCAAATTAACAAGTCAAGATCTTTAAAATTCATAAATATGTCTCCTTTATAATTGATTGTTTGGGTTACGGTACGAGTATTTCTTTTTTTTTTTTTTGTACGCAGATTACCTGCTATCCAATAACCACGTGAACTCTATCATTGTTCACAAGTTTGACTTTTCGGACGAAGAGATAATGGGTTACTACATCTGCTTCCTAAAAACTCTTTCAGTCAAACTCAACAATCACACAGTCCACTTCTTTTACAACGAGGTGAGCATTTTCCAATTACTGATAAAAGCACAGTTTTTGCGTCATCTAGCTGCTGAAACATGTCTATGGAAAAACCCGAAATATCTATCGTGCTGGTGTACCCAAAACATTGACAAACATTGATTGTGTGTGTGTGTGTGTGTATATATATATATATATATATATATACATACAGTATATTCTCATACAATTGTGTATGCTGTGTTATTATCTGATTTATAGAGCACCATCATATTCTGTAGTGTTGTACAAAGGGCATCACATAACAATTGAGACTTATGGAAACAGAAGGTTTGGAAGACCCTTCTCAGCTGAGCTTACAATCTAGAAGGAGATGGGGAGTCCCTGGGACACTAGTGTACATAACTTTTCCATTAATATAAAAAATGCAGATTCCCCTTTTTGTTTTGTATAAATGCTCACAAGTTTGAAGCATATGCAATACTTAAAATATGCACTAGAGGGCAGTGGGCACTTGGTGAAGCTTTATTCTGGTCCTCAATACCATCTCTAATTGTATTTTTTACTTTTTATTCACATGCATTTAGTATAATTGTAACTGTAACTTTATAAATGTTATCAGAAATACTAGAATGATGGAATATATAAAAAGAGCAAATGACAGAAATGTACTATACGTGGGTACTGGGCACAGTTGTTACACTGACTCCCACCAAGTAGTTAAAATGTGGTTTAAAAAATACTCTGCTTATTTTTCATTTTAGCCCTATGTACTAGACAAACACCATGACTCTCTATCATATTGCCTGTAGGGAAACAATAGAACCAGGTACTTGGTGCTTTTTTAAAACTGTACATTCCTCCATTGGTTTTTCACCTGTGTGGGTCAGTCTGGGGAGATCAGAAGATGTCCCCATCCAGCCCATGCTCCCAAAGCCTGGAAAAGGCAGGACAGTGGGAAAGCTACCCAGCACACTGCCTGGGATCCGGACTGTTCTGTGAAAACTGGGACTGTTGGGAGGTATGGGTACACTAGCAGCGTTTATCACAGATACACTGCAAATAAGACAAGATAATTTAGAATACACTCCTATTCAAGCCCTCTGAGTACTTTAATATGCATTGTACCAATGGAAAATACAATGAAGTTAAAGCTCTTACTGACACAGAGGCTGCCCTCCCCCTCCTGATTGGCTGCTTATGGGGCTTTGCTCTCACTTTATGAATGCCATTTTTGGGTGTTAATGGCAATTGTTGTTATTGTTGTGGAGATATTTTAAAAATGTAACTTCATGGAAACTGGATCGGAAGCATCCTGCGGCAGGGCCAGCTTTATCCAATCAGTCTCCTCACCACCTTCTTTACAAAAGCTGGTGGAATCGGTCAATAACAATCTGCAGCTCAGAAGTTGGCGAGAGATAACAGAATTCAGAAGAATAATCATGCATCCTTAGCAAATTATATTTACAATAATAGTGTTCACACCAGGCGCATTTTAAATAGTCACGTGTTTAGTTTTTTAAAAAATCTGTACGCACCATTACATGTGTCTATTTAGTGTGTAATGTAGGATTTGGGGAAAATTGACAGATCTGTTAAGTCATTTAAAGAAAATATCTACTAAATTAGTACAACAAAAACAGAATTTGTAGATTTTGTGATCTTGTATTCGTAATGCAGCTTCATCTTTATATGTAAGTAATACTTTTCTAATTTTTATGTTACAAAATTTTGTGTTACAACATTTCTGTATTTAAAATAATTCGGAGCTGATCTTTTCCTTTTAGCACACCAATGATTTTGCTTTGTACACGGAGGCCATTAAATTCTTTAACCACCCCGAGCACATGGTTAGAGTTGCGGTGAGAAACATCACCTTAAATATCTACAAAGGTAAGCAATTGCTGTTTTTAGTATAAAGAAAACAAAAAGTCAGCCTGACTGTGGTCGCTAGCTTTTATCTGTGACTGCGATTGGGTGCCTTGTTTAAAGGTAAGAATATATTAGCGAAAGTTGCTCATTTAGAAATGTTTTTTGGTATATAGACTGATTTATGTTTTAGCTGAGTGTAAATGGAATAGAATGAGTGTTAAAGGTCCTTGTCTTTGTGAATGCATTTTTGTAGACTATGTAATTGCGTTAATTAAACTGTAGGTGGCGCCAGAGTATTAGGAAACTACAAAATTATTGGCTTAAAAAACAGGAGGAAAAACTCCGAAAGGTGTTCGGGAATCAGAATATTTTTGCAGTTTTAAATGAGTGTTTAACAACAGAGGAAACGTTTAACCCCTTCAGCACCGGGACGTACCTGGTACTTCCTGGTTACTGGTCACCGGTAGACCGGGACGTACCAGGTACGTCTCCTCCAAAAAACGCCCCCACATCACCACGATCGCGGCGATCGTGGAGGCGCTGCTGCTACTGTCTGCCCAGGAGTCCTGGGCAGACAGCACAGCCTCTCTAAACCCGCCCCCAAGCCTACGATCACTCCCACGGAGTGATTTTATAGGCAGAAACAGCGATTGCAGAAAGATCTGCAATCGCGGTTTCAGCTGCCACAGGCAGCTTCAGGGAAGGGGGGGGTGTTGAATGGGTCCCCACACAAGTGTGGGGACCTGACACAACACCCCCCAGCTGCCTGATCGCTCCATGAGAGCGTCAGTGCAGCGTTAACCCCTTCAATGCCGCGATCGCGGCATTGAAGGGGTTAATTCCCGTTTTGTAGGGGGCTCTGGCAGACCAGCAACAGCAAAAACGAGCCCCCAGAAGTCCTCTGATCAGTCCTGTAGGACTGATCAGGAGACTCCTCCTCTACAATCTCCAGTCTGTTGGAGATTGTGTCCCAGCTGCCAGAGGCAGCTTCAGGGACAGGGAGACAGGGTTCTTTGGTCTCCACATGAGTGTGGAGACAAGCCCCCCCCACCTTCACCCTTCCTCAGTTAACCCCTACCCCCCTCTTCCTCAATTAACCCCTTCAATGCTGCGATTGTGTATGACCCCCATCACAGCATTGCAAGGGTTAATATTAGTCCCCACAAGCTTGTGGGGACTAAATACCAGTCAATGCTGTGCTTCAATGGAGCATCAGCATTGAAAGAGTTAAAAAAAATGTAAAAAATAATAATAATTAAAAAAATAAATTAATTTAAAAAAAAATAACAGCACTGACCTGAAAGTCCAGGGTGCTTCCAGGTCAAATGCTGGGCTGATCAGATCGCTCCTGGCCAATAGGAGTGATCGGATCATTATGGCAGCCCACGGATGACCCTGCTCTACAAAGAGAGAGGGGTCATCTAGGGTAATTATGAAAAACACAAATTATTAATAAATGAAATAATCATAATTATTACCTGATCACTTGTCGGTGACATTTTAAGTCGCTGATTATTGATCGATCTCCCTGATTGATGTCAGCGGCCTAAACCTGTCACTTACAAGCAATCTGATAAAAAAAATATTTAAAAAAATGTAAATGCACATGTTCCAGTTTTGCCCTCATAGCTTCCTCAAATAATGCATGAACCATGCATGTGAGGCCTTGTTGGAACCGGGGGATGTTGGTGAACAAAATGTGGTGCTTTCTTCCACTGTTGCGCTTATGGTGTGCAAGAAATTCAGTGCAACATTGAAATGTATGCGTTAAAAACGCAATAAAATAATTTCCCTGTGAAGTTTGGCAGACATCAGTGAAGAAATGGCTAGCTGAAAACTGTCAAAACTACCCTAGTTGAACACCTTGACTTGTCTACTGTTCATAAATATATACTTTTATGGGGTAATTTACAGCGGGGGGCTTCCAAAATGTCCCAAATGGGATATGGGCCCAGGAAACCAATTTCTGAAAATTCCAAATGTGAAAACGAAAATGCGCATGTTCCGGTTTTGCCCTCATAGCTTCCTCAAAAATTGCATGAACCATGCATGTGAGGCCTTGTTGGAACCGGGGGATGTTGGTGAACACAATTTGGTGTTTTTTTCTGCAGTTGCACATATTCTATACAAAATATAATATAAAATCTAAAGCAACATTGCAACATATGCAAAAAAAACAAAAAAATATAAAAATACCTCAAAATTTGGCAGCAATTGGCCATAAAATCCCTGTTTGAAAAGTGTCAAAATGACCCTAGTTGTACACCTTGACTTATCTACTGTTCATAAACATATAATTTGGGGGGGATAATCAGTATCTGTGAGAACTATTGCAGTTATTAGACTACCATGCCAAATTTGAAAAAAATTACATTTCAAAAACGTAATGCATGCCTTGCAATATTTGCCCTATACTGGTCAAAATAGATAAAAATCCTGGCCATGTTGGGTGGTTTCCAAATCAGGACAACTTAATGAATATATTTGAGATAATTTTTTCCCATTGGTTCAATGTGTGTACAATTTGTATGTATACAAAACTGTAAAAAAATGCGTTTTTTTCATTTTTTCCCCACTTTTTCCAGTTTATTTCAAATAAAACAATGTACTACCCAGCTTAATATGGTTTCAAATGAAAGCCCTACTTGTGCTGAAAAAAACAATATATGATTTGTGTGGGTGCACCACTTGATAAGAGAAAAATTACAGTTGAAGAAAGACATGGCAAAAACACAAAAACGGCTCTGGTCCTTTAGCGACACCCTAGCTTAAAAATCCCGGTCCTGAAGGGGTTAATGTATACATAATATATGTAATATATATATAAATATGTGTGTTGTGTGTGTATATGTAGTTTGGAATAGCCATGTTATTCTAATAGTGTAGATGGAAATAAATGTATTGCATCATAAATGTATTGCATCATAAAATAGCTTTTTTTATTGGATTAACATTCCATTTTAAGGACAAGCTTTCGAGAATATTTACCCTTTTCTTATTAAATCAATAGCAATGCTTCTTAAAATGGAACGCCAGTCCAATAAAAAGGGTATTATTGTATATATATATACATACATACAATATTAATGCACACTATTATTAAAAAAAAAAAAGAAACCTCAGGTATGTGTATTTTTATCTGTAAACATACAATGACCAATGTACCATGACCTACTTATATCTAGAGAGAGATACAGGGTTTTTTTGCAGGAAAGTATTTGATTCCAACGCCCTTGCTTCATTATTCATTATGAAGGTCCAACAATGGCAAGTTTTTTTCCAGGAAGAAAGGCACTGCATAATTCAGTGGGCGAGGAGACGGAAGAAATCTCCTGATTTTACTATACATTATACAGGACCAGCCAAGCCCTACCTACCTGTAACAGGAGCTCACTGACGTAGGACCTTCATAATGTATAGTGAAGTGAGTTAGGTGGAACCACAGCTCTTCACTTAGTGTATTAACCCCGCTGTCATTGTATGTTCATGTTGTGTACCAATAATAATAAGCTTGTACAGATCATACATATATACCCAGCTTATATATGTTACCCCGCTCTTGGAAATACAGTAGAAATGCTCGTATTTGGCCCCTTTGTTTAGTTTTTTTTTAGCTAGTGGAAAGTATCCGAATGTTTTCATGCCTTTTCTCATACCTTGGTATTTGTGTGTATATATATATATGTGTATATATGTATATGTGTGTGTATGTATGTGTATATATATATATATATATATATATATATATAAATAATTATGGTATAGTTTAATGAGCCCAAGATTGCATATACATTTAATTTGCCACTTTTGGGCATTCCTAATGATCTTGTAACCTGGTTGTACTCTTTAGAAGGATGTTTTATCATCCCAGTTTCTATCTTATTAACTTTCGTTTCTTATCATTTCTTCATTGCTGATTCCCATGCGCCCTCACACAGTCTCATGTAAGTTTATTCAACGATTTATTGTTTGTGTGTTTGTCTTGGATATGCAAAGATTCCCTAGCTGGTTGCTTAACCGGTTATAAACCTTCCCTTTGCCATCTTTTTACACCCAATCTTAATTATATGTTAAATACCTAATCCAGGCCAACTTGCATTTATGTGTTTTAATCAATGCAGATACCTGCAGGCGTTCTTTAGCTGTTTTCACACTTAATCTGCTTCTGGCTGCATCTTGTAAGCATTCATATATATATATATATATATATATATATATATATATATATATATATATATATATATACTTCTAGCGCTCCTATAGAAATCAATGAGTGTAGCTGCAGCCAATCACACTCATGCTAACGTGCTATTGGCTGCTGCCATTGACTTTAATAGGAGTGCTACTGAGCATGTACGGGAAGTACACCCCAGCATGTAAATAACACTATTTTGGAACTCGGCTGTTCCATCAATACCGAGTGTTTAAAATGTGCTGTCAAACCTCTAATATTAGTTGCGGCAGATGGCTTCTTTTGTTTGATCAGCATGGATTGTGTCAAAAGAACAAGCTTAGGCGGAAAACATTTTGCCACCATATGTAACTTCATAGCTGATTTACCACGTATTGAAAGGTTTTTTTTTAACTAACTTAGAACACTAATGTTAATGGGTCTTTTTAATAGTTAAAAACACTTGTATTAATTTACATTTTACTTAAATGATTATAGCCCTGTAGCTCGTGTTTGCTCATTTTTTCTTAGGCGATTGGGCTGTCATAGGTTTCAGGACCTTTTTAAGGTTTTTTCACCCAGTTTCAGTTAATAGACACCTGCATGTATCCATTACTCATTTTTGATTTCCAGTCTGTGCCACCATAATTAACCACTCATATATAATACATCTTTGGGGTTTTTTTTTAATTCTAATGTTGTATTTTAATTAAAAAATATGATGTGTGCGCATTATTATTAAGGGGAAACCGGATTTCCTAGCCTGTCTGGTATCATATGGGGATGTAACATCGTTATAATCCGAGTTTGAAAGAATATCATTAAATGTTCCACAAACAGATATGCCGCCTGCCTTCTCTAAACAAGCTTATTAATTGAGGAAATGTTATAGACTTGGAGATACACAATGAAATGTTAATGTCGATGCTGACCTTACAAATCCAGAGCGTACGGCTATCGTCTCATCTGTTTAATGAACCCAGTAGTACAAACATTGTATCATATATTATGTAAAGGAGAAGTAATCTTTATGTATCAAGGTTGGTTAGATAAGGGGGGAATAAGTGCTGCCTGGCAGTACAAATGAATGCAACTTTCCTTGTAACAACATAATCACACTCAATGTCAGGTAACAATATGTAACTGAATCATACAATATCGTTCTTGGAAGATGTCCAAAGTTCCTTGGAACACTTTCCTGAACAATGCCATTGTAAAGAAGTTTACTCGCATGTCCTCGCCTTGAATGCTATTAATTTCTATGGAGGAAGATCTGAAGCTCCCTTGTTTGCCTAATAAAGGTCATGCTTGTTTCGGCAAAGGGGAAGATTGCCAGGACTCGCATTACAGATATAAAATATCTCAACAGCTGAGTTACTAATCACAGCTCTTGATCAGCAAATCAATATTTTAAAAAGCCAAGAGAATGACCAGTCGATGGGACGGTGTCCTGTTATAACCTGGGGCACGTTTGTGACATTATGGATACGCTAGGATACATCCAACCTCTCCGAAATAGTCAATTGCAATTCTGAAAAAAATACCTGTTTTTGGTATAAAACGTGGAAAACTTAGTGGGAAATTCCATAATACTCTAATATTACAATGTTGACTTTGAAAATAAAAGTTGCGTTTTAACCACTCTTCTTTGTTATCGTTGTAGTTAACAACCAGCCGATGTTGCACTATATCAGAGATAAGACAGCGGTGCCGTATTTTTCCAATCTTGTTTGGTTTATTGGAATCCACGTCATTGAACTCGACAAGTGTGTTCAGACCGATGAACAGTAAGTCTACCATCTGTACGCCTTGTTTCAGATGCAGATGGTAACAATGTACATTTGCAAATAAAAAAATGTAATTCATTATTCTGGTCATTTTTTATGTATACCTCCTATACAGGGTTGTATTGTTTTGCCAGTAAAATGGGATTTACTAATGGATTTCTTTATGGCGGGTACACTGGGTAGCGGGATGTGCAGTACGTGGCCATACAGAGTAAGTGATAAAACGGAGATATATAAATACATATATACGACCGTTTTCAGAAATTTTGCTATAGCAATTTTCCTTTGATTACACAAAACCCGGCAGAACAGTTGTATATTCTGGGACGTTCTTTCATCTTCTGCCCAAGGGTAATAATCGGAGCATGGTGTTTTATTCACGCCGGTGGATTTATCAATGCTTCTAGTTTTACGCCGTTGCCGAATGTTAATGTATGAAAACTGTTATAGGAAGCGGGTTTGCTGCCAGTTTGGGAACAACCTTCCTTTGTGTTGATTTTCTGCATTATAAACAAGTACTTAATCCTGATGGCCTTAATCTCCTGCGTTCTGAATGATCGTATGACTGCTTCTTAATTGGATTGCATGAATTATTCACAGCTTCTCCAGGGTCAGCAGCCGCTGTAGGAGCCTCCCGATGTACTAATTGAACCTTTGCTTGTTGTGCTTGAGTGATTGGAGTGGTAGCGTAATCCATATTCCGAAGCAATCTATTAAAGTTAATGTAATTTGGCTAAATTAATAGGCCACGCTGTCAAACGGGAAAGGATAGAACGAGAGGATGTGGCACAGCCTCTGGCGCGTGTTTCTTCGTACACTTAATGGAGTAATGTCTTGGGACTTAAACGCCCTCTCCCACAAAGCACGCTTTTTTTAACAGGAGACTGGCATGGTTAAAACGCCAAACGAGCGAGCTGTCGTTCTCCAACGCGTTTAACCCACTGCTTTTAAAATTCCTTTTTCCCCGATTGGTCTTTTGTTAAAATTAGAATTTGGATTCTATGTCTATAAACTCCAAAATGTTTGTTCTCAAGACGCAAGCTATAGTTTAATTCAGTGTAATAAAAAATAATAAAAAAAAGACATTTCCCAAGCAAAGTAGCAGCATTTAAAACAGTTATGTGTGTGAATGTGTATGTATGTATATGAATTAATCAATTAACAAATTGTGTCCATTAAAATAACGTGAAATGGATCAGAAAGTCAGTGTAGATTTTGTTAATGCTGTAAATGACTATTGTAGCTGAAAACAGTTGATTTTTAGTGGAATATCTTCATAGGTGTACAGAGGCCTTTTATCACTCCCATCACTCCTGCGTTTCAATGATACATTGTGTTTGATAATCCAAGTTTAAAAGGCTAATTGATAATTAGAAAACCCTAATGTTACACAGCTAGAAGTTTCCTTGTATTTCATGAGAACCGCCAAGTGACCCCAAACTTTTTTAATGAAAGTGTGTGTGTATATATATGTGTGTATATATATATATATATATATATATATATATATATATATATTAATTACATTTATATACCTTGATGCCTAATAAGCAAATAAAAAATAATAAAAATAATCGTTTGGATGTCAGTAGAGGCAGGGATACCAGTCTGAGTCTTTGAGGCATCAGTGCAATTATAAACTTTGCGCACTGTTGTAAGGTAATATTAGGTCGTAATAAGCTATACAGTGAGAAGGACCAACATGATCATCAGCGGAGAAGGTCGTCATATTCTCATATATCATTAGAGCCCGATGGCCATTTAATATGCTTAGTATCTCCAAGTCTCTCAAAGCTGCTGGATTTAAGGTTAGTGAATAAACACCCTAATATTTAGATTTTGGGAAAGATATTTAGTTGGAGGCCGTGTGGTTGGTTTCTCTTGTCTCAGGGGCATGCATGAGAATCTATCTAATGTATCTGACCGCTATTATTTGAACGGTTCTTCCCATTTCAGACACAAAAACAGAGGAAGCCTGAGCAACTTGGTATCACAGCATCTGGATCACTTAAACTACCTTAATGACATTCTCATCATCAACTGTGAATTTCTCAATGACGTCCTTACCGACCACCTGCTTAACAGACTTCTGCTTCCGCTGTATGTCTACTCGCTAGTGAACCAGCAGCAGGTAAAGCGCTATTTCAGTAGCGATGAAAGCAATGTGGTATTCCACAGGCACAATAACAAATGCAAATATAAAAAGGTCAATTTAGTTAAAACGCTGAAGGCAGAATAGCAACTTATTGTACAAGGAAAGGATACACGAACTATATATATATATATATATATATATATATATATATATATATATATAGTGCCATATATAAATCTAAAAGGAAAGGTCTATTGATTTTCATGGTGATGCCCCTCAATTTCTCTTAATAACCATGACCCATAGATCTGTTCTTTATAGAGCATTTATTTTATATATATCTTGTTTGTTATATCTTGTAGTATTGTCCTATTTGAACTGTATCTTCCCCTTTCTATTCCCTTAGGCAGCAGACAGACCGAGAATTAGTCCTCAGGTGTCTTTGTACCTTCTATCCCAGGTATGGTTTTTAAAATGAGAAGTCACCCTCGAGTAGTACTGTAGAGTTTCTCGACACTGTATAATTGGACAATTTACTATTTAATATCATTTACTTTCTTTTGTGTAAAATACAAAAATCAGTAGAAGGGTTGTGTCATCCTAGCCAGCCCTCATATTGTATGTAAACTACGGATGTAAACGTAAATTGGTCACCAGCAAATTGTGAATTCAAGATAAAAATGTGGGTTTTGGTCATATTGAAATTCAGCCAAATCTAGTTTCCCTTACAACTGTTTTATCCGCATAAGTGTAGTAGTACTGTCCTCGTGCAAATAAAATAATTTCTACATTATAATGCTTCACATGAAATTCAGGTGTATTTTTCTATTATTTATGGTTAACCCTTAGCACATGGGATTTCATTGATTTCTCTATTACTGGAATGGCTTTCAGCAGTTGGAGTTCATCCCATTTGGAGCTTTGCTTTAAAATAAATAAATATGCATCGTCCTGACGCCCTCCAAGCATTTAACTTTATACAAGAATTGACCTGATAGACCTCTGAAGATAACAATGCTTGCTGGCAGATTAGGGCATTTCAATAGATCTTCTGAATAATGCACTTCCAGGCAATCTAAAGCCTTATTAAAAATAGTCTCAAAAAAACAAAGGAATATGCAGTTGACTGTATTGTCCGTACTTTGTCCTTGTCTGGAGGATACTTGCGTTTTCAACACAGTATATATTAAAGGTGCCGTCCTGATATCCCACGTGGTTTGGGACATTTTAAGTAGTGTTTCTGCAGGTTGTGTGGTGGATAGATGCTGGAGGGCCAGGAGGGGCCGGGGAACTTATGTGTATGAAGGCTGCATTAGAAACATCATTCTTAGTACTGTTGAATGCCCAAAACTTTCCCAGAAAGTTGTGCCATAATCTTTTCAAGGAATTTTTTTTGTTACCTGACAAAACAGTATGCACAGATCGGATGTTACCGTTGAGATTAAGAAAGCTTAATAATAGCGTCTGTGTTTTTATGTGACCAAACGATCAGAAAAAAGAACATAACGACAGATCTGCTAAGATTTGTTTGCTCAGCTATTAGAGAGTACAAATAATGATGTCTAACGGCACGATTAATAATGTTTGTGTTTTTTCACCATTCATTAATTATGGGTGTCAAGGGGGGCAAGAGGGGGTACTTGCCCCCCCCATGAAATTTTAAGAGGCTCACTGGAGCAGCAGGGGAGGGAGAAACAGTAGTCTGTTTAGAGTAGGTTAACTAGAGGCACAAAAATCCCTTCGTATCCCTCTAGCCGCTCTCCTCCCCGTTACTCTGGCAGCTGCTTCTTCATAGACACAGAGCCCTGTCTGGGCAGAGACACAGTTTGCAGGCTGCAGACACAAGGTAGTCCGATTTTGGTTCCAAACCTTTGTCGGTTTGATCTTTACCACCCCGGCTATTGTAAATGAAACGTCTCATATTGCTCAGGTACATGCTGCTCAGTTAGCTACTACTACTGGTCTAATTTTTCCTATTAATGGGTAACTAACATATGCTTCCCACTAGAAAACCCTCTGATGAGATAACGAGAGGTAGACAATGGGGAGGAGGTAAGGAGGTATTGTGGTAAGAAGAAAGGTTTCTCTCATATTACAAGTACTTTATACTGATGTATAAAGAGTATTATGCATATAGAATGAGTTAGATCATATACAAAAAAAAACTATTTCTTTAATTACAAAGTCATAAATACAATACTGATGATAAAGATGCTATAGATAAAGAGTATCTTGCGTAAAAAGCTAGCAGTAGTACTTTGTTGAATTACTTATATTGAGCCAAACACTGAAATTACTGTGAAGGAGCATCCTCACAAGCAAACTTATCAGGAAAAATCAACGTTTGCCCTCCTTTATGCTAAAACGTTACTGTCGTTGAAGGTAGACAGCAAATTAGGTTGTCTGATACCATTTACGTAGAATAACATTAGCAACCTGAAAGTGCTAAATCAATTGGAAATGGGTTTTCTATTTTAAATTAAAAATGCATAATCCAGTATAAACGTGTTTGAAGACAAGTAGTTACAGTTCGCTTCTGACATACATGCTTTAGTATGTCTGACATATTGAAGCATGTATATGTTACTTTTCAGCTGACATATAATAAATAATAATGCCGTTGTAATATCGGTTTAGTAGAATAATAACTGTTATTCACTTTAATTGTTTTAAGGTTTTTCTGGCTATACATTATGCACCTCTGGTGAACGCTTTGGCTGATGTCATATTAAATGGAGACCTGTCGATGTTCTCAGCCAAAGGAGAACAAAATGTTCAGAGAAGTTCTGTAAGTACATCCTTTCCATGCTATTTGTGAAAATGTTTTGGTGTCTTCAGAAAGTATTTAATGGTTACTGAATCTTCTTGTATTGTTGTAAATATTTTTTACTGTAGTGCAAACAGATGTACAGAGCGTTTTTATGTAGGCAAGCTATCAAATGCTCAGGAGGTATGGAAACTCTCACAGGAAGGTGCCATAAGTGGGAAAGTTGGACCACGCTCAACTCCATCCAGGTTGTCAGGAATCTGAGCTGCGGCTGAGCCAGATCCATACCCCTCTTTATTATTTCCTTACGGAGCGGGTGAGTCGGGTTCAGCCGGGTTCAGCCGGGTTCTGGTTGATGAGTCTAGCACTGGATCTGGTTTGGCCCTGCCTTGACTCATTCTGTGCAGCCGCTTCAAGTAGGTAAGAGGGTATGTCAGGGATTTCACGTATTAGAGAAACCTGCCATGCCAATGATCACATCCAATATTACACAGCGTTGACTTGCAAAAAGTTATATGCCTAAAACAGGCTTTGATGAATTGGAAGTCACTGGCATTTTCTGTTAGTGTAATTTAGAACACCGCTTCATGGAAGCGAAATATTTATTCTGAGAGAGATAACAAGGACAAAGTTTGATTGTGATGCACATAATGACTATAAGGACTTCTCTGGAGATTTGAAAAAGCCGTTCAAATATTAGTAGGACTAAATGCGTGCAACCAGTTGAGCTTGATAACATGTTTAAGAAGAAATGCCAAAGATTGTCTGTCAAAAAGCGGACTAGGATGACATCACTAATAGAATAGATACTATGAAGGAGTGAGTGTGTATTTGAAATTGTAAATAAAATACTATTTGTGGACCTTTACACATTTTTTTTATTTCAAATCTGTCATTTACTTTTCTTGGTGTTTCAGTTTACCATATGCATTTTTTTGTTCCTGTAAGTGACTACTCTACTGCTTTGGATCTCCTAACCTGACTTGCTCTAGTGTTTTTTTTCCTTTTTTTTAAATGTGTATTCTCTTAATTTAAATTAGTTGTTTTGCTCCAATCTGTCGATCTGTTATCACTTTGACTTTTTTTTAAATTTCTCTTTTTTTCGCATTGTGTCCTATAATTTTTGACTTTCTGATGGTATCTCATCAGCCAAAGCACCTGATGCTCTTTTACATGCTGATGAACCACGTAAAGCTGCAAACATGCTGCTTGCATTAACTACTAAACGTAATTGTGTACCTACAAAGGAGAGGACCCTGCCATGGAGTTAAATAATGTTTAGGATTGGGGTATTACTGATTGCTTGAGTCATAGTCAGTCAAGATCTGGGCAGATAGAGGACCTCTTGGATGATCATAATTAAGAAATGGCCGGAAACATTGTCTGTCTATTTGTACGATAGATACAATGAATCTTAAAGCTAGCAATGCAAACAACACCTCCAAGACAAAATTGTGTCACCTACCCTTCCAAGAAGAGAATACATTCAGCAAAGATCTCAAATCCTTCTTTGAAAAAAACAAAGCATGATAATACCTGGTTGTGTCAGAGAAGCTGACATAATTTAGGATGCATACTTCAGGAATACCAGAGAAGCCCTTCATCCTACAGGGAGATGCTATATGGATCCTTTGTAACTAGAATCGTTCAGAACCACAATTCAGTTGATGAAAGGCCGTTGAGAATTTACAGAAGAACCTTTGGTTTCCAGGCTATGCCCACTTTCTGACTTGAATAATCTCTTTATACTAATGTCACTTGTGGAAGAATTGTCCATGAAAAACATGTCCTAGTAGCGATACCATTGTTAGATCTTTATTGTTAGATCTTAGGGAATAATGGACTTTATTATCTTTGTTCCCAAAGGAGGTAAAGGTAAAAAAAAAATTAACTTATAGAAGAAGAAATGAAAGCACTGTAATGTTCTCCGGGATGACAAACCCTGTTGATTTTTGTTATATGGCTTTTTAGTTTGCTTCGATATTATCTCCGGTTAGGTGTGTGTGTTGTCTTAGTTCTTTAGAAATACTCTCTTCTCAATTCCTTAGTTCCAAGCTCAAGAAACAAATGAACTTCTCTTTAAAATACCAGAGGTAGCATATCTTTCTTTGGTTACATACAATTAAAGTTTTACCTTGTGGTGAAGAGTTCTCAGAAGAACAAAACTAAACTGCACATTTCCTGGAAATGTATCACTCATACAACTAAAGCGACTTTTGGCTATCGACGACTACTTGCCAGTGTCTGTAGATACGTGTAACCACTCTTACATGAATTCTGTGTGGTGTTTTTGTCTGATGATCTTGTTCAGACTTTTGTCCTTGGAAATGACAGCTGTTCTCTTTTTTGGAATCGGCCTGTGTATCATTAAAAGTTGTGTCTGACTGCACGCTCTTATTATTTATCTTCCTGTTGAGTAAGAAAGGCTCCCATCTGCTTCCTGTACAATACAGATGTGGTTTGGTTCTACCTGCCCGTAGTTTTTCAGTCTTGTAACCTACTTTCTCCTTCCCGTAACACGAAGAATTACGGGTACTTGCAGACTCTTCATGTGTTCATACCAAAACTGGAGTCGATCTGAAGACAAAGACCTAGTGTTTTATATAATGTAAAGCATTTACATTTTTACACATCTGTAAAATATTAAACTTAAATATATGTTCCCACCATTCGATTTTATTATTTGACCTGTGCTGTGAGGAAACCACTTCTATTTCACAGCGTTTCCTATAGGGTGAATTTTGATTTCAAGTAGTTGAGTAGTAAAACAGTGTTATCTTTCAGTGTTAATTTCTGTTTAAGAATATCTACACAGGTAAAACTACCCATTTAAATGAGCCATCTGAGTGTTTTTTATTGTTATTATTATTTCTAAGTTCACACTTCAAAGTAGTCATGGAATTTTACTTTTCTCTTTTGTTTAGAACATAAAATCTTCTGGTGCTTTACTTCCTCTCTACTAAGTGACACAATATAATATTACTTTTTATACAACATTCCACACCTTTTGCCCCCTTCCCATTTATAAACTAAACTTTACCTACCTTAGCTGGATATAAATGGAGACTTCTATCCTGATACTGACACAAACCTTCTAATCGGCAGTGAACGCAGGCTAGGCATCCTTGTTTTATAAATGAATTCTCAGATGCTAAGATTCTAAGAGTTAGGGGTTTACGCTTACATTTATTTTCACATTTCCGCCAGAATTATTTACCAATCATTGACTTCTAATTTTATCTTCCATTCTGACACTTTCTCCATTGCCTCCCCATATATTGTAGTCTAAATTTCCTTATCTCAGAGACCCCATAACGACTTCATGCCCTACATCTCTTCTCCCCAGACACTGTTCCAACGGCCCTCTTAGCTTTATCCGCGGCTTACACCTCTTCTCTGCTGTCGTCACATATGTGCCTCTAAGGGCTCTCTCCTGTTTGATTCCTTACAATGTTCTGTCCAGATTTTCCCCAACCTTCACCAGTTTTAAAGCCAGTCTGAAAGTCCATTTGTTCAAAGAATCTTCCTGAACCAAATACGCTTTGCTAATATTAACCCCTTAAAGACAATAGGCGGTCCCTAAACCCATTGAAAACAATGCATTTTGAGCCTGTACATGTACGGGCTTTGACATTAAGGGGTTAATTAGTCCCTGCCAACCTTATGATAGGCTTTATTGATCCTTTTATAAAGGGTTTGGTTGGTACTTTGATTTTTCTACTCTTTTGTTTCCATCCATGTATGATCTCATCAATTGAAGTCTTATCAGTAAATGATAACTGTGAGTATAGCTTAGATTGCTTTACTGTACGCATAAATATAAAATTCTTACACTTCAGATTTCAGCATTTCCAGTATATATTTCTCTGTAAGACAAAAGATGCACACATTTCACATTCATGAGAGTGTTTTTGACCTGGTCGTCGTCTTCTATTGCATGGCTTGGCATGCTTGAGTTAGCTGGAAATTGAAAATGTCAGTAGTGAAAGAGTATGAAATGTACTGTTCCTTTTCTCACATAATTATTTCTGTGATTACTGGCCGAGAACAAAGCTTCCTGTTTAGTATTAGTTGGAAGTTAAAGTTTATATCACAATTACCTTCATATACTCAGGAACTTTTCAGGCTCCATTAAATTCCTATGGCTTTTTTAAAACAATGGTCATACCGTTACATATTGTCACGGCTAGGAATAAATTCGATTTGTCACTTACACAGCTTTTAACATAGAACCGAACAGGAGATAAGAACCGTTTGGGAGATAAGAACCGTTTGGCCCATCTAGTCTTTCCATTTTCTCAGGCATCAATCAGTTCTAATCTTAGATTCAGGATAGCTTTATGCCGTCCCATGGAAACCATCTCGCTGTATAAGACTCTACAGCTTCTCATGGGGGTAGTTTGATTTATCTACCACCCTCTCCCTAAAATAAAGTAAATCCTTACATCATATCTCAACATCTAACCCTCTAGTTTAAGATTATGACCTCTTGTTCTAACATTTCTTCTTATTTGAAATAAACTTTTTTTTTCATTTTGTGATTTGATTCTGATTATTTTTTTTTAACAAACCATCTCTAAAATGAATTGCGTTTTCATGTAGCTGTTGTGACTGTGGACTATTATTTTTTGGTGCCAGTCATATACAATAACCTAGTGCAAAACTTAAGGTTACCAGTGCATAAAAGGAAATGTGGTGTCTTCACAATTCTTAATCTTTCATGTTTCTATATATATATATATATATTTTACATGTTTTTAATAAGACTGTATTTGGTTCTATGCAGGGGGAAGCCAGTGTGCGATGCTTCATTAAGCCGCAAGAGACTCTTGAAAAATCTTTAGAGATTAGCAGACAAAGGGGGAGGAAGAAACTGCAAAAGAGACCAAATTACAAAAATATAGGAGAAGAGGAAGAGGAGGATAAAGGACCAGAAGATATTCAGGAAGATCCAGATAAGGCTAAAGGTTCAGAGAATAGCCCCAAAGGCATGAAGGCAAATGTCGATACTGAAGGTGAGGCAATAAATCAAAAGCCACTTGTTTTGGGTATTGAAAATGATATTAGCAGGTTCTAGGGGTGTTGCACCTAAGAGACCTGACATGACTTGATCAGTGCTCATTACTGTATATCTACTTTTGGCCCACTCTGTATACTAAATTAGATTCAGTGGGGATTTATCTCTTAAAGGGACAGTCCATTGCACATGCATATAATAGCTTGATACACAAGATAGCTGAACAGTTAAATTATCATTCCCCACCCTTAAAAATGCAAAGAGAGAGTCTAAACAATCTCCCCATAAGCATCTGTCTTCTTCCCACCCTCTAGTTTCTAGGCTAGCAGGAGATCTACAAATGAGTTATAGTCACCACCAAACAGTCCCAGCTCTGGCTAGCGTGAGCGTTCCAGGGGATCTATTGAGACCCTCGGAGCATATGTGTGTAAAGTGCCCCCATTGAATTTAACAGAAGCGTTTTCCTGCCACTGATAGGCTGCTCAAAGGCAGAAACCGGACCGTGGAAAGGGAGGTGCGCTGGAATTTGATTTGATGGAAGTTGATTTTCCTCTCTTTCTGCTCTGTATTCTAATTTAGAAATAGAGATGGTGATTATGGAAAAATCAAAGTTGGCAGAGAAGACCACGTCCAGTGTGACAGAAGAGAACACTACAGACGAGGAGAAAAGTGCAGCCGCTGCTGGAGCGCAAGCTATTCAGAACAGGTACAGCACCGTGTTTTACGCTGGTCATCATAAGGATTTTAGGGAAATAAGGCTTATAGTCTTATATTTGATGGCATTTACCTGTACAGTATCATCCTGTAGGGCTAGTTCAGAAGTAACATTTACTACAGTATCTTTTAAGAGACTGGGCTTCCATCGCTATGTGGAATGAAAACTGATAGATAAACCACATGAGAGCAAGTAGTGGAATAATGTATAATTTAATGCATGTAACACATACATATTACAGGCATATTTATTTATACGGCTAAGAAAAATACCTATTCCCTTTATATTATTCTTGACTTTGACTCTCAGAAGAAGGTCAGAAACATTGTGTGCACCATTCTTTAAAACAGTTTAGCATTACAGATGTATAATAAAATAAATTATACCTTCTTCTTCGTGGTCACAACATTGCTAAATATAGAAAAAAGAAAAATAAAGACTAATAGCATCCAAGAATTAGCTGTAAAATTCAGAACAGTGTAAAATACACATTGTCCTGAAATTGTGACTTTTCTAATTATATTTTCTAGTTTCACATGAACGTGTGTAAGTGTTCTTGTTATATTTCCAAGAAATTTCGCAATTTTTTTGAAATGTGCTTTTTTTGTGCAGGCCATTTCTTGACATGGTTTACAGTACACTGGAATGCACCGAAGACGACTACTATACTCTCTTTGTCTTGTGTCTTCTTTACGCCATGTCTCATAACACTGGTAAGTAATCCACAAAGCATTATATTGTTTACCGCTCAAGTAAATCCTGAAATCCTTGGCTATAATTAAAAAAAGAGAAAGTGTTTGAGCTGGGTCTGTTCCTACCTGTACGCCTTCGCTCTTGAAGAACGCAGTTTAACGGACCCAAGCTTTCATAAAGCTCCCTTCAGGTAAGGTGTGGGTGACATAAATAAATAGCTCTACTCATAAGGCTGATCAGAGCTTCCCAGTATCGTATTCCAAGTATAATTTTGTTTACATTTTAATAGTGCACAGTACTAATTCCTATGGATAATGTGCCGCAATCAGGGTTTCCACTGCTTTCAACCTTTCATTTTGTTTTTAATAGGAATAGATCCAGCTAAATTGGAAAAAACCCAGCTGACGTTGAAGCCTTCAAAAGAAAACCGTGCCTACAACCATGTGTTAGCCGAAAGGCTTATCAGGATAATGAGCCAAGCAGCACAGCTAGGTAACATATTAAAAACGTAGCAACTTATATTGGGAAATAATAATTTAAGGATTTGTTCAAATACTTTGTATCCCAGCATTAAGTAATTTATTTACTCTGTAGCCCTCTTTTCCATAATATGTAAATGTATCCTTTTTTACTTTTTGGCAGTCGACTGTGATTGTAGTCCTGCCTCATCGAAAATTAGACATAAAAGGGTAAAGCAAAGGTTGAAGAATCCTCTTTCTGCATACTTACTGAGATCTACTAATAAATCATCAACTTAATAAAACATCTTAATTAATTCAGACCCGTTCTATTGCTACAGATAGTAAAGTTCGCCTGGCTACGTTGGAACTCGCGTGCATTCTGCTTAAGCAACTAGTGTTATCGGATAGCGGCTGTATCATAAAAGAAGTCCATCTTGCTTGCTTGGAGGTAAACATTTGTCTACTTGTATGTCTTGATTACTTGTGTATATCAGTCATGTCCAGTATATTGGCAAAATCAATCAATTGATTCCTACTTCCCTTTTGTATTTCTAAATATATACCTTTCCCCAGTTTTATTGTGTTAGAATTAATAGTAGTGTGTATTATTTTTACGATACATACATCAATTATGTTTGTGTTTAAAATATTAGATACATTGAAAACAGAAAAATGTTTCTGCATGCATTTGTCCTTGCAAGGAAGAAGCACACGATACATAGACCATAATATGACCATTTCACGTGTTAAGTGTAAGGTATGAAATTTGTGATAATGTGATAAAAACATAATGGTTCTTTTTTTTTTTCCTATAGGGTGCAAGAGAAGAAAGTGTCCATCTACTGCGTCATTTTCACAAGGCATGTCTTCAAATAAACACATTCTTAATATGCTGCTTGAACACTGTATGACCCAAATAATTATGTGGCATGCATATGATAGCTTAATGGTCCCTTAAAATGTTTGGGGTTGCAAATCCATGGAGGGATTCAACAGTATCCCCCACATGCATTTGCCCCCTTTTCCAATTCCTTGGGTTGTGGGAGATGTATTTGGCCAAACACATAGTCGGTCGTGTGTCTTGCCACCAATCAACTCCAGAGCTGGCTGGTTGAGCATTGATTTCAATGAAAGCGCTTTCCTGCCACCGATTGGCTGCTTCAAGCAGCCAATATCTGTCGAGAAAGAACAGACCACAGAAGAGGCACGAGATGCAGATTCTCCTTAAAATAGGGGATTTTATTATTTAAATTCTTTACATATTACAGCATTCACAAAGTACTTTAGTGATACTTATCGAGTTGAGTAATACTTATTTCACCAGCAGTAATATATTACAGGACAGCAGTGTAAGTAGGAGTGTTCCTTTACCCAATAAAAACGGTTAGCTAGGTTCCAGTTAATCACCCTCAGAGTTCCCAGGTATGGAGATGACCCAGATGATCATGGCCCTATTTTCTATGTGTTAGACTAAGACATTTTAACATCTTTTTTCAACCAGTGATTTTGTACCTCAATGCTTGTGGAATTGTGGTGTAACGTACACTCAGAATCAATTATATGACGCTATTCCGATGAATATATCTTTGTGTTTTGGAGAGAGAGAATTTTGAAATGGAACTGTATGATTCTCCTGAACATTTTACGGTTCAATTCCGGTGATTTCTAGCTGCTTGCCCTTCTGGGAAATTGCAGCCTTCAGGTTTTTTGAAATTTTTACCCAGGTTAGGATACTAAGTGAAGTTTCTATTGGGGGCAACGGGCGACAATGTTGTAGGATCCCACAGGCAGCGCGTCTTTTGCTGGGACCTATGAGTAATCTATCTTGTCACAGCTAGCCCAAAAATCAGTTACAATATTCTTTTGGAGAACTGCAAAAGTAAAAATAAAACTATTATAATCATAATAGTAAAATCGGGTAGGAGGGTAATTCTGTAAAATTTGCAGTTCGCCTATTCTGAAAGCTATTATGAGTTTTCCGGAATCCCCAGATGTCTTTCTTCTGAAAGCTCACGGATACTCATATGTCCACGCACACACATAACATATTGTGAAAGACATTGGCAGAAGGGACGTTAATATCGGAAAGGAAAAAGTCTGTAAGTTCCCAGATGTTTGTGGAAGCGAGCTCGATGGACAGATACATGCCAATAGCAATATGGATCTAATAGCCTTGCAGTAACATCGAGTGCTGTAAGTGTTATGGACCCTGCTATAGTTACCTAACCACAAACTCAGCTGGAAGCCTTTCTTTATTTCCAATAACAAATTGGTTGACCACATGATAATTATAATGTACTGTATGTCCTGTGAAATTAAGTGTGCTGAGCAGAAATATTATCGATCGCAAAGCAGGCAACAAAGGGAGAGATTGTGAATGGGTAGCTAGGCCTCCCTTTTTTAATTTATGTAATATAAAGGCCTTTTTGAATGTATTATGTAATGAGTTCTGCAAGTCTCCCCCACCTTTTTCTTTTTTTTAGGATGGGACGTCGTTGGTCCATTTGTGCTTAACTCCAATAGTTTTTATGTAAAACATGAAAGCATGGCCACAAACCAAATTTTGAAATTACAAGTATATATAAACTAGATTAAAACCTTTAGGGCATGACGGTCCACTCGGACACGTCTTCATGTTTAAATGGACAGTGAACTTGATCCTAGTTCATATAGTCACCTCCATTTTTATACAATTTCCCTCCTGGGTTGACCATCCACCCTTTTAACAATATGTACAGGGGAAATGTTGGCAACACAAATGGAATGAGAATGACAGCCGGTAAAATGGTGACTTAGCACTCACACATCAGAAGTCTTCCGTTCTTTTATCATTTTAATTAAATTCTGAGGTTTTTACAGAAACCTAAGGGATACATTGCCGCGAAACACAGGATTTCGACATCTTTCCGTAATAAGTTAAGGATTTGTCATACTAGCTCTTACGTTAATGTATTTATATAGTTAGCTTTGTCAAATATGTTCGGATAAATAGTCTGCACACATCAAGAAATCGATTTTAGCTATGTTCATAATTTTAGGTTGATTTACTTTTTTTTTTTTTTGCTAAAAGGCTTTTTCAAGGAATCGTCTTTTTAAGTGTGTTTTTCGTATCAAGAATGTACTGCCAAAACAAGAAACATATGTCTTAGTTAAACAGAAGGAAAGGAATGACCTGAGAAAGAACCTGAAATGAAATCCTTTCTTCCTTTCCTTCTGTTTTGTATTAGGGAGACGATATCTTCATGGACATGTTTGAAGATGAATACAGGAGCATGATGGTAAGTTTTTGTAAAGTGCCCGTAATTTTCTCCACTCCTGGTATGTAATAATTTTATATACAGTATACTGTAAGTGAGTATCCATAAATAATAGAGTGAAGTATTTTCATACCATATGGATACTTCAGAAGCTTCTGAGGACACTAACTTAGGTGTCATGGTAGACCTATTAGACCAATGGTGTCACAAATTCTTGTTGTCTTTCTTATTTTTTAAAGTTTCAGAAAACCTCTACATCTAATGAATTGCTATGCAGCAGTCCATGATAAATTGAGATCATTTATAACATATCTTTGCCAGATACCCTCAAGTTATTTAGATGTATATTAATAATCTAGCAAGATCTAGGCCACTTCATTGTAGACTCTTCACTCAGTAACCATCTCGTTCTGGAATATACCGTATGAAACTCCCGCAATTGAGGACCCTGTCATTGCACCTACTTGTGTTGGTCCGATAAACCGGTATTTATTGACTTTTAGGTATTATAAACCTTTAAGGTAAACTGAAATATCATCCTTGTGTTTCAGAACAAGCCCCTTAACGTAGAATACTTGATGATGGATGAATCCATTTTGCTGCCTCCAACTGGAACACCTCTAACTGGTATTGATTTTGTGAAGCGTTTGCCCTGCGGAGATGTTGAAAGAACGCGCAGAGTAAGTTCCTGATTTCTGGTCTGGTAAAAATATTTAAGGCCTGATGCTATTGCTATCAGCTTAGCAGTAAAATGTCACACAATGGAACACAGAACAATCACCACATCCATTTTGGTTTCTTTCCACAGAGTGACGACACATTTCTTATACTTGCTATAGGACATGGTTAACACCACGTATAAATCAGTTTTTTTTGCTCTTTAAAGATCAATCATTATAGCAAAACCTACAAATTATTACAGCCTCTACTTCAAGCAGGGAGCATACGGCAGTATGCAGCGTTACGTGTGCACGGTCAATAGAACCAGGGGCAAAACAAAGGCTGTTTCAGAGAGTGCTGCCCTCAATGCTGCTTTCTTTCATTAAAATAGAGGAGTCCGTGAGGCAAACACTGTTTGTTTTTCCGATGCCAAAAGGAAAACAGGCATTACAGTCCAATGGGATTCGTCGTGGGATGTGTGTATCAGTTGGTGGGAGTATATGGATGTCGGTGTATATCTAATAGTGTTGTGTTTGTTTGGATCGGTGAATGTGTTTCTGCCATTGTACATGCGAGTGGCAGTACAAGAATCTGTGCATCATGACTGTCAGTGAGTGTTAGCACATACACCCAGTTTAATTTTGTGTATGTATCTGTGTATGTATATATGTGCACATGTGTATAATAGTAAACCAGGAGTCCTTGTGGGCCCTCAATAAAGTTTGCATAGGAGCTCCATTTTTTCTGTTATGGCCCAGGGCAACGGTATAATGGAGAGAATTAAACAGAAGCAGAGAGTGGCATTTTGAGCAATGTCCCTACTTTGTTTCTTGGGATGTGCAATCATATTAAGATCCTATTAACTACTATTGGTATACATCGGATCCCGCAAAACTACAATAAATTTGCTTGCAAGATTTTACAAAAATCCCCTAGTCTTTAGTGGTTCCAAAGAATTTAATGCAATTTCCCTGAAGTTTCTCTACGTCTTTATGGTATCTACTTTGTGTCGCGTCTTCTACTGAAATATGTTTTCCGTCAATGGGCTTTGTGTATACTATTGATTACATTTGGTAAAAAAACCAGTTACATTGTGTTACATGGCAGTAGCTATATTTATTATAGTTGGTGAAGCATAATTACATTTCTGCTCTCTGTCATCAGTGGGAACTTTATTGTACCACAGATCTATTCATCTGTCTGTACTATGTGAACTGTGTGATTTGTTTTATGTACGCATTACGGGTGGTTCTTGCTGGAAAATTCATGACCTTTCTAGGAAAACCCATCTAAATGATTGCATTATCCGCATTCTTTCTTGCTCTTGACAAGAAGAACTCCCGCCCCTTGGAAAGGGTGCAGATGATTTCCTAGAATCCTATTCTATAGATATGGGCTGGGCAATCCAAAAGTAATTTTGGCCTTTTCTTGAAATATAGGAATAGGCATATTCTGGTAATTTAAACCATTGGCATCGCAGCATAAAATACTGTTATTTTCCATAAACAAGAATTTTTCCAGTTACCTTATATGTTAAAATAGCTGGATACGGCTCCTCTGTACTGAGGCAGCCACTAACCCTTATGTCAGAGAGTCCGTCCACCTATGGACCATTCTATAGGTGTACAGTGCTGACGACTTCAACAGACAGATTCTATCACAGATTATTTTTTTTAGCTGTGTGCATACCAACAAATGTACATATATGTATATATAAAAAAAAAAAAAAAACAAAACACATTAAGCAGTTCAGGTGTGTGACACATGTAGATCAGATTTTCATCAAAAAGAAACCTCATGAAAGCTGAGTATAGATGGAAAAGACAGGCAGGGGAAGTGTTAGTTTTCTGTTTAGCCCCAAGCTCTATGGTATCACATGAGAGTTGCTGGGAACCATTTATTTTACTTTAAAAAAATATGTATTAATATGTATTTAATATTTCTCCCTCTTTTTCACCAACTGAGTCGGTTTTGCATTTGTTTATGTTTATATATATATATATATATATATGTGTATTTATATATATATATATTATATATATTTCAGCCTGGGGAGAGTCATAATGCCAATATTATCAATCAGCAATGTACCATATGGGCAAATTTGGCTTCTTTGTGACCAAGCCGGTAACAATTAAATGCAAAAAAACACAAGGTATCTTTATTTAGGTCACAATTTAAGTCATCATTTGCGTCACCAATTGTGTCCCAACAAATGTATTATGGCCATGACGCACGACCCGATTTTATCCTTTTTTTCAGGTGGGTTTATGATCCTAGTATCTGTAGCAGCTTCTTATTGGACGGGAAGGGGTTAACCTACAAAATAGGACTTAATGCACTGAAATAAAGTGAATCGCCTATTGATTACGTTTGTCTTTTATTTTCGTTAATCGAGAGTCCACATCCAAATTTCGCATTGCCTCTTATTAATGTTTTTCAACAAGATTTCCTGTAAACGTAATATTACCTCACTGTTTCAGTGTTGGGAAGCATCTTAAATTGCTTACTCGGATCAAGTTATAGACCAGGAATCTAGTCCGTTTGTTCCAAGAGATTAAACGTATTGTAATTTATTCCGTGTTTTACTGTAAAGTGCCTTTCAGGGACACACAAAGTAGAATATCAAGAAAGACAAAACAAATTCCTATGTTGCCGGTAAATGTGGCGATGAAAATTAAAACCAATATCTCATTCATTACCGTAAGAATATATATTTTTGTCTGTTCTTGAAAATTAATAAAAGAAATATTCAATGAAAAGAACATATATATTTTTTTTGAATCTCACTTTATAACGGACTCTAATAAGACCTTTGGCTCATTTTTAAACATTTGTGTTTTTGATTTCAGGCAATTCGAGTGTTCTTCATGTTGCGTTCGTTGTCACTTCAGCTCCGAAATGAACCAGAGACTCAGTTACCCCTGACAAGGGAAGAAGATCTCATAAAGACAGATGATGTTTTAGACTTGAGTAAGTATCTTCGATGAGCGCTTGAGGTTTTTCAGACACTGTGTTTGGCTCTTTGTCTCATTGGGGTTTATTCGCTAAATCGGGGATTGTGGCTGCCCCACAATCCTTTCTCTTACGCTCTTTGTGCCTAGTTTTCTTTACTACTTACCTCTAGAATGAGGACACTAGAGCATTGTGTTTCTAGACGGTTTTCTGCTATCCATGTAATGTAATTTAATAGAATTTCCCCTTTAAAGTTCCTATCTGATTGCACAGATGTTGCTATGGATGTTGCAATCCTTCTTAATTACTTATGATGAGAGCAGTTTACAAACTACCTATATTAGGTGAGAAATTAGAGACATGGCAAAACACAGATACTAGATAATAACAATAATAATAATAATAGATAATATCTGATACACTAGTGTCAATTAAATGTATTTGTATATTAAGATGAAAAGCAAATGTTTTTAGGTGGACTGCCCAATTAGCAATTATTATTCAGTATTATGAGTAAGTGGAAATCTCACATCAGTCCATCCCTGGTTGCAATAACCATTTTACAGAGGAACTAGGCAGTCGTAGCCTGTTCTTCTAAAAGCTATAGCATTGTATTTGTATTTGAACTCTGCATATCCGGAGTCCCTGGCTACTCTCCTGGGCTCAAGGAGCGTCTTCTGAAGGTGTATCCGTCGCATTAACCATAGAAAATGTTGGACTGTGTAGAATGCATGATGTGTGTTACAGCCTCCTGCTTGGATTCCAATACAGTCATGGGAAATATGCGTGAAATGTTCTGGCAGAAAATGATGTCATGTAACCATAGCACTGTAAAAATGTGTCAGTCCCTATTTAAAGTGCATATAATTGAGACTTCCTAGAAATTTCTTGTGTAAAAGCACGTATTAGGAGAGTAGTGTGGAGCTTTGTACTTCAGCCTTGGCTTATCCCGAAAACAGCCCAAAAACGTCCCTTTTCTATATGCACAATGTAAATATAATTTGGCCAATGCATCTCTTAACATATGGTTCTGGATATGCCCTCGGGACCCGTCGGGAGCACAGGGCTGTTTTATTAGTACAGACAAACCCTTAAAATAATATCAGTAAGTGCTAAAATATTGCAAACTTTACATCTAAATGCTGAAATGTCTGAAATCTGGATTCTTGTTATAGCAACAGATGGGATGCTCTCTTTCTTTAAACATTGTAAGCCTTTGTTTAGGGAGGTCCATACCGATCAATTATAATTGATTACAGATTGCCAGTTAGGATCACTTAACAGAGTTTGTTCAAGCAGCTTTCTTATTATGAATTTACTGGCAGCGTAAATGTATATAACTCAATTTAATACAATATGTTATGCAGTTTACTGAAACAGATTCAGTCAAGGAAATCTAATGATAAAAATCCAGATTTCATTGGAAAGCACATTCCAGTTTTGTTGTTTTTTTATATATATTTTTTTTGAGAACATAATTAAATGTAGGTGTTTTAATTTGCTAATGTTTTTTAAAATGTCAGATTTAACTACTATATTTACAATGTCATCTTCCAGCATAGATTGTGTCCATAGAAAACCAACCATCCAAATGAACTTCTTTGTAATTTAATAAATTGTTTAATGTACATTTTCTTTCGAGTTATATGACCTAGCTTCTCCCAATCCAAAGGAGTATATTTACTGAGTTAATGACTTTAATATTTTTTTTTTATATACTGTTAGCTGAGAATAGTCATAGCTCTCGATTTGGAAATCTCTAACAAAAGAACATAGGCAAACGGATGGGTGGCCCTGGGATGGCAGAATTCTTGGGGGCAGAGACCAAGCAACATTGGGTTTACAAAGATAGTGTTACGTGTGATAGTGAATGTGTGTCATGTTAGTGTATAAGCCCTCTGTAGTGATTGTGACTTCTGTTAAAAAAAAATATACGCTACATAGTGTGTTAACGTTAACAGTAGCATTGTTGGTCTTTAGCTTTAAAGTAAAATGTCGAGCTTTGCAATTTGTAATAAATTATATTTACTTGATCCAACAAGTCCTGCTAAAGTTAGTGTTAACTGCATTAATGCCAACTTGCATAATCGTGATTTTGTTCTGTATAAATAGAGATATTGAGCAATAAATCCCGTGGTGGAAAGACTAGGAAACGGAGTATAGGAGTAGAGAGAAAACGCAGACCTGGAATTATAGCAACAAAGGCAAGAGTAGCCCCAGGAATAGCTGACCCAAAGCAGACAAAAAAGGGAAGAGCGGAAAGAACGATGTCAAGAAAAAACATGCTGCTTGAGAACGAGATCAAAGAAGCCACCATTAAAATAAGCGTTTTAATGAAGAAAGAAGAAAGGCTAATGTAGCAGGGTTATATTTTCTTCTAGATATGTTGTTGTTATTATTAACAAATAAAAATTATAAATATACCCAAAAAGTGTAGTGAATGAAAATACCGATTTACTTTTTAGAACAGATTATGACTAGATTAAAAGGATAGTATAATTTAAAGACCATTATCCATAGAAACACAGATAAGAACCATTCGAGCCCATCTAGTCTGCCCCCATTGTTTCTGATGTAAGGGGTTTAAACCCCTATAAGTCTTTGGTCAGGTCCTATAGTGAGAAAAGCTCTATGTTTGTTTACATACCCTCACTGTATTGGCCTCTGCCACAGACTGTTCCATGTATCTACTGCCCTTTGAGTAAAGTAGGACCTCCTTACGTTACTTTTAGGCTCTAGCTTTCAAGTTCTAGACAATGACCGCTTGTTCTAACATTGCTCCTCCTTTCAACTAAGCTTCCCTCCCATACTCCGTTTCTATTGCACCCCCTCTCTCTTCTTTCCTCCAAGCTATACATATTAAGACCCTTTAACCTTTCCTGATCATTTCTGTCCTGTAAACCACTTACTTTTTTTGTAGCTCTTCTTTGAATGCTCTTCATTGTGTCAATACCCTTCTGTCCCCAGAACTGTCCCCAATACTCTAGGTGACGCTTGACCAGAGATCAAGTAGCAGAACCACCTCTCTCTTTCTGCTACTAATACCTTTCCCTATGTAACCCAGCTTGCTTTTTGAGATGCTTCATTGCATTGTCTGCTTATCTTTAAGTCATCAGAAATAATTACTCCTAAGTCCCTCTCTTCCGTTGTTAATGACGGTACAGTGCCACCAATGCTGTATTCTGCCTTAGGATTTTTACGTTTCTAGTACATTATTTTACCTTTATTAAAATTAAACTGCAGCTGCCACGCTCTTGACCATTCTTCTAATTTATACAACTCATTCAACCATTTGAGTTGTTCCACCCGGAATGTCTGCCCTGTTGCATACTTTTGTATCATCTGCAAAAAAAGACCATTAAGTCCTTCTGTAGTATTATTAATAAAAATATTTAAAAGTACAGGTCGCAAAACTGATCCCTGAGGTACCCTACCAGTGGCAAGTCCTTCCTCTGAATATACCCCATTAACTACAACCTTCTGCCTCCTATCACTCAACCATAAGCTTATCCATTCAACTATTCTGGCATCCATACTCATAGACCACAGTTTATTTATAAGTCCTCTATGGGGGACATTGTGAAATGCCTTACTAAAATCTAGATAGGGTATATCAACAGCTCCTCCATTTTCCTATTAAATTTTGGGGGTTTTTTATAAATATTTTTTTCCATTCATTATTCAAGCTATATAGTAAAATGTTTTACGTGCTCCACCCAACATGACATGGGTTGTATCTTGCTTTGTATCACCGTGTCAGGGAATTTGTAACAGGGGGGCCTACATTTGGGGCAAATCGAGAGAAAAAAGTAGACCGCAAATATTGTAGATATTATAGAGAAATACTGGAGAACTCGCAAGCTTCCCCTTTCATAGTGAAAATCAGAAGATAAGACGTCCTACACTCTATCTGGTATCTTATCACATCGTGTTGTCACTCAACCCTTATGAGACCTAATATTAGGATTGAGAAAATACAGCATCTCATACATTTGAAATAAGTTAACATTAGCAAACGTAGGCACAAGTACTTGAGTGAATATGATTTCTTTAAATGTATCTGTTGCATGCAATACTTGCTAAAATGTGGGAATTGTAGAAGGTTCACAATATTATTGCACAACTTGATTCAAAAGTTGAAAACGGGTACATGATGTACGCTGTTATGTAGCCCATAATAATATGTAATGAACAGCAAAAGTTAGTTGGAAACATTTGGTCACACTGCCGCCTTTTAAAGTTACAAAACAATGTTACATTGTTAAACGCTTCCTGCATACTTAATTACCCCAAAGTCTATGAAATCATTTTGTTTCCTAGAAGGCAACGTTTGCATATCTCCGCAAGGAGGAAGCTTCCCCGTAAATGTTTCTTAACTTAATACTTTATTGCACATAAAATACTTAAAGCCCTTTCTTACCTGCTTCCTTAAAATGGAACTTGAATTGCTGTAATTAACAAAGCAGTTATAAACACTCTATAATGAAGTTCTGAATTATTACATGGATCTCTTCCAAAGTGTGCACTTCACAGTTCTATATGCTAAAAAACTGAATAAATAAAGCAAGGTATATATCAGAGTGTATGTTAATATATATATATATATGTACATACACACTCTGTATGCAGGGCTGGTGCAAGGATTTTTGTCACCCTATGCCGCTGCTTGTATACCGGCAACACCCACTATGTTGACAGCACCTACATTGCAGGCATAGGTCACAGGTCGCACACCCCAAAGGCATGCATATTGTGCATATAGGACTTGCCTTAGCATCAAGAATGCACACATAGGACTTGCTCTAGCACCCAGATCACCTCCTATCTCTCTATCTCTCCCTTTGCTACATCTCTTATCTCTTTATTTCTTCCCTTCTCTGTGTCTCGTCTATCTATCCTCTTTCTCTTTATCTCTCATCTAGCTCTTTATTTTTCCTCCTCTTTCTTTTTACATGTCCTCTTTCCCTATCTCTCCTCATTGTGTTTGTATTTCCTGCTCGTTCTCTTTATCTTTTCTCCTCTTTCTCTGTCCCAACTTGTTTGGCCCAGTATATAGTGATTACAGTTATGGTGTACCACCATCAGTGTCTGGCTCGGTATATAGTGATGGCAGTTGGCTGTACCAAGGTAATGTCTGGTACACTGTATACCGATGACAGTTATGTCGTAGTAAATATATTGGTTTACACTCTTTAAAAGTTATCTTTTTTATTTCTACAAATACTGAAGAATAGTATAGGGGTTATAACCACAAGGGAGGGGCTTAACCAAATTGAGGTCTGGTCATTTAGAGAGTGTGGCTAAGGGAGGGGCATCACCACAGGGGGCCCATGACATTTTGTTGCCTGGGGCCCTGGATGGTCTCGGTCTGCCCCTGCACAGACACTCAACACTAACACACATGTACACAAACTAACATACACACCCAGACACCCACATAAATATGCCCGAATACTCAAACTAAGATAACCAGACACACACACATTAACATACCCAAACAAATACACATGTTCACACACTAACATACCCAGACACACATACTCTAACACAGCCAAAGTTATATGTTCACACGTTAAAATACACACACACACGCTTTCTTTCTTTCTGCTGTTTTCTTAATATATCTCTTTTAAGCTAACATTACTGCATTCCAGCGTGTCACTTGCTTTCTGGAATTCTGATTCGTAGCATGCATTATCACGTTGTCCTTCTTTTAAGTAAAGTAAATATAACAGCCGTGTTTAGTTTTGCATTTCTGGGGAACTGCTGGTTCCTACATATTGATTGTTTCACTGGAATCCGTCTGCTCTTCGTTTCCCTCATCTTTTCCCAGTAATGTTCATTGATGCTTTAAATGCACATTCTTGTAAAACCGTCAACACCGATATTGCTTTTCTCCAGTTAACCTTTTATATGACGCGGTGAAGTTATTAGACTTTAAAGGGGAATCGTCCCTGTCACAGCTTTCACCAGAAGTAAAATATTTGGTTTATATTTATACGTCACATATAAAGTCTACTCCTTTCTGAACAGTCAATAGGGTGCACAAATCACAATGTCAGGAGGGATTTATCTCTTTCAACCTTGGTGTCAGTGCACCTTGGTTAACACCTCGGCAACTCAACAATATGCGAGAGATGGGGAGCTCGTTGGGGAGGAATAATCATGTAGATTCTTACAAAAGAAGGTTATCACATTACTTTTAATTCATAGAGTGCCTGCAGATTCCATACTGCTGGTTAAAGGGCAATCCTCACCATTTCTTTGATCGCTAGTATTGGATAAAAAAAATAAAATAGTTTTCCGATATTGTACGGTTCTCTTTTTTTTCTAGAGCAGAAGAAACATTTACTTAGGTGTAAATATTTCAGATACCTAAAAGCCAGACAGTGTAACAATCCATCACGAAGCAGGGTGCTCAGGGAGCGGCATTATTATTTTTAAAAATATTATATTACACCTAGAATATAGAATTTTCTGCTGTACTTGAGACTCTTGAAAAAGATCTAGATAAAAAAACAATGATCAGGATATATTTAAGGGTCACGTGTCACGACGTGAAATAAAAATCTTGGCAAAAATCATTAAACGTGAAATATGTTTTTAACGCAAAGAAATGCCACAATGGTCTTACGTTAATTATAGCTCTTAGCTGTAAATGGGAACGCAGTGCTTTTTGTCACAGAGGAAGTTGCAAAGTATATTTTCACTACAGGTTTTACTTGAAGTGTATTTTTGGTTTGGGTACAACGCACACCCCATTCTCACTTTTACAGCTGAGTTAATTGACTGTTATCCAGTGGGTGTTCTGTAGGATTTCTCAGAACTAAATTTGCAACTCTTCTGCATCTTGTGACATATGTTAATATATATATATCTATATATATATATCTATATATATATGACACAGTCATTTCTGAACAGTAGTGATGTTTCACTGAGGATGCTGTAAATCAATCATTCCCACAAACTGCTGTTCCAGAGAATCTATAACCTTATCTATTTTAGGTTGAAATCAATGCTGCCTTACTGAAAGTTGTTGGCTCCACTAAGTGTTAGTGAAAGTTCCCAAACTCCAAATGTGTGTGTGTGTGTGTGTGTGTGTGTGTGTGTGTGTATATATATATATATATATATACATATATACATATATATATATACAGTATATATATATATATACAGTATATTTGTCCAAAATGTTTTTGTCTGCTGAAGGGGACTTATCAAGACATTCTGGACAATGCTTTGCTTCCAACTTTGTGGGAACAGTTTGGGGAAGGTCATTTTCTATTCAGCATGACTGTGCCCTAGCGCACAAAGCAAGCTCCATAAAGACATGGTTGGATGAGTTTGGTGTGGAAGAATTTGACTGAGCCGCGCAGAGCCCCCGCCTCAACCCCATCGAACACCTCTGGGATGAACTGGAATGGAGATTGTGAGCCGGGCATCTCGTCCAACATCAGTGCCTGACCTCACAAATGCTCTACTGGATGAATGGGCAACAATTCCCACAGAAACGCTCCAAAATCTCGTGGAAAGCAAAGTGGGACCAACTACATTTTAATCTCTATGTATTTAGAATACAATGTCATAAAACTCCTTGTTGGTGTAATGGTCAGGTGTCCCAACAATTTTGTTTGTGTAGTAAATATATGGTTGACCAACTCAGACCACTTTACCAGCCTGTACTGGCCATCAGGTAAGCCGGGCAAATACCTGGTGGCCCTGTGCTTGATAGCATGTGTCCCGGTAATAATGTGCATCCAAGGATGGGAGACGTTCATGTTGGCCGTAAAGTGCCAGATCCGGCTTTCTTCCCCCAGTCTGACCCTGTCATGTATGGTTGGCCCTTGAATGGTTAAATAATAATCTTTCTATACAATAGAACACCGTTATCATATGCATATACAGACTGTAGAATCTGTAAAATGTGTGACTATATAGTAGAAAAAAAATGTCATCTTATTGGAAACAGGAATTATTGTGTTTAGGAATACCCATCATTGTTTTTTGTTTACTACAGCTATTGATCTTGGAACTAATGATTATAAGGATGCTTCCGAGAAGAACACTTCAGGCAATCTATAAGCTGTGCCCTAAGGGACCTTTCTGAGGCCTTGTAATTTGTTGAGTTAATTTATAGGTATCATGTCTTCAACAATGTATCCACAATGTCTGGTGTAATAACTACCTTTCCAGGAGGTGACGTAGACCATCACCTACCTCTTACACGTCAGGTGGTGGTAGACCATAGTTAGTAGGGAGTCCTGTGGACCAACTCAAATTATCTGCTAATTTAGGGTTTTAAAAAATAGATTTAATTAACAATTGAATACACTCTTACTGCCTATTGCCCATTCATCTCTATACACTTTTCTTTACTTTAGGTGCCATGATGACCCATATGGATCAGGAGGGTAGATCTCTAGGTTAGCTTACCTTGAGAATTTCCTTCTCTGTTTGAGCGCTTAGACTTATGATTTGTGAAGTTATATTGCCAAATTGTCATACATATTTATGTATTTGGTGCATCAATAGAACATTGTTCTAAATCTCTCATTTACCCTTATGCTGTAGCCTGAGATTTATATTCCGTGAACGTACTTTGTATTCTACTGCAGCAATGAAGAAGCTAATGTAAAACGGAAATGATATTATATAAATATTAATCATTTCACAGAACTCTACAGCTAATCACAGCTTATTATTATTATTATTATCATCTGTTTACAATAAATACTTAGAGCCTGTGTAAACAGCATCACATGCTTTTAGTGTATAGAAGTGTGTGTGTGTGTGTGTGTATAGAAATACGTGAACACGTTTTTCCAGGTCATAAACTGGTGTGTGATTTTCACATTAAATATCCCAGATCACTTAAGCCGCTGGTGTGTGCGTACGGCACGCTTCTGTCAGTGGTTTGCTCTAAAGCTTTTAATTAAACGTATTGATCTTTGAAAGCCACTAGCGCAATCAGAGCGGCCGTGTAAGTTTGTTTTCACATTAAGCTCTCGGAAAGCAAAGCAACCGAATGACTTATGGAACAGACGTACGGATTTAATTATGTGGCAGTCGTTCTTGGCATTTTACTTGTTTTGTTAATTTGCAGTTGTACTTGAAATTTGCCTATTACTAATATGTACAGGTTGAGTATCTCTTATCTGAAATGATCTGAAATCCGATTTTTCTCCGGATAAGGGAAGCTCGGATAAGTGATACTCTCGATTGAGGCAGGGGGACAGGAGAGAGGTGTCTGACCTCTCCTGTAGTGGATTCTTTCCCAGCCTCCTTTTCAACTGCTCCCCGCTACTTTTTTCAGGCTTCTCCCCACGGTCTTAAAGCGCTTCTGCTCCCTCATTATGGACCAGCAGGTTTCTGGGGAAGCCTGACCAAAGTACCGTGAGAAGACAGATCCCTTATCCGAAATACTTCTGGTCCTAAACATTTCCGATAAGGGATACTCAACCTGTATCTTGAATAATTTTCCTCTCTCTTTTTCTCATCTCTATCTCTTTTTTTCTTATCTCTCTTTTCTTATCTCTCTCTCTCTCTTTTTTCTTATCTCTTGTTTTTTTCTTTTCTTATCTCTTGTTTTTTTCTTTTCTTATCTCTTGTTTTTTTCTTATCTCTCTCTTTTTTTCTTATCTCTCTCTCTCTCTCTCTCTCTCTCTCTTTTTTTCTTATCTCTGTCTCATTATACGTAATTTGGTTAATTTGTTGAAATTACTTGCATATAGTGCAAACTTCCCATGATAGGCTAACCAGCGCTTTCCTGCTTCTGATGAGGTGGCTTCATGAGGCGCCATGTATGGTGATTGTGATTAGATGTGTGAGGGGCAGGGCTTGCCCCAGAGAGCATTACATGGGTTGGGAGAGGGAGGGGAATTTGGGGATGGGCGTGGCTAAATCCCACTCCCCTGCCCAAGAGAGAGAGAGAGTGACCCTGACAACCGGCATAGCAGCATTTCACCCGGTGAGTGTGGGTCAATCCCGGAGACTTCACAGATATGTTTTTTAGGCCTCTCACAAGGAACTAGCCCTTTTCTATGATTCAGAACTGAATAAATCATTATCAATTGGTATTGAAGTAAGACTTTGTAAAAGTAACCACATTCCCTAAAAAAAAAATGTCTCTATTTGGCCATTTCAAATGCAGTCACAGAGTCACTAAATTCTTCATTTACACACACCTCATCATACTAACCAGATATACCACCGTGCACATATTGTAAAGACCCGTAAAACTGACATGTTTCTCCACTTTACTCTCTGTTTTCAAATTTTAGAGGTTTTATGACATTCCATCGGTTTTTTTTATGTGCCTCAACAATGTAAGCACAACTGTCAGCATAATGTACATATTTATTTCTCTTTGTAAAACATTAGCTTGTAACCTCATGTGCAAATAGTCAGTTCTGTTTTCAAATATATCACAGGGTTCTGGAGGTAGATAAAAATGACATCTATTTAAGTTAAGTGATAACACAGGTGATATAAGAAATGTTAATGTTTTTTTTTTCCTTTATCCATAGATAACAGTGATTTAATAGCTTGTACAGTAATAACAAAAGATGGTGAACACGTGCAAAGATTTCTGGCAGTTGATATCTATCAGATGAGCTTAGTGGAACCGGAGAGCAAAAGACTTGGTTGGGGAGTTGTGAAGTTTGCGGGTTTATTACAGGTAAATATTGTTCCACTTTATTTTTTGCATGTTTCTTACACCTTCCGATGTACGAGTTAAAGGGGTAAAAAAAAAAAAAAAAAAAAAAGGGGTAGTTGAAATTTCAATTAAGTTTGCCAAATCTATTTCTTTCTCATTTTTTTTGGAATTTCATTTACTTTTACTTTTATCTCTAATAATGCATTCAGCCACCAGGTACTACATGCGAGTGGGTAGCAGCCACCTGTAAGCGGAATGTTACACTTGGTTTCGTTCGAATTAAAGGCAATCTGTATTTTGTAGTAATAAAAAAAGGCAACTTTTTAAACATTACAAATTTCATTGGTTTTCACACAACATCACAAAAATATAATTCTTATTAAGCAATATGGGCAGTAAATGCAATATTGCACAATTAAACTTAAATATATAAATACAGAAACTCAATCTGAAAAATATGTAAATGTCAATAAATTTACTGTCGCTGTAAACAAGAACTAAAACTAGGAAGTAGATCATCTCAAATAGAAATGGTGTATCAAATATAAATTCAGCAACTATTATAAACGTGCATGTTTACCCTAAAACCTACAGGAGAAGAACAGTAGATCGACTCTTTTAAGACTACAATCCTTAGTGTTGTATCTCTTTTGTGTTTGCACAATATTTCTAACAAAAGAAGGCAGAAGTCAGCGGCAGTGACTGGTTGAGGAAAAAAGCCCTGATCCGTGCCTATAACCAGATATATCTTTGTATGGCACAGCTTCATGTGGCTGATGGTTTTAATGGTAGGCAATTACAAAAGGGTCCTTCCGTGATGGCAGCTGATCAGATCTGTGCTTATACGCACCAATCGGACATAGTGATATGAAAAAGTAGTCACACACTCGTATATCTCTCACAAATGAGGACTCATGTTGACTGCCAAATTTCACTTGTTCATATGGTATACCTGGAAGGCGTATTAAATGGCTTGGGGGTCTTGAATAACCAATCTTCTTTTTCTAGGATATGCAAGTGACTGGTGTTGAGGATGACAGCAGAGCCTTGAATATTACCATACACAAACCGGTTTCAACACCCCACTCAAAGCCATTCCCAATACTCCAAGCTACGTTCATCTTTTCTGATCACATCCGCTGTATAATAGCCAAGCAGAGGCTAGCAAAAGGGCGCATTCAGGCACGCCGCATGAAGATGCAGAGGATATCTGGTAAACGCTTTTATGTAGGGCGTAGCATTTTCATAATAAATAGCTAAAGAGATATTCATTGTTTTTCGTATTGATAAGGAATTTAGTCTGTTGTCTAAAAAGCTCCTCGTATCTCACTACCATGGGAGGTTTAATGACATTCACTGCTTCGTTAAATTAAATAAGAGCATCAGGTTTGAGAATGGGAAGTCAAGGCCTGGCCATGTATTCTTACCCTCCTTTCATAATTTCATAAGCTCTTGTTCATCAGGACAGCCTTATGTCTCTTACCCTGGTTGTTTTGAATTGCTTGTGTGTCTTTGTCAGCTGATTTCAGCATTATTCCATTGTAAACATTTGAACTTGAACAATTTTTAACCCCTTAAGGGCAACGGGCTGTCCTTAAACCCATTAATGAACAATGCATTGTGAGCTTGTACATGTACGGGCTTTCTCGTGAAGGGGTTAATCTGCAGTGCTATTTCCATAAAAACCATACTAGGTGGTATCACAGAGACTTTATGCTAAACCTTTTAAGTGTGCCTATACTTCTCAGAGGTACAGACTGAGGACTGAGGTCCTGAAAGTCTATAGTGGCCCCATAAATGATATTACCTTGGACTGAAGGCTCCTACATCTGATGTGCAACTAAACAGAGCACAATAGAGATTGCTTAGACTATCTCTCTATAATTCTCCAAAAGACAAGCAGATTCATTTGAAGATTCAAAAAAAAAAACTTTGAAAACATAAAATATCTTAAAATATTACATGCGCTATATTATTTAAAATTATCTTAATACAAAAACTATATTCTTACAGATAATGTAGTGGTACCGTATGTAGATATATAATTGTTTCATAAAAAACAATTAATACATTAATGTTCCTCAAGACCTAAATACTGATTTTTTTTCTGCTGGCATTCTCGGTAACTTCATCGTGAGTCAGAATATTTTCTGGGATTGTTCTTGCATGCTGTTCAGACTAAACTTCTGCTCGATTCAAAGAAAATGTCAACCTTACTTTGCTTTTAAAGTGGAAAACGAAGTATCTTCAGTGTTTCACTTCTTTCTTTATCTTCATGGAATGATATGTCTCGGGATGACTAAACGTCACCAAGTATTTGAAGAATACATGTACCGGTAGTTCTCAGGGCACTGCATTAATCACTTGCTGACAAATCCCTGACCAATAACCTCACGTGATGTACCGGTTCGTCTAGTGTTTCCATGCATCTTTGCCACAGGCTGCCACTGATGTTTAAAATGTTATTTCATAGCATTAATGAAATATCTCCAAGGGTTCTACTAATTGACCATCAATAAACACAAGAAGTAAACAGTGGCATTGCATTCATTCAGAAATCCTAAAAAAGCTGTGATGTCATCTGGTCTCCTTAAAGACTGGATTGATCTCCAGCGGGACTGCTGTCATACAGGGTCAACAAACGCTTTGTGAAGGGTCGGCATTTTATACTACATATTGTGGTCAGTCTCTGCAGATTCGGCTACAGTATGTGCCGTTTAATGAAAGGAGTATAATTATTATATAATATTATATAATAATGTACTATTGACTTATGTATTTGGGCTGTTTGCTGTACCTAAAGCCCTAGTAAACAGGGGAGTACATAATTGCAGTGTTTTTTACTTTTACTGGAAAAGTTATTCTTGACGTTCCATATATTCATGTGTAACAACCAGGGATACGGACTGTGCTCTGCCTACTACACAATTTCTCATAAAAAGAAAACCACTTGCCTCCTTTTACACACTCCATATGTTTGTTTTAATAATATATTTACTATACTAAGTCTACCTTTTACCAAAGTTGGCCACATTGTCCTCATTCACCATATTGTCATCCAAATCAGTTGTCCCCGACCAGCTGTCTTCTGCTTCAACACATAAAATAAAATGTATTCATACACAACACGCCTCTACCTACATACATATTAAGTAAATACATGTTCGAACTACTCGAAAATAACAATTTTAGATCTTGCATTGATACTCTGTTTAATTCATGTTAGTAATTTGTTAGCCATAGCAGCTGCTACTTGGCACAATATAAACTCACTGAGTTTAGACTCGCCTAGTAATTCCCTATTTCTTTAAGGTGATCCCCATAATTGATCACGATTATAACTAGTGTGTGTGCTCTTGCTACCCAGAACCATTACTTTGCAAATATATAATATTTCTGTGCCCCTTCTCCAGATAAGCACACGTTGTGAACTAAATTTATAACCTTGCACAATATGGTGTTAAACTTTCTACTTATCTTGTAGGCAGCATCTGTCAATCATAAAACCACGTTGAATTGAATTTATTGTTCATAAATTATGTTTACTTTTTATTTCTCTTGTCTAGCTCTTTTGGATCTCCCCGTCCAGCCATCTACCGAAGTTATGGGTTTTGGACACGCGTCGACCTCGGCAAGTCAGCACCTACCTTTCCGGTTCTACGAACAATCTCGCCGTGGCCTGAGCGATGTCACAGTGCAACGCTCTGTCTTTGCATCGGTAGACAAAGTACCAGGTAAAGCATGTTTTCGTTTACTTATTTGACAGAAATTGCAATGTCAAATGGGGCCGCGCCAACTTTACCTTATGCATTTTTGCAACCTGTATATGTAAAAAAAATATTACATAGCACTATTAATGTATTTATTATGTACTCTGTGTAATTTCATTGAAAAGTGGTCCACAAAAAAACATATTTTGTTTTCCTTTTACATTTGAAATAATGAGACTTTTTGGCTTTTTTGCATGGTGTAAAGTAGACAAAGTCAACTGTGTACCTTTTAAAAAATGTGGTTATTTTAACCTAAGGTATTCCTTCCTTTGTTATCTAGGTATGGATTCAATAACGGGAGTATTTCAGGGGAGATACTTAGCTCCAATATTAAATATATTATATATTATACATTATTATATTATTATTATTGAATTGGATATTTGATATAATCAACACAAATTCAAGGGACACAAATATATCTTTGCCTTTATATATGTATATCTATAGCTGTCTGAGAGTGCTGTAAGGACAAAGAGAGATGAAGTATACATAGAAAGAGGATAACCGAGAGGAGAGAGAAAAGAAAAGAGAGGAGATAAAAAAGCAAACAAATATTACATATGAATATTATACTATGTATAGTATAATACACACATCATTTTAGCTACATAGCGGTTTTCTAAATAATTGTTCAATAATCCAGCAGAAAAAAGCTAAACGATTTGCCTTCAATAGCAGAGGAACTATATGTAAATCAGCTTCGATTATATATTTCAGGAAATTATTGGAAAAATGATAGGTAAATACATTTTGCAATTCCCGTCGTTGTGACTCAAGTTGTGTAAGCCTGACTAAACATTACATCAACCGAACGACACTCCGTTTCCTGTTTCATTAAATATGCTGCATTTATTCTATGTCCTTGTAAGACAAACCGATGCCAGAGAATCATTTATATCTATGGCCTAACTGTACGGAAAAAACAAGCCGACTGTCATGTCAAGCAACCAGCTTCCAGTGAATTAGAATAGTTGACCTCTCGTCTTGTAGATGGAAAAGCTGTTGATTAGATGATAATGTTTTTTTATATTTTTTGCTATTGTTTCAGTTATAGTCATGAACGGTGTGTAATTATCTGCTGTCTGTGTTCACACAAAATGCAGCTTTTAAACGATCATTTTATTTATTAAAGTGATCAACAAGCACTTCTGTGCTTTGGATCATTGTCCTGCTGTATAACCCAACTGCGCTTGGGCTTTAAGGCAGGTGGGGTTGGATAGCTTTTTTCCCCCTTCTATACGTGAAACCGTTATTTAAAAACTGCATTTTGCGTTTATTGTGGTTATTTTGTCTAGTATTAAAATAAGTTTTATGATCTTAAGTGAGACAAATATGCACTAATAAAAGAAATCAGCGAGGGTGCAAATACTTTTCACAGCACCGTATATCCATTAGAAAAAAAAAGGAATCAAGTACAAGACATTGACTAAAAAGATGTCCTCCGACTACTTGATCTGGAAGTGTCTGGATGGGTCATTTCACTAATCAGTGAGTTACAGTAAAATTAATTGAGCTGGATATAATCGACTCACTGGATAAACTATGTATTATGCGGAGCCCTCTTAGCTTCAGAGTAGAGGTCTTTTTTGGGTTGGCCTTCAAAGTTAAGAGTGGCTCCACCAGGTAGACCACCTATGGCATGGAGCAGCAGAAGACGACCAAATGAAGACATCCTTAAATAAGGGAATCTTGAAGGGGCAGGAATTACCCACCATGCATTTAAAAAAGTAAGGGAGGAGAGGTCAAGGTCTTTATAAACTGAATATCCTATGAGGAACAAACGTACACCAATGTGTCACCTGTTCATCTTTGTTCACGATCATTGTAATATATTTTGTGCATCAAATATGCGTATAACTGATCACATCACTTACTTTATATGGATTCATATAAAACAGACATCTGCTGTTAGACCGTATAAATGCAAATTTATGTAATTACTGGTTTAGTTATCCATCCACTTTTTAGCCCAAATGGATTGATGGTAACTCGTAAGTCCCTTGTGCTATGTTTATTAGAAATTAGCTGATCTGTACTGATAATGTAGGAAAGAAATCTTTAGGATCTTATTGATTTCCTTGGTCTTCCGAAAATAATGGTAGTTTTCAGGTCCTACTGATTTATTATTATGGGAGATTTTAAAAGAGCCCAATCTGTTTCCCGTAAACTGTGCCATTAACAACATATATTTTTGTTTTACTGCCTTCCTTGTGTTTTAAAGCGTTGCACACATGAAGTAAGAAATCCCCATTGATGTTTAAAGTGCACGCGTTTCCTGAAACTTCTCCAGAATAGTACACCGTTTTAGGATAAATAATCCTAAAATGTAACCAGTTGAGTGCTTCCGCTAATGGGTCATACCTCAGCCTGTTTCTTGTTTTAAAGAATTCTCGTTTACGCTGTGGCTAATTTCCATCCAATTAAAGTACTTACTACTGTGTTCCAGGAATCAAGGTTTTTTGGTTTCTTTCTATAATCTGGCCTTGCATAAATGTGTGCTGAGAAATGAATAATTATCGTTAAGAGCGTGATTGAGAATAGTTGGCGATTAGCAGGTGTAGGCTGTGTTCACGAAGGGACACTCCAGCCATCAAATGCCCTATGGAAATAGCATTGGTCCCTGTACATTTTTATGTGGTCTGTTTTGCAAATACATGCAAATTCAGCAGAATCGCCCCAAATGCATCTGCCCCCCCCCCAGCTTAATGCTGTCCCAGAGATATGGTCGGGTGAACACATACTCGTGCACTTGATTTGGTCAACGCTGCGTGTCGGGGTGTGTTCAGAGTTTCAGACCCCGTGCGCATATATGTTAAGTCCTCTTATTGATTTTAATGGGTGCACATTCCTGCCACTGATTGGCTGCTTGAAGCAACCAATCAATTTAAGATTTAAGCATTCAGGAGGATGCAAATTTGTTCAACATACATTTATTCTAATAGAAGGCGCCTAACCACCAGTCCTAACCTGTCTAGCATAGCAACTGAAACGGTACAGAGTTGAATAAAAAGTTACACTTATGTAACAACGCTGTTTTTTTTCCAAGAAAATACCTAAAAATAGAAACATAAAATGTGATGGCAGATAAGCCTCCGGCCCATCTTGTTCTTGATGTAAAGTCTCAAGCCTCAGTCCTGGGTCTTTTGTTGGATTGAAAAATATCCGCAGGCATGTTTAAGTTCCCTTACCGTGTTAATATCTACCACTTCTGCCGGAGGGCTGTTTGTCTTTCTCTAAGTAAAGCATTTACCTTACGCATGGCACTGTATGTGAAATACAACGCGCGACATAATGTTCTATAAGTCCATTCAGTGTCTCCTGGTGAAAAGACTGAATGGTTGCCAAAGGGACAATAAATTACCTTTTTATAGCAGGGACTTTATTCATCTCGTGAACGGGTAGTGAATGAACGTGTGAGTATTGCTTCCCTTTAAAAAAAAAAAAATCTATTGAAGTTGTATGCACATTGTGATGTATTATGTAATAAAACACATAATGACTAACGCCTTTACATCTGCGTTTCCTGCAATATTCTTTGATTTTGTAATAATGGCTGATCACCATTCATCATATCATACCCTTCCCATAATATGCAAACTTATTTCCTTACTCATAGTCCAAGGAAGGCCTTTGTTTAGGAACTCGCCGTACAGTTATATCCTGTTCCCAGAATCATTATTTATCATCTTCTTGTTTCTGTTTTAAGAGTTTTGGAGTAATTTAGTGCAAATTGAGAGGAGTCTCTTGATGGAAGGGGTTTTTTTTGTATAGGGACCTAATGATGGTGGTAGTGGTGAGAGACTGGTACAAAAATTAAAATAACATTGTGGTCATATCTGAAGCTTCAAGTTGAAAGGAGTGATATGTTATAAGCTACAGACACCAAATGTGTGTGAGTTTACAGGAAAAGGGGAAAAATGATCTCTAGTTACAGGAACAGGCGATACATAACCTAACCCGGACTGCCAAGGAGAAGTCAATACTGAAAGCAATAGACCAGACTTTGTACTTTACCCCAGGGTTTATTGCATGCAAACACATAAAAGAAGAAGTAAAACAGATTTCTCTTTCATTTACTCTCACCTCCTGCAGAGACAGAACTAAAGATAAATATATTTTACTTTGATTTGTTTCACTTTCATTTGATATTAAGCAGCTGTCGGGTTTCGGGACCATTACATACCAGCAGTGTCCAGTGCCCATGGTTTCCATGCATGTGACCACTTCTCATAAACAAATTAACTGTTAGAGAAGGCTTACACAAATGCAATGGCGGTGTGATCGTTACTCTATTTCCTTTAGTCATGTAATAAAGTGCGCGCTCGAAGGAGTTGTTGACGGGCATAATTTGGGTTTGGAGATGAGGTATGCTCTCATTGTTGAGTTTCTTTTTGTGATAAAAGGAATGGCCACCTGCCATAATCTTGCGTTTGGAATCTATGCAACAGTTAGCACCAACGTCTTCCATGGATGGTTCCTCCTAAAAGCCTCCGTACCTCTAGCTTTTGGAGAACACTAGGATATGACATTATATCCCAGATCCCAGCAGGCAGTATGGACAGTACGGAGGAAGCCGTGAAGGTTGAGTCTGGACTCAAGCACCGCAGCTCTTCCTCACGCTCATGTAAGACTAGGCTTAGGGGCTGCAGTAAAAGTTTACCCCAGGCCCTTTTATGTTTAAAGACGACTCTGAATGGCTGAATGCAATGCATTGACAACATGTATTGAGGTTTCAGGAACAAATAGAAACCAGCAAACTAGCTCAAGTTTGAATGATCTATTAACCTAGAGTATGATTAAGCAAATGTTCTAATATTCGTTTGAATATTTCAGTCTTTTATTCTTTAGATTATAAGATTTAGCTGCTATGCCCTTGTTAGGAACCAGCCAGAGTAGTAGAAGGAGAGGAGTCCAGGTGTGGGCCAGACCGTCTATAACTCAGTCTGTAAACGACTCCAATTGGTAGCAGGCAAGGGTAAATCCGAATAAGCACCCCAGGGTCACAATGGGAGGCAGCTGACAAGGGTTAATCCTTGAAGCAATCTGAGGTCCACAGGAGACAAGGAACAGGGGCAGACAGCAGGGGACATGGTGCTGAACACTAAGAGCATCAGAATAACCAAGCGCCATTTGCAGGGAACTGGGAGGTTATAAACCGTGGCTGGGAGTGACCTCACTGATAATGTTGCAGGAAGTCCCATAAAAAGCTATATTATTCTCGTTAAGCATAAAACCCAGTGCCATATACTGTAATATAAGCCGGCACTGACAAAAGCCTGGTTTTATCTCATTGTTGAATATAAACTTACGTTTTTCGGCAGACCTGGAGGCTGCTATTTAGGGTGATTGTTCCTGCGCGATCCCCACACTGAGGTGATTCTTTATGGCAATGCTAACGAAGTCCACTCTTACATAGACTTTCATTAACGAGAGTGTCCCGCTGGGTAACAATGAGCCATTCTGCTGTTCACAGTGGGCAGTATAATACAGTGATTGTCTAGTAGATTCGGCTAAGCTAACAGGGCTAGAACAAATATGCATGGCTCAAATGCACCTGTCTGAAAATAATATGCAAAAAGTAGAAAACATATATTTAACTAAAACTCTAAAATCAATACATTACACATAACTTGCCAGCTTCCATTTGCTATTTTTATACCTTACACTGTCTCCTTCGTAGATTGGTTTCCTACTACACAACTCTGGAACACTCTCCAATAATTGGAGCACTATAAATTTTAAACTAACCTCCCATTAAAAAGGTGAAGTTCTTGTTTATGAGCTTTTATCACTGCTAAGCAGCCAAAGATAAATCTTCAACCCCAATGCAAGCTGGATGATTTCCCAGTAGTATGTGATTCAATTAGAAATTAATGTGTAATGGAGTGTTTTGAGCTTAATTTCAAATATGAAGTTTCCTGTTGTTGCTTATTTCCTGTTTTGAGATTTATTTAAAAAAAAATGGTGAAGCGGTATTGTTTAGAAGAGCCTTATGCCATAATGGCATCTGAATTTGATGTGCCTGAGATTGCCTTGGTGAGTTTGACTCGGTAGAATTAAGGAACAAGTTCACTTCCCTAAATACCCCCCCTAGCAGGGATGATGGGTATCCCACCTATCTCAGTCAAGGTCTCTAGCTAAAACAACATTCTATGGTGGTTGTGTTGTAGGTCTCCTGTTGGATCTGGGCCAAGTCCCTCCAGAGCATAAAAGTAAAAGTTTTTTTTCTATACTTTGCCATGTGCCAACAATCAGGTTCTGCCCTCCAATTTACCACTTTTTCATCCCATGTAACTTGAAGTATTTTATGGTAGTCCAAAACATTATGTTGCTCACAGCGCTGATGACACTGGTGAATATGATGTCGCTATATAAAATAAATAATAATCCTATTAACAACTGAGGCACCAAACTGGTTATAATGCACCAATTATTGGGGAGGTACAGGAAAGGTGTCGAGTCCAAAGGGCAAATTTTAAAGTGTAGTCAGACCGGCTACTTTCCAATGGAGTTGGCTTCCTGTCTTGTATAAGTGATCTGTGTCTTTTGAAACCTGATCTCTGTATCATCTGGCTAATAAAGGGGGATCAGAATATTTTAGATCCTGTCTTTACATAGTAGGTATGATAAGATCCCTTAACAAAGGTATATTGACCTTTCGGTTCTGAGTGATTCCCGTTGAGAGTGAGACATGAGTAGTATATTTGTTGACCTCACCCTTTGGCTGTTGGTATAGAGTGCTTAAAAGAAGTTGTACTCTTTGTATTTGTGAGCTCAGTGTCCACTGACGTGTATTTTGGATAGACTTGTTTATGCTATGTTGGGAAATGGTTAGAATTCTAATCATGAAACAGTTAAAACAGTAATTATGTTTCCCTGGTCGCTTATAACAGAGGAAAGAGGAGCAACCAGTATCTGAAAATCAACTCTGAAGAAGGAAGAGATGGGGAGGGGGGTAGTCAGTTCCATCTTTACGACTACCACCCTGTGAGATTGATCTAATTAACATGATTTGTGTCTGCAATTTATGAGCCATCCAACATGGTCGGCGGTGGTGGTTAGAAATACCAAACAAACCAAGTGGGTTGTGATCTTATACAAATATGCGCTCGTGGAACCCCTTAAGGTGGCTGTATTCATAAAATTTGGAATGCAGAATTCACATAGAAAGAGTCCTCAAAATCAGTCTCAAAATAAGCGCTCCTCCACTCCTCCCACGTTTAGAAATACTGCCTCAAGGTCTGGGTCAGAGGTTTGTTTTTCAGCCTAGGGGGCTTCAGGGTCACCTAATCACTTCTGTTGCCCCATAGGCAGTTTTTCTGTGTTATAATATTTGTACCTACTCATAATGTTAGCTAGTCAATGAGCCATCAGTATCTTTATTCTGAGACAGTTTTGTCTTTTTTCTGTCCTGGTACATTAAAAGGAGGATAATGCTTTGTAATTAGGCCTCAGTATTTGTTCAGTGCTCCGGCAAGAGACCATCATCCACCACTACCTCACTACAGCTGTCCGTCAGCACATTCCACATTTAATTGTAAAACTAATCTATAAAAAGCAAATTGATGTTATCCTTTACCAAATGAACTGCTATTTCTTTTCATTCCTTTGTAATCCAGAACCACATTTATGCCACGGCATTAGTAATTTAATCTTACAAATAATTGTTATCAAGCGTTATGATGAACTGTTCAATCAGGTTATGAGTGTGAGATGTGTGGGAGCCAAACATGCCGCTATTTAAGATGCTGTTCCACCTACACTGCTAAATTTAATACTTTTGCAACTAAATGTAGCACTAGTGTCATCATTGCTAGTACTGTTGAAAGCCCAAACCCCACTCAGAAATTGATTCTTGAGATAAAACAAAAAGTGACACTATAGCCATCATATGCACTTTAAAAATTCCCTGCGTCTATTTGCAAATGCATGGGGGGTTCTACAGAATGCAGTCGCCCTTTATCCAACCTCCAGCTAAATGCCGCGCAGGAGATGTGTTTAGCTGAAAATCTTTGTACATGTGATATACTCACCTCCGTTCTCCTCCAGCACTGGCTCTGCAAATGTTGCGGGTGGAGAGCTGTTCAGAAAAAAGCACGTTATGTATAAGACGCTAAAACAATGTCAAAGAAACTCACAAGCCGGATGAAAAATTACAGAAAATCAGAACCCTTTATTGATCCATTAAACCCAGCCTTACAGTTGGGGTGCCAGAAATTTGCGACGGAGCGGCCCGCTACTTCTTAATAAAAACCATGTGAATCATAAGAAGCCACAAGACAATCAGTCAAGGATAAAATACATTTCTTCTGTATTAGCATTAGTATGTAGTTAAATATTTATTTATCCGGATGCAGACAATGAAGTCTGTTTCACACCCTGCTGAACAATGTTCTAGCCCCTGTCCAAAGTTCATAAAAATGACAGCTCTATTGAATGAATTTTGACATTTCCATACCATACACCTATTTTATATACTTCCTGGTTTTACTCATTATACTTCTCTACGTTTCTACTATTCTTCTCCATATATCATTTTCAAAAACGTCCAACTACCTCTGTACATCTGTTTGAACGTTATTCAAACCTCTCCCTTTCTCTCTCTCTCTTTGCTTCTTTAATCAAACGCAATGTATTGTGCCTATTGTGCACCTAACCTCCATTATCAAAGAAACTCAAAAATTATATCAGCAACAAAACTTAACGCCTTAAGTTTGGAGCTAATTAATGTGCAATTCCCCTCCTCCGCAAAAAAAATCCTAAAACTGTGATATTATTAGTCTTAAAAATATGTATAAACAATTTACAAAAATGTATACCCTCTTAGGCATCCGTCATTCGTAAGTTATTATTTTTCAGCAGGGGTGAATTGTAACTTCTGCACCAAAGGGTTCCTTGCCCAAATATACCGGTAAATCCAGTTTCATGATTGACTCTCTATACAGTGACTTTATAAATTATGTGTGGTGTTAAATGTGATGCTTTGAGATTTTATAAAATTCAGTGTGTTTTGCAGTTTTACATGGAAACGCAAAATCCCTCAGGCACAGAGTAACATTACTGGCCCAAAGGGAGGTTCTTAGAATAATATTGTGCTGGGAATTTCCTCAGATATTGATCATTAGTCATATGGTGTATAGTAAGGGAATTAAGTAGGCTAGCAAAAGGCAGTTTAATGGCCAAAGTCGAAGAGAATGAGTAGCGCTTATTTGTATATCGCCTACACTAAATGCTTTGTCTGAGAAAAAAAATACATTTTCTTCGTGTAGTGGGAAGATCGGTGGCAATGTTACTCCTCTACAGCAGAAGTCTTGCTTTTTTTCACTGTAGATGCAAAACTTTTGTTAAAGAGGAAAGATTTCATTTTACAGTTAAACGTGCAAGTTTCCTAACATCGCTTATAAATCAGAGACCAATCGTAAGCTCCCACACCAATAAAAAGTGAAGACACATCTGAACCCTGCCAGGTGGTTCATGAAGTGGGCAGCCTAATATGGTTTCTAGCTTCCTCGAAAATCCATGTAACAAAATGGTACACGTGCCCAACCCTAATCAAGCATTGTGCCAAATGCATTTAGAATATATGGTCAGCCCACTAACCAACAGAGCAGGAAAACCTCAGGTAATGTAATCTATACTTTCACTAGAATAATTAAGTGCCTCCAAGTTGCCAATAGTAATGTTACAGTAAAAAACAAGGTTCCCAGTCTTCCTCTTCTGGAACCACCATTCCAGACGTGAAATATTGCCCTCAAAACACCTTGCCTTTGAGGGAAGGTGGTGGGCAAACAACCAGTCAATCCACCACACACATCAGTAAACAAGTCTTCAGGAATTTATAGTTAGGTTGCCACAGTTTGTCAATATATATAATGTCAATATAATAGTGTAATGGCTACTACATTGGTGATCATGTCTAAATCAAAATTATTCCCAAGATTGGTCTCATTTAGCCTGTTTACTAAGTTTATGAAATTTATGAACCACGCAGCAACGTCTGAAGCTGTTTTTAACATATGCAAGAAGAGAATAATCCATACATATACACAGGACTCCATTTATAATTCTGAAATTCACGGTGTTTAACAATCTCACCAGCCCAGTAATAGCGCTTGGAGAGATGTTTGTCCAGTTCAAGAATACCAAGGAATGGGTGGATTAAGTGAAAGTAATTCTTAATCAAGGCAAGTTCAATCATGATAATGTGGAAAGCTGCTGCTAACCTTACATGAACCTTTCTGAACTGCAGGACTGATTTACCGAGTATAATTTTCCTGGTCTCGGCTTCAAAGGTTGACTTATAAAATACCGGTAATTTTGAGATAAAGTGCTTTGTGTAAATATGTCTAAGATTTAAAATGCAAATGTTGTTTGGCTTTGAATAAAAGGATTAATTACTTTCATTTTCCTCTCCCTTGCACGGATTCACTGGGAATATATCACATGTTACATGTTACTCTTTAACAGTTATTGCCTTGCTGACTGTTTAGTTTGTCTCCTTAAAACCATTACTCTGGTATATTCTCTAAAATGGTAAAATGTGGCATTTCCATTCCATTCGCAGTACCTGGAGCTGCTGTCCACTTCCTGGCAGGCAGCAAATCCGGTTGTTCTGTGCATGAGCGTCCTCCAATGCTTTTTTTAACCTAGCGGCAGAGCTACAGCTTGAAACTTATCAGGATCTTTCCACGCCGGCAGCACCCTAGCCTTCTAGCTGCCATCATGTCCTAAGGGGCCGAGCCAAGCATCTCAGTTGAGAAAGTCACCCAAAAACTAAAGAGAGCATGAGTGACATCAAACAACTTTTTCGATATGCATATTGATGAGAATTCTCAGTAATTACAGAATTATTGCATTTGTGTATTTCCATGAAACACATACACGACTCATTAGTTTTTGTATACATTGTTGTTATGGCTATGGTTTTATTTATCTTCCCCACCGCACTCAAGTTCACTTTGCATTGTATATTGGTAACGATGGTCTGCCCTACTTTGCAGGTTTCGCGGTAGCCCAGTGCATAAACCAGCATAGCGCATCACCAGCGTCATCACCGTCCCCTCCATCGAGTGGCAGCTCCAGTGGAAGCACTGGACCTTGTGATTCCGTCTCTGCCAGTTTAACATCAACTCCTTCTACAATACAGAGCCCAGCAGGTATCAAGGTTTTTTGTCTTTCTCTTCTCAATGGCCCATTATCAGTAATACAAACTTGAACACTTTTGATTGTGGGAAAGGAGAAACATAAATTGCTCAATTAAAGCATTGCATTCAGGAAAACGTGTAACGGTGAAACATACTTAAAGTTACATTACTTGTTAAGTTGTGTTTATTTCAGAGCAAAATACTGCACCATCTACCTGTTTTAAGCATAATATTGGGCTTTGGACAATTAGATACTTAAAGTTACATTACTTGTTAAGTTGTGTTTATTTCAGAGCAAAATACTGCACCATCTACCTGTTTTAAGCATAATATTGGGCTTTGGACAATTAGATCATTGCAGTTACGACTTAAACAATATTGCCTTGTTCTATTATTCTTGTTGCACTCATTTCTTTATCCTCATGGGTTAGCATTGTGATGATAAACAAGCTATTAGATATCCCAGTCTGCGTATCATGTAATTATCTACGGATTAAGCAGACAGCACAGAGCTAAAAAAAAATTGGGGAGGTGTGATAAACACTGAAAAATAATGATTGGGATATACAATGATTACATGTCAGTAAAACGTTTATGGGGAAAATAGAACACCTTTTTTTTTTTCTTTGAAATTATCGGTGCAGTGCCACTTAGATAAAACAATAATAGCTCCCGCCAGTACAGTAAGGAAATAAAGCTTAACGTATTTTTTTTATTCTTTTCTCTGAAGGTTTCATCACAGTAGAACAGCACAGAAACCTTTAAGAATATTCCCTGTTTCTATGGCAACAGTCTATCAGTGCCTGTGTTTTTGTCAGCAAAATAGTCCAAGCATAAATTATGAATGCGGCAAAATTTCACATAATTAACATTTTTCGTAAAGATTTGCTCTTTCAACAGTACTAGGACTGATATTTGCATTTAGACTGTTTCTGTATTTAGTTAGTGTTACATTCAGCACTTCAAATTTCTACTTTCAATTACTAAACATATATTTCTTTTAGTTTATTAATATCCAAGTGAAATCGTAGCTGTACTTTATCAGAGATTACTTATGTGTAGATGCATATATAACATTTATTATATATATATATATATATATATATATATAATATATATACACACATATATAACTACAATCACCTGGATGGGTAGAAACCACAGTGCTTACTGCTGTGGAGCTTGCACACTGTGTGAGGAAACTCTCTTTTCCTGCCCAGGTTCCTGCTTCCCCTGGGCGGGGAAAAAGAGTTTCCTCACACAGTGTGGGGGTACCACAGCGGTAAGCTGCCTGCCTGTGTTATGTGGCCCCGTGACCACCTAGATGTCTGGATGGCCACAGTAATGCTCAGCCAGCCCCAGGACTATTGAAATCTGCAAGAGATGTAAGGGGGTGTGGGAGAGTGATTGGGTGAATGAATGAATAAATTAGTGAGTGTTTAGGGGCAGAAATGGGACAGACAGACTGTTAGGGGGACAGATGTGGCACAGGCAGGCTGTTAAAATGGCAATGGTGGCACAGGCAGGCTTTTTTTTTTTTTTTCTTTTTTCAGATTTCTAATTTTTTCTCATTTGACATAAAGTTTGCAAATTTGTGAAATAAATATTCTTGCCGGGGGGGGGGCAACCCAGGAGCCAAATATTCTAAGTATGCCCCTGGTGCGAGAATAATTATTCGCAAACAGTCCACCATTCTTAAGAATAATGTAGGTTTATTTCCGGTAATCCATAGTTCTGGACAGTCCAGCAATTTAATAAACAGGCAGGTTTCTAAACAGTTGAAATAATAAATAAAAATCACAAAGCTACAAAAAGTCGACCTCTATCCGAGCACTGCCTAAACATGCAGTAGATCCCTGTCTACTATAATGCAAAGCAACAATTAGGATATGCTAAAGGAATTTTGCCCGAGGCCTGCAGGTTAAAGTCTCAGCATCTGCTAATTAGGAGTAGATGAAGATATACAAGCTATAGAAGATTGTGGGTCCTAAATACCTTCCATTTACAACCCTCCCATAGACTCCGTCCGTAGGCCCTGTTCAGCGTGTAATTCTTTGCAGACCACCCAATTTATCAGCCAGGGTGCAATGATATTACACTCTATAAATAGTTAAATTACGTATCTCATAAAGTGTTCCAAATAGCAGAATACTCAAACATGGAGATCTAGTTTGATAAAAGCTGAACATTTTTCATTCCAGAGGGTTATAATTTTTGCAGTGAGGTTGAGGGGGGGTGCTTCAATAAATCTGGTGACCTTGGTTCTATCTTGGGCCTCAGAGATGGGCACTTTTGTGAAGCAGCTAAAGGATTTTCCTGAGTTCATATTGACTTAAGAAAGAACTTTGGTTTGCAACTTATGGCTACTGTCAGTACATTTCAGCGGAGTCAGAGATGTCCCTCAAACTTGGCCATATCATGTGAATATTGTTGTGATACTTATTTAGTTTTTACCCAGTACTAGGATGTAGCTAAGCCAACTCAAACCAAAGTGAATACATCCCAAAGTGGAAAGTTACTCTGCGTTACCAATTTGTATTACATTGGAAAAGGTCATGAGAGTAAAAGAACATGATGAAATCTTTAAACTATTAAGTTATAGTTCTTACAAAACATTCTGTTACCCTAAACCGAAGCGTAGACAGTTCTGATTTTGTTTTCCAGTTTTGTGGGTCTTTTGAAGGAAAGTGTTTTATGGACAATTTTATAGGAAAGGCTGTTAGTGTTAATATAATGCATAAAAAGAAATGAGTCAGACATCTTTATGTGGATTCCTTAGACTATGGGTTGCTCACACATGTGTTCTTCATCACTAAAATTAAGGTTGACTGTGGAGTGCAGCTATGTGCCTTTTAATTTGCTCATTATAATTTTGGCACATCCACCGATTCTCGTATAGCTACAATCATCACAAGCTGGTATGTTGAATGCTTACTTACCTTCACATAGCTGCATAGAGTTATCATATCACGTTGTTTGACCCAACATGACGTATCTGAAGGAAGCAATGACAAGAGAGAACAGTTTATTCCAGCTACACTTGTCATGCTTTACTTGCGAGAAGAGCTCTAAGTTGTCTCCTGAGCACCGTTGCTCGCTTACTGTGCCCTCTCATGGTTTCCAGACATTGCCTGGCACTGTTTATAATCTATCCTCTTATACTCAGAATGTCACACACAGGACAGAAATGGCCCAGCTTCACAAGGATCGGCATTCCCTTTCAGTCCTCGGGTACTGTTGGGTTTGAAAAGCCTAGATTGGCCTCTTCCTTCTTAGAAGTGAATTATTAGACTTCTAAGATTAATTATCTTTTTATTATTTTATGCATGTGCGTTTACACACATCTATTACTATTGAAATAGTAGTCACACTCACAAGCATTTATTTTGTTCATCGTAATAGAAGTGTTTCCGGTGATTCAGGCTGGCATGAAGACTTATTATTCATTCCCAGCGCCACCCTTTTATTTTACCAGCCCCATTAATTTAAGGTTGTAATTAGCTCAGGCAGGAGAATCAATAAAAGCATTTTCGATTAACTAAAAATGCCAAGTGAATAGGAATGCACTTTTAACAGTCTTTTAATAGTACATTAAAAGAAGCATTAAATGACTTTAATTGCAACGCACCTTGAAGAGAGCCTTCTGACTTGGTATTTCTTTATTTTATATGCATTGACAGTAGACCAGCAGTGGTGGCTGCTATATACATATATACATTATATATATATATATATATACTGTACATGGATTAAATCACACTAAGCTGCAGAATTTTTTCTCAGAATGCAGGCTTCATAAGCATATTATCTGTGTCTGCCTTTATATAAATTGATTTTATTAAGTAGTCGTGATAATCAAATAATAGAATCCATGTTGCCCCGTATGCCCATTTGTTTTAATTCTTAGATCTAGATGTGAACAATCCATTTAACCAAAAAAAAACAAAAAAACTGAGCAATATGAGTTTGTGAATGAAGCAATATATCCTCTGGGTTGTGAAACTCATTATCAGGCTTTTGTAAATCGTCAGTGGAAATGTGTATTTTTTTAGCGTGTATAGGTCTGCACATGTGGTGTGCACAGTAATAAAACAAGAGAGTCATTTGATGGTTTTTCCTTTGAAGCCACATCATTGCTTATGAGCAGTAATGGTGGCATTAAGCCAGCTGAGTATCTCAATCTGAATTTCTATTTAATTAGTACTCAATAACTGAGGAAGGAAATCTAGTTTCTTCACCCCCACCCTAATAGAAATTGCAGCTATTTTCAGTTTTACTTAAAAAAAATCTTGGAAAATTCTTTATTTTATTTAATTGCGTTAGTCACCATTATAATGTTTTTGTATAAAAAGTATGCAAATAGTTTTGAAGGTACTGGACATTGAATAGGATAACCTGACCAATATGTATAAGACCCATCGCTGGTTCTACAGGAAGATCTAATATGTCCAGTATTGGCAGATTACCTATAGGATAGCAAAAAAACTCTGGGCAAAAACTGTCATTTGGTCTTAATGTCCAAACTCTACTGAATGGATAATATCCATGTCACATGGCAACTGTTGAAGGTAAGTAACTAATCTCCAGGGAATATTTATAATTAACCCGTCTGGTTTTTTTTTTTACTAAATATCTTGCATGGACCTGTTTTGTTGTCTTTGTCTAAGCTGCTGTTATAACATGTCATGTAACCCGTGCTCTCATTCCTTCTTTGTATTTTCCTCTGTTTCCACTGCTCAAACCTCTATGATCTGTCGCTATGTTTCCCTCTAGTAAGGTCTGGCAGGAAAGGAAGACGGCGAGTGTTTAGTCTGTCGGAGGCAGACAGTCACGGTGGACACTGGGTTTAAACCCCAGAGCGGCATCTGCCTCAGTGAGTGTCTTGGATAATAAATTCCCGCAGCGTACTGATTTAACTTTCATTTCATTAAGTGCATCGCAGGTAACAGACGATAGAAACCTCATCTCGTATAATAACTGATACTGAAATTCATCGACAAATACCAACTAACCACTCTTAAGAGACCTACTAATATTATACCCCAAAACAGAGCAAATTTGAATTCAAATCCATTTTATATCTAAAAATAGCTTGCACCATGGTCATCTTGTGCACAAATTTTATGCGTCTGTCATATTTTCTTGTGAATTATCAGATTTATTTCTTTACATTTTTATACTGTTGCATTCATTTTCCAGTCCAGTTTCCATTGTTTTGGTTAAATTCCGTGTGCACTTTTTCCGCCAATCAAGTAATTGTATAGTTCCCCTTATGATCAGTAAAGCAGGGTAATATATTTGTAGCAAAAAAAAATAAAGTTTCACTGATACGTTACGTAGGATTGGCAAAATAAAGTCACAAAAACGTTCAAGACACTAGAGGTTTGTTAAACGTGTAACTTTCCATTTTGCGCTGTGAATATGTTGACTCTGGATTAGGCATAATGTTAGGTAAGACAGAGACTTGCCGTTTCACCTCAGTTACTTTGCTTTATGTTACGAAGAGCCAAACTCAAGCTCCTACTACACGAATAGCTTTGTTGACCCTGTATAAAGCATGCTTAAATCAGTGAAATCTATTGAGAGAAGCCACCTCGCTGATTGAACTATACATTATGCAGGGCCTTCCTTCTTGGAGAGAAATTTGCCAGAAATGACCCTACAGTGACTTCATGGAATTGAAACCACTGCTCTTCCGTCAACTCCTGCTTTAGTGAACGAACCCCAGAAAATATGATACAGTTGCTGAACGTGCCTTAAAAATCAAAACAATGCAACTATCTTTTAAAAAGAGATTGAATAATGCATAATTAAATGTATGAATCTCTGGAGCCCTATATTTGTCATTTATAATATAGAAACACAGAATCAGGTCAGATTAGCCTCATTCCTGTTCCGTGTTATGTGTCTGCACTGTGCTAACCCAACCATTATATGCTTGTTGTGCCCGAGGGAAAAGTGTAGCGTGTAAAGCAGGTAATGTATACATTACCTTGTTTGTGTTACGATTCACAATTTTTTTTTTATTGTATTTTTATTTTCTTTTGCATTTTTTTATTATTATAATTTTTTATTTTCTTTTCAAAAATGCAAGATTTTGTTCTTGTTTTTTTTTTATGGTGTGTAATTACAGGGAACTTTGATTCTGAAGAACTGCTTAGAGATTGCATGCTTATCTCATCTCTCATACGCAACATTTTATTTCAGTTTGTTACACGGTCATTGGTAGGCAGGGATCCAAATTAAAATTAAGTTTATCTTCCAATTTAAGAATTAGCAAGAATTTTTACAAACACGCTGTTTGTTCCGTGAACCAGATTTTATGGGTTGGCAGGTTCACACCTTAAGATATTAATCACATTGCTTCACCCAGTGTCCTGATATCCACTGCTTTAAATTCTCGGAACAGTGTCCTTCAGCAACCTTCTCCAACTGAAAAAGAATTTGTGATCTTTATTTGGAAAACAATCAATTTTTTAGTCAAGGTTATTCTAAGGTACAAAAAGAAAGTATGACGCATGAATGTATTTTTTTTCTATTTTTTTAATATATATATATATATATATTTGAATCTGGAACAACTTTTACATCAATAATTAGAATATCCGTTCTCTAACTTAATGGGCACAGGCATATATAAATAGTACACTGAATTTTGAGCTCATCTGAGCAGGGTTATGCTTACCTTTTGTTTCTGTAAGTCCAGATTGTCATGCTCTGCATTACCTGTTATGTCCTGTTTCCATTTTCAAATCACATTTTTAAGTTTGAGGATATTATTATTATTATTATTATTATTGTCAGGCTGATGCAACCATCAGTACCTATGGTCTTGCTAGTTTTCATTTTACTATTTGTTTGCGGTGGTTGTCTAATAGTTTGAGTAATAGAGTGGTAGCATTTAGTTGATTGGCTAACTTTTCGATCCGTTACGTTCCCCATATTTTCTCATCTGATTACAACCATAAATATTCAGATCCACCATGAATGTCAACAGTACAATTACATGGTTAATAACCTTATGGTGATCGGACACTTCACCTTCCCATCAATTCCGCATTACTTTCTCTTTATTCGCTTGGCCGCAATCACTGCACTATTATGAATGATAGGAGTGTAATATCTTTAGAGGCTTCACATTTTTCTCTTTTTTTCCTCTTTCTATCATCTGTGTGATTGATTGCAAACATCCACAGTATCTTGATACCAGTTGTTAAAGTGAGGCATTCTGATTTCATCTGTCTGTGAAAAACAATAGGCTAATAATTATATTATTTGGGAATGATGGACATTTTGAGCAGTCGTTAGACCGATATTTAGACCTGGAGTGCCTTCGTTCCCTAAACAAAGTTAACTCTTTAAACCAGCAACACTGGTTTTCTGTAAGGATGTTTGGTTTATTTCCTAATGGTTTTTTTTTTTATTATGATTTTGTTTAAAATTAGTAGTTTACTTTTTATAACCCTGTAAAAGGAGTTACAATTTCATTGTTTCTTATCTGATATCACTATGTGCCAATGACTTTGCTGTAGGCAAAGCAAACCACGGTGACCCATTAACAAATTTAATTTTTAATTATTTTTTTTTTTTTACCTTTTCTATTGCTTTTGACTTTCAATCCACTGACCGCATTTAAATTAACAATGCTTGCATAGTATAGAAACATACTTCTTTACATAAGAACCGCGTAGGCCATCTAGTCCCATTTTTAATATTCATTTTATTTCAATTCTTTAGATGATGCGTCAATACCTGACCAGCCCCAACAGACGATCTGTAATGAAGCAGAGAACTCTGAAGAAACACTTTCAGCAGCCTCCAAAACACGGAAGAGTTCAATGAAGACCGATGTAGAGATAGCAAACTTGGCACCCAGCTTGACTCCAGCACCCCAGCCAACCATTTCATTGATATCCAATGAAAATACAGATGCACTGAGCGTGGAGTCCCTTACGTTGGTTCCCCCCGTGGATTCGCACAGCATTCACATTTTGAATTGCGTCATTCAAGTTCCAGCAGAATCAGAATGTTTTCCAGAGGCAGATGATGGAAGCGTGTACCATGAGAAGAAAGCCAACACTGATGCGCAGTGATCAGAGACAAAAACACCATGTTTTGGGACAATCGTCTGAAAGCTGTAATGGTCAGAAAATGTGAACATTCATCTACCATGTACAGATGTCTGCATCACCAAGGATGTATGTATTCAGCATTTCCTGCAGGGTTAAGAAGTCCCTGGGGGTACGTGATGTGGTCCCATTACTGTACAAGTCAGATGTTCCATGAATGTTCAGTAAGACCCTCTATGGAAAAGATCTGTTTCATTTGCTTAACATGTTGTTTTCATGAAAATTATTTTTGAATAAAAACTAGGAAATATGAAATTTGTTATGTTTTAAATATGACATGACAAATAACATAGGCTATTATAACCCTTATTCTATTTGTTTCTTACATTTTAAGTTTCTTTTCCAATGGCCGTCATTAAGGTGGGAATCCAGAAGGGACTTTGCACTATTTGGCACTTTAAACTAGATTCTCACAAATCCAGGTAATCTCTCCCCATTGATTAAATTATGTTTTATTTAATTAGACATAGGTCTAATGCTAATAATGGATGATGGCCTGTATTCAGTACAACAGAGATCAGAACTTATTTGACAATTGCGTTACAGATGAATCTTAAATAAACAACGGTTGTAATAAACATGAAATACATGTGATCTAAAATACACACATCTTCCTGAGATGGGAACACAACATTTTGGTCACAAAGTGTTAATATACCCTTGTTTTCCATTAACTGTGGCCTAATTAAAGATTGCGGAGAATGTATTGTCTTTTATAAATGTACTTTGTACTTATTGGGTTCTGAAACTTAAGACTTAAAGGCAGTAGTGCAGGGATGCTGCTCATTTTGTTATAGTCAGCTTTTTTGGCATTCTGTATAACTTTTAATAAGCATTGATCCAGGAGAAATATATGTAATAACAATTCTAAAAACATTTCCTGGTGAAAACGGTTATTATTGTAAATCTAAATTATCTAAACATCCAAAATCCGTCAGTCATAATAACAATATAGAGAATTGTAATCAAACAAGGTGAACTGCCTTCATTAAGAAAGAATGCTTAGCAAATTGTCACTTTTTGTCCAACAGCAGCCTCTGACACATAAAATGTCCCTGTTGTATAATTAACTTTTGTTGTAGAGCTCTTTGTAAGGATATTTGTAAATGGATTGGGAAAGACATCATCAAAAGTACAAGATTCACTAAACGTGCATAGACTTCTTAAATATAACTATTTGTTGATTTTAAACCATTCTCAATGAGATTCAACACTTTCAGAATAGTGATTTTCAAAAGCTAAGTATTGACTTCCATACCAATTAGCATACTGTCCTTTGTAACTTCTTGTAAAGTCTGTAGAGCAGAGATTATAACTTCAAGCAATGGATGGCTGTAAACCTAACATGTTTTCAAGATGATACACAAGGTGTTTAATATTTATATTAACAAAATGGAGAGCAGACAGGAGTGTTTCTCTCCACACATCACCATTTATTTTGAAGGACCAAGCTATCACGCATGAAGGGCTGAGCTGGCCCTGTATAAAGGTGAGGACACTTTGAAGAAATCTGATTGGTTTTCAGTATGGACTATACAGGGGCCACCAAGCTTTTAGTGGAGCAGGAGCTCACTGGAGTTGACCCTTCATAATGCGTAGTGACGTCTCTGATTTGAAACCAAAACTCTACGGCAAACTCCCCGATGAGAACCTCTTTGAAACCTATCCTCTGGCTGCACGTGACAAGAATGAATCATAGCACAGCAAGAAGAATTTACCAACATTTCATGTGAAATGTGGCATGTGAATGTGACAGTGCCAGAGTTCTTTCTCATAGGTATGGGGTTGTTATTTCTAATAGATGGACTAAATTGTCAAGTTGTCAAATGAAAAAGGTCGGAATGTATCCGTAGTAATGTAGAGCAGCATCTACAATTCAGGGAAAGTAAATAATTCTTCTGAAGAATTGGTTTTATGAAATAGAAATACGCTCATGCTTTGTTCCTTGGGACAACAGAGGTGTTCTACATGTTCTGAAGTGTGAAAAGGTGTTTTTTTTTTAGCTTCACAGTGTTAAATGAGCTAATACTTATTTTTAACATGATAAAATTTAACTCTGCTAAAATACGAATTCATCAAGCATTCATTGTATGCCAGCCCAGCATGACCAAGAATACACAACTCGGCCAGACAACAAAGGGACTGCCACATTTTGTGTATGTGTGAGGATGCCACATAATTATGTGTGCAGTGATGAGATGGGATGGTATGGTGTGTACAGGAGGGGCTGCTGCATAATGCCTGCAGTGGTAAGATGGTCTACCTCCAGCATTGGAGCTTATTGCTGCATAGCTGTCCTTTGTGAATAAATGTCAGGACCTTGAAATGTAGTTTACTAATGATTTTATCCAGTTGTGGTGTCTGCCTTCAAAATTATTATTATTTGACAATGTCAACGTAACGTAGCAGACTTGATCACTAATAACTCCTTGCTGCATATGTAAAAGCTTATTTCTGAGGGGATAACCTTCTGCAATAATAATAATAATAAGGTAATTGCTGCCTTTTCCCTTGCTTTTGTGACAGCATGGCACCAATAGCCCTTCCCAAGTTATCCAAATCTAGTGTATATGGCAAAGATGGGTCACGAACCACCAGGACTCGTATGCTGACCTAGACATAGGAATGTAGCAGGTAAGGTTCCTATGCATGAGGCTCTCTAGAATGTAACCATATAAATCTTAATGAAGTCATCACAATAGGTTCTGGACTTTTGGAATGTCACAAAAAGTGATGAAGGCTTGTTCACTTTCCTAATAAAATCTATTTGGTAGAATGTACTGGGGTTCAGTCTCAATGGCGCCAAGGTTGCTCTGAGCAGGAGGGGACACAGAAGGAAAGTTAAGAGGAATAGTAATAGAGCAGTTCTTAAGCCGCTGAATTTTTCGGCACGCCCGGGTCAGTGTGACTAGTTGTTTGCTCAGGGCTCTGTAGTCACGCGTGACGTACTCGAGAGCTGGAATCTTGTGCACAGGACACCGGTGCGTGTGAAAGGATGGTCCCCGTAAGCCAGGGCAGGGAATGTGAAGTCATGGAATATACGCTTAGAACTCGGGTCATAGCGTAGGGAAGTCAGAATGAAAATATTTCATCGGACATACTGATCCTACACCGAAGGAAAATCTATATGTTACAGTGGCAACATACAAAGTACTTTTTAGTGGTTAGGCTCTCCTCATTTATTATAGATGTTAATGCAAGGATGTGCATATAGCAGTATAATTTAATAGTTTTTCATAGTTGCAATGAAACATATAAAGGTGAAAGCATGTGATAAATATTGATCTAAATATGGAACGCCGTGGTAACATGGTGAATTCTGCATTAACCCGATTCCTCCTGGTACGAGAACAATCTATTACAAAATTTTAATGTTACCCATAGTAGTAACTAAAAACAATGTAATTTATAATATTAGTAACTTTTGGTTTAGTGAGGACTTAGTGTTGTATGTTTGCTGTTTTTTTTCAAAGCAGATAGTAAACTGAATAAGAAATAAAGAAACTGTGGAGGAACCAAAAAATGAATGAAGAAACCACAGTGTTTAAGTAATATTACCGCCCATCCTGGCTGTCTTGCTGCATGACACAGGCACCTTAGAGATGTATGTACGTGAGCCGCACATGTGAAATGCAGTCTATTTTACATGCTAGTGAGGATGCGTGCCTCTTTGCATGTAGAGTTCCATCATTCACCCGCTTACATTCCTCTCAGAGAGTGCTGAGACGTGATGTCATATCGCTGAGCTCTTAGCTGTATGGGTCATGCAAGAAAAGATATCCACTCTGTTACCACTGTATATTCTGCAATCCAGCGAGGTGGGAAGGCCTAAGGCACCGCTACTTTTAAATACGATGGTGGAAGTAGCCACTAGGTATTTACATTTGCAACATATTTACTTTGACTCTGCAAGATCCATATGCGAAAGGAAAAGAATACCCATATAGTTTTATTATGGTTCTGATTCTGGTCAAGTTTCCATAAGGCTTCTGGCGACTGGAGTATATTGTGTCCATTTTCATTTACACGTAGACCCACTTGTGGCCATTATTGGCAAATTATCCCTTTGGCCTGAAAATGATGGGTTTTTTTTGCTTGATTTAGGGATATTTGGGTAGATTTGACAGTCCTCATCTCAGGAGATTAGCGGTATAGATATGGCCATGATCACAACTATGACCAATCAAAGACAATTTAATGCAATGGTAACACAGAAACCATTAACTGTTAATAAAGTGCGTGACCTTGTAGTTTTCTCAGTTGTGCGTTCTTATCCCTAGTACTTTAATAGACTGTATTTTGTAAGAGCAGGGCTCTTTTCCCTCTGCAGCGATATGTCTTAAAATATGTTAATGTTATTGGTAATGTTGTACCCTCCCTATTGTAATAGGGCTGTGGAATCTGCTGGCACTCTGTCAATTAAATGTACTGTAATAATAGGGCCAGGCCTAGAGCAGCACTTTCTATTGGTAGATCAGCTTGCCAGCAAGCACAAATATGTGCATACTGTCAAATATATGAGATTTGTGTACAACTCCCTTTTTTCATCCCCTCGCTGTATTAACCTCTACTACTTCTGCTGGGACGCGTTTCCACTTATTTCCCAACCTCTCCGAAAAGTAAAACGTCCTTATATTACACATAAGCCTCTTAGCCACTAGTTTTGGACTATGACCTCTTGCCCTAGCATTTATCCTCCTTTGAAATGAATTTCCTTCTTTGGGAAATTTGCTGAGTCCCTTTATCTATTTAAATGTTTTCAGAGCAAGGTCACATTTGTTTCTTTCAACTACCTTCACAGTTTGCTCCAGATCTGTCAATGCTCCTCACCGCTGCATCAGAGGAAAGGCCAAAGTTTAACTATTGAGTCTCTGACAGTTATTTAAAAGGGACAGGTTAGTGTCCCTGACACCCTCACTAAAAAAATAATACATATTTAATTTAATATGCATTATTCCAAAACAAATATAACAATCTGAAAAATAGCTTATTTTTGTTTGGCCTTCTTTAGGATTAAAAGTGGACTTTTTCAAGCAGCCAATCAGTGACAGGAAAGTGCTTTCATTAAAATCAATTGAAACATGTAACACACATGCTTGTTCATCGAGCCAATGCTGGCACTGACTAGAAGTGATCATATCACATGCAGGAACATGCATAGCATTTAGCTGGAGGTGGGAAAAGAGTATTTGCAAATCATGAAAGGGAGGAATTCTATCTTCAATGCCAATTCAGGAATTATGTTAATAGTTAAACATGCAGGTAATTGTAGTCTGGGCAACACTACCACGTTTGCATCGTCTTACAGAAGAATCATCTCAGTAGCCATTTATGTTTTAAGTCAAATGATTAGTTTCATTTTACACAAAATGTTGTATCATGACATTGTTCCTCAATGGTAGATTCAGTTTTGGTTCTTCAGTGACATTTAGACATATGAAATGTGCCCTTATCTATACTAAATACATTTCTGTCTGTGTATTAAACGTCGCTGTGTGATCGGCAAACAGACAGAAAAGGTTAAAAAAAAAAACACTAGAAAAATGTATTAAACAATTCCAAATAAATATCTAAATTCACACAGGTGATGTCCACCCCCATCGGGTCATCCCCTATACTTACAAGAGATTTATGAAGGTCTAAAAAGATTCAAAGCAAAGTCCTGGTCATGTTCTCTGATGATGGAAAAAGGTTGTACTTCAACCCCTTTAAGCAAAAATTTTAAATAAAAAATGTGTTTTCTGTCTCCATCCCAAAAAATATTAGAATAACATTGTTTTTCTTTTTTTTAAAACCCTAGAAATGTGGAGCAGTACGGCACTCAGGGAATGTTGCTAAACATCATTGGGTTTTTTCCCAGCAATGGCACTTAATCATGTGAAAGAATCCTGTGCAAGATGTTTTTTTTTCCACCCATTTTTTTTTCCAGATTCTATTCCTAATAAACATTTTGTTATATGTAAGAACGGCATTACAAAGAAAGTTAATCGATGCCTGACAGAATTAGTGGGCATCTAACTTTTATATTTTTGAATTCTTCCATATGGATCAATTTATTCCGCTTACATTACAGCATAGTGATACATTAGATCTGAATTTAGGTTTCAGTTTCTGAATGATCCTAACACTAAAGTTTAATTAGTTAATGTTAGCCGATTTACTAACCAACAAGTGAAATGCTATAATCCAACAAATATAGAGAGAACGCAAACGCCCTCTATAAAGCTATCCAAGAAAATGCGATGCATTTTGAAGTTGGGAAGGGCAAAAGCCATCATAAACATCAAAGATCTTTAACAACCAATAAAAAAAATATACAAGAAGCAGGCTGCATGATTTCTTCATCCATATCCTTCTCTCTTCTTAGGGCTATTAGTGTTTGGGCCAGGGTCCCTCTATTACCCCCCTCTGCCAAACTTTACAGTAGCCAGTATGCATTCCAGTAGGTAGAGTTCTCCTGGCATCCACCAAACCCAGATTCGTCCATCAGACATTCAGATAGTGAAGCGTGATTCATCACTCCAGATAATATGTTTTCACCTTATTTTAAAATGCCTAGATTGGAGACATAATATATACAGATAGGGCCAGAAATATTTGGACACTGACACAGTTTTCATAATTTTCAGTCTGTGCGCCACCACAATGGATTTGAAATGAAACAGCCGAGATGCAATAGAAGTGCAGACTGAGCAGACAATATATCCCTGTACACTTCAGAATTCATCCAGGCTTCTGTGTTCTGTCACATCATCGATAAATACAAATGCCCATTAAAAGCCATGCATGCCCATGCCACCCCACTGCCTCCAGCGTGTTTTACAGATGATGCGGTATGCTTCCAATCATGACCCATTCCAAGCCTTCTCCATGCTTCTTTCTTCCCATCATTCTGGTACAGGTTGATAATCTAGGTCTAATCTGGCCTTTCTATTCTTGAGGTTTATGAATGGTTTGCACCTTGTGGTGAACCCTCTATATTTGCTCAAACCTGTCCATGAAACAGCTTTTGAGTCAATTGTCCAACTGTCCAATTACTGTTGGTCCCTTGAAAAAGAGGGGGGTACAGATAAGTATTACATATTAATTCCTAAACCCTTCCTCCAATTTGGATCCGAATACCCTTCAAATTGAAGCTGAGAGACTGCACTTTAAGCCCATATTGATTATTTTAGTGAACAGTCAAAATAACAAAACTTGTATCAGTGTCCAAATATTTTGGGACCTAACTATATATATATATAATCATATTATAGCATTTCCTGCATAAAGTGTCTTCCTGCATTTTTTTTTTTGGTGGTTTAAGCACTAGACGTGCATATTATACTCAGGGTTTTCCATTGATTATTTTATGTAGCATTAAATATCAGTGCTTAATTACACCCAACAAACTTAGATCGTATGGAATTCACTGAAGATTACCATTTATGATCCAACCACTTCTTTGGTGACAATGTTAAAGAGCAATTTCTAGTTCTGGAAATTACCTTCTTTGCCCAGTGAGAACAGTTTATAAATTTCCAAGTCTAGGTGTTAGTTTTGTTGGTTTGTACATAAGAATTTTATATGATTAACAGTCATACTAGTGTGATAAGGTGCTTTCCAAAATATATAAGATATCCCATGTAAGCTGCATTAAAGTAGCTTTAGCTGTATTCAGATCTGAGGATTATTGTTATTAATGCTTACATTTCTACACTACACATATAGTATATAAATTCTACAAAAAAAAAATCAAAATATTCTAGTTTTAGGAAAATACAGCTCAATAAATACTATGAAATATCACTAATACAGTTTTCCTTATTTAAGGGCAGTTAGAGAGTTGGTGTCATAATGATGTAACGTCTTCACACCGCAGAGATATATTAACAACAATAATAATAGTTTTATTTAATATATTATAGTTAATTTTACTGCATGCCGTTCGGTAGTACACATTTGAACATAAATACATATATATATAAAAACTTCTGTATACATGGGTGGTCCAAATTCTTTTTGGTCACTGTTTTGTTCCAATGTTGTTCCTGTTGGTATTTAAATCGATAAAAGCACACTTACACAATATGGACAAAAGTATTCAGAACAGCAGCACCTCGGCCATGAAGCGGAAGACTGCGTAAAGTCACAGAGCCGGGTCACTGAGTGCTGAGGCGCATGATGCGTAACGCTTGCCAACGATCTGCTGATTCTATTTTTCCATATAGTGTATATGTTACTCATTGCTCTGTAATTGTCATAAAGTCTGATAGACTATCAGCATGAACTATGCAAGGTAGGTTACCTGGAGCTTTCCCACTTTTGGGGGCTCTGCTCTGTAGAGGCAGGAGTAGCCCCAGACAATCTTAAGTGAGTGGGAAGTGAGCATGGCCAAAAGAGACCCAGGGAAGCAGAGGTTCACTTGGAGACTCCAGGTCAAACCCCAGGTATGTTTATGGGAGGAAGACGCACAGGCCGAAAGTGTTCAAGCATGAGTATGTTTGGTTATTTACAATTGTATAGGTGTGTTTTTTCTCTCTTTAGTTGGTTTTGCTTTTGGCCTCACCCCACACATCAAATACAAAAACTAATTTGAAACTAATGCTAAGTGTATAGTTCTCTCATGATCCCACTATGGTGGCTCATTGGTTGTTTAATGGTAGCCAGGGCAATGATGTAACTTGTTTAATTTTCACAGGATGTTGTTGTTTTTAAACTTTATTTTCCAGTTTTTTTCTGTCTGTTCGTAAAGCGGCCGAGATGTAGATTACCCTTGCGATGCTGCAATACCTCTACAATGACTGTCAAGTTTGTGATGATGTTTATGGTAACATTTGCTTTACAAAGGAAATATGAGAATCGTAAAATAATTTACTGTATTTTACGCATTTCCAGAAAGCAGCATGATGACCAGAATAGATCTATGAATTTCCCTAAACTTTCAGGGGACTCTTGTCCAGTTAATTCTTGAAAACAAACAAATCATTAATTTCCCTTTGAAATGATTTGACCTAGAGTAAATAACAAAATGTTATCACAGTATCGTGAATTATACCACCATACCATAATGTTTAGGATACTGGCTAAACTTCAAGATCCTTAGGTTAATAGTGTCCTGTCTGGAATATGTTGGTTTCCAGACAACTCACTTTTACACGTGAGAGAGACTTACCAGTCAGATGCATACTGATAGCCAGAGACCATATAACACACGCATTCATACGCACTCACACAATCACACACTTTAACACGAACTTATGCACTCATGCTAACACACACTAAAGTATACATATACACTTACATATACAGACTCACTATAACAGACATACAACATAGTCCCTTACTAACTCCCTTACCCTCTTACTGCTTTACCCGCTTACGCCTTTACCTAGTTCAGAGCCTTCTTTCTAGCTTCTTGCACACACTTGGTGAGCAGTCTCGCTTTTACTGTGGGGTCACATAACATCCCCCCTTCCATGAGTGGACCTACTATTTTTTAAGAATTTTACACTGGCCCAGAGGATAATTGCCATCCTCACTCTCAGGCCAGCATTGGACTACCTGATAAATATTAGTCCTTTAATAGCCCATTGTGAAGACTCCATTTAGTGACCCACCAAGTGTGTTAACCAAATAACTCTAATGCCAGTCTTGCCATTATTTCAATATGCACTTCATTCAGCCATCTGTATTCAAGCAGGGGTATCAACCATAACATACTGGTAGTAAAAGCACTAACTGGAAGTCTTATATATAAAGGCATCAGCTCCAGGCTGTGTGACCCAAGGAATCTGCCCCTTCACCCTGGGGCAAAACACCTTAAGACTCTTGGACAAATCCTGATAGATCATAAGAATGCATATTAGACATAAAATATCCTTCCAAAAACTTATCTTTATCAGCTTATTTTTTACTTTAGATTTTGACATTTAGAGTCTACTTTTTACATTTAAATGGGTTGAAGATGAATTACGTGATTACAGTACATACTGCCCATCCATGAAAAGTCACAAACTCCTTCTCTTCTTTTTCCCTTAAGCATAAGTCTCCATAATATAGATTCCCAATGGAGGTCAGTCAAGGTCACGCAGTATTTGACTGTAGAATTCCTGGAAGCAATTAGATAAACAATATATAATGAAATATATTACATTTTTTGACCTATTGAAATCAAAGCTTTAAAGCATCCTTAATGTTATTTAATAATAGATTTAATTTAAATGCAATCACATTTATTAAAAAAAATACATTTTACTTGTTTGCTCTTAAAATCCATATTTCTGATAAAGGTTTCCCTACTGCTACAGTGAAGTGATGTTTCCCTAGGAATCTTTGCAGTTGATATTCCAGCCAGTGATGTATTCTGGTCTAGACTGGCTGGGTCTAGGGCCCCAGGTCCAAGAGGGCTGGCGCACAACAGGGACCCTTAGGCTCAATAGGCTGGCTAAAAGAGAGCTCACTGATCACCCCGACCAAGTTGGCACAGTTCACCATAATTTCCTTTCATGTTTCCTTGAAAAGTGGGTAATGGTTGTCATTTTTGTGCCTGTTTCCATGCATGTTTTGAAAACAGGATACAAAAACCCCCCAATGTGTGAAAGAGTTCATTATTTGTGCATTTTTAAGGTATTTATTGGTTTTCTATGAAAATATTATTCATTTGCATATCCTTCTTGTTCATACTGCAAATGACAACATTACATATACTAACTCTTACTGTCATTGATATTTTAAGCGTTTCCAGAAACAGTTTATCTTAAATAAACAGGAAATGTCCTGGAAATTCTCTCCCTCTCTACAATTTACGGGAATAAGCATTTCTATCCTTTCCCTTTACGCATCTCTGCTAATCATTGTTCTAATTTCTCACCCACTTCATATGGTAAACATAAGAGTTGTTGCCATTTATCATACAACATGTTAGCTTTTTGATTATGACACTTCAAATAAATAATAATATGTAAAGCTAGTTGAAAGGTTGTTTGGGGAAATAGTTGTATCCAACGTACTATGAAACTAACGTTTCTAAAACATATGTCTTTTTATATGAATAATAAAATATTTTTGGTGTGTGCTCCTAGTCCACGTCAGTCATGACAATGAAGATGTGTGAGTTTGCCAATAATCTTCTCTATTCTTACGGGATGATCTGGGGATAATCTCGATGAAAACCAGTGAGGATTACATTATGTCATGGAATATTGAGAGGCAACAGGGGTAAGCATACGACAGCAAAAGAATACTGTGTATGACAGAGACTTTGTGGGGGCCATACCAGACCATACCACTGACTCTGCCAATGCTAACAACATCACTGATGCTGTCTAGTAGAGCTACTGAAATAATGGAGATGACTAGTTTGTGCAGCTTGCTATGAACTATCTGAATCAATCACTGAGAAGTACATGATATCTATACCATGGGGTGGTCCAAAGGTAGGTTATCTGTTAGGTCAGAAACCAAAAATGTGTGAATTGCCCAACAAAAACTCAATACTTAAAAAATAATAAACAGAAACATAAAACCCCAATCCACCAAAAAATGTAAATAATACAAGTAGAGTGTTGTATAGTGCACTAGCGAGCGTTTTGGACTTTAAACTTTCCCAACAAATAAAATACGTGCATTTTTCAGCAGTGGCACTAAGTCTGCAGGAGATATACTAGGCAGAAAAGGCAAAGAGTATTGCTTTTGGTGACGTCCTCTCCCCCACCGCCATTTGGTGGAAAGTCCTGCCCTTTTATGTCCACAGAGATGTGGCCAAAGATAGAAGGGAGAAAGGAAGGGAGACGATAAAAGGTAGAAGATGACGAAGAAGATGTGGAAGAACATTCGGAAGCTGAAGTGGTTGGCAGAAGTGGAAGTGGTCAGCAGAGAAGGTTGGGAAACATTTAGAGAGCGTCAGAGTGAATGAGAGAGGGAGTGAGAGTGAATGTGGGCCCAAGGAAGCGAATTTACAGGATAAGAGCAGGAAAAGAAAACAATTACATCTCATTTTATACAAATATCTAGTTATCCCTCTCCGTATATTCACAAACATTTATGATCGTCTCATTTCATGTTATTTCCCATTGTACGGAGACGGAGTCTATTCACCATAAACGTCATAAGGCGTCATAGCAGGGCAAATGATTATTTATTTCCAAAAACATTTAATCAGGTAAACATAATGAAAGTAATATTCCCCTTGTCACTGAAAAATAGCCTAAAATAGCCAGCCAACTTATAAAACACTTCAGTCAATAAGATGTAGGCTTTTCTGTTGTCTTAGTTGGTCATAAAATTATATACTTACTTAGTCAGAGCCTTCAGGATAACTTTTGACCTTACTGTAAGAAAACTGTCTGGAGCCAGCTATCTGGATCATTTACTGTAAACTTATTGAAGGTGATTCTATGTGACAGGGGATGACTGTACAGGAAAAGGTGTCTGCACTACACAGATATATTTTGACACTTAAACAACGTTTTTCCTGTTCATCATTCTAGTACAGCACATCTCAACGTGATATGAGTATTTACCAAAAAAAAGAAATCTGGTGATAATGGCGATTTCTTTTTTTATACTATATAGGTCACTATCTATGCATTCAAGAGGTTAGTGGGCAAATGTATTGTGAAAAATAATGTAATTTTCGTTTTTGGGGGGGGGGATATGTGCTTTGAAAGCAGAATGTCTGCTGTACTGAGAGTTTAGTTTTCTGTTCAGAGTTTCGGCTTGTATAATTTAGATCTTACAATACCAGTGAAAAGTGCAGGATGTCAAAGATGCTCAGATATTAAATCAATGTAAAATATGAGTCATTTCCAGACTCTGCGACCATGAGAATCTGCTCGCTCACCCAGCGGCTGTAGTAAAAACCTTGAGATTCTATATTTGTTCATTCCATTAATTTATGACCAATACATTTAATAGATGGTAGTTATCTTGCCTTTTTTTTTTATCACCGGTTGCCATAATATATTTTATTATGAGAAATTGCTTAATCCAACTATTCTTAGTTAAGTGTAGGTTGGTAAGAATCCCTCTGTATTTATTGTAGAGGCAAAAATGGATGAAAGAAGCTGTTGTGTACGGAGTTCTGTTTGAAGGAATGAATGCAGAGGCAACATTTCCCAACGCCCAGTATTTCTTTATTCTTCAACAGTAGACAACAAAGGAACATACGGCAGCCTACGCATGGATTGTGTATTGGGGTTTAAACAAAGAAGACTCAGTGCCAATGTTGGTATATAAGAAGTTAATAGTTCTGCCACAATTCATCCTTGAACCACAGGACAATATTATAGTAAACTAAGTTATTAAATAAGCAAATCTTATCTAAGCTTGGTAAATTGCACCCTGTTCAATAAACAAATAATATTTATTTTCCAATTCACATAGCGATGTTTATCTGTTTTGTCTAATAATTGATAAAACTAGCAACTTATAATTAAATCAAAAACTTAGGTTTTTCTAACTTGTAAACTCCTGTCAGTGCCTGAAAGAAGTGGGATTACATTAACCCCTTAAGGACAATGGGCGGTCCCTTAACCCATTGAAAACTGCATTTTGAGCCCGTACATGTACGGGCTTTGTCATTAAGGGGTTGATAAAATTCAATTTAATATTTTTGTATTCTGCTTGGTATTGAGGATCAATTACAATATGGAAAATATTAGAACTACATAGAATATGTGTAAGAAACTCTCTTCGGTCATACATTTCTCAAGAGACATCCTCCTGCTGGGGACACATTGAGGCATCCATCATTCCCATGCTGCCCACTTGTTTGTCTGTCATCCAGGTGTCCACCATCCACTCCAAATGGTATCAGAGAACACATCTTTGCCAACTTTACAACTGAGACATGGTCCTAGCACCAAAGTATTAAAACACATTGACCATGCAATATTATTGTTATTAGTATGTGCTCTATTTTACATAAAAAATGGCAAAAGATACATGGTAATTATGGGTAGGTCCATGTAAAGACCTCAAATCCCATGTGACGCAAAACAACAAATTCCTTAAAGACACACTAACCTTAAAATGTTACTCATTGATTTTAAATAACAGCTTTTGTATATATCGTCAGCAGTAAAAAAAAAGATAACAGAATATTTCACATTAAAGAGGATATAACTGTCCAGACTAAGTGACGGGATGACATCAGTTTCTGGCTTAGCACATAAAATTTTAAGGAGACAAGAAGTCTACTTCAGAGGACCACTGTTGAATGTAAGGTTTGTCTGTAGTTTAATAATAATTTTCCTGATTTTCAAGAGCAAATTAAGTGATTTTATGAGAAACAACACGAAACTGCTTTTTAAAACATTGAATTTAAGATTATTTCTATGCGTATCTGATTAATTATAGCTAATTTTAAAGGTCTTTAGCATTCAGGATAACTCCAATCAACATTATCAAAGCATACTTACAGCTTAAGCTGCTTACAGATCATGCAATTTTACATACTTTGAAATCTTATGTTATTTATTAAAATAGTAGATGCGGTACAAGAGCAGGTCTCTGGAACCCTCCAATGACTTATTAGGGCAGAAGTAGGACCCTTGAAATTGACTAATCAGCTGTTAATGAAGTCTGTGATATTTTATTACTGAGTGCACAGAAGGTGTTGGCTCCTTGATTATAAGTGGGTACTAACTTCACACGGTTAATAACATGTTCCAAGGCACAGCCATTTGAATCCAAAACAAGATGCATACATGGGGAAAGGCCCCTCAACGCAGCTTACAGGTAAGGCCTAGGGTTTTATTTTAAAATCATTGAGTGGATTACACCACGTACATGCCAGTAAACCTTAAAGTAACTTTGGCTTCTTCCAAGTAAACCAGAAGTTATTTTGAAAAGGCTGCTTGTTGTTTGGAGGTAACAAGCTGCTTTCCCAGGCACTGCCTGCTTGTAGACAGTGATCTGGTCGCCGACAATCACTCACTACTCCTTGAGTTTTGTCCTTGGGTGCTAAAAATCCTAGGCCAGCCATGACTACTTATCATATAATGTATCCTGTAAACAAGTAGATTGTGGCTAGTAACTGAAAATTAGACAACTATTTCTGTTTAGTTAAGATGTCATATGCCATACATAGCTCTACAAACCATTAACACTATTAAAAGAAGCACGTTTAACATATTTATTCTGTGGAGCAGTGGTATTATTTGACATGCAAGTTACATATTGAAAACACGACTAATAATTCTAATATCCTAAATAAGAATACGCTGCACATAAAATGCACAATTATTATTACTTTATTACTTTATGGCTTTAGGGTCGGACTAGGTATGATTAAGCAGCCCTCGCACTTTACGGCCAGCAGCTGCCAAGGGACGCTAACATTTTATACTCGCCCAGAAAGCATGACCTTAAGCGTGCAGCCAATGGACACACAGCAGGATCCAATATGCTGCTGGAGCGGCAGTATCAGTTAACATAAGACCCTTTCGGCTACCAGCCCTCTGGGCATTAGCCCAGTCCTCCAGATGGGCAGTCCAGGGCTGTTAGCTCAGTCTTCAAAACATTGTTAGATGTGATAGTCTCTGCTACCAAATTAACATGATAAAAACTGACAGCTACAAGTCATATCTCAGCGGTAGCTAACTCCAAACTAAATTTGGAAACTTTTCACCAATGATTAAAACATTATTGGACGCTAACCGTCCATCCAAACTCCAATATCTTTCTGTATCTAGCGGAAGCCACAATCTATATGAAAGCCTACTCTTCTGATGAACTAGAATGCCACTAACCAGACTGGAAGCTGAGGTTAATTGTTCTAATTGTTCAGAATAATAGAAGTTGTGTGCTGTGAGTTCTTTGTAAAACGGTTAATGCAAACAAACCGGAATCTGGCCACGGGCTACAGCTGCTTAGTTACTAATTCGTTCCATTTAGGTGTGCTATTCCTGTAACGTTACTATAATGTGGCACAAAGAAAGAACCACGATGCCTTAAAATGTCATATTAACTTTTTTGCTACCTAGTTTCTAAGGCAATGTTCTCGCTTTGATCTATTTTTCTCTAAAAGCTACCGCACATTCTTAGAAGTGTTATCACTTTCATGCAGATGTCAAGCCTTTCCTGGTATGTGATGTCATTTCTCTGCTATCAGAAGCATGTAGCAATACACGGTATCCAGGACTCTCAGTACTCAGCTTACTTTTTCTTCGGCTTAAGGATCTTACAACAATGACATCTCTTCAAATGAAAATTACAACTGGGCTAAACCTAAATCACCTGCTCCAAAGGGCAGATCGCCCTCAAAAGCCTCTTTGTTCGGGAAGAAGATCCTTTGATGATGACAATAATGACATCAGATGCGAATGAATTTAGTAATTATTCATTACCAAGCATGGCACCTAGTTTTGTTCCACAATATTGTGGCACATAAATGACACATACATGTTACATACTTAAATATAGTATAAGGACCATGGAGACAGTAGTATGCCTTTCTGCATGCTAGGTATTTTCACAAGGAATCCACCAATAAAAAAAATAGATAAATTAGATTATATTCATGCGATAAGATGTAGCTTTTGATAACCTGTTGAGGAATAGACATTACTTGTCATGCTAGTTTGGCCACTCTCTCACCTTTCCTAGGTTAAAATAGTTTCTTACTTTAAAAGTACCATAAATATCCCCAGAATCCCAAGTTACAGTTAATTTTAAATGAATTTATCTAAGCTAACATCTGTCAAAGGCTAGCTTTCCCTATAGTTTTGCTCTAGATATATTTCTGAGCATGTAGGCGACCTATGATCTATGTACTGTACTCTCCTGGAAACTTATATATTTGCTTTTATGAAAAAAGGCAAACATATAGCGCTTTATTAGTTTTTGTATCTTGTGCAAAGGAAAAAGCGAGCAGTCAATAGTCAATAGTCAGCGAGTCAAAGAATGACAGCAACTGAGAATTAGATCTGTAGAGATAGGTACCAAGGCATAGGCGATTTGACCACAGCTCTGAAACATGATATGACCTGTTACAATTCAGAGAAATTTATATTTGCTGAGCTGTAGAGGTCCTCTTGAGTTCTGTTGGGTTGAGCCCAAACTCACTTTAATTTTCCCCCCAAATGAAACACTGCAAGAACGCAATGATTTGACCAGGATGCAAAAGAGAGTTCGACTTGGGTTCGTATTGAGTTATATTTTGTGGCATTCACTATCTGGATGCATGAAACTAAAATTCTACTTTTGAAATGTGCAATGGTTTTATAGACAGTAAACCTTTATATATATATATATATCCCAGGCTTTAACAGCTACTAGTAAGAGAATCTGTGTGTGGCTTTATCTTCGAACAATGCCAGGTCACATAAACCCTTGTTGACCTAAGGCGTAAAGCTGAGCTTGCTAAAGCAATGAGAGAGGACAATTAGCTCCACAATACTAATGTCTACATCTAAACTGCATTTATCACACCAAAGTTCGGGGAAATAGAGTAGTTTGTTTTCCAGGAACAGATAACTAAATTGAATCATCATTCTGTGGCTTTTCTTTAATCACATGCAGCTATGTGACGTATCGTACACCATACATGCAACAGAGTGCTAAGCCACAAGTATGTTTACTATGTAAGCCTACGAAAGAAAGAAAAAGGATCATAAAAATGAAAATGTGTTTATTCTCTATTACTTGAACTTTAAAATAAGTTTGATTTGTCTAGAATGCCAATAGTTCTCCATTGTCCTTGGTCCTGGTATTAGCAGGCCTGGTAATACCTATATCTATGGGGATAGTTTATTATAACCTATTTGAAACTGTGCATATCTCTTCTTACTACACCACTTTAATTAGTGCTATCAGAGCCGGCCTTAGGCGTTGTGGCGCCCTGTGCGGACTACTCCTCTGGCGCCCCCCCTCACTACCCCCCCTCTCTGCCCCTTCAAACTACCCGCCCTCTCTGCCCCTTTAAACTACCCCCCCTCAAACTACCCCTCCCCTCTACCCCTTCAAACTACCCCTCCCCTCTGCCCCTTCAAACTACCCCCCCCACTTACCTTGTTGCCGGAGTCCTGCGGTAAGAGCGGGAGGCATCCGTCTTCTCGCTCTGCCGGCATTTCATGTTGAGCGGTATAGTCCGGCGCTCAACATGAGATGCTGGCACCGCGACGGAGTCACGGAGAGTAAGGGGCGCCGAGCGGTTGCCGAGAACGTCACGAGCAACCGCTCGGCGCCCCTGACCGGGACTTAGATTAAAGCATCGTTTTTTTTTCTTAAACTTTATTTAACATAAATGATGTTAAATAAAGTTTAAAAAAAAAAAACGATGCTTTAATCTAAGTCCCGGTCAGGCGCCCCTGCAACCATGGCGCCCTGTGCGGTCGCACAGGTCGCACACCCCTAAGGCCGGCCCTGAGTGCTATGTATTTATTTTTATTACATTTATTTATAAAGTGCCGGCAGATTCAGCTATCTGACTGGGATTTTACAGACATATATACATTGTAAGGCTGGTAACCCCAGAGAGATGATTAGCATGGCATTTGGGCGCAGGTGCTATGAAGATCATACATATGAGTCCCTGGGGTGGAGCAATTGGAAAGCAGGGTGGGCCAATGCTCCCGTTCCCCATTCAGTGGAAAATCCGTGCCAGAGGTTGGAAGTCTGCAGGATCTGGCCCGGGATTCCTATGAGGCCGGCATCAGGCACAGGTGATGGGCATTAAACACCCCCTGGAGCCTGATGATCAGAGAGACTGTTGGGGGAAGAGGAAGTTCCCTGCACTCCCAGGGCAAGCAGAAGACCTGAAGAAGACCATCCCTGAGCCAAGTGAGGCAATACCTGCCTGGGCCTTTTGTGTGCTGTCTGGCGGAGGTTTTCCAGAGCCTGGCGTAGCTGGGTCTGGCTAGGAGGTTGAGGTAGTGGGTGATCAGGCTGGTCAGTCTGGGCCAGCAAAGTTTAGTTAGAGAGGGCTCCAATTAGGAGCTAGGTTTTCTTTTTAGGATTTGGTTTTGGGGTTTGAGCAGTTAAAAATAAAGCACTGTTTTTGCTACAAGCTGGTGTTCCTGACTCTGATTGCCCTAGGAGCTATACTTAAGACCCCAAACTGTGGCATTTATGGCCCTCGTGCTACAGGGTTTGTCACAAGATGGACATTATTCATATCAGTGTCAATGTGAATGTTTATTGCATCCATTTTGTTTTACCAGTGTTTCTCCATTTGTTATACTGTATGTTATCTATTCATTGATGCTTCTCAAAATTAAGTTCTTCACACACAGTATTAGGAAAAACAATCATATTGTATACACATATCAATAAACCGGTATATTTCTTACAAGAATAAAAAAAATGGCTGCCTGTGGAGAACCACCAGAGTACCTTGGACAATCAAGCAATCACGTTTGTGTATGGATTTGTATGCAACATGGAACACAAAACCCTGAGCCCCTCAAACCATGTTTGTTTTGTGTTAAAAAAATGTCTATAAAAATGGCTGTATGTCTGGACATGCCGCTATACATCTGTGAATTAGGAACTCATTTGGGTGACAAAAGACATCTTGGTAATTAATAATTAGGTCATTGGTTGTATTACCCAGTCTCCTTGGGATATGATGTCATATGCTCGAACTCTGCTTCAGGAAGTTGCCAACAAACACAACTGAGTTTTATATTACATGACCTGCCTCTACCTACACCCCATCCCGCCTGTTGAAGACTATGAATTCTGAAAGGGAGATATGTTACATGCCAACTCTTATTCCTTTTGCTAAATGATCAGCAATGTATTCTGACCTAGGCCAACTAGGCTGCAAGTCCCTCTGCTGCAAATCCAGGGGGAGAGGGTAGATCATTGACTTGGGCGATCAGTCCCCCAACTGCTCAATGAGCTTGGTACAAGCGATATCTAACCAGCCCATTACATTGTAGAGGACTGTGTCTGACACGGAAAGCCTCCATAAGATACATTAAAAGGTGCCGTGTGTAAGACATCATATCCCAGCGCTTTGTAATGAGCATGGTGGCTGCTGAAGGTGCTGCCCTTGGTTTTTGCTCAAACCCCAAAACCAAATCCTAAAAAGAAAACCTAGCTCCCAATTGGATCCCTCTCTAACTAAACTATGCTGGCCCAGACTGACCAGCCTAATCACCCACTATCTCAACCTCCCAGCCAGACCCAGCTACGCATTTCCAGAGGCAAGTAAAAATATCTTTATTTAAAAAAAGATTTCTTTCAGACTGCTGGATCAAACCACAAAAATGCACAAAGAAAACTGTGGTATCTGAACTTTCTGCAAAAATTAAAATAGCTTGTAATTTACTAATTTTATTAAAAATGATCCGTATTACAGAATACAGTATCTACGAATTCCAGTGGCTAGTTTGATTAATGCACTTAGAGGACTTGGCTCAAAGTCCTCATTACACACATAACGCATTTTATTTATGTAAGTATGCAACCGGTATATTATTTTTTGGTTTGTTACTAAATTAAGATTTTATTTATCACTTCATTTTATTTGGTGTTAAAAGCATTTTGGGATAAATTTACTTATTTACCATTTATTTTGTTGTTGGTATTGATATATTTAACAATGTGCTATTATTATTATTATTTTATTTTTGTATTACAAACTTTTTAGCAATGCTAAGCAGGTTTATAGTAAATTTAGGAAACATAGCACAATGTAAATGTAACAATATTGTGACACACAAAGAGTAGCATTCCTTTAAAATATGAGATTACTATATAAAGATTATGATCATCTTTTCAGACACGATGGGAATTTACCCAGCCATTGACTGTCCATCTGGCACATTGAGCAAATGGCCGGTGGGCCGGTGGTGGATAGGTCCATATACTCATGCTCCAATGGCAGACCGGGTCCAAAAGTGTGTGGCTGCTGGTGTGCAGCCATGCATATCCTGCGGCTGCATGTATGCAATGTCGCAGCCGGTGACCTTAAAGTGCCAGAGCCACGTAACCAGCATCATTCTGTCCCTGCATTTTCTTTTTAGAAGACATACCATTTAAAACTATGTTTTAGCTAGCCAGCGTATATATTTAAATATATAAAGTGTCGCGCAAAAAAGGAAAAAAAAAAATTTAAAAAAAATGTAGCCATTGAAGAACACAGATAAATTAAAAGTTTGGATTGCCTAGGCCAGGACTAGATGTTTTCTCAGTGTCACATGAAGTTAAAATGTATCAAGATGCTGAGATTTAACTGATTGTTGCTCAGAAGTTGCTCAGCTGAATATTATGCATGTGGTAGAATGAGTCAGTGATAATGTGGGGAGACAGCTGCATTTAGGTTGAGGTCAGGTTAAATGTCTGACCATGTCTGACATAATTCCCATATGAATCGGAATCAGCCATCTAACATTGGTTTTACATACCTGCCAGTTTGTCCTAATTCTACTTTTGGGGTTTGAGTTCTTAAGCATAGATGCTCATTGGCTGGGAAATGAGACATTTTGTGGATTTCCTCATCATACGCAAGTAAAACCATTCTTACACATAATGCTTTGTAATGCAAAGGAACCCAGTGGAGCTTCTTGTGGGTTATAGATATGTTAGTATATAGATTAGTGCAGCTATGTATCCCAGATTACTCAGGACAGTCATGCCATCAGGGAACATGTCCCACGTACTCCAATTTTGGGACACTGTACATTCTGCATGTGGATGTTGTGTGCAGCTGCATTACATACTATTTTCATACTGCGTGGGAATGAAGTCAAAAGCAGTGGTTGTGCAACACACACTTGACAGCTCTTTACTTAGAAAGTCCCTAGTGACAAGTTACTTGAGTAAAACACGCTTGCCATCTACCCAGATGATATATCATTGACGTTAAGACCAACTCATGAAAGATGTAAAAAATAAAGTGATACAAAAATCCTCATTTGAAACACTGTTTCCATTGTCCTATTCAAGATCTTGTAAAGGAGCCAAAATGTAGCTAGTTTCATATATAAGAAAGTTTAAAGAAAATCCCCAACAACTTGACTTCATTCTCTTCACCATGAATGGCCCTAGGCTTACTGGCTCTCTAGTGGAAATATATCTCCGGCTCCTCCACTTCCCACCCTCCAATTGTTGTGCAGATATAAACCACAAACATGGTCACTAAATAGACTGACTTCTTTGACATACTTTGAACAGTTGTGTATGCACATTTTAGCCATACGTTAACACTAGCTAATAAAGCCGGCTGTTACTTGAGGGTACCAAGCAGCTCTGAGTAAGAGTATAAAGAATTTTCAGCTTGACTGCCTTTTTTAGCTGTAGCTCTAGAAAAATTGACATGTAATTGTCATCAACTAAATACAGGTTGGAACAAATATATTTCAACCTTACTTAAAGTCTGACCCTGACGCAAAACGTAATCATACTGGAATATGGCTTCGTTTCAAAATGAAAGAGAAATCTAAGGGGCCAAATCGACTTGGTGTCCATTCTACTGTAAATAATGTCGCTGGTTCTGTATTGTCACGGAGCTGGCTAGTCCGACCGACTGCCTCCGCTGTCTTGTGCTCCCTTAGCCTGGGACAACACACTTTCCCCGGTTCCCCAGTCACTCGCCGAGACTCAGTGTCGGGTAAAACCAAACGAAGACTGATTTATTTCTCGCACACAGAGCTGGATATATCCAGCAAACACACATTTACATAAAACAAGATATTGGGACACAAACAACCCCCTTAATCTGCCTCCCAGAGACAACAGGGGCAGTAATGGGATTAACAATACAATAGGTGGGGGAGACTGATTTATACATTAGACTAAAACAATGGTGGTCACTCCCTGGTGGCAGACCCTGGCTGTCTGCTGGAGATAATCCCCTCAGCTAGTGATGAGATGATACTGCTGGGGGTAGCCACAGAGACCTTTACAAACCCAGGGCCCATAGTCAATAGGGAGGAGGCTGGCAGTCAGGCTTCTCCAGTGGTCCCAGTGATGGAGGCTTCCGTCACATGTATCATATAGATTACCTGACACTTGCAGCAATGAATGGTATGTACTTACAACCACACATTATTTTGCCTTATCACGGAATAATGCAAACAAAATTGGTTCAAGGACGAAAGGGCAAAATCACATTACAAATGCCTCCTACGGCATGACACTTGTTATCAATTAATTATATTCAAAAGTGGGTGTTTTACTGTTCATTTAGCCATTAACGTAATGAGCTCTTCTAATTTCAGGTAGTTACCCATTTCTGTGTTATTATATATATATATATATATATATATATATATATATATATATATATATATACACAGACATGTACATATGCATGTGTGTGTATTAAGTGCCCCTGTATAAGGGCTCATTTGCCTGTATATAGGTGTAACATTCCTCTATTTACGGGTTCAGGTTCCTATATATAGGTGTGATGTTTACCTGTATAATCCGGTGTAGGGCAGCACAGTTATTATGTGGGAGAGGTGGACATTTTTCTGGTACAGAGCAGGGTGTGAGGGTGTTTGCGTAAGGTGGGGTGGGCTAAGGCTGCGGTATGGGGCAGGAGTGGGATAAGGATTGGTAAAGGTTGGGGAACTCGGGTACAAGGCAGAACAGGTGATGGTAAGGCTCCTGTACAGGAAATGGGAAGTCTGGTATGAGGAACTCTGTGGGCTGAGGTATAAAGGGACTCGCACGTCCCACATGGCCACTGGACTCAGGCTGCTTTCTGTCAGTGTGGGGGGGGCACTCTTGCTGTGATTCCTCCTGCTCCTCGTCTTGGGACAACTCCCAGCACAATTAAGGCAGCCTGAGGCTAGCCCCGCCCACATGCACAGCTAACTCCGCCTCTATGTGCAGATAGCCCTGCCTCCACATAAAGCCACTCTTCCAGAAGAGGGAGAACTCTAGGCGGCCCATGCTGGGAAGCTCACAAATATGTAAACGAGAATGACATAAATAAATCCATTTTAATGCCTTATTTCATTTCATTTTCGAATGTCATTTTACTCTCTCTCTCTCTCATTTATGCGACATTTGAGTAACTATGAATCTAGGTGTATATAGAACTACATACAGTATACACCTATATCTAGATACAATATATACTAAAGGAATTTTTGTAACAAAAAAAACCTTATGTTTTATTTTGTCTCTACCTGTTTTGCCAACATTAAATGCCTTAAATGTAGGAATACAAGCTTTTGTTGTTCCTACAGATGAAATCTCAACGTTTTATTACAGGCTTGTGTATCACCTTTACGAGAAACACCCGAGTCTATAATCTGGATGATCAGACGTGTGAAGCTGGCACTTATGATTAGGAAGTGTCAGCTGATACGAGGCATGTGAATGAGTCGATAAACTGCATTTGTATGAGTTCTAATCAGAAAAGGGAGGGGTTGCCCCGGATTCTAGAGAAGGCATGACTGTTAGGAAATCGAGAGGACTGGCATGAAATCGCCTTCTCGGTAATACCTGAGTAAAGTGCCAGTTTGAATGTGCTGCCATACGTAATGATGCACTGCTTTTTAATTTAACCAAGAGGGTGGTAGATAAATGGAACAGCCTCCTAAGAGAAGTGGTAGAGGCTAATACAGTGAGGAAACTTTAACATGCATGGGATAGAAATAAAGCTATCCGGAATCTAAGACCAGACCAAGGACTGATTAAGATCCGGGTCTCTAGATCAGGAAAATTGGGGAGACTATATGGGCTGAATTATTATTTGTGAGTTCTTATGTGGTTGTAAATTATATATCCTTAATATCAGTAATGTCAGCCTCTGGTCTGCCTCTAAAGCATGCATGGCACGGTGAACAGCTACGGAGGCAGAGTCAGCTAAGCACTATTCTCCATTATTAGCTAGTTGGGGAGATCAGAAATCGATTTACCCTTTTCCTTCTTCATGCTTGTACTTCATGCTTGTACAGTCATCACACTGTAATACATTTTTCAATATTGCACAACCAAAAATATTTCAAGTACCCAAATCATGTGGCGAGAGGTCTGGGACTCGGGCATAGGCAGCAGAATTAGTTTTCAAGGACATTTGACTAAATGCCCCCAAAGCAATAATGACTTCCACAGGCCTTGTCACGGACGCTGGTCTCTGTGCATGGAAACGTGGAGTGGATGGGCTGAGGGTGGAGAGTTGCAGGGCCTTTAGGGCTCAGAGGACCTCACCGACCAGCCCTTGATCCCCCACCACCCACAAAAGCAGTAAGGCAGCTATGCAAGCCAATACCTGAAAATCAGAAACACTTAGGAGGTATGGTATTGTTGCATTTAATACCGTTTCACATATCCAGACATGATCTATGAAGATTCTAGCAGGTTCTAGCCTGTTCTATCAGCCATTATTAAGTATCATTTTAAAGCAAATACAGACTGAATTTAGGAAATAACCTCTAACCTTGCGTGGGGTATACCATTAAAAAACAGCACATTTAACTTATGCTAAAGAAGAAAAAAAGTAAGAAAACCGATGTATTTATCTTACACATTAATACTGAAAAAACACAAAAATAAAACCAAACTGAAATGGATACAGGAAACCTAACTTTAAGACGTTCTGCTTAATACAAACCAGCAGTGCGAAAGGCAAACTTGACGGACTTCCAAGAAAGGGGAACACAAAAACTATAGCTTTAGGCTACTGAGTCGTGCGTATCAATGAGGTATTTGGCGGCAGGCACTTTTATCTACAAATTTTTTTTTGTTTTCATAAGTCTTTGTCAAGAGTGTCCTTAAAAAACCTGAAGGGCCGGGCAGAACATTTGGCTTTGATGTTACAACAAAGCGACTACGTATAATTCTATGCATATTGATGAAAATGTGGCGTAAGAAATATTCTGTGTAAAAGATAGAGCTTCCACATCAAGCAATATTTATTTTTTCTTTTCTCATAAAAAAGGTTGTCAAAAAGTAAGTTTACTACTGCTTATTTCTGAGCTTTATTACTGGCGGATTTAATAGAACACAAAAGTCTTAACCTCTGAATTCAGTTAACAATGCGCAAGTAACCCCAAGCCACTAAAAAGGAGAGCATGAACTCAATTCTTATGATCCTGCCACTTTAAGAGTAAGTTCAAGGAATTAAAGGGAAACCGTCACCATCATAGTAAATTCCCATATTGAAGCTTTCACTTTTTGTTAATTTATTTGCATATCAGTGTATAATTTTTTAATTGTGACATGCCCAGAAGTATTAAACTAAAGATATAAAAGGTATTTGAGACAAGCCACAGTTCTTCGTATAATGTATCCCTGTATTTTGACAAAATGAGATAATATGTTATCTACTTGCGTTACGGAGCATGAAATTGCCATCTTGTAGTCATAGAAACATAATATTTGAGAGAAGATAAGAACCATTCGGCCCATATAGTGCATATGGCTAATCCGTGCATATTTTTTGCTGTTTCACTTATCTGCCCACCTTTTATTAGTTATATACCCTGTTGCTGTGGACAACTTGAAATTTAGATCTGAATAAATAATGCAGTTATTAATATTGAGGATAGTTACAGTCTGTACGTGCATTTGCACACGTCAAAATCTTGCGTGATATAAACCAACAGATTTTGACACATTTGTAGGCCGCTCATAAATGTTCTGTAAAATGAACGTTAAAGGCTACTCCTACACAAAACTGTACACTACTAAATTAGGAGACACAAAGATGTACTAATTACTAATCCACAGTCACACCCATAGGGGTGACTGCATACATTTCACTTTCCGTAAGTGGGAGAGAAAAATAATCACAGTCTTGGCTGTTCCACTTTGGCTATAATGAGCTTCTTCTGTGGCATTAATATGCACTAATAACAATTCACCACCATTACATTTGACATACTATGGTTAGGATGTTAAAACATGCATCCACACACTAAATACATACATGCATATGAGCAGCTAGCACCTGTTCTTAGTTTTGAGAGTTGAATTGGTGACTTGTAGACATGGTTTTTCCATGAGATCTTAATTTTCAGCAACTGTCAGATTTTAGATGGGGCACTGAATTGAGTTCTTCTTAAGTACTCAAAAATATAGCTATGTAGATACAGGTGGATATTTCCTTTAACGGAACTATGTATAATTTATATCTTGAACAATAAATATGTTTGTTAAATAGTTTCTGTTTGTGTACAGTGGAATACTTTCATAATGGTTAGTGGGTTGCCTTCAGCGTTTTTTTTTCAATGCCTGTTTAAAAATAGCTTCTTTGCTGATAACAACAAAAGCCTTGCTTCTTGTAAATGACTTCACTCATAACAGGATTAAGTGCGACCACAGTTTGACGGTCGGGTAATGTTATACTGTCACTTTATTCTCATTGATTCTTTTTCGGCCTATTTTGCCTCTGTACCTATACCAAATTGGCTAACCCGCTGTACCTCAAGAAAAGATATATGGATAGAGCCCAAGAAAAAAACGTCCTTAGTTGTTACCTTAATTGGGCCGATATGGAGAAAGATTGTGGGTCTTCTTCTGATAGAATGGTGGACTAAAGGGTAAGAAGTCTTAAGTACACTTAGCATGAGCATAAAGAGTCAGTGGTATCATTACAAAACTTCATAGTATGACATCAAAACCAAAATCTTAGTCTAATCCATCAGGAGTTGAAGATGTGAAGATGGTATATATTAATCCTCAAGATTTACTGTCAAGTATGTTAATGAAGTTGCCTTCAAAAGGTTAGCATGTTGTTGGACCATGTGAAGTATAAAGATATCCAGGAATGCTTTCCTTCAGTATAAGTGGGTTTAAAACAATGAAATGATGGAATTATAGATGACCTTGTGGAAATGCGTTTTTCCATGGCCTGCAATGGTCACTGAGCAGAGATTACCTTAGTGAGAGTGCTGCCCAATGCAGCTCATAGCACAGTTCTCTGACAGGGTTGTCCTTACAGCCATGTAGGGTGAGCGGGACACTGGTCACATCTTCTGGATAAAGCTGGGACTAATGACACATCAGCGAGTGCCGGATTCTGGAAGTTTTTGCTGCCATCTGCTCTCAAGCTAAAGTCAGCCATTGACAAGTTGACTGCCTTCTCCAAGTGGCACGTGACACCACAAATCGGAGCCCTAAAAGACTGGAACAATCTTTCTTTCTACTCCCTGCTAAGACTGACTTGCAGTCATTGGATTTCCTACATTGATGGTTGGATTTAATGGATTGCTAGTATGGTAAGCTCATTTGAGCAGGGCCCTCCTCACCTGTTGTTTCTGTAATTCAAATTATTATGTTATATATTATTTTCTATGTCCTGACTACCCATTGTACAGCGATACGGAATATGATGGAGCTATATAACACAATACATAATGATAATCCAAGAGACTGGGTAATGTATGTGGTTGTTACATCACAGGAATCATATCACATGCACAGAAATGTGTTTTTATCCCTATTATTTCCACCTTTAATTAAATAATACAAAAACTTTAGCAATGGCCATGGTTGGATCAGTCAAATGGGTTTGTCACTGTAACAGTTAAGGGGCAGAATAGCTAATTTGGGCTGGAGTTACTGATGAATCTGATAGGGGTAAAGAGTGCGGTAAATGTGGGTTTGAGGACACATGGACTTGGTCAGGCCTAGGTCAGTGTAAAACCTAAATACATCGGAGACTATTGTCATTGCTCAGGTCTTTCGCCAACAAAAATGTTTTTAGTTTTCCCAAAATCTACTCGAATGGAGCTGGCTCTGTATCATGCAGAATTCTACAGCAAGGAGACTATGGATAGTTCCCGCTTTTCAACTATTCATGATACATGGCTAGGAACCCCCTTCCTGCAACAGAGGCTCACAAGGGTTGGACATTTCTAATGTTTAGTGACTTTAAGGAGATAAAACCACAACTGTCCTGCAAAGTCAACTCTTCGTTTGGTGAATAGATCTCATTATCTGAGAATTCCATTTAGTCTGGTGCTCTAAAGTTATATCTGGTGCTCTCTGTAGCAAACACCATTTAAAACCGTAATTGTGTTAAATTGGAGATAAAAATGTGATTACTGCAATGGAGACTTCCAATATTTTTACGTTGCATCTGAGTGTTACGTAATTCTATTAACAATTAACATATTTTAATACGTTATCTATTATGTGTACTTCTTAGCCTGACAAGTTTGCAGCTGTACGGGTTTGACTTGTTTAATGCATGATATGAAGACATAACGCGGCATTCTCTGAACTTTTATTAACAAAGAACTGTTATTTAATAGTTGGACATAATGTCTCCATATCTATCAAATAAATTAAAAAGCGAATTGCTGCAAAATGACCCAAATAATCAAAAAACGTGTTTTGCCACAGATTTTAGACGTATGCCTTTGAATGTAAAAAACAATTGTTTACTGGCTTTTTGTGAAAGGTATTGTGCATGGTGTAAGGGATAAAGCTGGTGGAAACAACTCATGAAGGGGTACGGAAACATGTTTGGAAGAAACGTCAGCTAATGGTAGCTGGACCTTGTGTATGTTTTATACAAATATCACTTCTTTTCAGCCAAGTGTGGTTTATGGAGTAGTTGGTCACAATATACCGGTAATTAAAAAACGGTTGTTTTTTTCACAACTATCATCTGCTTGCACCAAATGACTCATATTATTGAAACAGAGAATATTCAATACAGTGACCACACAATAGTCTTTTGATATTTGTTTCTCGGGCACCTGCAAACAAGTTTAACCAGGAATAGAGGAGTATCTTAATAACTTATCCGGGTAGGGGGAACTTTACATTTTCACTCACTCACTGGCTTTTTAATAAAGCAAAATCCTCATCAGCACATCAACCAACAAGGACAGTCCAGAGCTACAGCAGAGAATAGATTTCCTTTATACAATGGGCACAAATGTTTTATTTATATATATATATATATATATATATATATATATAATTTAATATATATATTTTATATATATATATATAATATATATATATAATTTAATATATATATTTTATATATATATATAATTTATAATATATATATATATAATTTATAATATATATATATATAATTTATAATATATATATATATAATTTATAATATATATATATATATATATATATACATAGAATTTATAATATATATATATATGTATATATATATATATATATATATATAGTGCTCCCTTTTTGTCACACTCAATCATTCTTCTCATTTACTTAAATCATTATCCATTTGGCTCTTTCCACCAGGAAGGTGGCAGGTCTACCCCCTTGTAAGCCCTACTTGTCCTGTAAAAATCATACGAGGTACATTTATATATATATATATTATATTTAAAAAGTGTGGAAAACTTTTTGAACATCTCTCATATAAAGATGGAATATACACAAAAGCACTGCTCTGATCCTACAGATTTTAAATGATCCTGGTCCTTAAGGTATTTTTTCAGTGTTCACTTGAAATAAGGATATGTACAACATTGGGTTTTTTTTTAAATATTTTGTAAGGTTTATTACTTTTAAAATGTAATAAAATATTGTTTTCTGCACAGCAGAAAAACCTTAACCGAGGGGAGGTCACCCCTTTCACATTGTGCAAACAATTGGTTTTGTAAACATCAGAAGTCAAATGTTCAAGTTTCATTCCAAAATACAGTTAAATTGATATAAAAATAAACTTGACCACCATTAAATAACATTTAAAAATAATCCCAGGAAGCTGAATTAGTAACACGTTCGTTCTTGTAGCCTTAGTTGTTAATGCCATGTGTTGTCATATCTGAAACGGGAACGACTTTAGGTAGTCCTTTAAAACCCTGTTGATAGGAATGCTGTCCAAATTTTGCCTACCAAATGTTGCTAGGATGCTTTTTCTACAGAGTTCTTGCAAAGGTCTTAACCTAACTTTCCGTAACGGAAAGACCAGCATCTTCTTGGGAGAAGTCAAATAATGTTCCACCAGTTGAAAGAGACAGTTAAACGATTCTTTGCTGCCATCAAGGCAGAATCGCCCAGCTTGAAATTTAATCCTGATGCTGATGGGACCTGTGGCAGTTTTAACACTGATGGCAAAAAAACAATTCTTCTGCTTGCTGTCTCTGATAAGAAAGGTACCTACAGGTTCAGGTTTGAGTTTTTCATGGGCAACATTGACTGTCATAGGTCCCCAGTAAAATCCACAGGTATCCAACATGCTGCTGGTTTTGGTAATGACAGTGAAGTCTGAATGAGAGCGGAAGGTTTTGAAATGAGTGTCACTAAGCAGAGTAGCAGGGATCGGACGTCCTGGACTATGGTGGAAGGCTCTGCCAGGCTGGAGCTGGGAGTGATCAGACGCTGAGGCTTCCAGGTGTGGTGATCTTCTGTCTGCAACTGCATTATCTGCTTCCACCTTGCTGTGTGCTACCATCCTATAGACTTGACCAACCTTTGTGGTCTTCCATAGCGTCCGTCCTAGCGACGGTACTACAGTTCTTGAGTGGCTGTTCTGAAAACAAGACAGAATGAAAAATAAGGTTAGAATTAGAGTAAATAGAAAGCTACATAAAAAAAATAAGCACTAACACGTAATGCATTCTAAAACACAAACCTATTAAGTACTGAAGAAATATGGAGCTTAGGATATTGTGTTTAAAATCATACATGAGGGAAACGGTCATTGTGAAGCGTTAATATCCAATTTCTAAAACATGCATAAAGGCAAAAACACTAATAAAGATTTGCAAGTTAAGTAAACTGTTAAAAATATCTCAGTGCTGGAAATAGTTTTTAGAGATATCTATTCACTAAAAAGTCCTTTTACCTACAATATATGACCACACTGTATCATATTGACTGACCAGCAAACCAACAAGAACAACCAACAATATAATATTAGTGTTTCTGCCCACCCTGGTACTCAAAAGGATCCGGTTCTGCCAACGCCATCATAAACTACATCTATTTTTACACAGTTTGCAGTAAGTCATGAATTTTTTTTTTGGTAAAGTCAAGCTCACAAGCTCTGACGAATGATGCAGTTCTGCACTTTTCCTCTATCCTGTTACTCATCCCTTACCATAGAAAATTGTCGACGCTAAATTGCTTCCTACCGATATATCTTTTAACATCTTTTACAGACAGCACGGTTCAATAAATCTTTGTTGATTGACTTGACCTTACCTCTGCTTGAGATTTTAGATTTCAGCCCTTTCGGGTAGAAGTAGTGTACACTTATTGACTGCATCAGTAAATGGTTGAAAAGCCAGAAGGCCTTCTCAGAAAAGAATTCCCTACAGCCATTTTTAAAGGTACTCTTGCACGCAGGCATTGATTTCAAAACAAGCATTTAGTTTGATTGCCGTTTCTCTGAATGGTCGCTGGCAGAGGTGGTTCTAGTCTGTTGGCAACCTAAAGAACATTTCTTTTCATATCCGTATCCCTCCTGTATATTTAACCTATTCACTACCAGTACAGATTTTGCAAAAAAGAAGTACAATACAGGTATTCTATTCTCATGCAAGATATATATATATATATATATATATATTGTATTATTATCCATGTAAGGAAAATGAAACCATTCTGTGTTTCCAACTATGTATTAAGCAACAAGGCTGTGCATGCAGAAGAAATTCCTTTACACACAGTCTGCCAACTCAAACCTATATACTCAAACCTCTGCAACTGTACTAACATCACAACTAATAAAAAACTTTTTTGTGAATTACATCATAATTTAATGATCACAGGAAAAAAAACAAACATAAGACTTGATGCTGCATGCAACCAAAGTGCAGAAGCTGGTATTTATATGCATTTAAAGAAGAGCATTGAGCATCAATGAAGGAACCATATTTTGTGCTTTATTGGATGGTAACAGCATGTCACAGCTTGTAGGCTATTATTACAATTTCTTGGCTTTGGTGTGTAGTTTCTACATGAAAATGAACTAGAAATAGGCAGAATAAAGAAGAAAGCAAGCAAATTTTACTGACAAGGTTGCCTGTTGCCTAAAGTATGATGACTATTTATGACCTTCATATCAGTATCTTATTATAAACAAGGGCAATATAAAACCAGCAAGCAAGCACATGCAGAATCCCAAATTATTCTAGAGGTTAGACGTGTAGATCTGAAAATAGAGGCTTCTCTTAAAGCAATACTCATACAAGCAGTAATTATTTAAATGATATGCTGTATCAGAGAATTCTGATATATTTCTCACTCTGTGGAGCATTGGTATATGCAGCATATCATAGCACCCTATATACTGGTGAGGCATTATATTAAATACCTGTTGGTGCTTTGCAAGCCAGGACAATGCAAGATTAACCCTCACTTACAGGATTTAAAGAATTAAAAGGTATTGTTGGTAAAGTTTTGCCTTTCATTAGCCAGAAGCCCTGCCCTGTATTTAAAATCTTCCCAGGGTTCAAACATGTCCAAACTGAAACTTGGCTTCTGTTTCTTCAAACATCAGTAACATGAATTAGTTGTAGTTAGCTGTCAATTTTAGGGGTCTGTTTATTAACAATTATTTTCAAAATATTATGCATTTTTCAAGTTACTCTTTTTCTTTTGCTCTAAAGGGAAACCCTGGTGACGTTTAAGAATGTTTTTTAATAGTATGTCCATTTTATATGTTGTTTATTTGTAAAGGGGGAAACTTTGTATCTCCATCTTCTAACATTGTATCTACTGATCAGACAGTGATCAGTAAGCAGGGCTCTGCGCCCTGCTTTCCTCATCACAGAGGGATCATGAGAGACATACAGAGTACATAGAAAGAATCCCTCTGCTATATCACACATCTACATCAGAAAGCCAGGAATGAACATTATTTAATAATATACCCTATACACTAAACATCCTGCAAAGAGACCTGCCATTTAATAACTAGGCTCTAACGAAATCAGTGAATGATCCAAGCTAAAAGGATGAAATCAAGGATAAAATAGAAATAACCAGTCTGATTCCAGATCCCCATATTGCATCTCACCTTTTGGCTGTGGTGTCTCCCTCCTGCACAGCAACAAACCAGCGTATTCGTGATGGTGAAGATCACCAGAGTATTCCAAGGGTACAATCACAAAAAGACTAGTCCTTATGATTCCTCCATTGAAATAAATCATAATCTCCTGTACAATCCAAACCAGTGCAGGAGAATCCCAGAGCCCAGACAGTGTGATGGGTTTAGCAGAGCGAGGGCACAGTGTCTCTGCTTCGCTGTCATCTCTTTGACTGTCTCATTCTCTTTTCAGCGCTCTCTTATGAACCCCCCCTCCCCTCTCCCTTCTTTAGAGGCACTGCGTTTCTCTGAAAGCAGCTCGGTTGGACTTTCGCTTTCTATTCAGTTTACAAAGAAACAGGAGGGAGGCAGATTTCATGGCTTATCAGGGGAGGGCTGGCACTGTGCTGCCAAGGTCGCCAGCCCAATAATTCACTGTCCTCAAATATCAGGGCAAACAAGGGCGACAAGACTCCATGCACGCCATCCAGTCCCCGCAGGTACAGATTAGCCATAAAGGTGCAGAAGAAAGGGTTAAAACGCCGGCTACAGCCCTTGTTAATCTAACGCCCTAGTGGCTGTATGAGGAACTGCAAGTGAAACACGGAAAAGCTTCAGGCAGTGAGTCAAAATCATGAAATCAGAGCAGCTCCGGTTGCAGCTGCCCCCTTGCTAGCCCCCTTTTGTTTACCATGAAGCCCAGCACCGAATTTGCTTGCTCGAATATCCAGTCCAAAGGGTTTGAATATAAATGATACAAAAGAGATAGGCAAACTCACTGGTTATACCAGATGGTGTAGGTAATACAGCTAGATGGCCATGAGTTTCTATTCTCAGGAAACAAGACTGCATCCTTTTAGAAATGAGCACTATAAATATACCCAGCAACCGGTATTACTTATAGAACAGAGGGGAATTACATGAAACACTTAATTAGAATTGATTTTTGCATGAAAATGAATCAGGGTTGTGTATCATTTGTCTTTATATAAAGTAATAATTTTGGTTGGACCCCTATGGTAACACCGCTGTATCACTATTAACCTTTCTGGGGTTTTTCTTCATTTTTTTATATTACTGTTTAAATGTCATTCTGTGCATTTTATGAGTGCTATACACCCACATCTCACAGATTCATAAAGATGGGCTGCAGCCTTTTCACACCCTAATGCATACGATAATGCGTATGATAGCTGAGTGTTACCTTTTAATTGCCCTTATTGCATTGAAATGGGGCGATTGGCCACTTTCAGCAGCCACAATTGGTGACAATCGCAGTGTCCATTTAACTAATTGACAGGACCGAAGTAATAATTTCTTGCTTTTTCCTGTGATCTGTGAAGCTGAACACATCTTTTTCCACGCTTCATCCACATGGTGTACACATCACCAGTTAGCTCCAGCGCTGGCTTAACCAGAGTGACCCCACTTGCATGTGCAGAAAGCACAGCTATTTCAGGGGGCAATGAGTGGCATGAAAATAGGTCCTAATGAGGTCCTCAGAAAGGTTGTTGCACTGCAGCTCTGAAGCTGCAGTTTCTTTTTTTTAACAGGTTTATGATTGCATATTAAAGTATTTTAAGATGCATTCTTTATTGACAAGGCTGCATGGGAAACTAAACTTTCCTTTAAGGTTTTTGTTCATAAAAAAATAAGGTGACTCTGGAATTAATATTTTTATTACCTTATGGGAGGATAAGGTGTAGAACAAACTAAACATATCAAACAATTGCAAAGTTTATTATCCATTTTGGCAAGTACACTTGTACACTTTGGAACTGCTCTCAGCAGCAATTTGTCAACTCCCCAGATGTTCTAAGCACATGGCGGCAACCCGAATTTTCGAACACTGCCCCACTTTCCCAGACAGGAGCACCACTATCTGATTTTTGTGGGCGGTGGAGACCATGGGCCAGTTGGGGAGAGCCAAATATGCCATCTCTAATGACAGCGTCTGACCAGACCCAGACTGGCCATTGGGCACACTTTGTAAATGCCCAGTAGGCCATTGCTTGAAAACACCTTCAGCCCACCTTCGCCTGCTTTGACGGCTGATCCGTTCCTTTAGTATGCGGCCTCTTGCTGTAACCACAGGAAGCCAAGCTGTGCTCCGATTTTTCACCGCCAGTCCTGATGGAAAATACTGTTTTTTGAATAGTTTCTAGGTTTAAGAGGATTGACAACATACATGAACATTTCAAAATATGCCCCTTTCGAAAAGTCCAATATTATTTTCTCTTCATATTTATTTAGCTTAAACCAATTACTTCTTATCACATTGCTTTCTAGAGTGGTCGTATTTCATGGTCTAGACTGGCAGTTATACACAAGAAAAAAAAACGAATGTAGCACCATTTTTGCGTTCATGCAGGTCCCATAAACACAGCTGAACGTCACAGCTCTGTTATCAAATCTATCAAACACAGATGAAGAAGTAAAACCAATATTCACTCAATTGTGATAGCTATAGGCATTCTCTTAGAAGCTTCATTTACCATCAAAGTTGGTTCTAGTTCCTGAAACTGGTTTCTGATCCCGCTGAGAGACAGTGGTTTGTCTGGGTTTATTTCAGAGAAACCGTACCACATTATAAAAGTTGTAAAAATCATCTGCTATGATAAAATGTGGTCAATTTTTTTGATGTGGCCTCTCTCGGCTTCCTAGAATTCTCAACAATTCCTTTTGTGTTGCCCCCAACCCTTGGCTATTTGATTATGTTAGGTTCTTTTTTTTTTTTTTCCGAAACACAGTTTCCTGTTCCTGATAGCCACATGTGGTTGAGTTTAACTTTTTATAGTTTAACAAATAAAATTAAACTTTCCTTTTTTAAACACTGGTTTAAAATTGTATTCTGTCTAGGTTTTATTAGGAATTCTAAGAAAAAATTTAACCATTTAGAATGTACCTAATCTTTCTGTTACGCTTTCAGTTTTGCTACTAATGGAAACTTTAATTGATTTCATTAAAGTAAAACAGAGCATCATGTTAATATAAATATATCCAAAATTAAAAAACACATTTAATGCAGTGCAATTAATATTTTAAGCTTTAATAAAAAAAATTATACAAGGAAATTTTGCAATAAAGCAGCTCCTGAGTAACATTTCTTTTTTTTCTCTTTCTAGGCCTAAATTTACACTTCAGGTCTTCTCCTGCCCTCTACATATAGCTAGAATGATCCTACTCTTGACAGCCCTGCATATCGTACACGTTAACGTATATATTCTAGAATATATATATAGATATAGATATATATATATATATATATATATATATATATAGAATATATATATAGAATATATATATATGAGTATGTGTATGTTTTCAAAAATAATGGACCACTGTTGTCAGTGCTGGAATAACTACTTGATGATGTAATACCAGATTAGGTAGTCAGGAATTAAATAGCAAGACTATTATGTAGTGGGGCATTATTCTTTCTTACATGTACCGACAAAAGCTTTAACACCTCCTGTATAAGTAACTGGTGCATTTGTATTATGTAATGTAACGCCTAAATGAACGTATGGGGGCTGACTTCCACAATATGGCATGGAACGAGTGTACGGTATAGTTTTTTTTTTATTATAAATACATTATTTCCATTTACATCTGGAGTACAACATATACATACATATACAATGTATTTCTTCCTGGTTAAAATATTCTGAATAAAAGAAAAATGCAAGTTATAAGTGTAAGTATCTTGTTTCTTGTCCGTAACACATAAGCAGGAATTGTAAGACCTACAAATTAGCAGTCCATTCATTCTAAGATATTGATATTTGAGGCCATACAATGGATTGATGAATGTTACTATTATTGTAGTAACTGCGCCTTCTGTTGGTCAATGTTGGTATTGCCAAATACAAATACAAAGAGGTCAGAAATCTTTACTGCCGCATGTTTCACTTCCTAGAAAAGATGACTCATTATTGCAAGAAATAAATTCACAAAATTGTTTAAATGTAACAAACTCGACAACCCAATATCAAAAATTACACTATGTTCCAATAAGCCATTTCCTCTATTTTCTATTTCTTAGCATTTTAACCCTATGCTCGAGAATAGCTTGGTGGTAAACTGCACTTTATAACTATTGTCCTCATTTAGTAGTCCTTCAGTGTTTTATAATCACGGTCAGTTTCTACTGTAAAGTAACAGGCACTGTGTAAAACGGCAGCATTAGGCAAAGTGCTATTAATTCACTGGTTTAGACAATAGCTGCACCAAAGTGATAATTAAGATCAAACAAATTATTTATAAATACATTGGGATTAAGGGTTTTGCAATATTTTGTGTTGATTTACGTAAATTCACTGAGGTCTGAAATAGACCACTTATGAAGAATAATCCAGAGAACTCCAAAAATGTCTTACTCTAAGGCATTTCCAAATGCAGAACCAACTTTGAGTTGACCCCTGGATTTCCATAGCAAGCCGATTAATAAACCTCCACGAGTTGCCTCAAAACGCTTTGCAGCTGATCAAGTGATCCAACACAATACCATTGGTAGGTCATGCGATGATAAAAAGCATTCCCTTTTTTTAAATAAATCCTCTATGGCCCACTCTTTTGGTATGTAGCCACCATTAATATCCACCTAGGCAAAAACATATATCATGGAATATAGTCTTGACACCAACACAAGTATTACCCGTGTAATATACCCCTAAAGGATGGATTGTAAAACATGCAGCTCTATACTCTAATTTAAAGATGTAGTGACGGGCACATACGTTACCTAATATACATAAAATAGGATTATGGATGTTTGATTTACAGCAATAGAAAATATATTTCTATGAATAATCTTTGCAGTATCATACCAAGATATCTCTTCATTTGGTTTCTTCGGAACTTGGTGTGACTTCAATCAAAGAGAGTGCATGTTATTCCTAAAGATAAGATGAGTCAGACATTTTTGTTAAATTTCATGCACAAGTTGTTCTCTTTAATATGTTTCTGTGTTTAACTATGTCATCTTCCTATCCATTGTAACTTGTTACGTCTGTTCGATTCCTTTTTTTTGGAAATATTTCATGACTGTTGCCATTGTACATTTTTCACACATTGCTTTGGCTTTAAAAGTCTAAGTATATAAGAATGTCTATCGATGAGATAAACGCTTTGCCATTACAAAACCTTTGTCCCCTTGTATCCTGATGATACGATCAGATTTTGTCATTTCCAAGTTTGCGTACTCATGTCTTTTATTGTTTTTCTTTTGTTTTGTAAATCTTGGAGAGCTTCCAAGATCCTAAATGGGAGAAATTACCTAGTCTCTGTAAGACTTCCCCTTTCTATCCTTGTATTCATAACAATTTTGTGGTCTTTATTTTTTTAGGGCAGTGGTTTTAAAACTGATACCAGAATGCAAAAGGTAGATTTCCCTCATTTTCGGAAATTTGCTCACATTGTTTTCATTTACCATCATGTTTGCTATCCTGGCATCATGGTTTTTGTGAAAAAGATGAAAACTGACAAATCACTATTATAAGTTCCTTGGATCCAATATCGTTCACAAATTAGCTTGAGATATTTCTCTGATATGGATCCATTTTGGAAAATACATTTTTGATTATATTTTTATGGTGTGGTTCCAATAAACATTGAAATTGAATATTTAATTTTGACTTACTCTGCCAAATTATCTATGCTGTGGGAAGTAGCACAGATAAATGAGTCAGGACCAGTCTTTATTCCCTTTGCATCAGGGAACAGATTCCTCTTTATTTAATGGGCGGTAGCATAAATTAACATGTACTTCTGGTGTTCAGTGAAGTTCATTGGTGTTGGGGGGAAGAAAGCCACTGTTCCAGGTTTTAGTTGTCCTGAAGTGTGAATCCATCTACCCAGTGGACAACAACGATCTCTCCAGAAGGTCCTCAGATCGTGGCACTTTGTAGCTCTGACACTGTTTTAGAACTTGTCCACTTTTTCTCCCATCTCTGTGCCCAGGGTAGATGGCCAGGAGTGATCATCCACTGCCTCATTCCAATTCTTCAACCAGTGCCCAGGCTGAGTGTTACTATTTTTTTGCTTTCTGTCCTGTGCTTTCTGTCACTGTAATCCTTTATGATGTCTTCCATGTCCTGAAAACTGAGTGGTCTTTTGTCCTTCACTGTAATCTCCTACTGTCCTCAATTTGTTAACTGTACTGAGGAAAACATCCCCTCCTTGAACTGTTAACATGTTTAGAACGCGCAGACTGCATTTGGAATAGCTCTGTCAAGCCTCAGTTTTGTGAATTCCTGGCATTGAAAATACCCCTGTTTTGTGATCACTGCCAGGATCCCGAAGTATTATTCTTGAGTTTTGGAGGACTTTGTTTAGTACAGGATGACTGGGACTCATAAATATGAGATAGATCTTGTTGTTGGTATTGCTTTAACTCTGTTTCCCTCATTATGAGGGTGCAAAGAAAAGTCATTTCTTCTACCATCAGCTTTGCAGTATGCATGAACAACTACCTCATTCCTACTTGGATGTCAAAAGTAGGCCCAATACCTGTCAGCCTCCCTCACGATAAATTAATTTAAACACATATGTGTCAAGAGTAATACAAGATGTGGAAGTGCTCCAGGAGGCCAGGGAAATGGAAACAGATCCGTGAACAAAGATAAGTGAGAAACGCTTTTCTTTCTCAATGGATCCAAGAAGAGGAAGGAGAAGAAGCAAAGCCGTGGAAAAGTAGACAAAGAAGGTAGGGAAACATCGAGAGAGAGAGAGAGAGAGAGAGAGAGAGAGAGAAAGAGTATGAGCAAGAATGTCAGATAGAGTAAAATAAAAACAAAATTCGAAGAAAAACTCAGATCTCTATATTTTGTTTTTGCTTGTTTTAGTGAGGACCCCTCCTCATTTTAGGACACTCCTATGAATTAACAAAATGTTGTTTAAATTATAATATGTACGAATCCAAATGCACCAATCTAATGTAAATCTTAGATTAAGTTTAAAATAAATAATTCAGAAGAGAGTCATGTCTTCTCTCTTGGTCTTCCTGGCCATCTCTCGGGTATCTGCAAACACAGCAAGGGTGCACGCCATCTGCGTCAACTGTAAGTACGGTGCGTGCACGGAATGTGCCTATTTCCAGCATAAGTAATAGAAAATGGGGTGGAGGAACATGCAAAATGTCACCCGTTAACGCTATAGCGCGAATAGATGACCCTATAAAAGTGCATCAAGCAAGTTCATCATTGCTTGGTTATACCAGCTCCCCAGTGGTAGTGAATTCACCCACTGTTCCCCTTTGCCCCCCATCCTGCTCCTATTCCGTTTTGGATCCGGTAGCCTCTGGATTTTGACCCTTGGACTGTCTCCTGACCCCATAACCAGGTCTTCTCTTCTTGCAGCAGAAGCTCACTGGGGTTGGGCTTTCATAATGTATGAATATATTACAACTCTCCTGATAATTTTAGCTTTAGAGATTTTTTTTTTAAAATGTGGTCTTGTAATACAAAGAGTTATGTTCTTTGTTTAGCTACGGCCAATTCCTGGGAACAGCTTAAGTCGCAGTATTACTCAACTTCCTGAGAAAGGCTAGCTTTTTAACCTTAGGACAGTGATAGCTGTTGTAAAGTTAGAGAATCTCTCCATAAACAAAACATGCAGAGCTGCTGATTTAACAAGCTGCTATAAACAATTTACTTTTTTAATATTCATTGGAAATCAGGGATGTTTACTACGCTACAGTGAAGTGATTATAATAGTCTGGCGAACCAAAAGATCCAAGCTATTTTGATAAATGGGGGGGGGACTGATTCAACAGTTCTCCGCCAATGATTTGTGAATGTAGGGTTTTTTGTTCTTTTTTTAACCACAAACACCGACATATTTAAACTATTACAATATTTTATGGAAGAGTCAGTGAAATAAATTGTTTGGACGTGACTTTTAGTAAAACAGAAAGCATATAATAATCAGGAAAATGGTTAAAAGTAAGATGGCTCATATTTAAAGGAGCTATTCATAAACATCCAGAAATGCACCCCTTTACCCAAATAGTTTGAACAGAGCATTCTTTGAATTCAGCCTTGCAGTAAACATTTTCCATAACATTTTCGGAAACTGAACAGGAAAGCTAACATAGGGGGAGAAGTAGAGGAAGGTATATTTCAAGGGAAGAGAAATGTTAGAAGAGGTCATGTTCTAAAGCTGGAGCGTCAGAAGCCTAGAGGTAATGTAAAGAAGTTTTACTTTACTGAGAGGGTGGTTGATAAAGAGGCACATATATAGATCCTATATTCCTATACGTGACAATTTGGAGAATGTCACATCTAGCGCGATTTGGTCTTCCAGATTAATATTCACAAAGGAAGTATTTTCGAGGACATTTGTTGGTAGGGGTTGCCTATTTGTAAGCAATAACATTTATTTTTCTGGAAAAGCCACAATGCAGTAAAGCTATATTAGCTCTTCATGTGTTTGGGCTCCCAAAAGCAATATTTCAATGTCGCCAAGGTCAGTTAACATCAGAGGAGTAACCCCGGGGGGACAGAAAGGGGTGCAGGATAAATAAATATATCTTTACAATGGTGGGTATCAGCGGGGGGGGGGGGGAAATTGTGAGGTAATTCCAGTGAACTCTCTCAGTTACTCCACGGGTGAAAGGCCTCAAATGAAAATTCGTGTAAGGCATTGTGCACTCCTTACTCCACATGAGACATGGTTTGATCCAACACGTTTTTTTTGTTTTCTTAATGTAAATGCATAATGGAGACTGTGTACTAAACCTCAGCGTTCCTGTGTTAGCATTAATGAAGTGTTATCAATGAACCATTCAGAGAAAAAAACACCTATACCCTTTATATTATTTAATAAGTTACTCAAGAAGAGGTCAATAGGTGACTGGAAAAACCCAAGATTGACAATCTATGAATATCAGGATTGCGAGTACTTTGGAGGCTTTTAACAATAAGCTGTTTTACTTTTTTTGGCAAGAAAGGGTAGTCAGTCATACACACGGTCATTTAAACGTTGTTGATTCAAGGTTTATTCTGTTGGCCAATGAAGGACGTTTTTTACCTTCTTGGCAAAATTGGCATGTGGTTAAAAGTTTTCTCTCACCATCATCTGGATCAACGCAATGCCATTTTGGTATTTTGGGGAAGCTAAAATCAAAGGGCCTGTGTCTTTTTGATCTAAAAACACATAATGTGAATATTCTCTGCTATAAATTAGTAGAAATGTAATTCTTTATAGGTGACTTTTAGTATATTCCCTTACTGTACTATACAATAATACATACATGGAGAAATAATTCCTAAGTTAATGAGGGCCATACAAAGCCTGGTCCTTGTTTGTAGTAAAAGCCTCCCAAATGCTGAAATAACTACAATAGGGTGCTTGAAATAATTAAGCTATATTGGAGAACCATTAAGGAAGGGTGAGGGTATTAAGCAAGAACTTTTAACTATTTAGAGACGCTGTGAGATAGATTATGGTGTTGTAGGTCATGCTTTATGTCAATAACCGTGAGGATATCAGTAATGGGATTGATTATGATATGAATAAAAAAATAAACCATCTTTACCAAAAGGAAAGAATTGGCAAAGAAAGCTCTATGCAAACTTTAATGTCTTCACGGAGGTTGTGGATGACAACCTAGGGACTGACAGAGAGAATGGGTAGTAGCATCAGATGTCAAAAAAAAGAATCCTTCCATTAGGTGAAAGAGCAGGTGACTTCCATTTAATTTATGGCCCAATTAAACAAGCTAGGGGTTATGGTAAAAAAAAAGTGAATCTGGTATCTGGGATTTTCCACTGTTTCCTATTGTGACTTTGCACCAAAATCAATTTTTGCACATATCATACAATATTGTGTCTCTACAAATGAGCACATATAATAATCCAGCTTTATTATCCCAATTTTCCCTCCTAACTCCTTTCATCTGTCAACATAAACATAACCATGTTTCCTTGATCCTCTTTGTCAGGTTGCATATTTTCTGTTGTTTTTCCTAAAATTTGCCAGAATGAAACATAAGGAAGAAAGTTGTTGAGATGAAATGTACAGCTTAGTCAGTTCTGATGAAAAACACATTCTAGCATTATTTTGTAATCTTCCTATTTTTTAAGATGGAATAATTGATACAGACTTCACACGTTCCCCAACAAGTTTATCCATGTCTCCTCCATCTAACCCTTTCTCTATTACAGCATGCCCTTTCTCTGCTATTTCCATCGAAACCATTTTCCCGCACTTTCCTCCTCATCAATCATAGATAACAGCCGGCCCCTTTGGACCTCCTTCTGTACCATGCTACAAAAAGGTATGAGAAGGAAGCAAATCTTCCTGCTGCAATGGCATGCTGTTTTATCGCAAACCTTAAAAATCTTGGAAATGTTGTTTATCGTCTTGATTTTTTAAGGGAAAAAAATCAGAAATATATCATAACTAATTCTGCTGTTCACAAATAAAGATATCTTCCTACAGGGACGTTAATATATACTTGCCATATAAATGTTTAGTAGAATACAAAAATAAATGACTATAAAATAGGCCAGCACAAACTGTAAACACCTAATGAAGGCTTCTTGTGTTGTTCTGATATTTCTAGTTGTACCGGTTTGAACCGCTAATAGATCAGCCCTTAAAATATATAATGGGGGGGTGTTTGCTGGGAATCCAATGCGTCTGTTTGAAGTTAAACAATTTGCTGTTAGTATTTCAGGCATAGTCTCAGTCATCAGTCTTTACATTGGAGTTGGAAGTCAAGTTTATTTAAAGGGGGGGGTGCCTCCATGGGGGTCGAGCCAGCCGCCCCAGGGGGAATTCTGAACCAAGGGGAAATTATTTGTCACCTTCGGTCTTTTTTGTTTTAGAGTTGTATGATGTGGGTGGTGTAAGTAGCGTATGATCTGGAGGTAAAGTGGCACTGCTCCTACTTGCTGTTGTTTTTTTTTAACTTGCTTAGACTTGGCTGCGCGGCAGGCAAGATGAAGCGAGTTTGGGTATAGTTTCCGAGCACATGGGAGTTGGCAGTGATAGATATGGGAGGTGGACAGTCTGTTTAACCTGTGAGCGTTTGTTATTGCAAACTTGCCCAGACTAGAAGCGTGCATTCACTTGATGTTTAGTGAATTGATATGATAATTGTTTTCTTTTTTTTCTACAAAAATCATAATTGCACAACCTGTACGTCCTTAAGTAATCCTCTTGAAATCTCCTTCTTGTATATTAGGTAGTTCCCTTGTAAATGCATGGGGTGTTCTGCAGACTCCCCATATGCATTTGCCGCTGTCCCTTTTCACCCCCCCCCCCACTGCCTTTTTCCATGCTGGAAATGAATGACATAGTTAACTAAAGTCAGCTCCAATACTGGCAATACCGGTAAGTACACAGACCACCAAAGTGACAACACAGTCCATCAAGTGTCCATCAAAAAGAATGCCTGCCACTGGAATATTAAAAGCTGTTGAAGACCGCCATGCTGCGGTGATCTGATACAGTCCCACTATGTGGTCTCCTTTAAGGCAGTCTCTGTGCACTTCGTGCTGCATGCTGTATCTAAATACAGAAAGCATGGAGAATGTGAAAAAAACCCCAGAACCTTTGAAAAGGGGTCTTTAGAACTGGGGCCGTAGCAGAAGCATTCACTATGTCTTAGAAATCACGCTGATGAATAGCAGAATGTTTTCCATCAATGAAAAAAAAAATGACACTCCTATAAAACGTGATGCTAATTATAATGATGATGACGATGTTGACACAGAGGATATGAGCTATGATAAAGTATTAGTGTGCAGTGAACACACTGCCATATCTTGGAAATTACAGATTTACAACGAAAAAAAAAAACAACAAATGTTACTGGAAGTCTTCCAACATTTTTCTTTCAGCTTAGGGTTCTTTTGTTCAGAGATCTTTTTCAGGGCCTGGTCGTAAAAGCAAGGAGATCTTTTGATACGAGAATAGAAAGCACCTCAACTGCTGTGTGCAGGCAAAGCTTTAATTTAATTTGGGTTTCCTGGAATCCAGTAAGGCCTCTCAAACACAGCCAAGAATACAAATCCATTCAAATGTCCATGTATCGTCGGAGTATTGTTGAAATATTCACCGATTCTTGGAATTACCGACCGAGCTCAGTCCTTGTTCCATTATTTGTTTTTTTTGTGGGATATAGAGGGAGGGTGGGAGACGGTATTTGAAACTCCTTTTTGTTTCTACAGCAAAACTCCAGCCTAAATCCCACTAGTACTATATCCACAAGAGTGTGTCCACCTTGAAGCTTAGAAATGCTATAGGACTGGTCATGGAAATGCTATAGGAATATGTTCTATAGGAAAGGTAGGGGTATTATATTTGCTAATAATAATTCTATATGTATATGTAATAATAAAAAAAATAATTAAAGTTCTTCATTTAAAAAGTAAGCAAAATTCAAAACATTGCGACTATGAGATGTCCTTTATTAAGGGACCTTAGAGGTTGATAGATTAAACTTCAGTTATAACTAATCATGTAGCTCTTTGTCTGTTTTCATACTCAGTCTTTTTTATATTACTCTAGCCTTCAGTGATTTACTTATCTTCACGATGTAGTTATAGTTTTTTGGAATAATAGGTCACGTGTAGTAACTCCAATTAAATTGTTTATATTCTATACATCAGCGTCACCTTACCTCAGAACATCTGGTTCCAATCCCAAGGAACATTCTTGAATAATGAGAGAAGAAAAGAAAACAGATGTTGGAAGGTCATTTAAGGGAGACATCCAAAGGCACAGCCTGTGTGTCCTTATATTGTTCATTTTGTCTTACATATTATCATGCCAAATTATATTACAAGACTCTTTTGTGTTTCTAAACTAAAAGAGATGGTCACCAAAACCATCACTTGATGCATATACCTTGTGAGTATCTTTACAAAGGAGCCATAGAGAACAAAATATCTAAGGTGAAATACACTAATAGCGGCTAACTCAAAGAAGTCAAAATGAAAAGCCTGGTGTCATTGTAATTATAATCAAGCACACGTCCTCAAGAATCCCAGGAATCAATTATTCTGAACAAATTACAAAATTACAAAAAAAATGGGTTAACAATATGACTGGTGATAAATTAATTGCTAAAGAGTTATCACCATAATCTAGTGATTTACAATAAGATTATAAAGGTTTGGGGTTTCTTCACTAATAAATAACATAAGGTGGCAACCTACTAAACATACATGGGAACTTCTGGGCTCTGGCGGGACGCGGCCGAACTGCACACTGACGTCGGTGGGAGGTCCCACTGATGTTAGGGGCAGGTCCTGCTGATGTCGGGGGCGTTTTCGCTGACGTCGGCGGGAAACACCCCCATTTAAAGGCAAAATGGGCGGGGAGCGGGGCGTGTCAAGACCCCGCTCCCGCGACCCGGAGGATTCGGGTCTTGAGCCGGAGAACCGGAGAAGCCGTGCTCACCCGGCAATCCCGGGGTCTAACCCAGAGATTTACCAGGTATGTTATTAAACCATAAGATGCCAGTAGATACCAGTGAGTTTAAAACTTAAGGAAACTCCTGTGCGTGACTTCACCTCTCTTCCACCATAAAAGTGAAAGTCGCTACTGGGGTGCCAAGAGATCAATCCCCAAATTTAGATCAACCAGGCTGACAAAATCATCAATTAAAAAAAAGGTATAGGAACGATTTCTAAAAGAAAAAATATGTGCCCGACGTGTGTTTCACCGCCGCCCAGTTTTAATTTTATGTGAGTATCTTTACCTGATCTTCAAAATGATGGCATGTACAATAAAACCCCAGCTTTTCCTAGCAGCTGAACTACATACAAGAGGAATTACTTAATGTAACTTTCTGTTTACCCATACACTACAGTTCTTTGATTGAATATCATTTCTTATAAGCCATTGGTTCTGAAACAAAAACCGAATGCTCCCCAGACAGCATAATAATGAATCCTCTTATTGTACCTCTTATGATTAACTCATGATCTGACTTAAGTGGGGATATCCTTTAAATGTAGCTAGATATGTCACTATTCCAGGAACCATAACTTATTTTACAAGGTATTCAAATGATTTCCCAGTTTTTGGACATTTCGACATTAGCCTCCTGTAAGCAAGCGCAGATTAGAAACAGGAGATGGTAGGATATTAGTGCTGCTTCCCACCAGAAGTGTTTAAGAGATTAATAACCAGAGAAAATTATAGAATACTTGATAGTGTACAGAATAGTCAATTAATCCAATGTTGTCGATACACATAAATATATGTGGAACTGTGACTTTTTGCAAGTTTGGAAGTTAATGTTCCCGATAGTTTCAAAAGTACTTTCCAAGGTATCTCTCCACCTAATATTCACCAAGTATGATTCTATTAAAGAATTAGCAGCAAGAGTCAACAAGGTACACTATATGGACAGAAATATTGTGACACACCTCTTAATTATTGAATTCAGGTGTTTCAATCAGACCCATTGCCACAAGTATATAAAATCAAGCACCTAACCATGCAGTCTGCATTTACAAACATTTTTTTAAAAAAAATGGGTCCTGAAGAGCTCAGTGAATTTAAGCGTGGAACTGTGATAGGATGACACCTTTGCAACAAGTCAATTCGTGAAATTTCAGAGCGGGGTCACCGAGTGCTGAGACGGATGGTGTGTAAAAGTTTCCAAGGCTCTGCTGATTCCATAGCTGAAGAGATCCAAACTTCCACTGACTGATTGCTAATCAGCATACAAACTGTGCGGCAAGAGCTTCATGGAATGGGTATTCATGGCCAAGCAGCTGCATGCAAGGCTCGCATTACCAAGTACAATGCCAAGTGTCAGACCAAGTAGTGTAAAGTATGTAACGACTGGACTCCAGAACAGTGGAAACGTGTTCTGTGGAGTGACGAATCACGCTTCTCTGTTTGAGTCTAGGTTTGGCGGATGCCAGGAGAACGTGACCTGCCTGACTGCATTGTGCCAAATGTAAAGTTTGGTGCATGAGGGATAATGGTATGGGTCTGTTTTTCAGTGAAGGGAAATCTTAATGCTTCAGCATACATTTTGGACAATGCTTTGCTTCCAACTTTTTGGGAACAGTTTGGGGAAGGCCCTTTTCTATTCCAGCATGACTGAGCCCCAGCGCACAAAGGAAGGTCCATAAAAACATGGTTAGATGAGTTTGGTGTGGAAGAACTTGACCAGCAGCACAGAGCCCTGACCTCAACCCCATCAAACACCTTTGGGAAGAAGTGGAACGGAGATTACGAGCCAGGCCTTCTCATCCAACTTCAGTGTCTGATCTCACAAATGCTCCCCTGGATGAATGGGCAACAATTCACACAGAAACTCTCCAAAATCTTGTGGAAAGCCTTCCCAGAAGAGTGGAAGCTATTATAGCTGCAAAGGGGGGCCAACTACTTATTAATGTCTATGTCTTTAGAATGCAATGCCATCAAAGTCCCTGTTGGTGTAATGGTCAGGTGTCCCAATACTTTTGTCCATATAGTGTATCTGTGCATATCTATCTATTAAATCAGTGTTAATAAACATTGGATACATATGTTGTTGCTTTGCATTAAGAGAGTTATGTATGCATTGATAATTAGCATGTTATTACATTGCAAAATATAACACAATAACATGTCAGTCACTCTTCACAGCTTGTGTGTTATACTCAGTCAAATTAAGCTTTGCGGGAATTTAAAAAAAAAAAACATGCTAAAACTGTCCTTTCTTGATTCCCCTGAAAAGCCTTATAGTTTATTTCTGTAGCCGATTCCCAGAAATGGCTGCTTAACATTTTCCTCGAAATGTCTAGACAAACATTTGGAAGTGATTTTCAAGATAACAAATGTGGTCTCCTTCCAAGATCCAGTCTTCCTATTTTTTGTATAAAATATAATCCTGTAAAAAAAAATAATATGTGGCCATTTCTTTTGGGAAATGTGGTGCTTTATAAAAAAAATATAATTTAGAAAACTCTTTGTCCTAATTTCCATCCTATATAGACCAGTACAATTAAGTAATATATATGTATGTTGACATGTCAACTAGATTTTGAACCTGCAATGATAGGAAACATACCCAGAAAAATATAAAGGAACCACTAGAGTTTCTAATATAAGGCAGGGGAATGAAGGGACTAGCTGGTAGACATTTCAGTAATTTCAGTACATGCCCCATGACCCAATTGATTGCCATGGACAAGTGCTTTAAAGTATATTGTAGTTTTTCTAGCAGTTTGCCAACCTTCTGACAATTGATCATGAGTTGTCAGTAACGTCTATGTGGCTATCTCAGTCCTATAACTGACAATTTGGTAGCGGATGATAGCTGCCTCTGGCATATGTTTCTTTTGGAACAAGCTTTAGATATGTACCTCCATCAGTCCAGATCCTCGTAACCTAGGTGTTATTGCAGTGTATGCCCTGAATAATTGGGGCATCAAGGTATGAGATCATGAACTGGCACCATTTGATCACCATATGGTCCATGTACCCCATGGGAGCTTGAGACAGAAGCACACTAGTAAAAGCACAGATATCTTGTCCCTTGGAAAACAGTGGAAAACAGTGGAAAACAGTGGAAGAAAGCTAAAAAAGGACAGGGTGATGGTGGAAGAGGGGGTTGAGGCTGCAATGGGACAGGTTGGCTACAGTCTTTAACGCTAGAAAGTGTGAAGCCGGAAAGAGACCAAAAGGATAAGGCTAAAGAGATTGTTTGAAAGAGAACATACAAATGAGAAGCAGGATAAACACTCTGGGGGATTATTACTAGTAATATTTATTTATATAGGGCCTTCGTGTTTTGCGGCTTTTTACACTGGATAAGCAGGACACATTGAATCACATTCAAATTTGAACTGACAATAACAAAAGAGGAGGAAGTCCCTGCTCAATATAACAATATTGAAGAAATAAAAAATAGAAAATTAGCCAGGGCTGAAATATTCCTGCATTAGAGGCCCCGCTATTGTGTTCTACAAGTGCTGTCTCAATGCTTAGAATCAGTGCACCAATGGACCACAAAATCTATACGTAGAGCACAGCTCGTTCTTGAAATCAATGGGAGCATTTTCCATGTATAAACACGGGGGGTCTGACGACATCCCCACCTGCAGTGTTCGCAGAGTCAGTGCTGACTGGAGGTAAGTTTATCACTTGCACGGAAAATAGCTGGATGGTTGAGAAAGGGGCAAATCAATTTTGGGGGATTCTGCAGAACTCGGTCACCATACATATGTAAGGAGGACATCAGAAAAAACGTAAGTGACCACCCAGCTATTATACGCATTAAAGTGGATATGATGGCGAGAGCGTCCCTTTTGAGGATGTACTTTTCAGACAGGGAAGAGACAGATTAGATGGGTCAATATTTATTTGCCGTCCAAATTCAAGTTTCCATAAAAACCGGAACAGCCTTGGTGCCAATCAACTTTTATATTCATTGGCACAATTGTTTTGTCATAAATTGCATAAATGTTGATGACACTACTTTTATTTCTATTTGATCCTGACCTTGAAAACCTGATGGCCGAAAACGAAACTGTACTGTGTGTATTTCTGTTGTTTAATTATAGCTCTTCTTCTTTTTCATAGTAAATCCAGGGGATGATTGCTCTTACTCTCAATGCTTTCTTTTCCTGTAAATGACCGGAGCCAAGTTAAGATTCACTTTCTGTTTCTTCAGCTGAAGGCGGGTGTTTAATTTCCCTCGTGCAGCAACCAACTAGTTTTTGTTTTGCTCCAAAGGCTTCCCTTAGCAGCCATGCCTACATCCAAAGTATTGTTTACAAGTACGGCCTTTCTGGGTGTAATTATATATTAAAATTTTCCTTTTCTTTCTTACGACTCTTTGTACTATAGTATAATCTATTTTATGGTGATAAATCAAAGGAGTGTCACACTGTTTAATTACACCGACACACCCTTGTGTAGTAATATCAATTTGAAGTACTTATTTAATGCTGTAATTACCGTATTTATCGGCGTATAACACGCACTTTTTTTAACTAAAATATGAAGTTGAAACCCTACCTGCGTGTTATACGCCGATAAATCCTAGAGCTGCACAATCTTCCCCTGCACAGCTCTCTCGCACGCCCTCTCTGATGCCGGGAGCTGGGTGATGACGTCACTCCGGCCCCGGCATCAGCACAAAAAGTAAAATGCTGGAAGATAAAGAGGACCCATACCAGATCTCCCAAACGGTAGGGAGTAATATATAAATTTAATGTGTGTGTGTGTCTGAGTGTGTGTGTGTCTGAGTGTGTTTGTGTGTCTCTGAGTGTGTTTGTGTGTGTGTGTCTAAGTGTGTGTCTGGCTGCATGTGTGTCTGAGTGTGTGTGTCTTCGTGTGTGTGTGTGTGGCTTAGTGTGTGTGTCTTAGTGTGTGTGTGTGTCTTAGTGTGTGTGTGTGTCTCAGTGTGTGTGTGTCTGAGTGTGTCTTACTGTGTGTGTGTCTGAGTGTGTGTGGTTTCCCAGATAGCAGTGATTCTCATGAAGTTTTTTTTTGTGCTTTTTTTTCTTTATTCTTTATTTCTTTTATTACATTATAATAAATGTTATAATGTTATAAACATTATTCCAACATTAAGTTCATAGCTTCCAAGTTTAAATTTATTTTTTCTTGGGGGTGCGTGTTATACACAAGTGCGTGTTATACGCCGATAAATACGGTAATCAAACTCCATTGTGACCTCAAAAGAACATAAGGCAGGATATCAAAGTATGAAACTGCTTAAAAATTGGATGTTTTTCCCAGTGCCTTGAAGAGAGACTCCATCTGCCCACCGTTAATTTCACAGGGAGACCCTCGATAGGGTTCTTGGTAGTCAGGATTCAAAGTGTCCTCATAAACAGACAGAAACAAGATGGACATAAAATATATATATTAAAATATTAAAACATATTCAAAATATTAATATCTGCTTACATCAAAGTTTACAGGTGACAGGGTCATGTGCGGCCAAGGCTCATTGATACACGTGGGGGGCGAAGGCTGGCCCATGTGGTCAAATCCAACAGATGAGCTACTGTAGCTCAAATTGGCGAAACATTTTAACGCTGGTTCTGATACAAAGGTGTCAAAACACACAGTGCATCGCAGTTTCTTGTGTAGACGCAGGATGTCCATCCTGACTCCTATCCACTGCCGATAGCGCCTACAATGGGCAAGTGAGCATAAGAACTGGACCACAGAGCAATGGAAGAAGGTGGCCTGGTTTGATGGATCACGTTCTCTTTTTTATCACATGAGTGGCCGGGTGCTTGTGCATCACTTACCTAGAGAACACACAGCATCAGAATGCATCCATGGAGGCCACACCTCGCATCTTACAGGACTTATAGGACCTGCTGCTAACGTCTTGGTGCAGATACCACAGCAGACCTTCAGAGGTCTAGTAGAGTCCATGCCTTGACGGATTAGGGCTGTTATGGCGGCAAAAGGGGGAACTTCACAATATTAGGCAGGTGGTCATAATGTTATGGCTGAATGGTGTATTTTACTCATTGAATGAATTTCCAGCCCCATGGGAGCTTTTCTATAGAATTGTTTGCTTGAACCAGAAAATACTGATTAGTTCAAAGATATATGAAAGCAGCTGTTGATAAAGTTAACAAATAACTTCCTTCAACAGTTATGATTCTAGTTAATTCTACGACCAGGCTCACTCGAATGTTTCACTTCAGTTTTCTTGTTAAAAGGAACAGTTTTGCTGAGGTTATTATCTTTCTGTGTTCTAGAACAATATAGCCCTACTTACAAATTGTTTAGTTCAAATCCCAAATCTGCCTTAGAGTGCACACTCCAAATACTCAGAGAGCCATAGGCTTGTTGGGTCAGAATATGGTTCCACAAATATTAGGTTCAGAGTCAACAGCAGAAATTCCAGGGCAAGTTCTGACCCATGGTAGAGATGATTTTTTTATTCAAAGGTGGATGGGGTTATTCACAAAGGTCTGACAACAACCATTAATGATTTTTGTACCTCAGTTCATGGGGCTATGTTTTATTTTCCCCTCATGATGATTATTGTTTTAATAACACAAATAAGTACACTAAATATTTTATCTGTACTGTCTGCCACTTCTCATATTACTGACAGATCAGGTGCTCTGTACCATGGAAAAGATTTCTCATCACTCTTCCATAGTTACATAGTTAATTAGGTTGAAAATGTATTAATTCATTAAACTGATACTCTATCGAGTTTAACTTTTCCACAAGTCCATATTAGTTGATCCAGAACACAAAAAACCCTCACTGAGACAGTAATGTAATCTCAAAAGGAAAAAGTCATTCTTGACTCCAAGGCAGTCCGATTAGACCTGGGTCAAGATTACCACATCAATTTTTTACTCGTGATAACCCTGCATGTCATACCTAGAAAAACATCCAATGGTTTATTGAATATATTGATTGAATTGGCCCAAACTGCTTCAGATGGCAGTCTATTTCACAATTTAATAGCCTAACAATAAAGAAACCCTCTCTTTGTTTAAGAGGAACGCTCCTTTCTTCCAATTTTAAGGGATGCCCACGTGTTGCATGGAAGGCACGATTTATAAAGATATCTCCAAAAAGATCTCTGTATTAACCCTTGAAGATACTTTATAATATCCCCACAAAGACGTCTTTACTCCAGAGAACACAACCCAAATTAGGACAGCCTTTCTCTGTAGCTGAAATTTTCCATTCTTTTAATCATTTTTGTAGCCCTTCTCTAAACTTTTTCTATTTCCAGTATGTTCTTTTTTTGTACTGGTGCCCAAAATTGCACTGCATATTCTAAAAGCGATCTTACCAATGACTTATAAGGAGGCAAAATTATCTTCTGATCTCTTAAACCTGTTCCCCTTTTAAATTATGCCAGCATCTTCCTTGCTTTAGCAACAGCTGCCTGAGACTGTGCACAGCTGCAGTCTTTTGTCAGAAATAACACCCAAATCCTTTACAATAGAGTATTTACCGAACACTCAAACATTTAGAGTATAAGTAACATTTTTGTTTTTCTTACCCAAGTGCATAATTTTACATGTGTTTATATCACAACACATCTGCCAATTAACTGCCCATTGATCAATTTTGTTTAAATCCTTTTGCAGAGGCTGCTCAGACTTTATTGCCTTGCATAATTTTATGTAACCGAAATGCCTTAGTTTACTCAGTAGCCTATTGTGCGGCACGGTATATTACATCCCTGTAAGCTATTTTGACTATTAACCATGGAAACCATAGAAACATAGAAGTCATGGATCCATCTCTTAACATCCCTTTCAACAGTTTTCCCACAATCGATATTAGGGTTACTAGTAGGTAGTTCCCTGGCTCTGAACAGGACCCCTTCTTGAACAAAGACATCACATTTGCTAATCTAATGGCAATTTTCTAGTCAAAATAGAATCCTCCAAAAATAAATATAATGGTTTGTTGATTACTGAGCTAAGTTCCCTATATATCGGAGGGTGCATCCCATCTGGTCCAGGAGCGTTCTTCCCAACAACACTGTTTAACCAAGCGCTTTTCAAAAGAAACCCTTGTATTATCGTTGTTCCCTAAATGCCACTCACTGAAATCACTGAAATAGAATCTACACTGTTTGTGATCACCAAGTTCAGCAGGGATTCATTTCTGGTAAGCTCTTCCACCAGCTATGTTTCATCATACCCAAAAATCTTCCCCTTGGTGGAACTATATTCCAATTTCTCCAATCTATTGATGTCATCCCTTAAAAGAGCAATTGGTTCATTCCAAATCATTCCAACAATCAGCAATGTATTCTGACCTAGGCCTGGGACAGCAGGTCCATTGGGACAACAGTCTCTCTTCCACAGATCAGCTTCTCTCCTGTGTCGCTAAGCAATGGGCTTCTTACTAGAGAGATCTCTGAACTCCCCAGCAAGCCCATTAAGATCCACTTTCCACCTGGAGAGTCTTGATGAAGCATCATGGAGAAAGTCTGGGTCATGGGAGCGTTGTTGCAGCATGCACCCATCCACTCCCTCATTGACTTCAGCAGGACTGCCCACTGGTGTCAGTGGGACTGCCCATGATATCAGCAGGACCGGCCATAGCATCAGCAGGACCTCCCACTGACATCAGGGGGCAGCTACCCGGATCCCGAAAAGGGAGGGCTACAAATTTTCAGAATAAAATATTTACCAAAAATTTACGAAATAAAGTCCGTCACCTTTCATTGATTTGTTTTTCTATTATTATTATTGTTATTATTATTATTTGGATCCTGTTCTGGACAATAAGCACCCATCTACGTGGTTAGGTCTAGGATGTATAAATAATAGAAACAATTCTGCATAAAAATACTAAAAATGACTAGCTTCACTAAGCTCAAAAAACAGAGAGAAGTAAATTTATTTCTTTCTTCAACAAAAGTGGCAGCCCATCTATTAACCTAACTTCTTGGAGGGGAGGTTTGTGTTCTTTTTTTTGTTTTGTCTATATCTGCTGTGGTAGTTTTAGGGTAATAAAATTATGTATCTCTCTTTCATTAACCGGAACAGGTTTCTGGAATCCATCTGTATCTTTATCTTAAAATGTCATCACCTTTCTTCCAGGGATTGCAAAAGAGGTAGCTCTTGAGAATCTATCATGGTTAGTAATTTAATGTTTTCTGATGTATACGGTACTTTATTTTCATTAAACACAGCCTTAGATTAAACATTAAGACTTATAATGTCACTTTCTCTTCTAGATACATAGAGTACAAAGTAGATCGAAACCCTCGAAACCCTCTGGGTTTAACAAGAAGCAAAATTGTGTCAAGGCACAGTTATATTTAAACTGCGGTGCTTGTGAAGGCATGTGTATAAATCTCACAGCCCTTCTTAATTAGCTAATGAAAATATGTAGAAAGGAGGGAAAAAAACAAGACATTTTATGGTATTGCTCAGATTAAAATGTGATTTACAAATCATGCCTTGAAAGCTTTCTGAACACGTAAGTCATAAATCTTTCTGAAACGTTAGAGCACGTTCAATCCATTATTCATTTTTTTACGAGAGGATGCCATGGCATATAAATGTAACAGACTACTTTAAATCTAATCATAAAACTTAGTGGGTAAAACTAAAATATAAAATAAAAGATATCAGCCAAAACTGTTAAAATAATTTATTTCAATATTCAAATAATATAATTAAACAAAATAAGTATGGTCCTGGAAACAGATTGGACATAAAAGGTCTGCATAAACATAACCTCTTGGCATTAACGTCTTCCACCAACAGCAGAGGGATGGATATGATGCATTTGCCAATGTTGTACAGTACCATGTATGTCCAATTGCAATTAATAATGCTAGACATCTTGTTAAATACTATAATACTACAAGAAAAAAGGTTTGATCCAGACAAAAATTAACTAGGTCTAAGTTAACTAGGTCTGATGTTCAGATGACATTCAGACCATCAAAGTCATTAGCTACATATCCATGACAACAACACCTTAAGCCTTTATATTATTATATATTATATATATATTATTGTAAAAAAAAAATAGGGACATCACTAGGACTGTGCTAAGGGGGCCGAAAGAAAGAGGATAGATGTGTGTGATTAGTATTAGCATGTGTATGCGTGTTACTGTGTGGTGTTAGAGTGAGCAGACTGAACCCGGCCAAGGCAGACTCAAACATATAGGGGAGCTAACGAACCAATATTCCACTGCCCCCCTGCAGGCTGCTCATGATATAAGCTTAAGAGGGAAGCCACAAGCCTGAAAGTTAGTTGAAAAGCAGCTGGGTAAATGTATATATAGCTTTTATTTTAGCTAGCTAAATCATTACATGCAAAATATTAATACAATTTTTATTAAATAATAATAATAATTAAATAATATATACAATTATATAATGATATATAATATATTTATGTACTATTACATGTATGTATACAAAAAGGGCAGCTGAGCAGTCCATTTTATATTGATGTGGTGTCTCCCTTGCAAATGCATGGGGTATTCTGCAGAACCTCCACATGCATTTGGCCCTTTCCGCAGCCCCAGCCATTTGCTGTTCAGGAGATGTGTTGGATTGGCTTAGCTAATGACCATGGGGCTCTTTAACATAAATAATAATAATAATAATGTTGCAAGAATGGGTGGTTAACAGGAGACACCTGTGCTATAAAAGAGAATGTTGCCCTGCTTTCTTTTGATGGATGCCTGTCATAGGAAAAGTCAATGATTTTACTGTAAAGCCAGCTTAATGTGCTTTCATTTTTCTTTTCAAGTTATGTATAGGCAGTCAGGGGCCTAATATTCATGCCCCCTGGTGGCTATTTGGTGTAATTGTAATTACTGCAATGCCTTCTGAAGGTAGCCCTTTATATTACCCTCTCACAAAGCGAGGAAAGAGGAATTTATGTGAGTAATGTTTTACTAGGTTAGTAAAAAAGGAAAAATATGACTTATGTTTTCTGATTTTAATTAAGTGATTAAATTGTACCCTTGTGGTGAAACACTAATTACTAGTTTTGTGTAAATGACTGCAGACAGTGATGGTATATTATTAAAAGTAATGAGTGGGCACATACTCACGTTAACCCCTAAAAGGTATTCTCCACAAATTAACATTTAAGAATATAAAAGGCAAGCCTTTGCCGTAGTCAGATTTTTAAAAAATGTTTTGCATGAGAAATCCTCCATTTCACAGCCTTCTCTGCTCGAGCGACTAGCAAGAGAAGTGTACTTAAGCAAAAATTTTTGCCTAGTTTATGTGCATGTGCACACACATGAGGGCCTCCAGAATGTTGGTGTTACAACACTCTCCGAATGCCTACAATACCTCTGGTCATTGAGAGTGAGCATATACACATTTGGTATACCTTTCTTTTGCTATTTTCCATAACACACCCATTGAATGAAAAACCTTGGGTTTGGAAAATTGGCTCATAATGACTTTCCCTTTTGATTATATCACTAGCATGGTTAATACCCAGAGCTTTATAAATTAATATTATTCAGTAGAATGAAAGAATCATTATGATTGGTTGGAAGTCAGGTATTGGGCAGTATAAATTCCTTTCGGAAGGTTACATTTTTCCAAATGATCATCCCTTACGAATAGCATTCATGCACACATTGCGGTGGTGTGAAGACTGATACACAGGTGTACACAGATGGAGGTATCTACTCCTCATAGTTGTCCTTGCTAGGTATAGTATTTTGGTTCTTTATTGTTGAGAGGTTGTTGAGAGCTTAGCATAAACAATGGTTCTCCTAACCTCACATGCCTTACATTCTAACACAGTTTTATTTCCCAACTGTAAATTCTTCCATATCTGAATGAATTACAACCCATGTTATTATTATGATTATTATTATTATTATTAATTTCATCAAGGAGAGAACACAAAATGAAAATGATCAATATGCAAAAGTAACAATAGCAAGCAAATATAACACATACTGGTAAAGAAGGAGGTGGCCCCTGCTCTTGTGAGCATACAATCTATCATCTAACCAATATTATCTTCTATGTAACTTACTAATTACCATGTAACTTGCACAATATGAAAAATCATATATATATTTTTTTAAATTAAAAGCTGTTGTGTGCTATTTTCCACTGCTTGTTGGTCTATTACTCAACACACATTTCACAAGTACTGTGAAAGACCTGCGAAGGCCAAGCGGGAAAGGACTGCCAGACGAGAAAATGACTGACCCTTAGCCCCACCACCTACAAAAAACATTATTAAGCAATCAGTTCCCCAAAGGCTATTGAGATAGGTGGTTGGCACTGAAGCATACAAAGTTAATCTTGCGGTCGTCTGTAATTGTGTCACGTGACTACAGTTTACAATAATGCATTCCATAGGAATGTGACAAGAGTTTATGTGATTATTTCTGGGCAATGATGTGGCATTCAACATAAGGAATGTCTTTGCCGTTTTCATGTATCTAGCAGAAAGGGTAGAACAGCATTTTTAACGTGTTACCAAAAATGTAACATATAACTCTGCACAATATTATACCAAATACCTGTCATTGATCAACTGTTCCTACATTTGCAAAAATCTGCTTCCATACACATAATGAGGAGAAAATGAAACCGTCCTCAGCTCTCAGCAATGGTAGAGGTACTGAGTTTCATTTCTAGGGAATTGTTGAGTTTAGAATGTACGAAGTATAATAACATGCCTACGAAAACCCACTTTTTCTTTTGTGTTTCTTTTTCTGCTGTCTAAAAAGAAAGTTACTGATCATAACAAGCCTGTAAGATGGCTACAATATCAAACCTATTTACCGCATATGGATATCTCCCTAGAAATCAATATAAAATAGCAGAAGAAGTAAGGTGCCAACACTAAAATTACAGGGGTCATGGCTATTTGGAACTTTTTGGGAACTTTCATGCCCTTTACATACAATATACAATAACAACTACCCTCTCTCTTGGTAATTCACCATTCTGTGGAGTTTTCTCTTCCCTCTGACCCCTCTACATTCGTTATTACACACACTGATTTCCTTCTATAATATCAACAGATATATCACGCTACTTTAATTATTATTATTATTATTATCTTTTATTTATATAGCGCCAACAGTTTACGCAGCGCTTAATACAATACATAAATTCAAGGGATATGACAAGACAAGAATTGACAGACTAAGACAAACCGATACATTTGGTGGAGAGAGCCCTGCTCGCAAGCTTACAATCTAGAGGGAAAATGGGGTGATAAACATAAGGCATAGAGAAAGGGTGAGAGGTATTGTGGGGGTATCAATGACAAGGATGTTCTTTAATAAATAAAAAGGGTGAGCTGTTAACGCAACATAAATATCCAAATATTGTATCTTTACTACCATAAATGTGAGCCACTAAGGGGTTAATTCTAACCTTTTCATAGAGAGTTTAACCTGTTCTAGCGGCATACAATATTACAGAAATTCCAAGCCAAGAAGAGGTTAAGTGTGTCTCAGTGAAAGTTGGTAGAAGCAGAACACAGAGGCAGAAACAGCTGTGTCTCTCCGGAGCACATAAGCAGAACACGGCTATATTTCTGTAGAACAAAGTACACAATATATGATGAGACGTGTACAGGTCAGGAAATGTGTTCATCCAAATGATTGTCTAAGGACGATATTTCATGAAACGAAAACTGTGATAAGTTATTGGGTCACATTAGATTTGCTCATAAATCAAAGAAATCATAATAATAATAATAATAATAATTATAATAATATAACAGTTTTTGTTGTTGATGTATTGTATGATAATGCTTTCTTGGACGTTTTACCTATTTATGAAAGCCATGTGTCAAATGACCCCAAATGTTGAGAATAGTTAGGTGCTTGATAGCAAATTTACAGTGAAAATTATATTCTTGGGGGGTTCAAAATGGACACTCTTTTGGATTTTGAGGTACTGACCAGCTCTCCTCAGTTAATCATTTATGGGTTTCCTTCTCATATCTATATATATATATATATATATATATATATATATATATATATATATATATATATATATATATATATATATATATATTTAAAAAGGGTGATTCAGACATATCAGGGTGTATATCTTTAAAGACCAATATATTTGAGTGATTTGTGAGCCGTGTTTGCTACGAGTATGATATTCAGAAACAAAGCACATGAGCAATGTTTATTTTGAAGTTCGATGCCAGTAATCCTGACCTCCTTAAAGTTTTTGGCAGATGTACTAGGAGCCTTTTTACTCTGGCATGGTTCTAAACTAAACTTAAAGATCAGGGGGGGTCTTATTACAGGTACAAATACCCATACCTGGGAACTCTCCGGGTTTGACTTCTCCAGTTCTCCGGGTCATGACCCGAATCCTCCGGGTCGCGGGGTCTTGACACGCCCCACCCATTTTCCCTTTAAAGGGGTGGTGTTTCCCCCAAAATCATTGGGACCGCCCCAACGTAAGTGGGAACTCTCAACGACCTCACGGGACCGCCCGCTGACGTCAGTGGGCAGTCCTGAGCGCATCCCGCAAGGGAAGTTTCCCGGGTAGCCGGAGCCGAGACGTTCCCAGGTATGCCGATACCACTTCTCACTAGGATCTCTCGTTTTCAGTAATTAATGATTATTTCATGAGTTATATCGGTTGTATTTACTTTGTCATGACATTTATTTTCAAAAGCCATCTAAAAAGCTGGGAATGGTGAAGAACAAAAAATATTACAGTCAAGCAGTTTTATTTGGATTTTTGGGACTTTTTTAAATACATTTTTTGTCATGTTTGGTCACTTTACACTATATGTCTATTTTATATAAGTATTTCTGTTTCATACACAAGCTATTACCTTTTTTTTTCTCTCGTAGGTCGAGCACAAATGTAGAACAGTTAACATTTTTACCGAAAATAAAAATATAAGATTTCATTCTGTGACTAAACAATGAGTCAGGACTGAGCCTCAGCTTATATGTATTTTTACCTACTCTTAACAGTCTTTATAAATCGCTGTCTATTCTTTTTTTTCCCTGCCACTTATGTTATCTACCAATTACTGTCAGAGCAGCGCATTGCTGATCGCTGCAGCTCGGAATTAATTAGAAGAATAAATGATTAAGTATCATTTGATTAAAGCTGAGAGGGGCTTCATGTTTGTGTGAGGACAGGGCAGCAAAGGACCCATTCATAGTTTGTCTTGCACAATTTTCTTTTCTTAGCCATTATATTTATCCGTGTCATTATTTTCTTTCATGCTACCTCCCGTAAGCCTTCGTGTTTCCCTGAAGTCACGTGATCTGGCATCTGGAAATATTTATGTGATATTATTACAGATATAAAGTAACCAAGAGGGCTGTTGACTGGAGACGCTAGCAAGTCTGCATGCACGGCTTTTTCTACTATAAATGCCTTCTTTGGTATGGAAAAATAACGATTTGGATGTAAGCAGCTAAATTTAATTTACCTATTCTTTGTGGAAATGCTTTTTTGCAGAAACTAACATTTAAAAATGTAATTTCTGTTCATTTGTTCTAAGAAATATTCTGTCTATTCCTGATGGTGATTGTATAGTAGTTGACCTTGTACTGAATATTTAGAATCACTTTATGCCTTTAAGTAAATATTCATTACAAATATAGTGGGATTGTGCAGAGAACATTACATAAAGAAAAACGTATACAATTTATTACAGTAAACAAAAATCTTATGTGTATGTAGATTCTAAAAATATCTATTTGACACCTTCCTTTCTATGTTGTCATAGTTCTAAAAAGGGAATGCCTTTAAAACCGTTTTACGTGCCAGGGAGCTGGGGAAGGGAGTCCTCTCTGTGCTGGAACAGTTTCGTTGAATGGTTTTGCCCCGGTAGCATTTTTGCCCTGGGGTGGGCGAGTGGGGGGCAGTAGGGAGTGCTCTCACCAGTGTATAAAGGTGACAGATATTACATCATAGAATTACCACTGCACCGGTAACAGATATCAAAGGAAATTATATAGAGATACTTGAAACTGCCGCTTGGTAATAAGGCAACTGAGGGTGTATATGAAAAAAATCTGCAAATTTTGTGCAACATTATTATTGTTGTTTATCAGGTCCCAGCTCAGGAATGGGAAGCAATAGATTTGGCCACTACCTGCAGTCACCCACTGATACAGACAAAGAGTAATATGCCTTTACCGGTGAGCAGGGGTCAAGGTTTCGGGGGCAGAGCTGGCACAGGCAGGCTGTCTGCTTGATGTAAAGAGGTGGCACAGGTAGGCTGTTTCAGGGGCAGAGGTGGCACAGGCAGGCTGCTTCAGGGGCAGAGGCCACACCATATCAATTTCTAGCTCAGTGTATAGTGATGGGGGTTACGCTGCACCACCGTCAATGTCTCGCTCATCATATAGTGATAGGAATTATGCTGTACCATATCTGTTTAGTAAATGTTAACCGGAGGGGGGAGGGGTGCCACATACAGGATCCTCCCTGGGTGCCAAATACTCTACGCACACCCCTGACTGCAACACCATCTCCCCATGCAATCCACAGCTATCAGCCTAATCAAGCCACCTGAACGACCAGCAACTGTCCTCTCCTACTGTTTCACTTCCCCCTTAACCACCGACTAGGTTGTAAGCTCATAAGAGCAGGACCCAATACTCATTTTGTACCAGTTCGTTATTTGTGATTTTAAATTATTCCACTGATTGTAACAGCGCTATGGAAATCTGCTGACGCTATGCATCTGCCGCACCTCTCTGCGAGTCCCTCCACTGGCTCCCCATCCATAGCAGAATGAAATTCAAAATACTCACTCTAGCCTACAAAGCTCTCACTAACGCCAATTCCCTCTACCTATCCTTCCTCATCATCAGATATACTCCAGCCTGCCCTCTAAGATCCAACAATGACCTGCTCCTCGCATCTTCACTCATCACCTCCTCCTCTTACAGGACTTCTCTTGGACATCATGAGGAAGGGAGTTCCAGAGGGTTGGTGCTGTGCGACTCTCACCAACTCTACCCTCCTTCAAACGCTCCCTAAAAACTTTTCTCTTCAGGGAAGCCTTCCATTGACATAAAACATCAAAACTTCTCTCTCACCCACTTACAACCCTTATCTCGCCCTACATTAACATCATTCACTACCACGGAGTCCTCACCTCCTGTTTCTCATCCCTTATCCATCTAGATTGTACGTTCCTGCAGGAACAGGGCCCTTCATTCCTCTTGTATCTGGATGTCAATTGCTGTATTGTACTTGTCGTTATCTGTAAAATTTTCAACTTGTACAGCGCTGCAGAATCTGTCGGCGCTTTATAAACAATGAAAAGTTTAATTAATTACCCAATATACTTATTTTTAGCTCTTACTTCCAGATAATGTTAAATACAAATGGTGTAACACTTGGCGTTTCCTACAGAAATTACAAGGGTAGTAATCTCTTCTTTCTAAGCACTGTTTTAGCAGGTCCTTAATATCACATTCCTTGCTTTATTTTTGTTGCATAAATCATGTCATAATGTAATATATAATGTGTTGTTGTTCATCTGTGGTCATATTAGCTATTTAGACCTGCTAAGGAACAGATGATTGTTATAATGTCCTGATGTAAAACCATATTAATAAGTGGGTGTTCCTTCTTTTTAACACAACTCAATACGAGAAACAAACACAAAACAATCATGTCAAAAGAAAATTCTTTATTAAAAATATAAAATGTGCCACAACAGTACATGTGTAAACAGGCAAACTGTTAAATAAATTCATGGTTGTACCCTGTTAAACTACTAAACAATAATTTTGGTTAGTCAACCGTGATTTGAGGTTTCCTTGATGTGACTATGATTATCCTCTTACAAAGATGTCTTGAAAAAGATATATTCTGTATCTCAACAACTTTAGCTGTAAACACGTATGCAAATCTTCAAACTGAAAGAAAAGGAAAAAACAAGTCAAAGAAAAGGCTAATGGGCACCTATGTAGTGTAATAATCAAATTATAGCGCTATTAACTGTTCTAGTAGTGTTTCACGAAAAAGGTATAAAGAAAAATAAAATGCATTGCCTCTGGATCATCTTATCATTTTTAAGAGACAGATAAGGGAGCTCATCAATGATGATATAGTCAATTGCAATGTACTAAACAATTTAGTTTCCATAAGTAAAGTGTCAAAGGGGATCCTTTAACAAAAAAACAAAACATAAATATGACAAGTGTTATATTAGATCACTGACTAAACACAAAACTATGTCTAAAAGCACAATGTTAACCCCTTAATGACAAAGTTCGTACATGTATTGTTTTCAATGGGTTTAGGGACCGCCCATTGTCCTTAAGGGGTTAAGATTATATGTTGCCAGGCCCTGATGGCATTCACCCAATGGTCCTCACTATTTTTGCCAGACCTCTGTCTTCACATTACAAAAATGGAGATAAGCTAAGTGTGCTCTCATTTGAAAAGGAATCAGGAACACAAACTCCAAACTATAGACCTGTTGATATATGTTCTTGCTAAATTACTAGAAGAAATAAATTCAGCTGCCAAGGAGATATCTTAAAAATATAAGAAAGGAAATGGCAGAGGAGATTTAATAGCGACAGCTGCAAAATAGGAGCGCACCAGGTTATTATAAATAAAATGGAGTCAGACTGGAGGATTTAATACTTAAGAAATATTTATATGAACGGGTCGATTCCAAATTCAGCCGCAGCCAAGCTAAACAAGATCTTAATTTGTCTTTAAAAAGCATTAGTCAGGCCTTATTTGGAATATACAATGTTGGACAACATATCATAAAATATACAATGGGCTGCAAAAAGAATAAAACGTTTAAAAAGGGAACATTTTTCAATATGAAGTGTCCATCGGAACTGGATTTATTTTTCAGATGGAAGAAGAGACGTATATACCTTTTAGTATGTTGGCTCAACATCATGTGTCACCTTCAGCTAAACTTTCCCTCGGACTAAATCATCTTTATCCCATTTTCTGATTAGAGTTATAGAAAGCCAAGGAGCGGACTTGTTAAGAGAAGCCGCTCTGTATCGTGAATCTCTTTAACAATGTGGTAATATGCTTTAGAAGTGTCTGTAAATACGTCTTCATTTTATTATCATCCAACCAGAAAGCGAACATTTCCCATTAGCGACTCAGCAGATAAATTACTATTGTGCTTAATTTCCATGAGTGGATGACTTGGCCGAGGTTGGTGTTTGCATCTATTACTTTCAGTAAATGCGTAGAGGACAACAAACTGCAGGAGAACCATTATATTTTACATCATGAACATCAATGAACAGCTCTCGGCACAGAACAGACTTCTAGAATTCCATATTCCTATTACATAAGCTATATATTAAGTAATCACATTTTATTGAAACATGTTTTAAATTATGGAGGTTGCCGTCTAAAAACATTTTTGCTAAGTGCCTCATAAACTAAGTTGCGCTAAAAAATGTTTTACATCTTGTCAGCTTATTTTAAAACCTTAATAATAAATTTCCATCTACAGTAAATTCATTATACTATTGGCACAAATAACATAGAAGAAAATAAAGTCAAGGCCTCCATTTGAACTTCATTGCACTACTGGAATTCATGTCAACTGCAAGTATGCTTTTAGTGGGCTATTTAGGAATTTATCTGAGATAACTTATATAAGTTATATTCAACAGTGTATTTTACCTTGAAGGTGAGTGGTTGTTTTGAAGTTAAATTAGCCTTTAAAGCCGCTACTGAGCTCTTCTGTTTGAAAACAATGCAATGACCGCATTACTTAGTTACCCAAGTCTGTCTTATATATTTTGTGTCTATATGTATATATATAGACACAAAACTAAGGAACTGATCATTTTAACAGAGACTGTTGCTTAACAAATTTCAAATCATGACTTCTGAATTAGGGGTTGTTAGTGGCTAAATATTTAAGAAAGAAGGTGAGAACCCTTGTTGTTCTAGGTTTTTGAGGGTCCTAAGCAGAAAGACTTATCAAGGCCCCGTATTTAACACAGTTTAATGAAAATAATACATTATCCATAAATTAAGGAATATGATCCTAACGCTCAATGCCTATATGGTAATGCCACCCCTGGGGATTCTTCGGTGATCTGGGACCCAGGTATATCTTTTCACTGACAATGCAAAGATCTGCAACAAGGTAGACATTTCTAGTGGAATAAGCCAAATGGCTAGGGACGTAAGTAAATTAGGAGAATGGTTGAGAGAGAGGACGCTGCAGTTCAATGTTAAAACGTAAAACAGAAATATAGTAATCTAAAGACAAAACATAATAAGGGGAATTATTAAAGCATGTATGGATAGGTATAAGGCTATCCCAAACATGATTAAGACCAAGGAGGATTTAAGAAATCTTCAAATATTGTAATTAAAAAATACAAAGCTATGATCTGAAGGGTGGGATGAAAATAATCCATCGTCATTTCCTCTGACTATAATTTATTACAGAAAAGTTTAACATGTATTATACTTAATAAATGCAACAGGATTAAAACAAGCATTTATTGGCACGTACATTTTTATTACATTAGGAAATGTTCTCAAACCTTAATTGACACGAAGAACAATTAGATGGACTACCAAAAGGCTTTAGCTCACGGATCTTGGAAAGAAATGGCTCCCTTTCTCCAGCTGAATATTCATTTTTAGAAAAGTTCATCCAAAAAATTGGAACATTTGGCAGATGTACACAAATGTTGATGAAAGAAACCAAGCATAGATTAATATTGGCCCCTGAGAATCCTACTGATGGATTGTTTTGGAACGTAAAGTACAGATACGGCAATGCGAGCATATCTACAGCATCCCTGTCTGGAATCCAGGACAGATATGTGCAGATAAAGGGAAGGGGAGATGTAGCGCCTGATGTTTAAAGGATCTTACCACATTGGGAAGGAATTTCTATGGGGACAAAATTTCTGTTGCACAACTGGACGTATGCAGCTGCCAGGTTACAGACCGGTCTGATCTCGTGTGAGTCACATACATCTTCCATACACATTCTGTAGAAGACTGCTGGGGAGATCTAGGACACAACAAAACAAGTATATTCATGTAACCGAGATTGGTTTTCGATTGGAAGATTGGCCATAACATTGCAAGTATTAAAATGTATTGTGAATCAATGTATATCAATATTATGTATATTATATCTTTAGCAATACAACGCAATAAACACAGCATTGTGGACCATGCCTTTTGAGATGATATCACAGCCTGACTTTGATAACACACAAGAAAAGCGCATTAACAGGAAGCGAAAAAGTTCAGGGGATGCAGAATCAGAGGAAGGAAAGCGATAGCGCCGTCGCATATGATTTACACCAATTTATACAGAGCTTTGAACTTACTACTTTGAAGCAGTTCATGAGAGCTGAGTTGGTTCCCTGAAACAGTACTTTACACAGTTTTTGGTGCGGCACATTTGGACAGGCCTTGATTTTCTTTCTTCCCGAGCTACACTGAGTGTCAACCTGGTGGAAAGTGAAGTCAAATACGCGTTCTTATAGGAGCACGAAGCAGTAGACATAGATGCTTGAATGCAAAACAATTTCAAAAGATTCACTATAGTTACGTATCAGCTTTTTTTTTAAAGAATTAAGTATGGAAAGCACTAAGGATATGATCGTAGTAAAGGAGTTTGGGGAATATACTAAAGACAAAATTTAATCGCATGGAAGAGTTTAATATGTTCCGAAGAAATATATCTACTTGTTCAATGCGATAAAAGAAAAAACAATGAACTTTACAATGATTTGCTAGATTTGAAAATATGTGTAATTTGTAAATATTCTACATCAGTTTGAGAACCCATTGTTGTAAAATGTATTGTTTCAGCAAAAGTAGTTACTTATTAATCATAATTTCATGGAACATCCATAAACATGTTCTAATGTGATCCAAAAGTCAGCGGTGGGGACAGTGTTGTAAAATGCTTAATAGTTAGTGATCTAGAAGTAAGTGAAGAAAAGTTAAATGATGTCCAATCTACAGAATGTGATTTTGTTCTATTAGCTGTAGAGGTGAACCGTTGTGATATAAATAGGTTACTTCCATTATTAAAAGGAAACTAGGTGTGCAGCCTGCTTTGCTGTGTAAATGACTCAAAATACTGAAATTGCAACTATTACACTGTAGAGAAACACAAAGTAATGTGGTTTAATTACAAAACCGAACATTTTGCTAAGAAAGAGCCTAGGTGTAGAAGCAATATAGTTCAGTGCATATGTAGCATTACAATTTATGCAGTGGCATTATTATTATTTATTGTTTTATATTACACCATCATATTCCACAGCACTGTACAATGCGATAAATGTGGACATCCTATGAAAAGATTTTTAGAAACCCATCGTTTCTCCATATCACAAAATGCTGCGTGACGGAATCAATGCGCAAATAATAAAGGCAGCAATTATTAAAAGAATAAGTACCTGCCACTTCTGAGCAAAGTCATGTGTGCTGTTACTCTGCAAGTGATCTGGTAACACAAGGTCATTCCCTGCTTCATTGTCGTTGGTGCCGAAAAGACCTGCTGAAATCCCTACAAATAAAATGATCACAATTAAATATTCCTTGCATTTTAACTAAGGATAAGCAAAATATCTAATAACGTGAATATGGCATATTATATCCCCAAATTCCCTGCTAATCTAAAAGAAATGAATATACAAGAAGGAACACTGTTACTTAAAGGGACACTCCAGCCATCATATGCAACTTTGTTCAGGAGGCTGGCTGGGACACTGGACACTGGACTTCTAATTCAAACAAGAAGTATTGTCAAACTAAAGAATGCTACTTTCATTAGGCAGAGGTTCTGTTACAGACAGAGTAGAAGACCATATCAATTATGCGCAACTCAGGCTCAAAAATCATAAATCTAGAAGTAATGTAAATTACAGTTTTTGTTTACTTATTTAATAGTCTTAAGCAAAAATAGAGCCCTTATTTTATTAATACCCCTAAAACGATTTGTACACAATGATCACAAAATAAGGTTTCTTATTTAAAACATTCTGTGCTCAATTTATTAAGCCTCAGATGAATCACATGGCATACGAGGTCCCTCACCGTGATTCCATCCAGCTATTGTAATACTGCAAATCTCATGAAGATTATCACATCTCACAGCTGTTCCATCTTCGTTGGAAACTTCAATTTTATAAGTATCTTTTTTTACGATGATTCCGTTCCTGGAGAAGGGAAGGTCTAGGGTTTGACAGTCCTCTTCTATCTATACATTGATATGAAGGATATAAGGTAAGAAGTATAAGGGTTGCTGTGGAAACATACACATACGCTAACAAATTAAATGGACTACAAAAGCAATGTTGGTACCATTGGTAGATGCGGGGACACTTTGGGACATATTTCAACAAAACAAAAAGGAAGGTTCTTTGTCCTTGGAGCCAAAGATTAGCTTTATTTTCTCTCTTTCCCTCCCATAGACCAGACTTGAATAATGATATCCGTGCACCAGGTGTTGGCATATTAACTGAAAAAGTATGATAATGGGAACTAGAAATAGGTGGAATGACGTAGTCACTGAGCCTATATCTGTTTCACATTTTCATCCTTACCTTGAGTCCAGGATGTATATCAATAGCAACCTGATCCATATCTATATGCAGTGATCTTGTGGTACTGGTTCCCTGATTCAATATCACTGTAAATTTGTTGTTGACAAAGTCTCTGGCCAGCAGCACACTACATTTTGTTGTAAGGTCAAAAATATTTCCGTCAAAAGTCACAATGTGCTTGCTTCCAATCAACATGGCATGGTCTGTTGACAGAAGTATGAGATTTAAATTATTCTAACAATTATAATTATTGTTTTATATAGCATCATCATATTCCCCGGTGCTGTACAATGGGTAAACAGGACATAAGTAATATATAACATAAATATTTGAAGGAGGATCCTGCTCAAAGGGGCTTACAATCCAGAGTGAGGGTACATTACACAAGAGGTAAAAGGGTCTTTGGTATGGATGGACCAGCCACACTAGTATAAGTATTGTCTGAAGGCAGGAGAGGGGCTAGGGAAGGTGAGCTAAGGAATATGGGGGGAAGAGGGATAATGTGTAAGTTTGTAAGCAGTGTTTTTTTTTTGGAGGAACGAAGGCAGGGGAAAGGTGGAAAAGGAGGGAGGTAACATGAGATGTTTGGTTTTGAAGAGATTGAGTTTTAGGAAACACGCAGGAGAGAGCAGTGTCATGTTGATCAAGATGGAGAGTTTTTAGGAGAAGAGGGTGGTCCACAGTGTCAAAAGCAGCAGAAAGGTCCAGTAGGATTAACATAGAGTAGTGGCCCTTGGATTTAGCAGTGAGTAGGTGGTCTCAGTAGAATATTGAGAACGGAATCCAGGTTGAAGAGGGTTAAGTAAGGTTGGAGTCAAGAAGCCCAGACAGTTCCCAGGCATGGCTTTAGCAATAGAGTGTTCCTGCTGATTGCTCAACTTTTGCCACTTTGTATCAGAATCCCACTTTACATAAACCCAATGCTGTGTTAAACCATAATGTACTTACATTCAAAAGGACTTTCCATCATCCTCCGTTTGAATCTGTAATACTCTGCCACTGGATTCACATTATACAGATCTCTGAGTGGCTTCATCAGTTTCTCCTCAATAATATAATGTGTGAAATTTGGTAGGTCGGTTAACTGATAATCCTGGGGCATCATTGGGAAATTCACAGTTACAGAACAGTTGCTATATGGAAGAATATAAGAGAACATTTAATATAATCTTTAAATGAAGGTCTTGGGATACATTAGTTCTCAGGAACAGATTAAGACCCAATACAAGTTACCAAATTAAAACCATATGCTTTACACTGTTATACTCAATTTAAGACAAATACTTTATTTTATAGACTGCATTCAGTCTTTAGATTCTATGAGTCTATGTTACGGTAACATATAAGCAGAATGATGTCAAACTAATTTGCTTGCTTGCTCTTTATGCACCTGCAGTTAGGCTTAAGTGCAGAATTATGCTGTGTAACCACTACTGGAAACTAGACAAAGTGAAACTTCTTTTTTTTTCTATAACAATACCAATTTGTTTAAGCAGTGAATAGTTTACTTATTGTTTTATGGGGTATTGTACCAAAACGTACCAACTGTTTACCGTCATAAAGATCTTCAGTCTCAACAGCTGTGGTTTTACAGGAACCGAGCCCGTAAATGAGTCTCTTATAGTATTTTGGGCATTTTGTGTCATTTGGAGTTTGCACTTATTCGTGATTTACTATTTGCAAAACACTGAAAATGTTAATGTTTTCTTAATAACATTCAAATCTAGACAATTTCCATAAACACTCGTTTCTGTCTTTCTTTAAACAGACAAGCAGATTTTCTTTTAATTCTGTCTATGGTATGTATTAAATAGATTGCATTACGTATTGTTCTCTTATTACAATATTGCCCAACTAATTCTAGCCATGATAACGCTGCAAATACACTTTACAGGTCCCTAAAACAGTCATCCTGCAGTGAAAATGTTCTGTAACGTCGGTTATGTTCAAAGAAAAATCTAATGATGCTTGCGAAATATGCAAATTCTAAATAACAGACAAAGATTTACAAGGAATAGATTCTGTGTTCAAACACACATGAACTACATGTTTATTGGTACTCTTATCAAACTGCAGCAAAAGGACATGACTTTTAAAGTCAATAAAAAATTCTACTAAGCACTTTCTGAATCCACCTTTGGTCTTGTTCATCTGAAAAAAAAAATTCTTTGTATTTTTTAGCAATTTTTCTTGGTAATTCTGTATACTGAGAGTATTTGGCTGCTTCAGAGTATTGTTTGCTTGTACCCATTCTCATTTCCCCTCATTGCCCTGTAACCTCATTTTTTTATGTTTTCTAAGTATATTACAAAAGTGTATACCATTGTACCCATTAACTGATCATTAATATTTTTCTTCATTAGGTACATGCAATATGCTCCTTTATATTTGTTTTGGTTGTTACATGCTACCTATGATTATTAATACATCACCTGGAAAAGCTGAACAGGTTGCTCAAAGGTTTTCGGATCTTGCCCACTGCTCTAGATAGCTTGGCTTCTGTCCATTTCAAAATCTGGTGAGTCCCCTTAAATTAAAAGTTGACATTTTTAGAGAATTCAAAGGTAAATTTAAGCAATGAAACCAAGCTCACCACATATTAATTGGAAAGCTTGGAAAACTAAACGTTAAACATCAGTGTAAGTTTTGGTTCCTAATGCACTGGTGGAATACTCACCAAATCTAATCCAGCCCGTATGCCATCTAAAACTCTTCTAATTGGCTCCATCAGCCATTCATCCTTCACTATGCTGGGGAGAAGAGCATGGATATGTTTGAGATAAGCTTCTGTTTTTTCTTGCCAAACATCATCCAAAGGTTTTAGGGTTGCATCATAATAAGCATCCTTCAGTGTGGCAAGAGGTCCTAAAAAACACACAAATACATAAAGTTGTACGATATAAAACGTGATGTGGTAATAACAAACATCTTAAACAGTCACCAAGGTTATGGCCAAGTATGATATGGGGCTATAAATCACATCTTTATAGGAAATGTCCTAGTTATACACCAAAAAAATTCTCAACAGGAACATTTCTTCACGTCTGGTAAGTTATCAGTCTAACTATAGCAATAAGGAAGGCTAAGCAAAAATCCTTTATTTCATTTCTGTCCCTCTTAAAGGAAAAGTATGAGTAGCCAGATTACATGGAGAAAATGACTCAATCTTAGGCCACAGTGTATCTTTTTTTAAGTACATTTGTTCTGCATCATGTAGGGTATATTGAGTCACTAAGTCTTGGGCCAGACAAGACAAATGAAATATATCTTACTTTGTAATTCAATCTGTATTTGTTGAACTAAGTTATTCATTTTTTCTAAGTATAAAGGAAGATCATGTCGAAGCATTTGTCTGAGCCCACTCTGTTTCCACATCTGGTGAAATGCTTTTGGATTATACTGTAAGGCTCTGGCCATGTCTTGGGAGACTGCCAAAGGCCACCCAACTGCTTCATGGAGAAAGTGATACGACTGCACCTGTGACAAAAACATGGGAAACTGGATATTGGAAATGTTTTTGGTTTTTTTTCTTCATGAAATAACTTCTTGCAAACTGTTCCCGCCTATTAACTATTGCTTTGATTAGTTTTGAGTTTATTCACCAAAGAGAGAATTGGTAGAAAAGTTGCCGTTTCATCTCACTGACTTTACTTTGCATTCCAAAAGACTACAAGAATAGCTTGGATGGTCCTGTATAAACCTGTATTTAAATCAGCGAGTTATTGAAAGTTACTATATGTATTGAACAATGCATTACCCTTACGAAAAATTACTGCAGTTTTTTCTGAAGTAATACTGCAGTTTTTGGACATGAAAAAACTGCAATACTGCACTTTTACTGCAGTATTACTGCACATTTACTGTAGTTTTACTGCAGTATTACTGCACTTTTTTTTTTTATACTGCAAACCTACAGTTGTACTTCAAAGTACTGTAGCTTTATTGCATTTGTACTTCCGTACAAAAATAACTGCAGTACAACTGCAGTACAGTGAATTACAAATGCAGTAAAACTGCAGTAAATGTGCAGTAATACTGCAGTAAAAGTGCAGTATTGCAGTTTTTTCATGTCCAAAAAACTGCAGTATTACTTCAGAAAAACTGCAGTATTTTTTTTGTAAGGGTATGCAGGGCCCGTGTAGACCTTCTTGTAGGAGAAACTTGCTCTTTGTGATGTATGGTGAATGCAAGGACCACAACTCTCTTGCAAACCTCTATAGTGAAACCACTGAGCAGGCCTGGTCACAATTCTTTAAAAAGGCCCATCCTACTCACAAACATGGGATGTGCTGAAAATTGTCAGTATGTTAGAGTAAGTGTGTATGTTAGTCTGTGTGTTTGTTCATTGGGGATGGACCGGAGGGCTACTTGGCTTGAAGGTTACAGCCTTCCCCTGTCCCTTTTGCAGATACAACAGGTCTTTATGCTAATTTTTAAGCACTACTTACAGTTTTTTGAAATCTACCAACATATGACTGAAACTTTGTATTAATTTCGACAAGTTGTGTGTTCAGATGTGAAGCAAGGTTTCCCAGCATATTCTGAAACAGAATACAGAAAACAGTTCTCTTATTTACATATCTGTGCTGACATAAAATTGGATCAAGTTAAAATACATAAAACATAATAAGCAATGATTTAACCCTGCATTCTAGAGGGAATAAACACACACGAGGTGACTTCCACCCAGCAAAGAGAACAAATGCAGAACAGTAAAACTATAAATCAACAATGTAACACGCATACCAACATGTTCACTTCAAAATATGCTGCTCTGCAAGCCAGTAAACCAAACTGTTACTGGAGATCTGCATTGTTGTTTCAAAAATGTAAAACAAACAAAAAATGTCATACTTATGCATGTATGTGTGTATATTTGGTTTGCATAATGATGTATCCAGATACACATGTATCTACACGTTTACTTCCTTTCTTTTTTCTACCATGTCTATTTATCCATAAGGTCTATCTATTTATGTGTTGTAATAGAAATTGCCTAAGGACCAACAAAAAAGATTTGTTTTTTTACAGCAGGAAAAAAAACTGGCAGACATGCAGAGCTGGATGCTTTCTATCTGTCATCGAACTTTGTTTTTAAGCCTGTGACGGCCTACTTTGGCTAATTTTGGCTAAAAATGAAGCCCCATGGAAAGATAAGCACAATTAATGACTTATCATTTATCATTTGAGTCTTATCAAATGTGGAATGGGTCCCTGGGGTGGAGTATCCAGAGGAGCCGGGTGGGCTGCTGCTCCAACAGCCTTTTAAAACCCAGACCAGGATTTACCGGTGACCAACTACAGCTCACCTGGTCTAATTAGGAGAGTTTAAAAAGCCCAGCTTGGGGCAATTCACTCTCCTTCTTATTCCAGCCAAGAAAGCTGCTGGGGAAAAACCTCACTGCGTCTATTTTGTTTGGTTGGAGTGTTTTGTTGGAGTGTTTTGTTGGAGTGTTTTGTTGGAGTGTTTTGTTGGGAGGTGGGGAAGCCACCCCAACCTAGAGAGGAAACAAAACCCTGTGTTTAGTCAGTGCTCAGAGGAGCAATGATTTATTTTGTTTATATTGTATTTTGGTTTTGCTGCTGATTTGAAGAAAATCAAATATTTACATTTTAGCTGGATCTGGAATTGGCTTTTATATTATCCTAGAACACAAGATCTCTGACTAACTTATTGTGCTTTAAAGTCACAAGCCATAACATTATCCATAAACTTTAGCTCGTAAGTTTTTTTTTTTTTTGGTGATTACCTCATACATGACATACAATAATAACAAAGTTTTTAGGCCAGAATTAGTACAAAAACATTGGTTTAGAATTACAGCATGGCATATTAATAGAAACATAACGTCACCTCTAGCTTGACAATAGCCTCTCCACAGCCTTCATAAGACAGACTCAGGCTCTGGTTTGCGGTGGAAACTTCAAAGTGTCCTAACTTTTCTTGTGTACCATTAATCTGCAGATAGGTATTCAATGCAATCTGATCATCTACACACCCGTAGAGCTCCACTCCCCTTTTATTTGAAGACCCTGAAGATACAAACAGAAAGCTTTGTTTTGATGTGCTTTAAATTCCCTTCTTTTTCCATTTTGGATACTTGGGAAATTCGGAAGCAAAAAGTAAACAATCCATTGATTGAAGGGTATTCCATACGACGCTTGGACAGTTCAACATATTTTAACCTTGCCCAATGGTCTTTTAACAAAGTAAAGTTTTCATATGTCCTAACTCATTGAACTAACATTTTCCAGAAAACTAAAGCTTGGCTATCTTGCTGACACCCAATGTAGGCTACTCAATGTGAGATGGAAGGGCATCCTAGCGCAAAGTGTGTCATATACCCCCAGTGTGCTCTAAAATTCTGAAACCTTTTTCAAATGTACTTACTGCATGAAAGATCTAAAAGCAGAAGGCAGTTCTACTCAAAATCCAGATCAGGGATCTGCATATCAGTCAGGGGAAAGCAGATTGAGGGGCAGAAATTAAATAGTATATGGGGCAGGAGTAACACTGTGTTCCTTGCTTTTTTTGGAATTCGTTTTACATTTAATTGAGACCAGAAAAACATTTAAAAAACCTGCCAATTCATCTTACCTTCCACATGTTGAAAAAGGTTAACCTGCATACATTTATTATCATTGGAAGCTCCTATGGACCATTTCTCGTGGTCTTCAAACTTCCCCTCAAGGAGGATTTCATGGTTATCTGATGAAGATGCATATCGTCCTGTTACTTTGGCCTGAATATCACTCGATGCTTTAAACTGTGGACAGATGATACATAAGTTATTATGTGTGACATAGTTTATAGAGATCTGGATATTCTTTTATGGATCATTGCAATCAATTTATATTTCTCATCCATATTTTAAAAATAAGGAGATTAAAATATAGGCATTATTACACCACGGCTACTGGTGTTCACTGAAATTTAAGAAAACATAGAACCTCTAATAGTTGAGGTTCTCCTTGTTAGTTGATGGTATACAGCTGTCTAGGCGGGTGCCACAACTGTTGCAGACATACAGCCCTTGTGTACCTTAAAATTCAGGTAACGCTGATGTATGGAAAAGTTCCTAGTCTTTGCAGTGCAGCCTTTGGATGATGCTGATGTATTTTATACAATTGGATATTTTGGTCAGCCAAACAGGTAGCTAATAACTTACGGTGTAAGAGATGCAGACGTAAGGTTCATTAACCGGTGTAAATACCTTTATGCTGAGTGAATGGTTATGTGCATCTTTTGTTCCATGATCAATCAAAGCTAAAGAAAATACTGCGTCGTCCCTCTCATTTGGGGAGAAGTTAAGTCGCGTTTCAGACTTGAGTTCTTGTTTGTGGAGTCGATGAGTTCCAGAGACTACAATAGGCTAAAAAAAATATCAATTACAGTTGTCGTTAGTAAACAAGGCAGGACGTAGGGGAAGTCAATGTCGAAAAGGAAAAACAACAAAAACAAATAACTTACATGTGGAAGATCACAGAATTCCAGAGTCAGGATGTGGTCCAGAGTATCCAAGTAATTGGTGTCTATTTTGGTTAGGATATGCTGCTTGGAACAAGTCACTACAAATATATTTTCAAATGTGGCTTCTAACTGGAGGCTGTCAGGGCTCTGCGTGCTGCGTCTCTAAAAAGGTTACACAAAAGAATACTTTTTAGACAAAACACTTTTAGTGCTACTTTAAACAGCGGTAAAGTTCGTACTATGTGTAGCTAAGTTCTTAATTCTTTATACATGTTCCCACATTTCGGCTTTAGGATACCACTAAGGAAGTAAGGAATTGTCTGCTAATCACAGGTGACTTTATTCAAAGCTTTATTACGGCAAATACAGCTATAGTATATGCGTCTAGTATTTTAACAAATGCTCATTTAATGTTTGGTTAAGTTATCCAGGCTGTTCTTAGCGTCAGGTGAGCCAGGCAGCTGCCTGGGGGTGCTTTGGCCAAAGGACTCTTAAAATCACCACAAAAAATGTGTAAATTTCACTCTGTTACCCAACGGGTAGAGCAGAAACCTCTTCAATGTGTTTGAAGTGTGGACATGAGATTTATGCCTACATTGGCTTTCTGAATTAATAAAAACAAAGACATGGTATATGGAGGGCAACAAAGGAGTTTCTTGCCTGGGGAGCTATTTGGTTGAGGAACGGTGTTTTAACCGCAGCACAAAGACTGTTTAGCTCAGATATGTAAGCAAACCAGCCAAGTTCCCTAACAAGCTCAGTGTATGACCTGTGAAACTAACATAGAGCAAGGAGAAGCATGTGGAGGAACTTGAGACCGCTGCAGTGAGACACGAAAGCAGGAGACTAACACAGGGCTGGTGCTGAAATTGTCCCAGGCTATTCTACTATTACCCAAGAGTGCCTCGGGTATTTCTGACGTAAATATAAATGTATTCTATTCTTCAGTTCATATTCCGTTGCTGTTTTAGTTCACGTGATAGAAAATAATTACAACAAAGATGTAAAATAATAATATATTATTTCCTACAGTTAATGGACCCGGCTAGGTGAAAATTCTTTAAAAAGCGAACACACCCAGCCTTTTAGGTCATCGAGAAAAAAATAACAAATGAAAATAAAAACTACTACTCTCGTTTTTCAACACATTTCCTATGAATTACCACACCTATTCAACAGAAACCTATCTTCCTAGCAATACGTTCTTAACATTGTATCCCTTAGAGGTTAGTAATATAAGTAAATGTGTTATTATTATTGTGCTCTACATTGTTACACGTAGGATTCATTAGAGTACATGTGATACGGGTGATTTACTCTGAAAATGCATATTTTATTGTTTAGTAACTCATTTGGCCTGTGGGTTATCATATATTCTAAAGTTGTTTTTTGTTTGCTTGGTTTTTTTTGCTCACTAACTAACTCACTAATCTTTGATGTCCCAACTGGGGCTTGACTAGAAACCACAGGGCCCTGGTGCTAAAATATATGGTCACATACATACATAAATACAAACAAACATACATACATGCGCCCCCACGGTGCTGGCAGCTTTGGTTTCATCGCAGGGTCACGTGAAATAATGTGACCCCGAGATATTCCTGTCTCCCTGTGCCGCTTAAAAATAGTTTAGAAAATGGCGGAGGAGACAGGAACAAGGGTTCGCAGAGGTTGCCCTGGACCCCTAGAGGCATGTGCCCCATCGTAGTTACACCACTGGGTCCTAGCCTATGGCTTCTGTCATAGAAGGGTTGGGCTAAGGTGGGTGCCGCAGGTGCCCATCACCCAGTGACCGAGGTGTCCAGTGGGGTCACGTAACGTAGGAGGACGGCAGCTTGCACAGAGAGCGTGAGCTACAGGGAAGAGAGGGCTCTGGATAGGGTCCGATGAGGATGGAGAAGGGGAGCTGGAAAGCTGTGACCATGATAGGAGAGAGTAAGTGGTTATGGTGCAAAGGGAAAAAGGAAATAGTCTGTGTATGTATGTGTGAGTCTCCGGCATGAATGTGAGTGGGTGTTTGCATGTTAGATGAGTATGTGCGTGTGCTTTAGTTATGTTTTAGTTTGTTGTATTACTGTGACTTAATATATACATAGTCTTATCAATTCAATGCCTTTACCTTTTCCTCAGCAGTACCAATGATTTCCTAACACTGTACCTGCCGGCCATTTAAAGCTCATAACGTATGATTTAAAAATTAGATTAGAAGTACGTTTACCTCATAGAGCAGATTTTGTTTTATTTTTTTGGTATCCCATCTCATCTCCATATATTCATGAAATGTGTCGTATGTTTTCTCCAGATGTCCACACAACTGAATATTTCCGGCACCCAGCAGCTGTTTGATCTGAGATACAGAAAATGAGAAAGCTATTATAAAATTGCAATTGAATGTATATTTCCATAAAAATGACATATGGTTCAGGCCATATCGCAAATATGAGACATAACGGTAGTACATAAGGATCTCATTATTTTAGGCTCGTTTGAATATAAATAATATCAGAAACGTGTGGATCTGGAAATGATTATAGAAAAAGTAGAAGAGGAGAAACAAAGAGAAGAGGGAAAAAAAGAAGAATTGCGTGGGTATGCTGATTTAAGCAAATTATTTGAAGCACAATTGTGTTCCCTAAGGATATCACCTTGACCTGTATTTTGGATAAATAAGAACATTTTAGAAACGGTTCGTTGTTAATTTTATCCAAATAACATTTTCTTTTCAAAACATTGAAGCTGATGAGCTTGTATTTTTGAAAGTCCAATTTTGTTTCTAATAATCACACATTTCATACCTGACCTGGCACAAGGGTCACACAGGCATTCCAAATGTTAGAATTATTCATCAATTGCTCATCCAAGGTGACTCTGACGTTGACAGGTTGACCTTTATTCCAAATAACCTGTGCCTGTACCAAAGGATAGAAAAAATAATGATAGATGTCCAGTACTGGCGAAATAAACATATATGCAAATGTAATATTTTTGCTCAAAAGTTCAATTATACTTTAGTGACTGATGACCAGATGAAGAGAAAAACATGAGTAATTATATTCTCATTACTGTTTCCATTACTGTTACACATAATAACCGAGGTTCTAGTCGCCACCTGAACAGTGGCAGCATCACATCAAAGAATCACTGCACACCTAATTAAGAGGCATTCTGGCCAACTGCCTTGGTCTAAGTATTTCTGACCAAGTCTTCCATCTACTGGAGGGACCTAGGCTGCCCAGTGCTGAAGCTATTTCAAATGTTCTATTAGCTGTATACTTTGTTCTATTAGCTGTATACTTTGTTCTATTAGCTGTATACTTTGTTCTATTAGCTGTATACTTTGCTTTTCAATCCATCAGTTTGGTATCTCCCAGAGAAAGCTAATGTTGGTGCAAAGGGAAATAAGGGCTTCATGCTTTTAGCAATATTCAGTTTCTGTTTCAAGGTGTTCCCTTATTATGACGATTCAAGTATTAGTCACTACAAAAGTTTTGCTCTTCTGAACAAAGCTCTGCAAGAAAAGATCCACTCTCTTTTCTTCCTTCTCTTCTCCCATACATAGACTTAACTCTTAACTGTGGAGAAAAGTCTTCCAGTCTCTTCCACAGAAAAATACAATGTCGCTCCTCTCTCTTCGTTAGAAAAAAGTCTCTCATAGAATGTTTGGACATAAAGTGGATGGAAGAACCTAAAGTTACAGGTCCCAAATGGTACTTAACAGTAAAGAAACACCTTTGAAATTGGTCACAGGTTGTTTCAAAGTCAGAAACAAACTCCAAAGCTTATTCCTCTTTAGAAGTAGAGTAGCATTCCAAGCATACTGTCCTTCTGGTATAAAATAATAAACTCGTACAATCCCCGCATGGTTTGTTATAGCCATTTTTGGGTTTATCACAAAGGCACTGATGGAACGCATTAATTTCATCTCTAGAAGAGAACTGTGCGATCTCAAAATGGTATGTAACTTCTCTTTGTTGGCCTAAAAATGTGTCAACATTGACTAAGGACAACCTTTAATAATGTAATACAAGCTTAGTGGCTTATCCTCAGAATTGAACGACTGTTAACCAATCAATCATACCATGTCATATGACCAAAATGCTAAGAATTTGTTTAATGACTTTACCTGTTGGGTTTGTTTGCTCCCTTTCCTTTCTGATAAGGAACTGATTTCCAGATGTCTCAATGAAAAATTAAAAGGGTGGTTCAAGCTTGCTCTGCAATCTACTTTCTCCTTCCCAATTTTCAATGAAGATAAGAACTCCACCTTGATAATGAGAGACATAAACATACACTTAAATGGACTGTAATACATACTTCTTAAACAAGGATTTAAAGAAGAACAGTCATTTTTTGAATAGCTAATTTTATTGATTAAAACTGCCTATAGCTGGAAAATGTTTTGTTTAAAAGTTACCCTAATGGAAGCCGGTGTCATGGCCTACACTGTCTTGAATCTTTTCTCCTCAACCAGACTTAAAGGGCTTCTTAAATCAGAACTAGAAACTTAATAATAGGGTAAAAGTAGCATGATGGGAAGCTAGTTCTTACCCAGTAAAGTTACTTGTGTTTTGCTATACTGCCTTCTAGATCCTGTATTAGTCTAATGACCTTATTATTTGTGATGTTATTGTTTTACTATACAGTGAGAGCCACCTGTGGTGGGGAAATAAGACAAGAGGTCTTCATAAAATGCAATTACAAAGTAGCAAACAGTAAATAGGTTAAAAATTCAAGAGGCAGTATTCTCTTTACATTATGTTTTACAATTGTAGTCATTTTACTATCTATTTAATTTAATCTTTCTTACAGTTTGTTCCCGATAGTAATATTTGTAACATTCTTATATTCTTATCAGTAAAACATACTTTTATCAATTAACATTTGCATTTATCTATGTAAATACTAATTGAAGACTATGCATCAGTGCAAGTACCTGGTCTTTCCCATTCCAGCCAATGAAAACCTGATCCTGATGGTTGTGGACGGAATGCTCTAAATAGATGTTGACTTTAGCATGTTGTATTATTGGGAGGGGGAGAGAGTGTGACAACTCACCTGAAAAGCAAAAGATTATCTTTTTTATATCCATGTACAATGAATCGGGATCTATAAAACATTTGGTGTTTGAGATTATATAGCAAATATCCCCCAGTGGGAGTTGTGGAGGGTTAAAAAGTTTAAAAAATGAAATAAGTACATAAAATTCCCAGGGCCAACTGCGTGAAGATTAAGACTTTTTTGGCTACCACCACTCTCCATGGGTTATGGGCCTGTCCCTCCCTGGTAGAAGGCCACTTTGGCCCTGGGGTTCCACCAAGTCCTCAGGGAAGCTTCCAACTGGCATTCTGGCCGTGGAGGAGCAGAATATTTTTGTTCTCCCTGAGCATTGCCAGAGAGGGAAGATGAAGGTCTTGCAGGCCTTTTGGCTGGAGTTGGATTGGGAAGAAGACTGGGGCTCAGTCCATTGCACCTCTGCATTGCACCTGGCATGAGTCACTAGGATACACCTAGTGTATGAATGTTTCATTCTACGCAAATTGGAGCATCGCATGTCAGTTTTCAACTGTCAAATGTCATTTAAGATTGCTAGTGAGGTACATCTACTTCTCTGTTAACTTTTCCAAATACAATACTGCATCCTGTTTGGACTTGCTATAACCCCACCTGCCTCGTCAGGACACTTTTACATAGTTCAGGGAGGAAAGTCATAACTTACACAGCGGAAACATGATATAACAAGATTTGGTAATCCTAAAGCTACCTAAATAGTCACTCATCCTCCAGATCTCTGAAACAATGTACAGTCACCACATTGGGTATGTGGAATGCCACCAAGATCTCATAAATATAAAATAGTACATCATATTTATGTTGTGGAATGGCAACTTGACAAAAGACAAATAAAAAACTACATATTAAATCATGATTTAAATCAGTATTTTGCATATTAAATCTGGCAAACTAATAGGTACAGCTTAATCTTTACTGATACTTACCCAACAGTTGATGACCACCAGATAATTTTGGAAACTGTCCTGTGTATGATCCAAACAAAGTCATCCCATTGCTCCCCCAAATAGTCACATGTCTCAAGTGACATGTATTATGATTTTGTTCATAAAAAGTGTTGAATTCTATTAGATTTGGGACATTTCTAAGCTGAAATGAAAGCATCAGCAAAGTCAGGTAATCTTTCAAAGTAGGACACTATCACATGTTTGATTTGGTAACATATGTGCTGCATTATATTATATTTATTTAACACTAATCAAATTACTCCAACGTTTTACAAATAAATAATTACATTTATTAAAAGAATCTGGGTGGAAAACTCTACTTTCCAAATATATCAGTCACCTGAAGAAGAATGAACAGTTACTGGTGATCAGTCATTCATAATATATATTATGTTTTTAAGGACTTAGCCCATATAGAAAAGACGATGTAGAATAAGATGTTTTTACCCAATTATAGAAATTAATTTGTTGATTATTTTCGATGATTGTGTTGTAAGTTGTAACCAATAGCTCTGATCCGTATAAACTAATCATTGCACAATCACTAAAGGAACATAATAGAGAAAATCCTGGCCCAGAAGTGATGCCAGAATCTACACATGTTGATATGTGATATATATGCATTTTAATATGTTCCTGAGATGCTACTGAAAACATCTACAGATTAGGACTGCTTACCTGTGGGAAAGAGTGTTTTAAATGCACGATGTTTGAGCAGTTGGTTCCTGTATTGCGTAAGCGAGTTAACAGGTGAAATACACTTTCTTCCACCGTAACCGACACTTTACCTTCTGCTTCATTCACTGAGTAGTTTACCTACAACACAATATATTAACCTTTCATCAAAATGATTCTTATTTTCACCCAAACATAGTCATTTTGTTACAAATATGAGTGCCAAGAAGACAAACAATGGATAACAATATTCTAGATCAGACAGTAATCATTAAATCAGATTTAAGTGTTGTTGGTTAGAAAATAACCAAATTCACCACATGTCCTCTTAATTGGTCCACAGACTATCTCTCTAGCAGAAGTATTAATTTGCCATCCAACCAAGTTTTTACATTTTGGGGTTGGGATTGGATCTTCATAATAAGTCAAGGATCTGCAAACTCTCCTGTCAACTCCCCCTTTAGTGAATAGACCCCAAAAGTTGCCCCAGACCTGCTACGGTTTTGTTTTAACAAATATGCCAATCCAGACATGGATGACAAACGCATTTTATAAAATAGGAGACTTCTTTATCTGTACATAAGTATTCTTCGGATAACTTTTCAGAAACATTGTGCTGCAGGCAAATTACACTATAAAGTCCAACGTGATAATAAAATCCACAATTTTCTTTTATGATGTCTTAAAATATCTTTAAATATGAACTCTTGCAACATGGTCTGTGAACTGAAACCATTATTACGACCCACAGTCTTACAAACCCCTTAATAAATTTATTGATTTCACATTACCGTACTATTATTATGATGATTATTTCTGCCCAAATAGATATTCACAACCTACTTAGCAGTTTGGCAACTCAGCATTTACAAATCCAGCAAGGACAAAATGTTCTTTGTGGCATACAATGAGGAACTGTACGGTTTAAATGTGATAAGCACACAAGGAGCTAGAATTGCAACAGCCAGCCCCTGGAAACATAGAATTTAACAAAGAACCGTTCAGCCCATCTAGTCTGGCCATTATTCCTCATATAGTCCTTTGTTTGGTCTTAAATGGAGGATAGCTTTATCATGGTGGTTATCTCTGGGGTGCACCCATTAAGTTAAGTTAATGTACATCCACAATGTTTGACGGTGAACATTTTAGGCTGTTTGACAACAAGGTATACCAATAAAACAGGGAGCTAGAGATTGTAAAGCTTCAATGGAAACACTTCGGCCCGTATCACTGATGTGTCATAGATTCCATGTAACTACATTCTTCTTAGCTTTGATATCTCAGCTACAACAATAGTCAAAAAGCAGTAAATGAATGCCCATTAACAGAGCACCAGGGCGATGTAATGAATGAACCAGGAAAGGCTGCTTGCATGGCAAAGCGCAGGAAATTTGCTTACCCTTGTCATTAGGTTGCTGGACTTTGGGATGTAGTGCTGCAGAAATGATACATTATGCACTGCTTTGAGATTCAGTTCATTACTAAAGAAAAACAGAATCACGTAAGCAAACAAAAACACATTAAAAACCAACCACAATGCAATTCTCAAAATCACATTTCATTAATGAAAAAATCTTCTGGCTAACGTGTTTGCTCTAGAATACAGATAGAAAACCTAACGTGCTGTTCAAAACGTATTGTATACCCTGCTAAGAAAACATTCACAGCTGATAAACCTTTGTTTAAAATTGGCATTTGGTCAAAGCAGTAAAACCAAATCATATATTTCTGCTTAATGAATACCCTATTCCACTGCGCATGATAACAAAACAGCCGTGGGACATAGAAATAAAATATTAATAATAAATGGAAATAACCATCGGAATACATAGATAGATAGATAGATAGATAGATAAATAGATAGATAGATAGATAGATAGATAGATAGATAGATAGATAAATAGATAGATAGATAGATAGATAGATAGATAGATAGATAGATAGATAGATAGATAGATAGATAGATAGATAAATAGATAGATAGATAGATAGATAGATAGATAGATAGATAGATAGATAGATAGATAGATAGATAGATGACCAGGCCTGCATAATATACAAGATATTTTAATTATGCCTCAGGATAAAACCAATAGTGACTTAATAAGACTTGTATTTGCTTTGATTTCTTATACATACACTTCAATTTTAAGGTGCTGTTCCACTTAGCCAAAACATTTATTACGTTCTCAAGAATGGGAAGCAAACAAACCTTTACAGGTCTGCTGTTGAATTCTCAAGGTTCAATCATACAAATAGAATATTGAAGCTTTTACGATTTTTTTCCCCCAGTTTCTACAGAAACTGCAATGGCGATAGATATGTGGAACAGGCCCAAGCAGAAGTAGTAGAGTTTCAAAGAGTAAGGGAATTGAAACATTCATGGGGTAGGCGTATAGATATCCTGAATCTAATATGCGACAAAGGACTGAGTGTTAAAGGTTAGGAAAAATAGGCAGACCGGGGTGGGCCGAATAGTTATTATCTGCCACCAAATTCTATGTTTCTATAACCGTTTGTATAGAGTTTGGTCATTTAACAGTATTAGGAATACCGTTTCTACTGCTGCAGTTAGTAACTACAGTGAATAATTCAGCAGAGCAGGTGGAATAAAACCTTCAAATTTATGATACATATTAATTTAACTAATGTTTCATTTAGAAATAGGGGTTATTACCCCAACTTCACATCATAGCCAATAATGATAACAAACACATACTGCGACAGACGATATTGTAAATATCATTCAATAAATTGACCCATATGTTGATTTTTTTCTCGCTGCTTCAACTGGTATTTAAAAAGGTTTTATTTAGTAATCATAGAACACTCGTTGTATGTCCCTAAAACCCAAAGACAGTTAATCATTAAATATAAAAGGCATTTACTGTATTTTTTCACTGTAAAATGTTGTTCATCTGACTGATGAAAGCTGTGGTTTACCATCTTCCTGAAATTAAAGTTTCTGAGAAAAATGATTCATCAAATGTAATGCTATATGATAGCAGATCATTCATTCAAACAAGAGGTGTTCAAAACAAAAACAGTATTTTCTCGGAGAGGAAGTGAATAAAATCAATTATTTTTGAATTATCAAAAGAAAAAAATATGTGAGTAAATATAAAAACTGGATAAATTTAGTAACTAAAATCAAAAAAGTATACCAATGTTGTTAAAACAAATGCATTGTGTGTGTTTGGAACAAAAGACACAATTCACCAATGTTGGACTAGTGGAGTAAGCGTGAAGTAGATCACCTTAAATTAATTTACTTGCTTTGTATTTAAATATATAGCAGGTATCTATTGAATTTTCTTTTACTGAAGCCCACAGTATTGGTGCTTCAGATGTGAAGAAGTGGGGGTGATCCAAAATGTGCTCGGTAAGAGCCACAGTGGAAAACCGGACCCTGAAATCTCTGAAGGAGACCCTTCCTAAAGGGTTATGCCTTCCCTTCCTTCCCTCCTTGACCGAAGCCTGCAGGAGGGCTGAGTCTTCATGGTGTCCATCAGAAGTGCTATCAGGGGGACCACTGATGTCTTAAAGGAGAGATGGAGGTCATAAGGCACTACTGCCTCTCCCGCCAACAAGGGCTGAATCTTCTGGGATCCGTCTCCACCGTGGCATATTCAATGACCAAAAACCTAAATTATTGTGTTTCCCTGGTATGGCTTACCTGGTATTGAATACAAATATGGATGCCTAAAAGTCATTAGGACATAAAAAGTCTCTCCACTGACCTCCATAGTTTGCTTGCATAAAAAGACATTTCAAATAAGGGCTGATCTCTTGAAGCACATACTACAATATACATCACTTTTTACTTTTGTACTACGGCTCATACTTGCAATGTGCAAACGCTGCTCTAGGCTGTTTTGGAATCTATCGGCACAAACCAGGTGCAAAAATGCAAACAAATCATTACTGAGCTGTGTGGTCTTCGGTTGATATGCAAATGTTTTGTAAACCCTAGCTGTTGTAATGCCTGGTATTTCTGAGAAGTTAGGTATATGAATATGAAATGAGTATAAATCACATTTAGAAATCGCTTACAGAGGTCGTTCATGGTTACCCTATTGCGGAAATGCTTTTGTGTGAAGATTTAAAATTAATAATAAAATGGAAAACCTATACTAAGCTGGAATGGTATCTAATGTATATAAATTTTTTTTAGAACCCCCTATCTTACAATATGAGCCATTTCCTTGCAAATAGTATTTAACAGACCTTCTGTAGAAGCACCTATGTTTGTTGGGTGACCAACTAATTGCAATCTGTTAGTTGAATGCTGTTTTGCACCCAGAATGGAAACAAAAGATTACATATTTGTAAATCATTTCTTTGCATCATATGTGTTGCCTACATGTGCAAGTAGAAAAGAACATTTCATGTTTTGCTGTTTCTGACCCGTTTTCATGGAATGCACACACTGACCTCTGCTGTTGAGTTTTTGCATGCGCACTGAGAAAAACTTTAGTCCTTTGATCCCAGTTCAGCTTCACAGTCCCACCAACGTCTACGCTGGTTAAAATGAAGTGAAGTAACACCTGAAGGAAATAGTGAAGTGATAGATTTAATCTAAAGCATATTCAACAAGCCTTTTAATAACTATGATAACCTGAGCAACATTGATAATGAGAGTGGATCTAGTTTACTAGGTCTATTTACAGAATTCATTAAAAGCCTACGCTTTTCTTTTTCAGCAAACGTTTACAAAACAATACATAATTGACACTCTCAAGTAGATACAAGGATGGGACAATCCTCCTCTATAGCTTTAAGTGTAGAATGTAATATTGATAAATATTGTTATTGGTAAAATTGTAAATTCCGTATCCGACTGGACTCTAACTAAGGCATCATGAAATGTATTACAGCCACTTAGGTGCACTTTCGCAGTTCAAAACATATATTTAATAGTTATGGGCCACATAACCAATTTTGTCTTCAAGGCGTCAGGTGCCTTGCAGTATTTGTGCATTGACAAGCTCAGAGAAATAATAGAAATATTAACAGAATGAAGATATATAACTGATGTCATAGACTGTTTAGACTTCATTTCATTACCTGGGTTGAAGTAGGATATCCCAAGCTGAGAAGCAGCGGAAGAGAATGTTTTGTCCTTGTGGTAACTTCAAAGATACCCTTTTCTCCTTTAATTGCGCTCATACTAACATTGAGTGCTTTCTTATCAAATTCCATCCCTAGGTTGCCATTGTATGTGTTTCCTAAAGAATGGGACCAAAGAACTATTATTTAAAATTCACATTAAGAGCTCTTTTAAACAAAATTTAGCAAATTGAACATTTAAATTGTATGTCAAGGTTGTGATACACACACTCAATGGGCTTTTATATTGCACTAGCGTAATATAAAACTATGTTGCACAAATACACATGCATATTTGCCGGTCTCTATTTTTGCTAGAGCATAAATAAGTCTATTCTTTAACATTATAACATACCCTCTTTATGTAGCGCAGCCAGAAAATGTATTACTTTTGGATAACCATTTATCTGGAAAGATTTGCTGTTGTGAACACTTCTAAAGAAGACCGTCCTGTCCTTCATTGTGCTTAGAGAAGCCACAGTATACGTGATTAACGTCTGTCCTCCTGCAACATATACCACTATCTCTTGCTTCTCATCTGTTGCTTCAATATCTAGAGAAGTCTGAAACAACAACACATACAATAAGTACAACTTACATATGCTTTATATCAGTATCATGGTCCATGTGAAAGCCAAGGCCATAAAACACATACTTTACCCAATGAGTACTGACTTTTCATTGAATCATTATTGCCAAATCATTATTTTTACATGTTCTTGATGAAACATTATTTAATGGTAGTGTTCTGGTTGTGCAGCATTGACATGTGGAATGTATTGTGACTAGTAACGGCTAGTAAGTGACTTTTTAGGGTGCCCCGGAAAGACAGGATCCCCAGAACATTGGATTGAAAACCAGAGCTCCACCTACACACTACTACAAACCCAAATTGCACCAGACCTCTTTCCGTATATATATATATATATATATATATTATATATATATAATAGGACCTGATTAAATGTTACAGGGACCATTGAATCTTATTCTGCGTTGTGAAAATAAGGACTCCAGTGAATGTTACTGTTCAACACAAGTGATAGGCTTTTATCAATAATAAAATCAAAGAAGGTAAAAAGTAACCCTATCAATTAGTGTGGCTTCAAACATTTTATTGCTGACCAAGTAAAAGAAATCAGAGATGAAACTGGTCAGTGACCAGGAACATAGTCTGATAATACATGTAGTATTCATATGTTGCAAGGTGTTCATGTTTTATACACTATCAACAAATCAATACCATTAAGTATCATTCATTTCTCATCCTATTCAGAAAAGCATACAACCCAATCCCCTAATACCCTGCATCCTAAGGAGACCACCCGTCATCCCCACCTAGAGATCGTTGGGTAACCCGGTTTGCATGTCTTTATCTTACAAGCACTCATTGTAAACTCAAAAGAGCAGGACTCTCTTCTCCTTCCGTACCAATAACCTTTAATAGTCTTTTTTAATAGTTACTCCCCAACTTCAATATGCATTATAAAAAGCCAATACTAGATATGCTAGCCATGAATTTCAAATGCTCAAATCACCCGCCAACTCCTGCCACCGCTTGGCGCAGAAAATATACATTTTAATGTTAATTTTAGAATTGAACCGAAATATTATTAGCATATGACAGCTCTTTCTTTAAATGTAATCAGATGTATCTAGAAGTCACCTGTATGGAAACAGGAACTCCATTATGTAGTAACCAGGGCCAGTTGTGTCGGACGCTCCCGGTCAAATTGGTTCTTGTTTCATTCCCCTTAGCTTGTAATGTAGCACCCACGTTATATGTTCCATAGTGAGCTGAGACACTTAGGTTTCTTGTTTCTTTCAAATCAGCCACTGCCTAAATATAAAGATTAAAAAAAGACAGTCAATGCTATTGTATAATTATTAGCGATAAAGCGTAAAACAGAAAAATCTTGTGGAAATATGAAATGATATTTTTAACAATACATCACCACATTTAGAAGGAATAACTTGTGCAATAACAATTACAGTAAAGTAAAGTATACAAAAGTATCAAAAAGAAGATGTTACTCAAGTATTTATTTGGTATCTTATATGCGTGTCATTGTGTTTACTAACATTCAGGAGTTCAAATGTGCGAAATCATATATTTTAAAAGACCATATAATAAATTAAGCTTTCTTGAGAAAAATGAACTTTAATGAAGATCTCTCCACTAGTATAGTGTTTATTTAATGATGTCAACTTCCAAAGTAATGCTAGTTCTACCTTTTCAGCATTGTTTGCGCATGATGTTCCACTGTTCTGTTCTCGGAACATTCATAAACCTTAAACAAACATTTATGGCTTGACTAGTATTTCAAATACATCAGATGATTAAGTGTGACATACCTGCATTTCCATTATATTTTCAAATCTCAAGTGCTTTAGTATTTCCAAGTTGTGCATTATTTTGTAATGGAAAGCAATGTGGTCATCCTTCTGAATAAAGCTCATTTCCTCGTTGATCTGTTTGATGAATTAAAAGATATAATGAAAAGTTCTCAACTAGAATTTGTGTAGCTCCACAAGGGCTTACAGCAATATCTTGTGTGAAGAGAAGGTCAGTTTGTTTTTTTGTTGGCAGGGGGTGAGCCGCCCACCTATAGTCAGTGAGAATTGTTAGTTAGTGCTAAGAGAGCAAGGCTTTTCTTTTGTTTATTTTACATTTTATGTTTTGTTTGCCAGACCTGTTTAATCAAAAGGACTGTAACACTGGAAGCAATACGACTCGGTGTGGTATTTCCATCCCTAAGACTGTGTGGTTATATGATCTCAATCTCAACTGAGTGCCCTCCACCCTGTTAGTATAGTTCTACATCAATGATAGCCATTGAGTGAAAGGTATAATTTAGAATGTTGGTCATGGCACCAAACATGTCAATGAGATTATAGCGTAGTAATTACCTGTTTATCATCGAGACTGAGCTGAATGGATCTTTTATATTGCTCAGTGTTTCCTTCTGTTGTCAAGTCCACCATGGTCCTCGAAGGCAACCCCAGGGCTTTTGCAGGATGAATATTGTGAGTGAGAACTGCATCCAACTCTTGCTTTTTCTGTTCATTACACATATACAAGAGGATGAAATGATAGTTTATAAGGAGTGAGGATTATCCAACACTATGCTAGAATGCACATAAGTAGTTAAATCATGTTTAAATTGCGGAGAGAAATAATCGTGCATGCAATATGATGGCACAAATGTGAAAATGGTAGGGCTATGGTAAAAAAGTAGACAGTATGGAGTTGCCATTAGCTATGGCCTGCTACTGTCCTAAAGAAATGGGGGCTGTAGACAACTATCTATACTATACTACAGCAGAACTGTATACAAATACTTCTAGAGGAAAATATTTAGAATCTTTGATGTTTTAATCATTATTCTGCCTTATATGCAACATTTGGCAAATGACCAATTCAATTACGTATGAAACAACATGACAAAGTAATATTTATATGTACATTGGTATGCTTCTAATGCCAATAATGTAATCTGGAACGTATACATGTTTCATGTATATTGGTTTAATTTTCTGATGTTTATTTAAAACCATCAAACATTATGACAACATTTACAGGGAGAGAGGAAAGGGCATTGCCTTGGTTAATCCTAGACCAGCTCCCCGCAAATAAACCACTTCATCTCACACTGAAATGATGGGTTTTTAAGAAGGGCTACAAGCTTATTTGAGGATTTACTGTACCTCAGTTGCTTTAACAATTAGGATTCCTTGTAATGTACTTTCATCAACAACAATTAACATTTGTGAATCCAGGTTTGATTTCTTGTTTACGACAATATAGCCAGAACCCTCTATTTTCATTGGTGCACCAAGGTCCTGTAACGAAGAAAAAAAATTTGTTTCGAAATAATTCATTTGTCATTTTCCGCAAATCTTCTTGTCTGTGTTATGTTTGTCATTTCGGACTTGCAATAAACAGTTTCAATGATAAAAGAGGTGATATTTTACCCAACATTTACTTTACATACCATTCAATGATGTTCCATTGAATTATATACATTTTACCCATGGAATACCTATAAGGTTCACCGCAATGCAATGGAAACCCCATGGCAATATAAAACCAATCTGTCAAAGCTAGGGTCCCACTGATGCCCATGGACTGTAGGCAGTGACCTAGGGTACCTATCGGTTCTGATTTGTAAAGTTAGATGAATGGTGAAAGTTCTACTTGGACAACCCCAGAATACACACTATACATTGGATAATTATGTATATAGATAGCACATATTCTTTACTCGTACTACAGCCAAATTAACTAGTGGGAATTTACCCATCAAAATCAGGACTGCAAAACAGACTTGCATACTTGTTCTATATGCAAGTCTGTGCCAACAGAGCTTGCACTCCTCCCTCTATAGGCTGGTCAGAGGGAGACATCAGATCTCCCAAACCATCTCTGCCACACTTTATAATGGTGATTTATTTCTCAATACACATGACTCAGCTCACCGCTATTTAAAATATCATTTCTGACATACTGTATATATCAACAAATTAACCAATGCTAAAATAGTAACCATTTTTACAGTTTTTTATTATTACAAAAATCTGTTTTACCTACCTGGACAGTTTTACACTTGTTCTCCAGAAGCATTTTCCACTGAAGTTTGTGATCCGTGTGAATATCTCCCTTTACATCAAATGCGCATTTTCCTGATTTTAATAAAATGTCAACATTATGGTTTGAGTGTTTCCCAACAACAACCGACAGCATAGTTTCTTCACTCAGTCCCTTCAGCAGTGGCAGGTTATGCCTAAACACCATCTCCACTTTTCGTTTTGGCTGACACCCTGACCTTATTTGAAGTTCGGACGTGTTTCCATTGAATGTAAGAGCACAGAGAAGTTCTGCTTCGCAGCCATTGATCATAAGAGAGCCATTAACTTCAGATTGTGATGGGATATTCAGATCCTGTCAATATAGCAATAAAAAATGGCATATTTAGCAGCAAGTTACATTTAATTGGAATATAAGACAAGTGTCCCAGTTTTCACAGGACAGTCCAGATTTTCAGGCACCGTCCCACTGTCACCATAGATGCCCCACTGTTCCACTTTTGCTGGCAGTAGAGATCATGGGACAGTTTGGAACAGCCTCTGATCTACCCTGACATGGGGCTGTAAAATAACTGGACCACTTTGCAACCCTCTGCAGCTGAGCGTCATGAAGTGGCCGATATGGAAGGCTGTGGTCCTGCCCTGACCACGGCCCTCCCAGGTGTGTCCGCATCTTCACCAGCTCTAGACACCACAACGCAGGTGTTCCAATGTGGACACCTGAAATGTTGGCAGTATGAACTAGTATTAAACCATTCCTATAATGGATAAATCATTACAAATGCCTTAGAATATCGATGAAGCAATATTTATGTTACTCATTTGAAGAATGTTCGTTAATTACTCTATTGTGAGTTGCAACAATCAAAATATGTATGGTACCTTTAATAATTTGCAGTCTGTGTCTGTCTGTAAAATCCATTTTGTTGCATTGCTGGATGTGATATCTGTCTTTACGTTAATCTTGCATTGTCCAGCTCGTATGGAAACCAAGCCACCAACAGACGTTCCAGTAAATGCAGAGAACACGACTTGGTTTGCCAAGGGAATGCCAAGGTTACTTAAATGATCCATAGAGTGATTGAGTGAGGCCTGAATGGTGTAGGGGTTACATGATGTTTTTAGATTGAGCTTGGCGTCTTTCCCTTCGTACTCTAGTCTGAGAGAAATACCCAAATCACATTGATTCTTCTGGAATGATCCATTCAGATGCAGGTTCTTTGGGAAGTTCAGTTTCTAGAAAAAGGAAAACAAAATATAATGAGCGCATTTATCGACATCTATCTATCTATCTATCTATCTATCTATCTATCCATCCATCTATCCATCCATCTATCTATCTATCCATCTATCTATCTATCTATCTATCCATCCATCTATCCATCCATCTATCCATCCATCTATCCATCCATCTATCCATCCATCTATCCATCCATCCATCTATCCATCTATCTATCCATCTATCCATCTATCCATCCATCCATCTATCCATCCATCTATCCATCTATCTATCTATCTTGTTAAGGCCTCATTTATCTGCCTTAGTCACCATTCCAGGACCATTCTATTGGTTGCTATAGTAATAAGGTCACTTTTGAATAACTATCAATACATCTTCCGGTTATACAATTTATTTCAAAATGCGTTTCTTAATGGTGACGCTTTTAAAACTAGCAAAAATACACACAAAATGTTATGAATAAAAGGTCTTGATTTGGTCTACTTCATGGTTGTCTGTTACAGCAAAGCTTTATCTAGGGAGTTCCCAGAGCTGAGGAGGAATCACTGGAAATTATTTTGTTTGCGGCTACAGACATAATTATTGTACTCTCTGGAAGAAATTGTACAGACAATAAATACTCTAATTCAAAAATGTATATTTACTAAATTTATCTAAATTTGATTACCTCAAGATAGTTGCAGGAGTTAAGCAGCGATGTAGTCCAGTTCAAGGAGGACATGTTACCTACATTACTGTCAATTTTAGCTTCACAAATGGCTTTAAACAAACATTTTCCAATTGCGACATCCAGCAGAGCACCATTTCTGCCTTGCCGGCTTGTAGAAATCTTTATTTTGCTGTCCTTGCCGATTCCCAAAGCATAAAGCTGAGAAAATGTGTGTTTCAACCCAATCTCCATGGAGTTGTGCAAACCAAACTCAGTATTTATATTGATCCTAACAAACGCATCGCCGGAGGAGGCTAGTCCAAACAGACTTGTTTTGTAGCCATTAGTCAAAAGTGATCCATTAAAGACAGCTTTCACTGGAGCTGAAATCTTAAAAACAAAGCATGTCACGATTCCAGATCATACAGGAGGACTGAAAGATTATACTTTACAAGGACGTCAGCCAATGACCCAACTTAAAAAAGATCTTAATATGTTGTATGTACCGGTATATACATATATATTCCAGATGACGTATATATACTGCCCTAGGATTTAACCTCCACATCCTAAACAAAAAATGGTTTAGACATTTTACAAATAAATAAATTGTTAATTGGATTGTAGAGTTTTCATATCATTACTCTAACCCAGCTAATTTGTTTTCTTCTTTGTATTTTTTCATTTTTTTAACTACATTACTAAAAAACTTAATATTCTAATATTACCTCTGATGTTTTTCTTGTAAGCTCTCCATGGCAGTGCCCATACAGTAAGTTAGCAGAGAGTTCTGTATTACAAATCACCTAAAATATAAAAAAAAAGGTTAATAATTGCTATATAAGACGATTGCAGGTGACCGTTGCTTTATCTGGGACCTCAAGTGGTCCACAGTAAACGCGTCTTTTGCATTTTCCCCTGGAATTTACATCCGCAAGTTGAGATGGCATCAAAGGGAGAAGGCTATTGGGATATCAATGCTACTACGTAGGACTACAATGCTTATCCAAGGGTTATGATTAATTATGTATAAATTATGTATATAATGGATACCTTGACGTGATAAATTCTATGGTATGGCGGTCAGCATTTTCATATTTTTATCACAATTTTATATTCTATATTTTATAACCTTATATATTTGAATTATTACATAATAAACACATTTGTTTTGAAATACATACAGAATCACTTTTCAGAATTAAATCTCCCAAGCAGAGGAAGCTCTTTGATCTGATTAGTTAGTTATTGTTGAAGAGGCATTCATTGAAAGAACCTGTTGGATAAATCTAACCACAAAAAAAATGTTCAGAGCAGCTTCCTCTCCATCAGCACCACTTTTCAACCTCCATTTAAATAAAGAGACAAAAACAAGCCATTTGCTACCGGCAGGTACTCCAGGCTTATCATTGCTATTTATTCCCACACAGACTGCTACAAATTAATAATAACGATCTTTGGGAAGCATTACTCTGAGTTGCAATAATAGATGTGCTAATATAGTTAATGAACATGACCTTTAAACTACCCCACAATCTAACATGCACTGCAAAGAAGGACAAATGACACTAGTAACCAGAAAAACATATGTAGTGAGCCTTTCGGGTTCGAAGCCAACCTTTATAGTTGATGGAATTATATTATTTATTGAGCTGATGTCATTATGTAGAGAGAGAATTATTTCAGATGCAATTCCGGTGTTTTTTCTGTATACTTCAGCTTTGATAGCTTCATCTTCTACAAGAACAGACACTCCCGATAAAAACCTTTTGCTTGAGCCCTTAAAAATAAAAAAATACAATATTCATGTTTTTTCCTGAAATAAGTTTGCTATTTTCATGTGTTAAAATGTTGTCTCATTAACGTATGACAAAACATTGACTGCTGTCTCTAGTATGCTAATCAAATAAACTTTTGTTAACAAGTCGTTTTATTCTTTCATCTCATGTGTCACGTTCTGCCCAGGCTGCGGAGCTGCATATCTGTCTTGTTTCAGTTTGCCTGTTTTGCTTCGATCCATTCCTGGATTTCCTTTTGCTTTGTTCTATTTTCCATTCCTTGCTTCTGCTTCAGCTCTTTGCTTCAGCTCTGTTTCATTTATAAGGTGTGCCCCACCTGTGTGTTCTGTTTGTCTCAGTCTTCAGTCTAAAGGTATGTCTCAGTGCTATGTGTTTGGTTTACATGTTTGGTTTGTTTCGTACCACTGTCGTGCAGGGATTAGCGTTAGGACCCACCGTCATTGGAGTACTTTGGCGTAGTGGTGGGCTAAGCATACTATGGCCATATCATGTGACGGAATCTCCAATTGTTATCAATCAGTCTTAGGCTAGTTCCTGTATTCATGTTTGTCTGTCTTTTATGTACTGTGACGGATCGTCCTGTGCCCCAGACTGGACACATCCGCCCGTCAGCTCCTTCCCTCTCCCAGTAAGCAGACACGCTGTGGCTGTCCGAAGAAAGCAGTCACAGACCAGCACTTCCCTCAATCATGAGACAGGACTTCATGCTTTGAGGTTAAAAACAGAACTCCCTTTATTACAAACACACAGAACTTATATACAATCTCCATTCACTGTGCACCGAACCCAACCCCCAATCCTATCAGCCACATCCCCTCACAAATCCCATCAGTATACAGGGGATGTATCAGGTGAGGGGATTAAGGGATACAATGGGTTCCCCCACCTGTGTTATCCCCCCTGTAGTGCGGGTGCCGTCTGGGCAGACAGGACTGTGCTGGATGATTAAGAGCCCCAGCCAGATTATAGGATCGTCTCTTTGAAGGCTGGGGCTGAATCCACATTCAAACCGGGTACACATAAATATAATAATAATAATAACAGTGAAGATCAGACAGGGTTCGTCACATTACTCCCCTCTTGTGCAAACGTCCGGCAGACACAGCCAGATCCCTAACGGATCGGCTTGGGGATGACCGGGCCTCTACTGTCTCTAGTCCTGCGGGGTAGGGAGAGCGGGCGTGCGGCCTCTGGGGCACCCTGGCAGCCCCATGTCAGTCATCCAGGCTCCTAGGCCTGGCCCGTAGTCAAAGGGTAAGAGGCCAGCCCAGAAGCCTCTCCAGTGGGCAGCCCTCTTTAGTCTCCTCTGCAGGCATGGAAGACCTTTCTCCAGGGCTTCCTTTCCCCTCTGGGCCCTCAGCCCAGACTCGGCTCCCTCCCAACCTGATGGAATCCTCCCATGGTTACCCTGACTACGGGCTTGTCCCGAGACAGCTCCACATTCCCCCACCCAAACAACAAGAGCCCACTCCAAAGCAGCAGCAGTTTCACTTACCCCTACCTGGCTCTCCGAGCTGGGGCTCGTTTTGCCCACTAGACCATGCCGCTGGGGAGGAATGCCGGTTGCCCTTCCTCCCATAATTGGTGACAGCCGCTGGGGAGGGTCGCCGCCTGCGCCCCCTCCCGGATGCTCGTGCTGGGGAGAGCCAGATAATGGGGGTGTAAGCAGTGCAGGGCAGAGGTCAGCGACTCTCTGCCCGGTTGCCAGTGCTTCTGCTTGTGCAGGGAACGGTGCTGGGCAGAGAACAGCGTCACTCTGCCTTGTGGCCAGCTCTTCCGCTGGTGGTTCCCTGCTAGCAGGTGGGGACCCTTCGCTGTGGGGCGGGCAGAGGCCAGCAGCACTCTGCCCTGTTGCCGGCGTTTCAGCCACAGCGAGGATTGCTGGTGCAGGACAGAGGTCAGCGACGCTCTGCCCGGTTGCCAGTGCTTCTGCTGGTGCAGGGAATGGTGCTGGGCAGAGAACAGCGTCGCTCTGCCCTGTGGCCAGCTCTTCCGCTGGGGGTTCCCTGCTAGCAGGTGGGGACCCTTCACTGTGGGGTGGGCAGAGGCCAGCAGCACTCTGCCCTGTTGCCGGCGTTTCAGCCAGAGCGAGGATTGCTGGTGCAGGACAGAGGTCAGCGACTCTCTCTCCGGGTGCCAGCACTTCTGGTTGGTCCTCGTTAGCCGGCAGGAACACTGTGCTGGGGGATGAGCAGAGGCCAGCAGCACTCTGCCCCGTGGCCGGCTCTTCTGCCAGTCTGGCATTTTGCAGTGCTGGGCAGAGGATCGCGTCGCACTGCCCTGGTGGGTCCCTGCTAGCAGGCAGGGACCTTTCACTGTGGGGCGGGCAGAGGCCAGCGGCACTCTGCCCCGCTGCCGGCGCTTCAGCCGGAGTAGGAGGGGCGCATGGTGCTGGGCAGAGAACAGCGTCCCTCTGCCCTGTTGTCTGCGCTTCTGCCGCCTCTAGTGGAAACCCATAGACCGCTGCCTCAAATTCCGGCGACTGCACGCGGTCCATAATCGCCCGGAAGACTTCCTCCCAAAAGTGATTGCCCACTTTCACCTCTTCGGGCTCTGGCTGCAATGCCAGGGGCAGAGTGGCTGAACCTTCAAGTCCGGAGGCTTGCCAATTACAGTGAGCGGCCTCCGGAGCTTGCTCTGTAACATCGGTCGGCTCACACTGCAGGGCGTAGCTCCCCTCGAATAGCGCCACGTATTCTGCCTCGAGGCACCATTCTCTGTCTACTAGTCTCTCAAGGTCTTGGCTGAGTTCACTTGTTGCAGTGGGCGGCAGGGCTCTCCGGCGCTTGTCACTAATGTCCCACCATCGGTCCATGTTGCCACTGCCAAAGAAACCCCTTTCCTCGAATGCCTCCCACAACAGGCCAGGCCCGCCAACATCCATCCCTTCCGGAGAATGGGGCTTTCTGGATTTTCGCTGCGGGCCTCGGGCTTCCCAGTATATGGCTCGGTACTCCTCTTCGAGCCCAATCTCCTGTCGGACCAGCCTCTCTAGCTCTGCAACCTCACCTGGAGACGCAGGTCCCCCGAACAAGTAGAGCCTCCCATTCACCTGGTCCCTGATTCGTTGTTCTAGGGTGGGCAGATGTGTACCTTGGTGGGCGCTCCACTTTTCTAGGGCCGCTCTCCATCTCACGAGCCGGGCTCGGGTCCGTCTCTCAAACTCCCATACTGGAGTCTCCGATTCGAGGGTCTCGACTCCCCTCCAAGTCACCCCGCATCCCGGTGACTGTTCAATCCACTCCATCTGTGGATCCGTTTGGCTCTTCCTCGCCAGGGTATAACTTTGTTCTGCGGCTAGTTGCTTTGGTCTGCTCTGGTCTGGAAGGAGTAGTTCCCACCGCTGCCACCAATGTGACGGATCGTCCTGTGCCCCAGACTGGACACATCCGCCCGTCAGCTCCTTCCCTCTCCCAGTAAGCAGACACGCTGTGGCTGTCCGAAGAAAGCAGTCACAGACCAGCACTTCCCTCAATCATGAGACAGGACTTCATGCTTTGAGGTTAAAAACAGAACTCCCTTTATTACAAACACACAGAACTTATATACAATCTCCATTCACTGTGCACCGAACCCAACCCCCAATCCTATCAGCCACATCCCCTCACAAATCCCATCAGTATACAGGGGATGTATCAGGTGAGGGGATTAAGGGATACAATGGGTTCCCCCACCTGTGTTATCCCCCCTGTAGTGCGGGTGCCGTCTGGGCAGACAGGACTGTGCTGAATGATTAAGAGCCCCAGCCAGATTATAGGATCGTCTCTTTGAAGGCTGGGGCTGAATCCACATTCAAACCGGGTACACATAAATATAATAATAATAATAATAACAGTGAAGATCAGACAGGGTTCGTCACATGTACCTTTGCCCTTCTCCCTTGTATCATCTGAGGATTCCGGTTCCTCTCTCCTCTCCCCATGTCCCAGTTAATATGTCCTATCCTTGCTTATAGGAGAAGCGTCCGAGGATTCCGGCTCCTCACTCCTTCCCCTGTGTTCCTTGCCTTCTTCCCTGTCCTTTGTTGTGCCCTGTATCATGTATATCTTGTCTAGTAACGTTTATTCCTTGTCTGGTTCACTGTAGTGCCATGTAACATGTATATCTTGTCTGGTTATGTTTCGTGCCTGGTCTCCCTGTCCCTTGCTTGTTATGTTTCTGCTATACCCTTTGCTTAGCTTCCATACTCCCTGCCTGCAGCATCCTGCACGTATTCTAGTGATATGTTTCATGCCTGCTCCAGGGTTCCTACAGGATTTCGCTTTGTTTGGCTGCACAACCCTAGGTGCTCATCACCTGGGTGAGTGTGGTCACCCTGCAACCAGGCCCTGTCCAACTCCACTACTGCATTGTGACTCCTGAACACAATCTTTGGGCGCGCTGGGTCCTTTCAGTCATCTGCTTGGACCCAGTCCGTGACATCATGGGTATGTATATGTGTGCCTCTTATCATGTGTGTATTAGAGGGAGTGCGTATGTGTGTTAGAATGAGCATGTATGTGAAAGTGTGTTAGCATGAGTGTGTATGTGTGTGTTAGTGTAGCTTGAGTAAGTATGCATTAGTGTATGTACGTAAATACCATATATGTGCCAGTGTGTAGGTTATTTACCAATGGCAAGAGGCAGATGGGGCCACTTGGCTTAACCAAACACCCCCCCCAGAAGGTGCCAGCCCTCCTTGAAAAGCCTCTTGAAAACGAATGCCAATTGCTACAAAAATGAACCATATATCTCTACTCATTTAGGTCTATTGGATATAAAATCTGATTTGTTCTGTCCCACTACTGAGATGAATTATTTACTAGTGAACTTTTGAAATAACAGATTTCTGTACAGAACATCACTAAACCCTTAATATCAATTATTGAAATAATTTTCTACACCAATAAATAATCTTAACATTTTTGCACACACCAAAAATAATAAAGAATGTTAATTTTTGCTTAGCAGACCCAAATAAAATCACTTCATGCATCCTCTCATGTATGGAAATGCCTACAAAGATATGGTTTTAGCATAAAATGATGGTTTACGCATGAAATAATGCATACAACAAGTTTTTGCATAGATACCTCATGGTAGCAAATGCCGTCCACACTGTACGGGATTCCATGATCTTTTAATTTATGGACATTGTGCTTTAGTTTAGTAATTAGCTGGGACTGGGTTGAGTTTCTCTCTATCCCCATAGAAGCCACAATTCTACTACTTCCGTTTTCCAACGCTGAGCTAAATGTTCTATTATTACTTGTATTGTTAAGCGTAATCTCGATTGTGCCTTCCCTGGGAATTCCTGCAAAACACAATGGAAATAATTTATGTTAGTCCCCAACACTACACTGCCCCAATCAGAGACCCCTTTGGAACTATCTGATATAATCTACAGTTCCAAATCACTTTTATTGCGATTAGTACTTATTGTGTTTTACTTCCTCTCTTGAGCTCTCTCCTCTTACCTTGACCAGTTCTTTCACATATTTTAAGGCATTGTCCCATTAGTTTATATATAACCTGCATTTCAGCAAATCCCTACTTGGGAGAGTCTCAAATCGTATCAATATTATCAAAGATGTAAAACTTGTACAAGCGTATCAGACCAACCTGGCCAACAAGGGCAGTCAAGAACCAGGACGCAAGATAAATTGCCTCATGCAATTTAGTCTCAAATTTGAACTCACTTGTGCCATTACATAGAATATTTTATTTATGGATGAGCAATCTAGAAAGTATAAAATAAATATTCCATCCTCTCTGTTTACCTGCATTCTGTAATGGGATTATGTTGTGTGACAATGTCCCTCTAATCCCGTGTTGCTCTTGATCTCCAGCATTGGAAAGGTCCACACAAAGCAATCTATCATCCACTAGAAAGCAGATTTGCACATTTTTCTCCAAATCCCCTAGATGTAAACTAGCTCTGAGTTTCGTTTCTGCTGGCAGTGCACTCGATCCATTTTGGGTCAAACTGAAAGTAACATTGCGGAGGCTGGTATTATCCCATTCCGTATTCCGATTTCGAAGATTAATTTGGTACAACTCCTGATTCTTTTGAAATGTGATGCTACCTGCAAACAGACACAAAATGACTAGTAATGGCTTTCCTGTTTTTTTATAATTAAAAATATGGTTTAAACCAATGACGCAACACAATATACTGTATATGTACCATCCAAAAAACATCACGAGATTCCATGGCACTATTGCAACAGGGGAGGGCGAAAAGATTAACATTAAGACTAGCAATATACAAAAGTGACAATATTATTAATGCATGTTAAAACATACTGGTACGGAAGAAGAAAGCCCTGTTCTATGTTTACGTTTTACAACAAATCCATATAATCCAGAGCAAGTGAAGAATTATAGAATGCAACGGAAAATAGGAACCATTGAGTGCATCTAATCTGGGTGCTTGGCCATTATAAAGGGGCCTGGTTACCCATATGTTGGAGCAGGGTTAGCCCCAAGTCATGCTTTGAAGGTGTGGGAAATGGGCTGGGACTGGGATGGAGTGGCCAAACTCTGCTCACTCGCCCTGAGATTAAAGCCACGGGGAAGTAGCATTTCATCTGGAGACTCCGGAGCCACATGCTAGCTGTAATACCGGCAGCATGTAAGTGTCCAGTGTACGTGTGTAAATTCATATATAATATATACAAGACACTTACCCTCACATATATTTTTCTTTTGCTTAAAAGATCCATCGACAACAAGACGTTGAGGTATCATTGCCAATTCAACCATGTTGTGCATGAGATTTCCCTTAAATGATAAAACCAAGCCAACTTTCAGATCCTTGGATCCCAAGAGATCAATCAGTGCGGTTTTGCCATTGACATTCACCTCAGATAAAAGAGAAAACCTAAAGAAATAGAACATTTTCAGATCCCAATAAGACTCATTGGTCTCATTTCACAAACAATATAAATACATACGACTTGCTTAGTATCCAGCTTTAGTATCTCTATCTCTTTATTCTATATGTAGAAAAAAAAATCAATTACAGTACAAATACATCTTTAAATAAACTATTATTATTTAGTATAAACATGTATATTACCTTGTAGGGTAGGCTTTTCCTGTTATTTGTAATTGGGCAAGCTTTGGGTAATCCACAATGGTTTGATGTAAAGATGCATTAAGACCAATTATTCCAATATTCTTCTTGTTGTCATTATTCACATCAACCTCTATTAATATCACTTCTTCATCACCCCAATGGATGGAAAATGTTCCATTTATATTTCTTGCACCATTCTTTTTCCCTGTGGCGTGTAGCTAAATAGTATGAAATCATAAGGGAACAGGAGTTTTAAGTGACTACAAGAATGAAAAAACTTGAATTTCATAATGATGTAAGATGATTTTCATGTTAAATATTTTTATTCTAAAAAGAAGGCATATTAAGTCCTAAACACAAAGCATCTCTCATAATATTAAATCATTTAATTATCCTTAGAAAAAAACTCCAAGTTTTTGATGCAATTTACCTGGATTTCTTGAGGTATATTCAACTGATAGGGATGTGCGAGTTTGGAATGAATTCCTATTTCATTCAATGATTTATTTAACCGAATAAGTAGCTAAAATGAGAAAAACCCCATAGTTTTAGATTTATTAGTAGTTTCTTTCAATTATTAATTCATTCAATTATTAATATCACTGAAGAATTGCATCGTCGGGACACATACTCTATTTTTGCACAACATTTTATTTTATTTTCAATACATTGATCAAGTGGTGAGGTGATTAGAAAGTAGCTCAATGTCAAGAAGCATTATTCCTTATTACTTCCCTTTTATATAGGCTGCCTGAGCCAATAAACATCAGTCAACAATTTAACAACAGGGCAGATATAAATTAATGGGAAGTGGTAATATCGGAGACCCTGAGAAAAAGTAGATTGACACCTTTCCAAAAAATAGAGGTTTCAGCTGGCTGGGACTGGCCATCTGGCAAATGTCTAGTGCCAACGGGCGAGGGTCGCTTACTTTTACTGCCGCAGTAGATTCAGTTTATTTAATGTGCATCGGTGTGTTGGATAAACACAACCACACGCGGCACAAGTGTAAGTGCGTACCGTGTATATCCAGTAGGCAGTCACACGTATATCATTTATTGGCCACCGGCCTTAAAGTGCAGGACCAGTTTACATTCACCGGGTTTCAATCCACCTCCTCGCTTGATCATTCCAATAAATACTCTAACGGTTCTAAAAGAGTAACCTGGATTTTTTTAGGGGTTACCATGAAATTCTCAGCATTTGAAATGACTTATCTCTGTTATTTCAGCCCAATCACAGATCATGAAAGAAAAGGAGAATCTAACATTCATAAGATGCCAACCTCCAAAGTATCGTTTGTGTTTAGAATGACTTTTCCTCGGACGCCGTGATCAAAATCACCCTGTTTTATTTGCCTTGAGAAAATCTCTCCATCAAAGATTAAAGTACGTGGAAACCTTAGCTGTAATAAAAAATAACAAACATTATAATGACAAATAAACAGTATCGTATTGAGATCAATAATTTGTTTCTATGTTGAAAGCATGCTTCATGACAGGTGTCATTTACTGCCATAGAAAACATGAATTGAACTCCCTAGCTTGCCAACTAATTCTTTTGTTTAGGGTTTTGATGGAATCGCTGACTTTTATCCTACTAGTGTATGGGTCTTTGATTACCTGAAGAGAGTGGGTTATATCCATTTGTAAAACACGCCAAAATTCTTTCTTGCTGGATTTGTTCTCCAATTTGCCTTTCAAACCAAAAGCAGCTTTCTTGTTAGTCTTCACTGTAGCTTCAAACTCATATTTTCCCTGAAAGGCAAACAAGTAATAATTTCCTTCTGTAACTAAATGCTTAGGGGCAGGGTATTTCTGAATAGATATTTAAGAGATATGGAAATGAGCCGGAGATTGATCATGATTTTCCATTAGATGCCCAAAAAACTTACGCTGGGGTGCCTTTTAGTAGATATACACATGTCAGTGTTGTTGGGTAAAGCCTTCAGCTTGAAGGGATGAGTAAAACCAGCGCAGATCTGAAAAGTATAGTAAATTAGTAACGAACATGACATACTAATAAATATTCCTGAGATTTTACTAGCGCTTACACAGATATTGATAAGGTCCTCTGTGTGTTCTACCTCTGCCCTGGGAGTAAGAATTAGATGTCTGCAAGATTTGTGCCCAGGGATGCCAAAAACCCAATTCTTGACCTTCAACTGACTGCATTTTCATTGTGCACATCATTACTCCCATATGAACACACGCTCCACCATTCAATAAACAATACATCAAAGCATCTCCAAAAACATTTACAAAAGCAACCCAATACTGCTTACATAGGGATTGTCTGTATGGTAACCGAGAACAACAGTTTGGATACATTCTTCTACCCCATCCAGAAGCAGTTTGGTTTCCAGCATGTAATGCCTTTTCTTTTTATCCACTGTAAACGTCTCCTGGAGAACAATACTCTGTGGGACCGGCAATTTAAAGGGATGTCTGGGGAGAAAACAACAAAATAAAATCAGATATCAGAAAATATGCGATTAGCATACAGTATAGGATGTCTACAGCCTATACTTTGTATGAAATTGTGTAGCCAGACAGAACGCTTTAGTAGCCAGCATGAGATTATATAACACAAAAGGCTAAGTACTGGCAGCAAAAATGGAGCTATGGCTACTTGGCTCCTGTGATTTCTCCAATACGTATATAAAGTGTTATTTATGCACACTTATTCATAAACTCATGACACGGCAGAAAGCACAGCCAAGCTGCAGTAAGGTCCTCAAGAATACATTAAGCATTTAAATAACTCTATTTAAATTGCACATCGAGTCAGCAAGGGCAGTACAAAGACCAGATTTATATTGTACTATAAAATTCTTGGGTTAATAAGTACAATTAAAAGCAACACTTCATTGAAAAGATAATTAGCTATTGTATTTTACCTATAAAATGTCCAAAACCAATATATCAGAATGGAAGAGGTGTTGGCTAGTGTTACTGTATATTTTAATAGAAGCAAAAATTACATCATCGATCTACAATGTTTTTTTAAAAAAAATATTTTTTTATTTTTTGACAAAGTAAGGGGGACCAAGAGGGTGTCCTTGAAAATACACAGCAGGCAAGTGTGTTATTTTATCCAGGACAGTTCAGACTCTTTGGCCCACTGATCTTTCATATTGAATGAGGTCACCAAAGTTCTCAATCTCAGCCCTCAATACATCACCTGGAAATTTATTGAAGTGGGGTCTCAGGATATGATGTCATATCCCGGCCCTCTGTTTTAGCAGATCGCCAGGTGCATGTAAGTTGTCTTTGATGACCTCCACCTGGTTATGGCACCAGTCACACCTTTTCTTACACCATCATTGTTAAGGGTATGATGTCAGATTACAAGGACATACTGTGTATTCAACATCCCTTTGACAGTACAGATGTGTCAAGTTGGATGAGAACATAGAATAGTTGTCGAAAAGAGCTTGAGCCCCTTCCTTAACTTCTCTAACCACCTTTTACATTATGTGTCAAGTACACTGTACAAATAATCAAACCATATGCTTTGAAGGTTTTCGTTTGTTTGCTTGCTTATAAATCATTTCTAAAACAAATCATCCCCAAGAGTTTTCTATTAAAAGGAAAACCAGCGTGGTAACAGAATTTGATCATCGGTAGCTGTGTTCTCCATTAGGTCAGGGTGTAAAACTCCAGGACATGCAAATAGCCCACAACTATAATTTTAGTATGTTGTTGATGTTTATTTGGTTTGGAGAACGTGACATTGGTTTGTGGTCAGCAGAAATTGAATCCATGTTCCTATTAAAAAAAAAGGATTGCAAAATCCTAAAATGCAAATACCGCAGCCTATGCTAATAATCAAATCTGATCACAAACCAGCAAACCTTACATTTTAAAATTACATTACAACATTTCAATCATTTAAAGTGGACATACAAGACCTGAAATGAAGTAATCCTTGTTTCTGATAAAACAACTTTTCTTTCTTGACTTCTTCTATCTGCCCGTCCAGCTGTAGAACCAGCGGTGGGATCTTCTGGTCTGTCCACATAGTCTTGACTGAGAAATTAGATTTCTTTGGCTAAAATTCAAGGTAGATTTAAATATTATGAAAATATGTTTAAATAAACTAATTTTCTTAATTTTCTCCTCCACAAAACATGAAGTGCACTCTCCATTATTGTCCAACAATAAATCTTAGGAGAGTCGTTCCTTTTTTTCTTTTCTCTGAAGATTTAATCAGATATAAAATAAAAAAAACAGTTTAAGAAGCATTTTTTGTTTGTATAGCAAAAATTTATCAGTTACTATTTTCACGTGGCAATTAAGTATTCGGGCATGAATGAGACAAAAATATTATGAATGAGACAAAATTTTACTGGATACAATTTGGGGGGGAAACGGTTTGGGGTATCAAACAGTACTTGGAGTGATAATGCTGCCTTTAGTTAGCATGGTGTTGAATTCAGCTCCTTTAAGCTACCAACAGCATCTAATTGTCCCCTTAGGCAAACATTACTCTGGTACAAAATGTGAAAACAAGAAGGTGTTAGAATTAAATAAATTATCCATTTGGTTTTAAATGAGGTAATAAGGAAGACCATTGTAACATACCCATTCAAAAATTCAGTAAGGAAACCATCACTACATACCAATTCCATACTTCTATAATCAGCTGTCAAGTTAAACTCCAGCTTTGAACCCTTGATTTTAAAGCAAAATGATTTTGTTTTCTCATTGTTCTCCAGGTGAACTTCATTCTTAATCAGCTGATTCCACAGTGACACCATTTCACTATAACTTCTGAAAGCATTGCCGCCGAAGACATTTACAGTTGATGCCTAAAAAACAATATTTATGTCAACCAATAACTAAATATACCAGAAATAAGACCACTGTAAGGAAAATGAGGCCTACTTATAATTTAGCTATTTCTAATGCATGACAGGCAGCTGATTGAGCTTGCGAGTTGGTGGTATTGTCAAACACATTTCCCTTAGGTTGGCAAAACAAGTTTAAGGGGTAGAAGAAATTAAGCCAATTAAGCTAATTAAGCTATCCGTGTGTCATCAGGCTGCCAAATTTGAGTCATCCTTGCCATGTTCCACCAACATCATTCACTAATATGATAATAATGATATTTACATAAAATCAGATTATGCTGAATTTCACCAATCACTGGTCTGACAAATATACGCATTACAAGAAATTTTTTACCAACAGCTCCGCATATTTACAAACCCAGCAAATTGTAAAAATATAAGAGGAGGACAGATGTCAGAACAACACATGGTAATTTAAAACTAGAGCGTCAAAGGCTTAGATATAATGTAAGGAATTTTTACTGTGCTGCAGGGGTGGTAAATAAGTGGAACTGCCTCTAAACAAAAGTGGTAGAGGCTAATACAGCGAGGGAACTTAAACATGCATGAGACAGACATAAAGCTATCCTGAATACAAGACAAGACCAACGAATGATTAAGATTTGAGTCCTTACAGCAGGAAAAATCTACATTGGCCGAATGGTTCCTATCTGCTGTCAAGTTCTATGTTACTAAGTGAATTTAAACCTGACAAATACTGAATACTAATCCAATATAACTATTAAAGGTTTTTGTGTTGCAGCTCCATACCAATGCCTCTAAATTGCCTTAGTACACACAATTATATTACGGCATAAGAAGAATAAACAAAATTAACAGTAGTGATGGGACACGTAGTACATCCGATGCCCCCAAAACCAATACGAACTTTGCTGGAATTGAGATATTATCTGACAACTACTGGTCTATTTGAGTCTGAAAAATTATTGTTAGAAATGATTGTAATTATTCCAGTGGATAAACAGTAAACTTAAGCCTTAAGTGCTTCGTTAGTCCACAAAATAAAGTGATGCACCTTTAGTTTTTTCTTCAGTTAGGAAATTATGTTTTACACTCAAACATTACAAAGAACTCCAAATATGTATATTTTGTGTCATTACTATTATTTTCTCTTTACCCATATAAAACATGACATAACATTTGCAAAGTAAAACAATCTTAAACTGGGACTGACTCTTAGGTATGTAACCGTAGGTGTGTGTATATGAATTCTCCCCTCTTTCTCACTTCCTTTGTCTTTGTGGAACATTTCCAGCACAAGGTTCTTGATGGAAATTGCCTTCCCTGCGGATATTTCCATGATGGTCTGGTACGAGTAGCGCTGTGGCTGATAGCGTTTGATAGCTGAGTACAGATATATCCATGGTGTGTCCATACTGAAAGCGCCTGAGCAGAAACAATAAATGATATATCAAAGTACAGAACATAAAGTTAGCCATTATTTTGTGGCATGTTGAAGTTCAGTTTTGGGTCAGGCCTCATCCTAATCTGGCCTTTAGAGTCTGTGTTAGTCTTAGTTATCAAAGTCTTAATAATTTCTCATAACTTAACGATACCTTATTATCCTGTTTTCCCCATACCCAATTTCTGAGTATTGGGGATTTTGGGACATCTGGGGAGGTCTTCTGCTGTTACATTGATGGAAGTCTCTGATGTTGCAGCATAGACCTCCATTGCAGCTCCTACATGGCCACCCTACAACACTCTGAAGCTGAGCATTGTCCCACTTCTCTCCATGATCTTATATAGTCAATCAAAGCCTAGACTAACTATTTGTTATTGGTTTGTAGAACTTTACATTTTTCATTGCAAAACAGTAAATCAAAGCCAGATATTCACTCCTGGAAATATATTCCCACCAGGAAAGCATTATATTCTAACATACGCAGGCATCTAGACATAATCATATGTAACATAAACTTGTTCACAGGCATCAGTGCTAAGAGCATAGTACAAGGACCATAGAGCAGTTCTGGTCAGGAAAATTACTGATGGCAGCATTATCGAGGTTGAGCTATGTTTTATCAACGCTTTGGGCATACAGATTTAACTATTTTGGAAGATAGTTTTTTCAATATTTGTCTATATTGAAGTATAAGATTACCTACTTGGTTGATGCTATTTGGATTTGGGGAGTCATTGTACTAATTCCGGAGCTATAAATTACCTTCCCATTTCTGCAGGTCATTTCTCGATGAGTCCTTCCACTGCAGTCCAGCTACAAATGGCATCCGGTCATTGTACTGCACTTTGAAGTTGGTGTTGCTCTCCAGCGGGGAATGAGTGTGTAGCAGCTGAGTCCGATAATTCACCTGCTTCTCTGCAACTTGCAAGGTGAACTAAAAGTCACATTGTTATTATGTTATTAGATCAGACATGAAATATAGGAAAACAGGAATATGTCATTATATTTGAAAAGTATAATGCAGTGTAAAACAATACAAATTTCTGAATGTTAGATTCTCAATCCCTGTTCTATCAGAATCTTTTTCCCTTTTCCATTTGCGTATATTTGTACCGTCTCCTCATTAGGGCTGTTACTGGCAGCTTCCCCCAATAACACACCTGTGGGGAAACGTATTGTCAGCATCTGCCCTTCCTTCAGATTGTGTATCACTGTTCCTACGCTCACTACAGGAATCGGGCTTGCAATTTGTCCAGTATGCTGAGACCTGCAACTCTAAGAGTCCTGAACCCCAAAAAAACTTTTCTGGTGCTTTTTTTGTTCAGATGTGTTATGCTAGATATTAATTTGCTAATCTTGTTTGTACCCATCTTGACTCATTAAAGAGAAATATAAGCATTCAAGAGGGAGACTCAAAGACCAAAGTCAGTAGGATGCATTCACTAACCCCCTTGTTTAACTTCTTATAGAAGCTAAACTCAGCATAACTTGCTGTTAATCTCATGTATGTCATCTGCGCTATCCCTCCCGGCCTTTTCCAACATCTCCCAACACAGGTGTCCTGATTTGGACACTTGAAATATAATCTAAACTAATATACTTTTCTCTCCGTGGAATTTCATTGTCCTATACAGGTGTTGGCTTTATATTTTTTTACCTCCATGAAGTAGCTGGATGTTGAGGGATTTGAGTTGTTTTTAAAGGTTTGACTGATGAATACTTTCTTCTTGTTGTTGATCTCATCCCAGTGCTTTCCATAACTCACTTCCAACTGTGAATGTATATGAGGCGGATATTCCTCGTGATGCATGTGCACCTATACAATAGAATATAGAGAATATAGTTATGAATTTTCTGTGTGAACAACTTAATTTAATATACAGTATATATTATGTCTTTGCCGACATAGTCAATGTAAATATTTTAGGCTATTTCTCTTGATGTTGTCATACCTGAGAAGTCTTTGAGTTTGACCTGGAGTGTCCAGATGAAGCTTGCTTTTCTGGATCTCCGGGTCAGTTTCTTATTTCTCTAGACATGGGAGGGATGTTTGTCCACATCCTCTAATAACATACTCCCTGCCCTCTTCCCTGACACTAAATGCTGTCTGGGGCTAGTCCCACCAATTCACAAAGCCACTTCCCTAGAAGAGGGAGAGCTCCAGGTAGCCTGCCATGGGACGTTCCCAGGTATGCAGACAAGGATGAACGTTTTTACTAAAGCTGTAAGTCTTAACTCTAAGACCTAATGTTTTCTAACATCCACACAATGGGGCTCAACTTTTTTTACCTAGCTAAACAGGTGATCACATCACACATTCTGTGACAGTTGCTTACAAACCTTTTAACATATCAATAATTTAATTTATAATTATGTTTATTTGTTGAACTCTTGGCGTGAGTAGTAGTTTGGTCAATATAATATGTTAACACCAATAATAAACATGTTTATTAATGCAACCCTCCCATAGTTAACACCCTCTCTGTAGCAAATATGTTGATGATTTGCTACATACAGTGTTTAACATGAAAATAGATAATGTCGCATGTGTCCCAGATAACAGTATTTGGAAGAACACCTTTCAATGGGCCTTTAAAAATGGACAGGATGAAGAGTCACCTAGGGTTGTTCTTCTCAGATCTAGGAACATATACACATGATGATGGGACCCCTGAGGTCTTAAGGCTTATGCCAATCAATGAATTATGTCAATCTTACATGCTGGCCAAATAAAGGTATCCCAAAACTACACATAAGCTTCTCAAATACACAGATATAGACCAACAACATTAAGACTGATCAGATCACCAAATATATATGTTTAGCCTACCTTGTGATTAAAAGAAGGTATCTGTGTACATTGAAATTCATGCTGCAGCTCGATCCTGTACTGATCATCAGAATCTGCTTCCATTTTTAGGTTTTGTCCGGAGTCACATTCATGTCGAAGGTGTTTTGCATCACCTGTTTTTAGAAGAGATAATATAAACTCAAAACCTGTTGATGAACATGCATAATGACAAAACAATGGATAATGAAAAATAAACATTTCTCAAATATGATCCTTAGGACACAAAAATATATATTTTTTACACTATGTGCCACACAATAATTTCAACAGAGGTCACCTTAAAGTTATTTTAGTACCCAGATTGTCTTTAAATTTCTAATGAGCTTTGAATGTAATTAAACCAGATTTGCATCTTATTTTATGTTAATGCTAACAAAATTGCCGTTTGGAACACCATCCAGGGTGGTGAACTTGGGAGTAAAAATTAATCAAAATTGTTTGACAAGAGTTGATGCGACAGCTCTGAACCCACTGAACTTTGGTAAAATTTGGCGGCAGAATGAAGCTATAAAACACAGCTAATGACTCCTTGTAACAAGCCAGGCACAAGATAAACGATAAATGAACGTTCTGAAGTGGGGACATGCCAAGAAATATGAACTCTTGTAAAAACATGAGAATGAAGTATTGGAATCTATATGGAATTCAACTAAAAGCATCATGCGAAAAACAGCCTGCCATGGGAAGAGAACCAAATTTAACATCAGTGCTGCTCATTTCTTAAAACCCTTGACTTGAAATTTAACTCAAAAGATTACCAATATAAACAACTTGAATAAAAAGTGGGGAATATCACTGAACATGAGAAAATATTCCTTGGCTTTTCATTCAATATTCTCATTAATGAAAACATGATACTTAAGAGGGTGGGGAGGGAAGGAGAAAGAGAACTGTGTAAGGTGCACATATAATGTGAGATGGAGGGGGAGGAGCAGACAAAAATAGTGAGAGAGTGTGTGTGTTAGTGTATAGTGTGTTTGAGTGTAAGATGATGTGATTTTCCATCTTTTTCTGTGTTTTCCCAATAAAAGATCTTGACCTTGAGTCCATATGCCTACATCCATATTCCTTATTACATATGGAGCAAACAAACACATATATATACTGTATATCACATATTCCAGGGTTAAAAGTTAGTCACAGAAGTTAACATCAGTAACAGTCTGTGGCAGAACCAGAATTATAATAACTGGAAAGAATAATCATGGAGATCCTAAAAATAAGAAATGGAAGATACACCAAGGTATAAACATTAGGTGTGTGTATACATACACTATATATATATATATATATATATATATATAAATCTGTTTAATCAGTGAATAATCTATACCTAAAAGTCCATATTTAAGCCTCACAGCATTTGACCATAAATTTCCTCGTTGCTGCAGAAGTCCAATCATGTATGAGCCAAACAATCCTGGGATGTAAGCTTCTCCTTCTAAAGAGTATTGCTTCAATTTATCATCTGATTTTCTGTCAAGAAGAACTGTGTGAAAAGAAAATAGTGTTATAAATACAAAGATTGTTCCATTGTTAGTAAATTTGCATGTAAGACCATTATGGACAATGTTTCATGTTTGCAATGATCCAGATAAAGACACACAAAACCCTTCCAACTATCTCCTCCTGTACAGCACACCTTCTTCTGTTTAAGAAGTCTGTGGGTCTTAAAGTCATGCATCACAGAAATCTATCAAGTTTGCTTAAAGTATTTTTTTCTGAAACAAATTCAACTTTTGGCCAATTATATCATGTGTTATTTACCAAATTTAAAAGGTATGATCATTGCAAATTTGGTTGATGATGCTTTAATATTAGCTGATGATGGCGGAGCACTGTATGTGACACCTTAATCTGATGGATATTAACTGTACTGGAACAAAAGCTGACACTGTATTGTTTTAATGTAGATTTTTAATTGTCTTAAAGTATCATGCAGTGGCCTAAAACTGTGTTCGTAAAATGAAATGCAAGCCCGTTATTTCACACACACATGATCACACATTTCAATGTTGGCTCTCATTGCATATCAAAAATACTGGCTCAAGTAATCATAAATTCATAACTTTATTAGATATAACTAGAACTTAAGCTCATATCAAATGTTAGATGCGGTTTAACTTAATTATGGGGATATTTGAAATTAATGATCAGCCAAGGTCACTTTTAAACATTCTGAACTGCAAAAATATTTAAGCAGATTATTTCCTTGCCTAAAAAGCCAATTTTTAAAACTCAAAAAGATTTCATGATCTCCAAAAAAGGTTTTAAATGTAAAAATATCAATGTAGGTATCTTATAGACTGCACTTATATCTTATATCTTTGTATACATGGAACATGTCATTTTCAAACGACGTCTGAGGTCCCAATAGCTTATGTGACTCTACATATTAGCCCCATAAAAGATATGACCTCAACTTAAGACTCCATCTTCTCTGAGACCAGTATGCCTATATCCATATTCCTTATTACATATGGAACACACACACACAATATTTAACAGCACCTGAAAGGAATGCGGTATCCTTTAGCAAGTTATTCAGTGCAACTGAAAAGGCTATCTTCTTTCCAAAATGTTTGGTGATATTTCCAGAAAGGATGATGGGGCTCCCATGCTTAGTTAGCTTTATTTCCACCATTGCTGAATACCTTTGTTCTCCGCCAACTATTTGCAAGTCAGTCATCCCCTGAAAAAAGAAAGTCATACATGGAAAGTGTTCTTTTAAAAAATATACCCCAGCATTATATTATGAAATATTATTTATAATAACATTTGAAAATATTCCAAGTATAACACATATTGTTTCTGTGGATTAAGTCATTTTGTTAGCATTGTTAAAAGCTCTGTCTACATTGGTAGAGTATATTCTATAGATTTACATACAAGGCACACTGTATAAATAAATCATTACCCAAATGGACTATGTTTCATGCATATCACCCCTGTCATTTTCACTTTCTGTAAATGAATAACATTGCAGGATGTAGGTAGTCCAGAAGCAGGAGAGGGACTAGGAAAGGTGAGTTGGTAGGCGTCTCTAAAGAAGTAGGTCTTGAGGGATTTTTTGAAGGACTGCAGGCTGGGGGAGAGTCAGAAAAGCCATGGAAGGGCATTCCAAATTCCATGATAAACCGTGTAAGTGTGTATGAGAAGTAGAAATCATAGCACAGGACAGACAAAGATCATGAAAAGAGCAGAGGGAATGGGTAGGGAGAAAATGAGTGAGAGAAGAAGAGTCTGCATTTTGATTTGAATCCTGAAGTGTATAGGTAAAAAGTGAAGGGATTGACAAAAGGGAATGGTGTTAGTATAGGAATGGGTAAATTGGAAACATTTATATTTGACAGTAATCTGGTCTGTCAAATTAAAGTGGCTGTGACTGAAAACTAAACTATATTTTAGAAGAACTCACTGTTGTGGAAATGAAAATAGGTAAAGATCACCAGCCCTCCTTGAAAATATAAAAGTTTATTCTGGATACAAGCAGCAGCACGGATTTCTGCCCAAAACGAGTAAATACCCCTGCAGTTGCTTGTATCTAGAATAAAGTAAACACTGTGACATGGTTGACAAGATTTAATGTCTATATATATGATATATATATATATCATAGCAGCAATCATATTTTGTTTTGTGCTGAGATTTAACTGAAACCATATTCCACGTGGGCTCAATTTTTTTATCCCTACAAATAAACATTTAGAAAAGCTTGGAGGGCAAATAGAAAAGGGTGAGAATAGACATCACTGTTATCACGGTGAATCTCCACTTGGGAATATCCTGGGAGTATTTCCTCACTTCAGCATATCAAACAAACAGTGGAGGTGATCATGTTTGTAAGGCTACAGTGGACCACAGACACCATGAGAGTATAAGACAGCATAAGTGAAAGTGTGTGAGAGAGTGTGTGAGAGTGTGTGAGAGAGCATGAATAAGAATGAGAGAGAGACACTGAGAATGTGAGAAACTGATGATGGGAGATGGGAGTTATGGGGTACCACCGTCAATGCCTGGCTTAGTATATATTATATTATATATTATTATTATTATTAATTATATATTATATTGGGAGTTATGCTACCCTCAGTGACTTACTTACTATTTAATGATAGGAGTTATGGTGTACCATTGTCACTGTATGTCTTGTTATATATTGAGTTATGTACCACATACATTGTCTGGCTCAATAATAATGATGGGAGTTGTACGATATAACCATCAGTATCTGGATCACAATATAATGATAGAAGTATTGGTGTACCAATATAAGGATCAGTATGTATTGTTGGGTATTTTACTGTACTACCTCCAGGCTCAGGGTATAGTGATGGGAGTAATGCTGTACCACCCTCAGTGTCTGACTTACTATTTAATGATGAGGTTATGCTGTACAATTGTTAGTGTTTGGCTTGCTATATAATCATTGGGTATTATGCTGTATCACTGGCTTTTCTGGCTCAATATATAATGATGGGAGTTACAACCACCAGTGTCTGGTTTACTAAATAGTAATGGGATTTATGCTGTATAACATATGCCAGGTTCACTTTGTGCTTATGCTCACTATTAGCTGCACTGTATCATATCCATGTCCGGCTTACTGTATGCTGATGAGGGTAACAATATAACACATGCATAATGAGGATTATAGTACACACCCTTTAGAAAGTCAAAGGTTACTTTACTGTCCCATTAAGCTCATTAAACCCTTGCTCAGATCCTGACCAGCAATGTGAATAAATTACTGGGTTTGAGGAAATTTGATTTACTATGATTTTTTAATTCTCTGCAGCTCTAATATCATTCATTTGCTTGTTATCTACTTATCCACTTTCCTCAATATGACCTTTGTAAAGGTGCTAAAATTCACCTGCCTGATATTGATGCAGCTCTGTAAATGTAAATCTACCGCATACACAGGATGTCTGGTGGGAGCTCAGTGTTATAATCGGTGCTATAATAATTAGGTGGAGCTAAATGATGCTAATTGTGCGAGTTGGACAGAGTGGGTGGAGCTTTGGGGCAGTGGGTGTGGTAATGTTTCTAGCATTTCCAGCGCATACCAAAATAAATATATTAGACGGAAGAAAACAAGAAAGCGAAACATGTGATAAAAGGGAAAAAAGTGCAATACAGTCCTAGCCAATGGCTGGTGTTATAAAAATGTATCCATTACCCTCCACTAAAAGGCAGACCAGTAAGTAAAAATTATCAGCTCATTCACTGTGTGTGCAAGGTGTTACCCTCACCAAAACACACACAATGGCATGCACCCAGATTGGACACTCTCCGGAGTCTCCAAAAACACCTTGGGCTTCTTGCCTTCTCAACCTTAAGACCAAAACGTTTTCTACTCCCACAGATAACATGCTTGATCTCAGCCAAACATATGTTATTTCTTTCTTTTATTAATTTGTTAGAAGACTGGGGTATCTCACATTAGTCATTAGTAAGCTTACCCTAATATAATAAATCTCCTTGTCATCCAAAATTACTTCCACGTGTCCATTTCTTGAATTCCGAGAAGACTCAATTTTCCCTGTGAAGATTCCACAAATTAAGTGATACAGATGGAGAATTATTTTTTTTATAAAAAATCACATTATTGTTTTTTGTGCTTTTTATTTTGTATGCATGAATCAAAATGCCAAGTGTATAAGTTCTGATAGCTCATACATTTGTAACGTTAAATATTGCATAACAATCAATGTATACATTTGCCAATTAGTTAAAAAATTCACCCATAATCTGTATTATTTTACAATACATAGTATGTATATTTTTGTAATGCATTGAATCCATTTATATACCTATAGTTAAAAAATCCAATATTGTTTCTTATTATAATTTAAATAACTCAAGGACGAAGGGATCCTTGCCAACAGAGGATTAACATCGAATTGTAGTTTTAAATGCGTTTTCTATAATTTACCTTCTCCTTAAAAGTGTAGTAACAGAGCTAATTTATGGAAATGACCCATAAAGCTGCCAGTGTTCCAAACAGCTGACAAAGAAAAACTTAATAGAAGTTGAGCAGCTCATTCATCTTGATACTTTCTATCTGGACTGCTTTCCAACTGTTCTAGCATATGATAGAAAAGTAACGCAAGTATTTATCTTTCTGCATTGAAAAATTAAGAAAAATGAAACAACACAAAATCAGCCGCCAATTTTCAGCTTTTTGTGTCATCAACCAAGTTTTTTTGTAAGCTCAGCTATCTATACATGCTTCCACCAGGGACATATGTGAACGTACCAGCCATCTGAACTTTCTTCTTTGGGTGGATCAGCTTTAAACTGAATATCCTATTCTGGACATTATAATGTAAGTCTATACCAACATCCCTCTGAAACTCGGATTTTGGTGTCCCCATGAAAAAGTGTATTGTCGCTTCATTTGGAAACCATCCATCCTTCTGAAAATAAATAAAATGATATAGGAAAACTATAGGTACACAAACTTAACTAAACACTGCAATTACAATAAATGCGTAGGATATCCTTATATACTCCTCCATTTTTCATTATTTTTTTTAGACATTCTCTAAGTAGTTTTTTTACTGGTGTTTAAAGGGAACTGTTACTTTCACAATTACTGAAATAGTCAAGAAAACTGGATACACGTGGAGACTGATGAAAGTCGGGATATATGTCTGTCTTGACCATTCCAATTAACTCTGGGCTGTTTGCAGTGACACCACCTATCAGCATTTCTCAACGTGTGGTTCAGGCACCTCTTGGAGTTCCTCAGGTAAGGACTAAGGGTAGTTTCATATCTAAATAACTTTAATAAAGAATTCATGTGTATTTTGTAGATACTACTATTATGGTATGACTTGGTTAAAGAAACGCCAAGGAATACTTGACTGGGGGGGAAAAATCACAAAACGCTGGCTCGTCCAATTTAAACATGGGGTACCAGGGTACTGACCAGATGGAATGTTTGGTCTGGAACATATATATGAGGCTGCTATCCTGCCATCTATTAATGTTACAGATTTGTTAAAGTATAGTATACAATATACCCATACCTGAAAGACATAATTATATGAAGCTTCCAGAAGATACTGCCTCACTCCTTTGTCATGCTTACTTAGAACAAGGGATGCTTTGGCTGGACCAGACAATGGGAATGACAGAACACGGGACGTATTCCGATATGAAAGTTCCAAACATGGCTGCCATCCGAGCAATTTAGACACTGTTGAGAAACAATATAAAATATTGCTGAAATTGACATGATTACTTTACAATGAGAATATGTTGCTGATTTCCAAATACCCTCTGAGCTGAAGGTAGGAGCTTGGTATACATTTCACATGTTGCTAACGGAACATGTAAAGCACTTCCTTGCAGTATGTAAGGTGTATAAACTCACAGAATGGAATTTTACATGTGATAGTTTACCTCAATTTCCCTTTTCACCCCTTTTTGTACATCTTTTATATCATAATTATTATTTTTCTGGAATGCTGCCTCTTTACCCTGTACTTATATTGGACTTGTTTTTTATGGAGCTAGATGTGGGGCCTTTCTGGCAATTTTTGGTGCCCCCTTTCGACTTTCTCTCTGGGTATCATTATGGAAATTACACATATATTAATGAGCAAATGATGGTCAGCATAACCATGTTCTCTTCGTGTTTTGTGTCTACCAAAGCTAATTCCTCAAGCTCACCAAAAAATAACCAATCTCGGACGCTGACGTTTCCGAATCTGAGGACTGGGAAAAGTCTTTGGAGGTGTATTCTTTAAATATAAATTCTCCAGCCTATAACCCATGTCTCATAAAACATTATAATGGTGGCCCAGTGGAGAACTCACCTTCTTCACTCATACAGGACTTCCTTTCAATTTGATCCAACGGTTTGGTTATTTTTTCTAGTCCACCGACTGTAACCATATATAACTGGGAGCTGGAACCAGAATGAAATTGTTTCTTTAAAAACTCAATTCTATATGATGGCATATGAATATAAATTATTATAATATAATGTAATTTGGTTTATGATTATAAGCAACTCTGTTGAATTTTGATGCTATAGAATGAATATCTTACTGCACGCTGTAGGAACTCTCAAGGCCTGCGGACTAAATAAATGAAGCACAGTATTAAACCTAATAATCTGCCACTAACTAGTTGAAATATGATTGTACAAAAATATAGATAGAACAATAAAGATAATTTAGGGAAAAGAAACTAAATACATACATACATACATACATACATACATGATTCTGTATTAAAATGAGGGAGAGCTTTGCACCCTGGGAAGTAGCCATGTATAGATACAGTAAGTCAGTTATAAGTAATTATAAAATTACTGTAAAAAGTTACTATAAAAATATATTTAAAAGAGCACAGGGTAGGTCCCGTATTTTCTAGTAACGGGCTTGCCGGTTTAAAACATATATGTCAGACTTTATTATTCCAAGTAGCAGAGAATCGTACCTGAAATCAAATATCTCCACAGATTCCTCTGGAGTGTTAAGAACAACTTTAAGGTCTTGTCCATGCTTCACTTGGATCCCACCATCCAAGCTGGTCGTTACTTTTAATCCAGTTATCCATTTCAGTCCAATATTCCCTAATGTGCCCACAACTCCCATTTGGGCCGAAAGCTGAAGTAACATACTACCAACGAAAACAAAATTGCATTATTTGCAATAAAGTATTTGCTTTCATGGTTTATATTGCATTTCAATACAATTATACTGCCATAAATAAGATGGGTTGTAGTTATAGTAGTATTACAGTTTTGCCTTGATTTGCCCCCTATTTTATGCAGATAGATTTATTTTTATGAACGCAAATAACTATATTAAAACAGAAACAAATATCTTGCAAGCAGGTAAGAGATTAAAGGCTCATGCAGCATAAATATTACTTTAATAGATTCTGGAATAGTAGGAGACCTGTGTCCAGTAATCCCTACCTTGGCTTGATGTACCCATTGATGAAAAAGTTTGCTTGTTGCTTCGAATCTAGAGTGCCTTTGATCTTTATGTTGCTGGATGCTGTTGCATTAAGAGAAAGTTGAACTGGAAATCCAGAAAGAGCTGGAAAAGTTATCGCTTCTGTTGCCAAACTAAGTCTCTTATGATACTGAAATTCTTGCCCCTATAACAAAAAATAAAATGTACCTCTTATACAAGCTTAATATTCACTGTGAATAACATACTCTAAATCTAGATTGTTGGAATTCCAGAATTATGATTCTGGCCCATTAAGCAGCAGTGCGCTGGGCATCCACTTCAAGCTTTATGGGAGAGTGGCTGCCGCCAAACCAGATCTTCTGCAGTAGGCATAGTCCTAATCTGTACATTTCTGGCAGTACCACCTACTGGACCTAATATGCAAACTATGTATCTCATCTTAATGGTTAATAGATAACGCAATGAAGAATGCTACCATTATGCTAAAAAACCAACAGCAACCTGTAGTGCTTCTTATATCAAACATATTTCTCTAATGACCTTTATGTGTCCTGTCGGTTGCAAAATCACTTTCATTATTGTAATAATAACACTTTTGTATTGTTTAAGCAGATGCATAGGAAGAAAAAAATATTTCTATTATTTATTATTTTTTTACCTTGAGAAGTTTTACTGCCATCCCAGCCATACTCAATGAATATTGTTTCATTTTAGCTCTAAAGCCCTCGCAATCCATAAAGCTTAGCTCATTCCCAAAGATCTTCATGCTCAGTCCGCACTGAAGTTCTCGGTTTTTCTTCATTCCTTTCTTAAACTAAAAAATGTAATGAAAATGTTAATGAAAAGTAAAAATAAACCAATAGCCCATTATTTAAAATATGTGCCATAGATCATTATCAAATAGCATTTAATGTTAAAAGTAATGTTCTTATTTGTCTATCGGGATTATTTTATTTAAATGAAAAATGTACTCAGGTAAACCAGTAAACATTTCTTAATCATATTTAAAGTTTAAAAAAGTGAACTCTTTATTTGATTACCATGGCAACTAAATCTCTGCATAGAAAATAACACAATTCATACTATAAAAAAAACATGCAAATGAGAGCCCCTGAGCTCAATGTTAGATCAAAAAGATAATTATCAAGGCAATTCATGTCTTTTTTCCCTTTCTCCTTCATATTTGAAGATTTATATCAGATTCTCCCCAGTTTTCTTGCAAAATCAGCCTTGTATTATGTGCTCTAAAATAACACACGTTTGTGAATTAAATAATATCAAAAAACAGCCTAATTTGCCCAACAATGGTTTAAGGAATAAAACCTCAATAGTGTATTTTTTTACAAATTAAATAATTTAATTGGATAGCTGCCTTAATGCTCAGAAGTATGTTATTATTTTATGCAGGAATGGAAAGCTTGTACAGCTAACAGGGTGTTTATGTTATCCGTGCCCCACACTGAGTTAAAATGTGTTTGCGTTGGATAAGGATCTAATGTTGTTTTACCTTCTGGTGCAACTCGTTCAGTTTGTTATACTTTCCACTCTGGCAGCTGTACTTGTCTTTTTTCATCTTTTGTGGATCGGGTTCATTTTCAGTAGACCCCCCGTGGCTATATCTCGTAGATGTGTGTTTCCAGTCATCTGCTGCTGTGATGGTCTCCACAGGAGAGTCAAACTGTTTGTCTTCTTCACCCTTAGCTGCAAACATCTCATTCAAAGTAGAAGCAGGACGTCCAAAAACGGTCTTGAGAAGGTCTTCTGCGTTTTCTAACTGTATGCCAAGCTTGTAGAAATGAAAGATAAGCGGTCAGCGCTGAATTGTTTACACAGATGGCAGCCACGGTGTTTACCATTGGAAGAACTCACCTCTAGTACATTAATTGCTCTGCCCATTGTGTGTATCGTAAGATTGGCCATTGCAGAACGAGGAATGAAGGACGATGGTGTGAATATTAAAGAGCTTTCTACATTAGCGCCCACCGATTCTAAAGACAAAAAAATAATGAAAATTAATATATTTACCGGTAATATAGGAATTGTGAACTATTTTAATACGTATTAAACACATTTTTTAGTGTTCTAGAAGAGGCAACTATACACTTAACCTTCATGTACATTTTCAAGTTCTTTTTCTAAATGACTGTTGGAGCCAGGGGCAAGTTGGTCTGTGGGGATGCAATTGCCCCCGAGATGTTCCAAACTCCTCAATCAAGGCTGGTCCAACTTGAGCCATCACACTAATGGAGGCGATAGGTCAGTGGGGTCATGAAACATTATGTGACCCACAGTAGTAGCACGTCTGCTCTAAGTAAGAGAGAGCAAATGAGTAGGGGGGCACTTGTCCTTATCTGCCCTTAATGCAAAAGATGTCAGCCTTTCTCTGTTCAGACTCTATGATCTGTCACTTGTCACATTGGGTTTTCCTTTTCATGTTGATGTTTTTTTTTCATGTTGATGTCATGAATACATGTATTAGATTTCCTAGAATAACATATACTAATATGTTACCTGAATGAAGCGTGGCATCTGAATATGTGGAGTACTTCCAGGATTCACCCTCAAAGTCCTTGCTTAAGATATCGCTAGGGAGAGCTTCTGCGATGTCCTGTTTGAGAGGGTCATCTGTCTCCAACAGTTGTGACAAGTGGCTCCAAACAAAGGACCCCACTGAAATGTAATAAACAAACCTGGGTAAGAAACTGTATGAAATACTGTTATTTATCCTCATATAAACTACCTTAATCAAAGTCAATTAAGATGTAATAAAAGCAGTTACTTGCAGCAACAGGTAGAAATCTTAAGAGGGCAGATGCTGAGGACATAAATTGTTCTTGCATTTAATCCCCATCCTAAAAGTGTGCTCTGTCTGAATAAATCAATTTACTAATGCCTCATGCTATTCTGGTTCTAGAGGCCAACATGGAAGGCTGCCAGCTACTTCTTAAGATAGTTTGTGTCCCTTTTTCCTTGAGAATACAGTTTTGAGTTAAAACAATCAGGTGTATCAGCTAATTACATAAACTAAGTGGTATTCTAATCATTCATTCGCATGGCACATATAGTGTCAGGGTAACATCACATGCCTGATGCCTGCAGACAGCTTTTTAGGGTCACGTCTGGTACAGGGCATGAACCTGGGACCTCACTGCTGCTATAAGTATGGCTTTAGTTCCACCTGCCACTTGCCACGCTGTGCTGCTGACCCGCTTTATTGCAGTTAACTACCTGCTCTCCACACCTGCAGCCACTGAGCACTGATCCCCTGAGCCTGCTTAGTAGGGTATTAACACCTGCCTCTGTCCTGTATTCCTTGCTCAGGGATAGTTTGCATGTTGCCTGTTTACCAGGTAACAAACCTGTGCAGCCTGTCCCTGAATCTGGACCTTCTGACTACACTTCTGGTTTATCCTCCTGTACTGTGCCTCTGGGCCTGGCTCTGTGTGGACCCATATTGTTGATGTGATTCACTAAGGTTGTGGTTTTGTGTGTGCATTCCCTGCAACTAGACTCCGCTAGTAGGCCTTGTGTGGGGTCTTGACACATAGTCTCTGTTGCTAGATGCTTCATATTTATGCACATTTTCCATATCTTTCGACTTAAAATAGTAACCCATGATTTTTTTTTCTTGAAATGAGCAAACTTATTCAATGATTAGAAATGTGCTTCTAGTCACATCTACTATCGGTGACTACCACTCAAAAAATCAAGTTGAAAAAATCAGAGCATCAGAATCTATTCTAAAAGTTGGAAGAACAAGGTGAAAACTGTGTAGAACATAGCAGAGTATGGTCTCCTAACATAGTAGAGTTAGCAGAGTATGCCTCTCCTAACATAAACAGAAGGGAAAAACGTGTCATCCTGGTGGAGCCTGGCTTATGAAGCATATCAAAGCCTACTTGTGTGTCCCATGACAATTAAATATTCCTAGTAAATTTTATGACTGAGGAAAAAGTTTACTTAAGGTTTTATTTTCACCAATACTAGGAATAAGGATTTTATTACAAGAAACTCTTCTCAAAGATCGGGGGATCATCAGGTTACTGTCCCAGTCCGATGGGCAAACTTATGGGTGGATTCTGTTGAATTTGCAAGTGGAAGAAAACACTTGGCTGTTACATGCATTAAAGTGTATATGGTGGCTGGATGTCCTTGGATACTTCATATTTAGCTGGCTGCTGATATAATGTTGATGACATTTTATTCCTAATAAACACCTGGCATTCCCGCAGGGAAACATTTGTATATATGAACATATAACTGTAGATCTGTTCATATATACAACGTTGCAAAAGACATAGAAGTGTCCAGTGTTCCTATTTACGTGTCAAACATTGAGCTCTCCGATGAATATATTTATCTACTGCACATACAAAAATAGGTTTCGCTAAATGGTACCTGTATCAAATAATAACTGCCGCCTATTCATCTTTATTCAGCTCCACCTAGATGACCACTGCTCTAATCTACATAAGCTAGTAGTGTTTATTTCCTACATTGGAGGGTGGTCATAAATTGTTACATAACTCCGACCGCAGCCAATAATAATGATACTAGTGCCAAGATTGTATAATAAACCGCTGCTTGGTCACATGCAATACCCAGATTTGTGAAGTGAGCCATTCTACATGTGTGGCCCACAACCACCATCATGTCTACTTACATGTGCTAAAGACACTAGGCATAATACCCCCAAAGTCTCAGTGTTGGATATGGCCCTTGCTTTTAAAAACGTAAGAGTTTAGTAATTCTTTCCACGTTAAGGCAGAGCCTTTTAAAAAGTAAATTAAAAAAGGCTGCCATTACAAAAAGAACTCCATTTATTCATTAGAACACACTTGGCCAGTTGAGGAGCAAAAGTCAGCTTAAGCTATCATAATGTATTTTGATTCATATTCCAACAACGTTAGTTAAATCGTATGTCCTTGGAAAGGATGGCAGTTGTCACTTTGTGTATTTTCTGATTATATTATTTTTATGGGGGGATTTTTGTTGTTGTTGTTGTTGAAAAGTCTGAAATTGACCTTATAAAGAAGTGTTATGACGTGTGAGTGATGAGACGTTGCACTCCAAACATAATGTTGATGACTTCTTAAATTATTTTGGTGCTACAAGATGGGTTAGAAATGATCTTGCTTAATCAGTCTTTTCATTCCTGTGCCCTGAAAAATGTAAAGGCTAACACTTAGTTAACATCTGCTTTAGTAATGTTCTTTTAAATGTAGTGCAAACATCAGCCCCCCTGCCCCCACCAACAATAAATACATTAAAATAAAATATTTTTTAGTATGTTTGTGCAGAAGAGAGTGGACTTAGCATTTAGCATTAGAATTTTGTTTTTTCAAATCACAATACACTTAACTGCTGCAGGCGAGGGAATGCAAGTTATGAATGATGTTTTGCAAGTGCTAATGCACGTTGGCTTTAGTGAGTTTTTCAAGTAGGACTCCTGCACACTTTTTGACAACTCACAAGCAGTTTAGTGAATGGACTTAAATATCTTCTAAAGGCCTCCTCTTAAAGTGGTATACATTTTTTATACATACAGTATATATAAAATATTATTAGTGTTGTGGAGTATTATAATGTATAATTTATTTTATAAAAAAAATAGATAAAAAGCTTACCTTTTCTGTTTTAAAATTTTTAACAGGCAGAGACTTAAAAATAAACACTAAAATAGTTTAGCAAAAATGTTAAAATGGATTTTTTTTGCATATCTATTATAATGTTCTCAGTGGCTAAAGTTCTCCCCCAAGTGCTCAAACAGTTAACTGCTTCTCTGAACGTTCTGTAAAACGTATTTCTTACTTTATAACAATTCTCCGTGGACATTAGCTCACCTTGCGTTGATTTCTCAAGTTTTAGTGTATGTTGCACCGTCTGGAAAAGTTCTTGGCTGGGGCATTTCATTGCTGTGTAATAAGAAGCAATCCTTATTTCTGCGCTTTCTTCTGCGTCTTGATACAGCTGGATTAATGCTGTGCGCTGCAGAAAGACAGTGGTCATATACAGTGTCATATTTTACATGCAAACTTTCCACACTTTTGGGAAAAAAATGCATCAACACTCCAAGAAACTTCCAATAAGAAAAGAACCATATAAGCCCCATAAGAAAAAAAATTATAAGAAAAATATAAAAATAAAATATATAATATTATTATTTTATTATTTTAATTTGCTAATTGTGACATTACAATGCTCATTTGATTTATATATATATATATGTGTATATATATATATATATATATATATATATATATATATATATATATATATATAATCAGATGAGCATTGTAATGTCACGATTATCAAATTATAAGCAATAAAGCTAATACTGAATGTATTATTAACATTCTACTACTAGAGGTAGTAGATGAGATGAATGTGACTCCAGGTCAGCCAGTTCACAATGAATTGTAGACCATGGGAATCACTTTCCCTTTACTGATGAATAAGGAGACAGACAGCTATTATTGGGTCAACTATTATATGAATTAAGCCTCCCAATTTCCATTCAACTAGACCCTGCCCTTTATGGTGGCAAATCGATTAATCATTCACCTAAATAGGGATTCCAAGCAGCTGAGCTTTAAAAAGTATTGCACATGAATTTGCACGATAAAGACTAGATTTAACTCAGAGCTCAGTTACTTTTGGAGCAACTTGTTTATTTATCCTTCTTGGAAATGTTCAGATCACTTCCAACTGTGAAGGACTTCAGTGAATGAAAGGATTTTAGAAGGTCCACAGAGGCACGTGGTGATTGCCTGCTGGAGTCTTCTTTCTTCTTATATGTTCAGTTGTTGGGGTAACATTCTTTGATGTGCATGGTAACTAGTTAACCAATTCTATGCACGACATGGTACAGATATAAATACACTGCTGATTGTCAATAATTAACTTTTTAGGTGTGTCAATGATTTAGACTCAATATATCTTATTCCCTAAAATCACTATTTACTTGTCTTGTAAAGCGACACTCATTAAGAGTACTTTAATATGCATTTTTCTATAGTGGGGGTGTCAGGAACATTAAAACTGTTAGACTGCAATCTTAATCTAATTATTAAACTACACATTAGCTGACCCTATTTTATGACACAGGGCATAGTAGGCTTCACATTGGTTGCCTTACTTTAAAAGCTGAAGAGCACCTTTGCAGGATGGAATATCTACTTGACGTGGCATAAGTTGCTGATATGAGCCGGTTTACAAGTGGCACATATTATGCCAGTACATCAGTACATTACAATGGGATAATCAGACATATCCCCACATATCCTAAGTAGTAAACATCATGGTAGCTGAAAATAAGCAGTAAGCCATCAAGTGAAAGAAGCCAACTGTGCCAGCATGCAGTCAGACAGGCAGCCCTCAATTCGGCACTTATTTCTTTTACAAGGAGGATTGGGTTCCCTGGTGTACCTCTGCTCAACGGGCCAGTTGAAGTGGTCTTCCTTGTAAGAAGGTTTTTGCCTTGCCAGCTCAGTCTCCAAAGCATATATAGCCCATTGTGTCCATCTGGAGACCCAGCGTATGGCATCATGACTTTGGATTTAGTACTGATGAAGCATGACATTAGGAGACCCTTCTCACAATTACTCTAATGAAGATCAAGGGGGGCAACTTCCATAAATACACCACTGCAATAGAGCACTTGTGTTTGTGGTTTTGTATGCCAATATATGCTGTTTGTGAGATAAATCATTATATATCAGTAGGTTTATTCATTAATGTAGGAGATTGCAGTCAATTTCACTTGCAGAAAAAGCTTGGTTGGTCCTGTAAAATACATAGTTAATTTCTTATGTCTTTCATTATATGCCATGCCATCATTAAAATAGTGGGCTTTAAACCCTTGACATGGTATGTCATGATAAAATCCATTTATTATATTTATCCGCTGCAAAGAACCTGGGGGGCTGCCTAACACTCAAGGAAGTTTGTGGGTAGCGATACTGAACTCCCATGTTTGAAGTCTCTCATAGAAGATGTGAGACTTTGTGTAAAAATGGAAGCCTCAAGCTTACACTAAAAGTGAAGGCTTGAATCTTGGGGCAGAGTATGCGACTACCTGTAAATAGTGAAAAAAATCCATCAGTACATTGAGCAGGCGAAATGCGGATGATCTATTGTTAGATCAGCTGGCCAGCATGCAGAACAATGTCTGATCCCTGCTAATCTGTATTATCTAAACCAAGAATGTTTATATGAGAAAAAAAAGAGAGAATCTTTGATGAATTAGTATAAAATATCCTCAAAGAGAAACATACAAAAAAAGATCAAAGGGTGGCCAGAGACCAGACAGCCTTCACACCCAGAACGTCTCTGATGGGGTCATTTGCAGTTATAACAATGTAAAAGAAAGCAGAAACATGCAACTCCAACAAAGTGGGACATCAGAATTTTACAAAAAGGCAGGGGCACTTCAATACCTGCTTTATTTTTAGATGTTAATTAGACAGTATTGGTACTTGTCTGGAGAAGTATGGAAATCCCTGTAAAATACTTACATTAGCTGAGCAAGGTATCCGTCTGAATGCTTCGACCGCTGCTACTCTTGTTGAAGTAGGGTTACTTTTCAAGAAAGCACAAGATGCCAGCGTTGGGATCAGTGGTGCAGCAGCCACTCCAGCATTTCCAATAGCTTTCAAAACAAGATGTACCTGGACATAATAATTATGGATGTATTTGCTTATGTTTGTGTATGTATATGTACAAAAAGGGCAGCACAGCTGCACCTTACCAGTTTAATCAGAATGATAAACACAAGATAATTTTCCCAGGGTAACATACAATTAAAAAGTTGCCCCGCAAGAAAAGAACATATTACATTGACATGCCATAAGAAAAAATAGGAAATTACAAATGTGTGCTCTATTTGGACAATAACACCATCACTATATGCTACATCAGGTGTAGTCGGTAGCAAGATGCTTGTTCCCAACAATCCCAGACATCAAAAAACCTGTCTCCTTACACTACACACTGTGTTTTTTTAATGCCAATTAAGCTCAGGGTTACAGACTGCCCTCCTCCCGCATTATTAACAAGGCCATTTTGGCTGTAGATGCAAGGTTTGAGGTAGGACCTAGGGTGGCCGGAGCAGCAACCTCATAAGTATACCATTGACTACATTTCAGTGCAAATGCATTCACCCAGACATATCACAAGATGGTTTGGATAACTGCGCTACTGTATATATATATATATTTAAATGGTTTAGAACACAATTGGTACTTGCAGATACATTATTATTTATTACCTTTTGGATTTCCGCGAGCTCCAGTGCAGTACAATTTTCTCCTAGATGCTTTTGTAAAGTCGTCATTATAACAAAGACTTCAGGAATCTCATGGCACATTTTAACATCCAAGCAAAAGTGATGAACCAAGGCTGTGATCGCCAAGTAGACACTCTGACCTGCTTCCGCCTCATGTAACAGGGACTGAGGAATCACAGACAAAGTTTTACTGTAAGCTAAGTATAGACATGTATGAACAATTTATTTGTCGTAACTGGTCGTACTGTACCTGGTACTATAGACATCTTCTATGTTTCTGGCAGACATAGACACATATAGATATTGTAGTTTTGTAATTATTGATTATTTAGGTTTGCTTTATGTATATGACACATTGCAGGGTATAATAACAACATTTCTTACAGTGAGAGAACCGAGCATCCCAGCTGTTGGCTCAGGAATGAAGGCAAGCGACCACAGGAAAGCCTCAGTTTGCTCATCTTCCAGCTCCTTGGAAAGCAAAATCTCTTTCATTAAATTCACGCAAGCCTCTGTTCCACATGATGGAAGGGCATCTAGTAACGGTTGCCTGTATTAAACGTAGAAAAATATGTTATTTCCACAGATTTTGTGAGAAAACATATCAGAGTTGACTTTAAAAAACTATTTACTCATAAAAAGAAATCTAAGAATATAAAATCACATAAAAAATGCAGTGACTTGCAATATGTGAGGGCAATATGGCGGTGCTTGCAAGCATCGTCATTTCGGTGGAAGTTCCCAGCAGGTTATGTCCATGGAGATGCCGACAAAGATAGAAGAGAGAAGGGAAGAGAAGGGAGAAGATAGACAATGAAGAAGATGCGGAAGTGGTCGGTAGAAGCGATCGTCAGAGAAAGTAGGGAAACGTTTTTGGAAAGCATGAGAGAGAGTGAACGAGAGTGTGAGAGAGTGAGTGTGAGAGTGAATGTGGGCATCAGGCAAGAAATTTTGTTCCCGAATCAAAAATGCCCCAGAATTTTCAGCCAAATGGAATGGGCAGGAAACAAAATGAATTGTCAGAAATTGAATGGGCCTCCCCATACACACATACGTATTCACACTTGCCCATTCAGAAGCACACTTACTTGCCCTTACACAGATACATTTGCTCTAACATACATCTTAGTGTGGGCACTGGTCATAGAAAAAGGAAAGACAGGGTTCTAAGAATAATATCCCATAAAAATGTAATTACTTTTATATCTCATTTACCCAGACAGAGACTAAGATCTATAAATACCATCTATAAATACTTAAAATATCAGTCTAGTCCCCTGTTTTTTGGTTTTTAATGGAAGTCAATTTTCTCCGGATTCTAGTTCCTTTTTTATTCCATGCAAATTGGAGCATTTAGTGTTTAGTTATTAGAAATTAGAAAATAAAACGCCTGTCTCGTTTAAGTTATCCCTGGCTACTTCTACTGAAACAAGGAAGCATTTGTATAAAGAAAATCTTGCCCATGATCAGTGACAATAACAAAAATTGTTGTTCAGATATCATAGAAATTATTGGCTGATGTTACTTAAATTACTTTTAATGCCAGCTAAGCTCCCATTAAGTAGAATGGGAGTTCTACCAAGCATGTGCAAGAAGCATACTGTGGTATGAGCCCTGATTTCAGTAAGCCAGCCAAGGGGAGGAGATAAACGAGAAAAAAGAACTTTCGATAACTTTCAAGATAAACTTCTTTAAAAATAGAAGTAAAAACAAAAGGCCAAGGAATCATATGCTTTAGCCTTTCTCGGAGAGACAACATTCTTCCCACAGCTATTCTGTCTGCTGCGAACCATAATGGAATGTATTATATACCAGGGAATCCTCTGTAATAGATGTCAATCAGGAGTCAGACAGCCAAGCTTCAAACAGGTGCATTTTATCATTTGACAAGGGGGATTCAGACAGTGAGACTAAATTTGCATGTAAATAAAAGCAGTCGCTCACAACTAATTATTCAAGCTACAAGAGTCGTTCCCTTGGGAGACAACCGGTTCACTCCAAAGATTAACATTTGCAAGGAGCCGATCAAAAGACCCGAGATTGGGCTAGAGCGTTGGGTTATACATATAAAAAAAAAATGCATCTTCATGATTTTTCCAAACCCTAGAGTTTTGAAGCACATGATACCTAACACAAATTGGTAATGATTTGTACAGATTAAATAAACAATCTGTACGGAATCAAAAGTTGTTAGGGTCATGACATTATTGAGCCATTTGGCTGGACCTAATGGCGCCAGCTCTCTGCTGACTTTACATGTAAACCAGTTGGGCAACCATACTCAGTGTACAGGCTTTGCATGAGCTTTCGTCGCCATAACAATTGTGCTGACAAATACATTTAATGATGCTAAAACCTTTGTAGATGACAGGTCCAGTTTAAAGACAAATGGAATTTGAGATTAAATATGGATGAAAATGTAGTCAACGGTCATACCTTTCATTGGACCACTAAGAGAATGCAACATAAAGTCACATTAGCTTTCCTGAGCTAAGAGGTTTCTTCGACCTTTCTCTATATTTACATATATGAAGGTATACTGATGTGTTTGCAATGTGGTTATAATATACAATAATAAAGTCCCATTTTGAAAATGTTCACATATATTTTTTTTCTTTTTTTATGTTTTCATATAACGATTCAGTTTTAGGTAGGCATTTTTGTTTTTAAGAAATTATTTAACCTGTCCCTGTATGAGCCTTAGCATCCCTACCAGGAGAGACACAATACTCCAATACTTACCAGTTATCTCTGCACTTGAAGGAAGACCTTTGCCAAAGTCTCAGAAGTGCATCTGCAGAAAGAAGTCTCAACTCAAACACCAGATTCATGAAATGGTCTGCAGTCTAGAGAGTAAGAGAAAAAAAAAACACATGAGCCTTTCTTACAAAATTCAGAATGTACCAGCAGTAACTCTTCTTTCATCTTTTATACCCGGTAAGAGGTCAAACTATAAGCCCACTGTGTCAGCTCAAGCACATTTTTTTCAAGAGGTATCTTTTTCGTGACCCCACACAATGACCCCGCTACTTAAAAGGGGCTTTAACTGCTGGAACTAAATGCATTGCTCTGTTCGGATTTAATAGACAAAGACTTTAGTTCACCCCTTGCTTCTTTTAATACGGCTAGCTGTAAAACATTTTATTGACTATTGGAAACTGGAAATCTTAGAGAACCCTTTGCATTTTAATACTCATTTTGAAGTCCCATGCACACCTTTTTGCTAGTCAAGAAAACACCGGTGGTCTTAGAGCTGGTGTAAATCATGTAATAAATAAACAGGATTCTAATTTTCAGGTATATAATCACAGAAGCATATATCCCATACCAAACAACATAGCTAAACATATCTTTTATCCCAATGTTATTAGGTAGATGAAACCATTCCTTATCGCAATACAACATCTCATACAAATTGAATTCTGTTGCGCAATCCCTCTCTGCATGCTGTAGTTTTCTAAATCGAAATAAGATGTGTATTTTTTTTTAAGAGAAATAACGATTTCCTGTAAAGCTTCCAAAAATATCCAAAATGTGGGTGTTAAGTGTTGCCAACACTTCACATTCTACTAGAAAGCTTCCAAGTCGATGCCAGCACGACTTAATTAAATGGAAACTGGAATATGGGTAGAAGTTACAATGCCCCTCTTCTTTCATGGATGCTTGCAGGTCGACCACAAATAAGGTGCACTTGACATAAGGTGCCAGAATTTTATCTGTGGCATGCTGCTGAACTGCTGACCCTGTTCCCTTTGCCTGTGTTTATTTGTGCAGGCAACCCACATCTGAATATCAAAGTACGGTACGACTGATATGAAGGAAGGTTCAATTACGCCGTAGCTGACCATACAGTTCGCATTCAGCTTTCTTAGTTCTCTGTAATAATGTGAAGCTTTGTGTTGCCTGTATCCAAAGACCTATTTTCAAGATATTCTGGAGGAAATGCCAGCTAGTCTTAGAGCAATACATGGTTTTCCATGTTTGCTTGACTCTAATTCCTATCATTCATGCCACATTTTGACAGACATTTAGTAAATAGCATATGCAGGTCCACTCAGTGCCTTTCTTTGAATCATTTTTCGGTTTGTGTCCCTAAGGTGACTGAAGACTACGGAGCTTAAGTTATTTCTTAATGCTGTAGACGTAGAGACGAGGTGGGAACCTTATTGCAAATGTGGTGGAGTTGACAAATAAGGCCGCACTGGGAGCAGATACACTATTGGGGAATTGATGGACAACCTGACAAACCTCAGCCCCCCATGCAAACACTCAAAGGAACCTCTTAGCTATCATGTTTATTTAAGTGCATGGGAAGACTGGAGTGTCCCTTTAAGATGAAGCATTAATATATCCTTCAATACTACAGTAATCGAAAGTTTAAATTCCAATGTGGCTATTTATTGAATAATTACAACATGAACTAACAATAATGTAATTATTTGGCAGGTAGACCATGGTCCCAATTGTGTTACTTGCTCCTTTTATTGACCTTCTGCATCTGGTTTTAGTTTGTACATTATACATGCATCATCTTTGCCAAATGTGTGTTTGTCTTCTATTAACATATAGCTTGTTCCACGTTAGAAAGAAAAGAGCAGTTGTCCGTGTGACTTTGAGTTAAACAATGCTCAGACAAATTGGTGAGCTCCCGGAACATGATATCTCCTAGACAACTAAAGAACGTTGGGGACAATCCACCCTCTTAGGTTCCAGCCGGGTGGGTGGAGAGGGAGAGCTGTCAAATGTCTACCGTGATTAGCTTTTGATTCATGGATAAGGCATCAGTATAAGACAGCAAGAATTTGGCAAAAGACCTTCGGTCTGTATGTATTCAGACTCTTTATACTTTGAATCAATAGGACAGGCTAAAGTTTGGGGTCTCAGACTCCCAATAAGATTGCCATCTACCCAGACGTCCTATAAATATATATATAGCTCAAAGGTCGCTTAGATATGTCCTTGTTGGTGGAAGAAAAGCAAAGTTTGCTCATTAAAATAATACCAAATTGATAAAAAATACCGTGTAGACGTTGTTTATGTTGTAAATGACTATTGAAGCTGGAAATATATGGAATATTTTCATAGGCGTACAGAGGCCCTTTATCAGCAACCACCACTGTGGTTCCAATGGCACGTTGTGTTCACTAATCCAAGTTTAAGTTTAAAAGACTAATTGATTATTAGAAAACCCTTTTGCTAGAAATTTCCTTGTTTTTCATGAAAACAGCTAAGTGACCCCAAGCTTTTCCACCTCCATAGACAAACATTGGCAGTAGAAGAACTGGAGCTGTGGGCAAAACATGTCTGGATTATATAATTTAAGATACATATAACCTCACATCTGTAAAGACGGAACACTACCTTTAAAACAGTTGGCTTATAACATAACTTCTGTAATCCTGAAGGTACCTTAGTAAGCGTTTAAAAAATGCATTCCAGTGCCTAAGGCTGTGTCGGCCAGTTGCTGGAATTAATGAATTCGCCCCAGTGTTTACCAGGGTGGCCTTCTAATGTCCATCACTAGTCTTCATGTTTTTTTACGATATCATCAAACTATTTCATCTGACGGCTACTATACACTTATAAAAATGTTTGGCATACTTGTTGAACAGCGTAAGCATCGAGAACACTGCTGCCGGTCTATGAATGAATGCACTGATTTGCAATACACATCCTTCTCATTCATCAGAACATGAGAAAGTAGAAGCTTCGCAGGCACTCAGACTTCCCACACCCTCACAATAGCTTCCAGTTATGCGGTTGTCGGTTTAACATCAACCAAATACCACGTTTAAGGAATACGGTTAACGTAAGGAATACCACATAACCCACAAATGCTACAGGATGTTTTAAAAATGTAGACGGCATCACAAAGACAAGGTTTACTTAAAATCGACATAAGCTTCCTTGACACATTTACGTGTTTAGAAAACCACTAGTGTACCGAATCACTGACCTAGATTGTACTAGAGAAACTTGGCCGTCATTTGGCTTACTATGCATTGAGACACTTGTTTATGAGTAACAGATGATTCTTAATTCTATCAGTACTGCCGTTAATTTTATATATTAAACTATGTTTATACAAGCCCTGGGGGGCCCTGGTACTTTGTTGGATAATCAGTCTGCTACAACATCATCGGCCACACAGCATCAGTAGCCGCAGTGTCTCGGCTACTGTAGACAGGGCCAGGAGCCCAATTAGGTAATGTAACTTGACCCTGCAGTACTAATGTCACAGCTACCACTGCATGACAAGAAAGCTGGAGCCCGGACCCTGACAGGTGAGTGTGTGTGAATGAATGTTAGCATTTTTACCGTAGGAGGCAGACGCCATGTGTTTTGGGAACCTGGAGGCCAAGGATCAAATATGAATTTCAACAGGGAGAAAATGGGCAGACAGAGGAGGTTGAATTGAATCAGCCAAGGAATGTTATGTTTAATATTACATTGTTATCTAGCCCTGTTTATAGTACCTCGCTGTTCATGTTTAGAGCCATGCAGAGATTTCTGATAGTTTCAGACACGTCTTCTTCTCTTTTCATGTGCGCCGAGCTGTTTTCTTTCTCAAACATGAGGCTTGTGACGTAGATATCGCCTGTCATTTCTGAAAAGAACAGACGCAACTATCGTTATCATAATCCAGGTCAAAGGAGTTGAAGTCCACAAGAACTCGTTTGTCCTTTTGTAATAAAAATATTAGTTATTTAAATGTATTTGTGTGTACTTTATAAAAAATATATGGAGGAGAGGGGTTTGAAAGGGGGAGTAGCACCTGTGTTGTCACGATATCTAAACACTGTGTGTTAGCAGTGATCAGATCATTGTTTCTGCATGCCGGCAAGTTGATCCAACAAACAATAAGCTGCTAGGATATAGAAATCAGTATTTTTATATAGACCATAGAAACTGTAAAGAAATGTGTACAAAAAATGCAAGACTTCCTGTGGGGGGGCAAGAATTAGTGTTGATGATAAGCTTGGCAGCCTTATTACACCACAGAAAGCTTTTTTTCTGACTAGAGGACTTGGAGTGCCACCAGGCATGAAATATGCAGTTGGCCTACTGGGTCCACTTGACCAACTATGTGTCACATGAGGTGGCCGGCAATCAGTTGATAACATCTTTTAGAAAGAAATATTACTGTATTGTTGTATTCACAGACATTTTGAATGCAGGAGGCAATATTACCTTTGTTATTGGACTTGACTTCTTTTTTCAAAAATCTGACGGCAGTTTGAGTGTGTGTCTTCGCACCATTCCCTTCTCTCGAAAATAGTGTGACGAGGTGAGATTCATTGCACGTTGCCTCTGCCAGTATGTCCTCCTTATAAGTCTGTATGCATTCCAGTTCAGAATTCAGGATTTGCTATACGAGAGGATACAGAAACAACAGGTGAGGAGGGCCCTGCGAATAAACCCCGAAGGGTGTCCCAAATGTAAATCTGGCTGTACATGGTTGCAGGAAATTGGCGCTACGCTATTTTGACCCACAGCACAGATGTACTTAGACCACATGAATCATACATTTCCAAAGTGTTATAAAAATCAGCCCAGATGATATGTTGTGCTAAGATAAAAATTAGTACTTTGCTTCCACCATGCAGTAGACACATTGAAAACTTCTGATATTCAAGAGTCAAATGAGAAAAATTTCTGAAAACAACTCCAAATCTGACAAGAATTTAGTTCCCGCAGAAGCCTTCAGAGCAATGCTGAATAATTTATAAGAAGAAAAAGTTTTAAGAGATTGGCGAATATAATGCATTTAAGGGGAATAAGCTTCTCATATATTTGGGCAGCTTTGGAAACATAAAATCAGATTGAGAATAATTATTTATTTTTTTTTAAAGTTAAACAATAATGATAAATATATTGTGGGTGCAGTGTATATATACCGGTATAACACTTACAGTTTTATCTGGGATAGGTACTGATCGCAGAAAAGAAGAAACCAACATTCTGTTTGCACATTTATTCAATTCTTTTTTCTTCCATATAGAATCTCCTCTGATTTCATATTTTGTAGGACACCTTCCTGAAATATCCACCTGTTGAAGTTAAAAAAAAGATATCGTTTTTTTTTTAAATGGCCCATTGAAGCAAAATGGAAACCAAGAAGGAAAGCTTGTCTGGCTTAATCTTTTATCCCATTATCCCATTTTATCCCCAATCCGCATCTCACTAACAAGGCCATTTTTTCTGAGGACCATGGACATGGAAGTGGTCATTTGCGTATTCTAAGAAAATAACATTTATCTTGCTAAAATACATGGTATCTTCTTTACCACAAGATACAAGAGATTATTATTATTATTATTATTATTATATCATACATATTATCTTATTTAAGAAGGATCTCTTACCTCGTCAACAGTTCTGCCCATAGATGACGTCTTTAAGGTGCCTTGAAACACGCTCAGTATCCCGCGTTTTGCATTAAGCGCCCATGTAGGTTCTTGTTTTGTTGGACATATTTTTTGAATTTTCCCACCATGGAACGAAAACTGAAGAGGGTGTTTTTGAAGAATGTCCCTATATTCAAGCGAGTACGACTAGACAATTAGACACTGATACACAATGAATGAGTCCAACACCCGTTAAGTATTCACATTCAAGCCATATGTAAAAATGTCTGGTATTGCTCTTCTAGCTCCATTACATATGAAATGGCAGCTGCTTTTAAATTTAGGGCGATATTTTTTATGAAAGATAAAAATACTATTCAGGTTATTCTTCCTTCATGGATCATTATCAGTCACTAAATTAACTTTAGATCGCCATGAATTATGATTTCCATTCATTAGAATATTTAAATACCCATTTCTGCTCTGAAAACTATAAGTCACTAGCACTCTGGGAACATCATATAAGCCCCCTGTAGCTACTAATAGCAAACATGTGTTGATTGCTGTAGAGTTTGATAAAAAGCCTGCCTTGCGTCTTAATATCCTTAGAATTACCTTATCCTCCCTCAACACTCTGTTTGGGGTGAATATCAGCAATTTTTTTAATGCTACAATAGTGTAAGGGCAGTTTGACCTGTGGCGTAATGTCTACTGATGTCTGATATTTTTAGATCAGAGAAATACATACAAGGGAAAATACATTTAGACAGCAATTTTAAGACACCCATTGGTAGACAGTAATACAATCTTCTTTTCAGCACCTTAAATCGTGAAACTCTTTCATGGAATTTGGGCTTGAACTCACTGACGCCTTCAAGTGCACATTCTCTAACTGAAAAACAAAATTATATTAATTATTAATGAAAAGAACACAATTGTTTAGCAGCTTTATATTAGAGTGGACATAATATTTGGATTTCAGAGGAAAAAATCAACATCGCTGCCAATAAATCACAAATGATGTGGATGCTAGTTTAAAAAGGAACCTGGGACAAGCATTAAAGCAGATAGAACATTAAGGTTATTGTGGACATTATAATTAACCATCTTTCAGTTTCACTTTATTGTTACCTGAAATAATCCAAGACATCATAACCTGGTTATTACAAATACATATACAAGTATACGCAAACATACACAAAACATCTGGGTACAAAATTTGGGACATCTTCATGGGTTATAAACTCTCTTGACCGCTGAAGATCCTCGGTGTTTCAGGACATGAACTATACAAGGTAATGAAAGTGTTCTAAGGAATTCAGACTAAATCCATGTTAACACTTAACAGCTCCCAGATGTTTTGTTGGTTTGAGGTGACGGGAAGGCCACTGCAATTAGACAAATGGGCTGACTTGTTCGCAAAAACAGTTGTGAGAGTGCTAGCCTTGGGGACACCACTGCTGTCATTAAGCCAGTCAGAAATCCATTGTCTAGTGTTTGCATTCCTTATCCCTCTGCAATGACTATTTCTCGTATTTTTAGTCCGTAAGCTTTGATACTATTTTTTTGCGTCAAAGTAGGATGAGTTCTACATATTGTTCTTGAACCTTTCAATGTCAGCGATGTACTGGACAGCTGACCATACTATGTCTATTGCTCTGCACAACCTGTGCCCTCTCCTTCTGGCTTCATTCATGAATGAGCTACCTTCAATGTCTTGTCTGCTAAAGGAAGGAAGGGAGGTGGAAGATGATCCTTCTTAAATTTATGAAACTGGTCAATGTAGAAGTACACAAAATTCACTTGAAATTACACCTTGAGGATCTGAGGCTGTTTTATACACTCAGTATATTTAGGTAGGTAGACATGTTAAATTAAAGACATTGTAATTGTCAACATGATGTGTAATTCATGGACCTGGTACTGAAAAGGAAACCAGTGGTACCAACCTTTAAAAGCATTTGACAGTTTCCTATACTGTGTATTTGAACCATACATTCCAGGGAAATATTGCTACGTTCAGAAGAACTTCCTTGTAAAAATGAGCTGGTGACAGTAGAATAGCTGTAAGTATATTGGTATCCTGTTTGAAATGCCAGTTGACCAGTACCTATAAAAGATTTTTGTACAATATGAGTTGCATTTTTTAGGCATTGATTTTAAGATTTGTGACCTTAGCAAGAATTGCAGGCAATGTGAATAATACCCGCAGTACCCACAGTAGTCCCCCCAACCAATACTCATTGAAAGTCTTGTGTACTCATTTCAATTCCATTCAACATGAGTTTTACCCAAAATACATTAGTGTGGTCCAGTGATGGAAAACTCTTTCTATTCCGTACAGACTGGCAAGAGCTGGTACCATCAGGGCCTCTTGGATTTACCTGCCCCCGGGCCAAAGAGTAGCTAACATATGCACTGGCATACATATTTACACATATTCTCAATCTAACACACACCTAAACACACACATACTATTTCATGCTAAGACACATACTCACCTATTCATGCTAACACATACTTACGCATGCACACTCATGCTAACACATGCCCCCAGGCCTACCTGATTATATGTACAATGTACAAAATGGGATTGGCTTTAAAAAGCATGTGAACACTAATATTACTAATTGTGACAGTGTCTCTCATTTTTTACTGTTATAAATTTAATGCTGGTCTGTGTGACAGCTGCTAGACATCAAACATCCTTGATTGTAGATATTCAATATAACATTGGCAGGGATAAAATGCATTTAACAGCTACAATGAATCCAGATGTTCTGGATTATCTCTCGGTTTATAGGAAATTTGACAATTATTGTTTATGAGTATCAAAATTAATGATTGCAATTTCCCAGGTCATGCACTGAGAACATGGGGTATCAGTTAACTGCAATCCCTTTTATAGCCTCTTAGAAAAGATCCAGCTGGAAATAGAATTGTATTCAATACTGCAAATAAATGTCAATACAGCTGTAATTATACTTAATTATTATGCATAAACAGATGTTCCTAGCACTTTTAATTTACAGTATAATAAAAGTATAATAAAAGTGGAGATACAGTCTGTACAGTTGTATTATAAGTATAGTAGCTGATATAATATAATTTGGAAAGCAGGTTCCTACCCCATACAGCTTACAGTCTAAGTCCTGGACCTTATGATAATGGGGGCCCTTAACATTTTATTTCATAAAATACATCAATTGATGTATTTTTAGTAAACAGATGGACTTTAATGTTAATGGTTACAAGACACAATACTGGATTGTTTCTATAGACATCTCCAGAGAACTAAAAACTTGACTCGTAACTCAATTGTTTCAGCTGACAGGTGGCATCCACTCACTCCAAATATACACAGGTTGGGTCCATGTGACAACTCCAAAAATTCCTTGATGGCCACAGTTAATCATGAAAGATTTTTTCCCTATTATGTATTTTTGGATATTTCCAAGATCCTAAAATGCCAATTCATTCTAAACGTCCTTTGGATCTACATCTCACCACTTGACCTTAATCACAACTTAACGTCACAGAACGATTACAATATTTAACCAATCTATTGCAAAGGAAGTCCTATTTCTACTTTGTTTCTAACAATTGTATTACATACACTTCTTTTGTAACTGTCATAGAAACACATAAACATTGAGATAGAAATCAGTCAGCGTAGTAATCAAAAATAATTCCTATTTTGTACTTACGTGGGCATTCTGACGTGCATGGACCACCCTCTCCTAAATTCTCTGGGTTCTCTGCAAATTAAAGAAAACGGGTGAATCTCACTTTTGAATTCTAATCATTGCCTGAGATGTCATGAATAAACATGTGTTTTAAATGGCGTTCCAATGGTATATACAAATCCTATTACAGCATATAAGAGGTAGTCATCCTTACGGTGGAAATATCCAGTGTTATTAATGAGACTCTGTGGCTCTCCACAAGTAAAAACATAAGAAAATGTGGTCTACTTTACAACCATAGCATACCCCAAACATAATACACTTTACTATAATGCATATGCTTGTATATGTTTAGTAGACAGCATTTTGGCATGTTTCCTCCATGACCTCCATAGCCATCTCCCAAAGAAGAAAACTAGGATCGTTATCTGACTCCGGTTAGTATGTCTAAGAAAATGTGACATTTAAGTAAAAAAAACACATCCCACTAATGTAATGTCTTTATGGCGGGTACTTAAGAAATTGCAAATAACAGACGTATTACATGAACTACAAACTTTTTTCAATAATCAAGCGATATTTTTTTTTTTTTTTTTTGCCAGATCTCGAACAAATTTGAGTTTAATTCCCCATGCCTGCTTAGCTAATAAACAAAATAGTAAAAAATAATGCACTCAATAAATCAAATCAGATCAATAACCCCTCCGTGGTTAGGATGGAGTCCCCCTGTGACATTAAATACATTAAAACTTCTTTTTTATAGAGATTGTTATTATTGTATCAACTTGATATTTTATTTTCTAGCTAACTTATGGAGAATAGAGCTGAAAATGCATGCAGTGAAGGTTAATATGTAATGTTCACTACATTTTGGTTTTACATTATGTTTAGTAATATATTTTTTTATATATATATTTTTTTTTTTTTACTTACTTCCTAATACTCCAGCCACAACAGCACAGAGGAGAACAGCTCGCAGCTCCATGGACGCAGAATCCCCTCTTTAGTCCCACATTAACAAAGTAAAACTGGTACACTGCTGACGGAGAGCTCACAGCCAAAGCATGAATGAAACCCCTTTTCACAAAGCACAAGCTGCTTAATTTCCACCCCAATGCAGCAGGAGGGATGGGGGCTTTTAGAACAAAACAGAGCCTATCAGAACCTGCTGCAGAAGTTAAAGCCCGCACTCCCTTCCCCGGGGGAAATAAACTTCCAGCCAATCAGAAAGGAGCTCCGGCAATGTGAAAACAACAGAGCTTGCTATTCACTGTATACAGCATCCATAGAATATACTGTACATGTGAAGCCTTCTGGTATGAGGACGGGTGTTATGACTCAAAAAAAATGTAGGCTAAAAGAGACTGTGGAACTAGTACGGTAATATTAAGTGGCAGATTATAGTCGAATTAAAAGGACATGCCATCCCACTATAAAATAATGCGTATTAAAATACTTTGTAAGTACTTAAAAATACATTATTCAACTTGTAAAAAAGTTACCAGGTGGCCTTTAAGAGAAGCTCCAGCTCCAGTGCTGCTGCCCAGCTTCCTGTGTGGCTCCGTCTTTTGCACAAGTGTTGGCTTCGTAGCACTAAGCAGTCATGTGCATTAAACTGCTGAAATGTCATTTTATTAATAATAAATTCACATCCAGTTGGTTAATAATAGTTTTGTGTCGCTTCGTGTAAGAATGTGTTTATAATTATATTATGATATATTGATGAAAGTCCAGTATTTATGGGACAAAAATGAAGATAAATCTATGAACCTTATTGTTGTTGGAATGAAGGGGCCTTTTTTAGACTCCTGAGTGCTCTTGGACTTGTTTTCCTTGTATTGACACTCATGTAGAACCTGGCATTACCTTTAATACTTGAGTTCCACTAGACATTAATGTCAAAATTATAATGAGTAGGCCCCATCTAAGGTAATCAATTAGTTCTCTGAGTGTGAGAAGAACATAGAGAGGAAAGGGAAGGAAAGCAGTGCCATCTTAGCGCATGGGCACATTGGCCAGTTGTCTAGGAGCCCCACATTCTAGAGGCCCTGCAGAGGACCAACACCAGGTGCCAGCCATAATACCATATGACTGCCATCGGTAGGATGCACCCTACATTTTCCGCCTCCCTCCCCCAACGTTGGTGTCCCCTTGTCAATGTGCACAACACCCCTATCCGGGAAAGTGGAAGGGGTGTAGAGGCCGCCTACAAGCGCCCTGTAGAAAGGCAGACAACAGTTAAAGAAGAGACTTACCCATACGCATGGAAAATAGTCACAAAGTAAATAAAAGTAGATGCAGTTAGGACAAAGAACTAAGATCAAATGCAGAAAATGTTAAAGTTTTGGTAATGTGTCCATATGAAGTCCGGCGTTTGAAAGTGTAGCCTAGCGAAAGTTCCTAGATATGCCATTTTTGGTGTAGTCTAGAGGAGGGGGTACAATATGTGGAAAAGTGTGCCTATGTTTGTTCTAAGGCACAGTGTTTCGCGTATATTGTTTAGCGCAGGCTCTGGCTGATTCCACCAAACCTACTGCCAAATGGCAATGATTGTGTCTGAAGCCCCCTTTTTAGAGTGATGACATCTGGGAAGGAGCCTACACACATAATGCCAAAACCAGTACGTTCTAAAATGATCCATTTCTGTAATTGTCTGCAAACGCTTAAGATGAAACATAATGTACGCTATCTGGTAGTTCCAAAGATAACCCTGTTTCCAGGGAGCAATGTTAAACAGTTCTCTTTAGTAATCATTCCTTTCAGAATGAAGAATCTGACATGGTGAACTCCTGCTATGTCAATCATTCACAATAGCACGATTTCAATCATATAACTACATCGAAAGCCCAACAGTGCCATCTGCAGTCCCAGTTAAACAGTCCATGTGAACGTTCTCATTCATTTGATGATGGTCCAAACCTCAGTGAGCTTCTGTTGCAGGAGAAGCCTTGCAAGCTCTGTGTACTGCAGATAAAATAAAGTTAAAAGGACATTCCACCCATCATATTCCATGAAACAGCTGAGTGACCCCAAACTTTTGAACCATAGTGTATATGGACGGTATATTACAGTACTGTGAAAAGGTTTTCGGCTGTAAAGTAAAAATGCTTTAAAAAAACAAAGACGTGCTAACAGTATATTTTTATCATTTAACAAAATAAAAATAAACATACAGAAAATAAATAAATATATATATATATATATAGATATATATATGAGATCAATAGAGGTTGCAAAAGGTATGAAGACATTAGATGCCACGGTGAAGTTAGATGTGCAAATACACGCAATGGGAAGCCATCAAGCTTCATGCTATTTAGGAGAGGCTTCGGTAATGATGTTTAATAATTTTAAAACAAAGATGTTTGTTACATACCTTAAAAAAATTGTAAAAATACATCAGTTTAAAGCAAAAAAATAAATGTAAATGATCCATAATTAAGAAAAGGCCGTCTTCTCCTTTTGTACCAGTTTGCCATTGTGTGTGACTTTTATGTCACCGATTGTAAGAGCGCTATGGAATCTGCTGGCGGTATAAATGCAATGTGATGTAAGGCGGCATAAGCTCCAGAGCCAGTCCTGGATCTCTATTTCTCAGTTAAGGAGCTTTGGGGAAATGTGATTGGATGAGTATCACTTCTGTCTTGTGTGATATACCTTAAAATTCACAACCTCACATCTGCAAAGAGTTCATAAAATATGCATTACTTCTGTAATCCTGAAGGTACCTTAGTACGGGTTTAAAAAATGCTGGAATTAATGAATTAGCCCCAGTGTTTACCAGGGTGGCCTTCTAATGTCCATCAGTAGTCTTCATGTTTTTTTACAATATCATCAAACAATTTCATCTGACGGCTACTATACACTTATAAAAATGTTTGGCATACTTGTTGAACAGCGTAAGCATCGAGAGCACTGCTGCCGGTCTATGAATGAATGCACTATTTGCAATAAACATCCTTCTCATTCATCAGAACATGAGAAAGTAGAAGCTTCGCAGGCACTCAGACTTCCCACACCCTCACAATAGCTTCCAGTTATGCGGTTGTCGGTTTAACATCAACCAAATACCACGTTTAAGGAATACGGTTAACGTAAGGAATACCACATAACCCACAAATGCTACAGGATGTAGACGGCATCACCAAAAGTGATTTATTTAGAAACGATATGAGCTGCATCGGTACCCTTACGTGTTTAGCAAATCACTTTACATTATGTGAGAAATTCAGCCCTCATCTGGTTTATTATACGTTGAGACACATTTATGTCTGTGAGTTTTTAATGGTATAAGTATTGTTGTTATTTTTTTATATTTGCAGGAGATCCGGAATCAAATGACCTTAAAGGAACAGAATAAGGTGTTAAAAGTGAATTTGGTATAGCCCATGTCTGCAAATACAACAGCTTTCAGAGTTTCTTGCTTGTTTTAATGTGCTATACTCTGTTCGCTTTCAGGATATCTTATCGGGTTGCTAACTGATAGCAGATAATCTCTTTACTATCTGAGCATGGAGCCCTATACGGTATGTCTTCATCAAGGACGTTAGCGGCACCTGTTAAAGAAATAACTTCTTATAGAAACAATGTTGAGTTAAGCAAAGATCCATGTTTTACTTCCAAGTCTCCATAAAGTTGTAAGGTCTCTGAGGGCCACACTGTCCAGGCTACTGGAAAGAGGAAAATGCATATGGGGTGATTCTTCAGAAAGGACAGCCAAATGGAGGGACCACTCAACGATCATATACATGAGAGGTCATCACTCTGGTGCTCTTGGACTCTTCATTACTGATGTTCGTGTAGAACTTGGGGTTAATTCAGTACTTGAATTAATACCTATCTGTAAAGTATATGCTGAAAATGAGTGTTGCAGCAGATGATACTTTTTTGTGGATTGACATTTCTTTTTGGGTCAGGTTGTTGAGAGTATCGACCTTCTTTATGAAGTGTAAAGAAAAACTGAACGGACATCATCCCACGTTAGTGGTTTGTAAAAGTGTATGGATCAAGAAAAACAAAATGATAATATACAGGGCTCATCAACCTAAGGTGACTAAAAAAGTTGAGTGTAAAAAGAATATAAAGAGCCTTGGAACATAAAGCATCCTGGGATTGGAAGATAAATGATGATATATCTAAAGAAAATACTTACATTTAAGCATGGGAAATGCTATCAACATAAAAATGTGTCCAGTTATGACAATAAATTAGAATCAAATGCAGAAAGTTTTTGTCAGTGTGTTCATATGAAGTCCAGTGTCTTTGTAACTTAAATAGTTAATCATTTTAATTTGGAGCGTCTGTCTTTCTTGGGTATTTTTGATGTTCCCTTTGAGCATTTTGATCCTTGAATCCTGCATGGAGAGACTTCTTTGTCTGAAACGAAGCCAGGTGACTTTTCTTGACCCATACACAGCCGCAGATGTCTTATATGGGATGTTTTCAGTTTAGTATTGCTTTTTACGTGATAGAAGAGGTTGATTTTCTTGAAAGCACATCCCAAAACCTAAATGTTGGTAAAATGTATTACCACATCTTTAACGCATTTTTGTATACATGTATAACAAAACAGGACCAGCATGGCACCTTGGGCCTTAATAGGGACAATCTAATGTCCCTACTATAGAAGAATGAATCTTAAAGTAGCCATGGTGCAAATTCATTCTTCCTAAGTAGATCCGAGTACCTTTTGAGAGGAATGAGATCAAGCAAGAGTCTAAACACGTACTCCAGAGAGCAGGGCACCCATTCATTTTTAGAATAACCCATACCCATAATTGTGCGCAAATACTTCTTCAGGTGAAAAACAATGTTCAGGGTAGTCACAAAGATAATCTTGTTTTCAGGATTATATGCTACCAATGTTTGTGTGAACTCCTACTATGCCAAAATCATTCACAAAAGCTTACCGCTAACTCAATCATAAAGTTAAATCAAGAGCTCAACAGTGCCATCTGCAGGCCAAGTGTGTGCTTTACAGAACTAAATAGTTTACAATAATGTTTTTAGAGATTCTAGTTCAGCAAAGGCTTTCAGGTTTTATTAAAATCGCTGTCAACTTTCTAGAGCGACTTCCACTCCCCGGAAACTACGGTATATCTTTCTTAATAATGACATCATAGCCAAAGAGGTGAAATCAAGAGCACGGGTAGTGTTATCAGTAAGTTTGCTCATGTGACATGCTCAGCAGTTGGTCATGAGGTATCTTGTAAGGTTTTTTGCTAGGAGAGCTGTAATGACTTTGTATCAGCCCAGTAACAATCTGAGATACAAATTTAAAAAAATGATCTCAAAAAGCAACCACATATACATAAAATAGCACAAAAATATCACCACTTCATGATCATATTTTACAGACAGGAAGTTTTGGGGTTTTTTTTGTAATTTTAACCATAATTCCTTTGAGGGGATTATTCTGGTTCTGGTATCAACCTTCTCCCTTTATTATTATGAAGGGCAAACACTGGCAGGTTCTTCCAGCTGAGCTGGCCCTGTATTTACACAGAATACAATGGTCGAGGAAACATGAATAAGTCTCCTGATTTAACTATACATTATCAAAGGCTAGCGAGGGAAAAAAAACGCCTGTTCCTACAGCAGAAGCTCCCCGAGGACGGACCTTCATAAAATATAGTAAAGTCACGGCGCTAAAACCACAACTCTTCATTGGCCGGCACGCTTGTATATTTTGCATCAATTTGTAGATATTATATATATCACAGACCAGTTCCGCATAATTCTAATTCCATTTATTTGTGATTAGATAGGCACTTAATACAATTAAAATTACACAAATCATAAACGTTTTATTACAAAAATTGTAAAAATACAATTGTAAACATCTTGCAACAGGATTTAGGAAACATTTTGGTCCTTTGAAACAATTTTTGAGTTGTAATCACAATGTTATCTTGGAGTAATAACGATATACACACTTTGTCTAGTAATTACGTATATAAAAAAAAAACAAAAAAAACTCTGCCAACAATGAAACAGTGATTAACTTGGAAAATGGCTCTTAATATTACAAACTTAAAGTGAACGCAACAGCATTTTTTTTTTTCAAATATTAAGTTATAATTACAAAACAAAAGTCAAAAATCTGAGCCTTGTGTGCGATTTCGAAACTTTGCTGGCCTTTCCTCATATGGCAAAAGTGCAAAACAAGAATTGCGTATAATAGTAAAGTGTTAAAAGCAATGCAGCACCATCGATTCAGCTCAATATGGCCATGTCAGGTTTAGACAGGACTCGTTGAAAGTGGCATACTTGAAGTGAAGCCGAGCTATTTGGCCAAATAGTGTGACTGTATTTATTCCTGAGATATGTTAAGTGGCACTTATAGGACGGGTAGTGTGTATTTAAATATTTAGCATATTTTATATTTATATGCTTATTATGCGAGTGTTCACAATTTTTGTAATTTTTTCTGAATAGTCCCTTAGTCTATTTCCCTAATACAATTGACTGACTTTCAAGACACATTTAATAAATATCATGCATTTCAAGACCTTAAACTATTATTTTTTTTAGTTAGAGACGGAAGTAGTTAATTTTAGGGGTATAAAATTACAAATGTAAATATGAATACCTCATGTACCTCATACATTAGATCCTGATCACAGTATATTAATGTGATGTGCACTGATCCTCCCTCTTTCTTCTTTACTGTTTTTAGAGGGTTAGTTTTAATATAGTGGAGGAACAGCTAAAATATATTCTAGGGGTTCCTCAGCTTGATGCATGCCATGTATTATAGAATATTTTGTATGACAATACTGAATAAAGTCTTACCTATTCACTGGGAAGGTATGTACAGCCCACTTCACAGCATATTGGTAGATTATACCCATCAACATGCACACTTTTGGCAAGGACAAACAGACATCAATACACAATGCTGCATAGTTTTGCACTCGAAATATAAATAATGGGTTAAGAACAAGGAACCAAAACACATAAACTAGGTATTTCTTTAGATTCGTTTGTACGTTCCTAGAAGGGCACTGCAGTTGGGGCAGTAATGATCCACGTCCTTTAATGCATCGACACAAAAGGGAATGAGGCAGCAACCCAATCCACAGCTGTAATAAATAAATACAAATATATATCAGCACAATTGTTTATGGTGCATTTAATTTATAACACCCTTTGGGAAAATAAAAACATTTTGCATTCCAATACTACAGAAAAGTGTAAAAATCTTAATTTGAGAAAAAACGCACATCAAAAAACCCTCTGTGAGCATAATTAGTAATAGCATTTTTATAACAGGAATTTAGCAAAAAACAGTACCATTCCTAGAGACGATTTATTAAAATATAATATATCTATACACATATATATTATAAATATAGTAAGGTATTTTACTAAACTTTATTTCCACGGTTTTGTTCTTCTAGATATTGAGCAATGAACATGGTGACGCTAGTATGTGTACTCCCAATTCCAAAACTCATTTTAGCCTTTTCAAACTTACCCCAACAAGCACAAACCCCCACAAGACAACCAGGCAAGCGCTCCTGAAGTATAACTAAGACGAGTAGTAACCATTCCGTTGCAAGACCGGCAGCACATCTGAACAGGACGATCGTGAAATGTTAGTGGTTGCTGAACGTACACGGTCTGAACTGTAACTAAAGAAGAATAGAATGTTAGCTTTCTACATGCAGAAAGGTGTATATCCATTGAGGTTTTGTATTCTATATGCATGTCTAGCTTATTTCTTTGGCATGTAAAACGCCAATGTCACCAATACTGGCCACGTATGGGTTTTATGTTACGGGTCTTATCAGGACCTTATCATTTGCATTTGAGATATTATTGCATTGGCAGGGAAATGTCTTAGGACAGGCTGGAGTTTCCCCTGCCAGCAAGAGGAGGCATTAGATGTGCAATGAATGAAAGCGTCCAAAACAATTCTAAAAACTGGTTTAGTATGTAAGGTAGCATTGACCCCTAATTTGCGGAAAAAGTTGCATGTAAAATGTCAAAAAAACCTATTTTCATTTACCGCGAAATGCAAAAAAGTCCAGCCTTATCTCGTTTGTATTTCTGACCAAACAAAAGGTTTTGATTATTGTTTCTTTTTAAGCTTCTCTAAATTGTAATGTATTATACATAATAAAATGATGTATATATATATCAAAGAAAACACTATCTGTTTTTAAGAGAAAAATACGTACATTAAACATGAAAAATTGGGAATCGTGGTTGTACAAATATGGTAAAAAAAAAAAAAAAAACAATTTGTAAAAATCAATCATGAAGGGGTTAATACAAGTTGATGAGGTCACAAAATACTTGTTAAATGGGCTAAAAACTTACCAGGAGGTTGCATGGGGGAAGGGGCAGGCATAGGCTGAACTATACAGGGAGGGCTGTTCATGTTCTTTGCGTCCATCCCTCCTTGAGGCATCGGGTATGGTGGATAGGGTGGATAGCTATTAATTGCCTCGTCGTACGATGGAGGGGCGGTTGGAACCACATAGCCACCTGGAATCGCTTGATAGTTTGTCGGAGCCTGCATCTCACCTAAAACAAAAAAAAAGAAGATTTTCCCTAAAAATGTTGTATGAAAAATTAGGATGAGGTCTGGCGATAATTCTCTCCAACGTGGGGCCGGAGAAGCAGATCTTTCGCATTGTCTTTGGGCTTCTCCAATCATACAGGGATTGGGTAGTTAAGTTAAACGCTATGGGCAGCCAAACAAAATGCTAATTGACAGTCAATCCACAAGCGGTCCTGTTTGGCATTCATCCTGGCACTTTACGTAAAGTAGCTCAAATGATTTTAGCAGCAGCTCGCAGAACAAGTCTTCATGGATGGACGGATACATCAGTACTCTACCCAGTTAGGATGGACTGGATAGCGTGCTCCTTAGCAAAAGAAAAGACTACTTACAAGTTTTTATCAAAATCTGGAGTAGGTGCATTTGGATTTTAAAGCCCGCAGCGCCGCAGGCAATAAATTAAACGTTTCAGTGCACCTCGTGGTACCGTCAGCAATCACTAATCCCAACTTGATCAGCAGCAGACACATATACAACAGGAACAGTGGACGGAAGACGGGGGTGACATAAGACCCACTATTTTAGAGGGGAGGAGTGCATTTGGGATACCCTTCGTTTTTATTTTGTTTGCCCTGGTTCTACAGGGATCTGTTATACTATTATATTATTATTCTGTAATAATCCGGCCTATGTTCTTAGAAAGACAATGCTTAATTAACCCTTGTTGTCATTGTGGGCTGAGATCAGCATTACGAGATAAATGCCAGTATTATTACAGCTATCCCTAAGCGTGACTCACAGCGATGTTGGATATTCTATGAGAAATACAAATACAATGGATTTAGCTTCGTATGAACTAATGATCAGGATATAATATATCAAACGGTTTTCATCGTGACGTCTTTTGATACGCAAGCCTCTCTAATTCATTGGAACATGTACATACGGTATTTCAAATAGCCATCACCGTCACTCATGATTAAAAAGGTTACAATAAATAGTTGACACATAAAAATGTTGTGTAATGACATAAAGGGAAGATGATTTAAGGCTGTTGTGATTACACCCCCCCCATGCATTTGAAACAAATTGCTTTAATATGACCGTCTCGTGGGTGCATGTGAGATACATTTAGCACCGTTTGGTTACGCGATTGGCCGTTTGTCTCTGTTGGAGCAGTCTCTCATGTGAACACAACAATTTTGCCAGTTTCCGACATTAAAAAAGCGGAGCTAGCCTGGAATTGACCACTAATATTTACATTATATTTTTTAAAGGGTGTCATTTTGAATTAATTTTAAGATCCTTCCTGCTCTACAACCTAATTTAGAGCAGTAATAATAATAATCATAATAACAATATTGGGGTCAGCTCGGCTTCTGAGCCCCTCCACCCCACGAGAGGTACAAAGCAGGCCGCTTACCGGCCCATGTTGGCAAACCCTTTAGGTCAACTACTGGTGGCCCATTCTTCTGTATACTATGGCTAGGCCAGTCGGCCCTCTTAGCAGCCCTCTCTCTTCTTGCACAGGGATACAGTAAGAGAGGTGTACAGCTGGCTGCTATCCTAAAATTGTAGACAGTTTTCAAATGATTCCTTTGAGAGTGAAAATACATTGAAAACGGGACAATAAACTGTGTTCGATGTGATTCATCTCTGAAGGACATCAGGGATATAATACAGAATCCACAAAAAGTGTCAGAAAGTAACAGAATGTTGGAAGAGAGATATACTATTTTGGGAAGTGACTGAAATTCTCTTATGAAATGTCATGCCTTCTTAGTAAATGTATTGTATTTATGTAGTTTTACATACATGAAGAGCCCATATAGATGTCAAATATGCTATAGAAAGAAACTAGGGAAAAGAAAAAAAAATCCAAACATTTATCTACAAGAATACCACCCTTGCTGGTACATCTGCCTTTGTGAATTACAACTCCCATGACCCTTGTCAATATAACTGAGGGTTATGGGAGTTGTGGGACACAAAAACAAAAGTGATGGTTTCTATTAAAAAATATGTTCTTGGAAATATGCGTTTTTTCTCATGTATGCATCAACAGACAGCATGCAGGTACGCTTACAGCATATTTACCGATAACTTTTAGTAGGGAAAATAATTCATACGGGGAAGGCCACATGATGCAAGTCTGGGTCTGCCATTACGTCAATGAAGATCAGGTTTAAAAATATAGAATTTAGCCGCATCTTATTGCTCCTGAAGTAAGGACTCAAACCCTTGGTCATGTTCTTGGTGATGTCCTAGATTCTGTTTAGCTTTATGTGTATCCCATCGCATGCATGTTTCCTTTCTTTACATTACACCCAAGGCTCTTACTCTATAGCTTTACATTATAACCACTTGTTCCAACATTTAATTAAATGGCGACATAAGTATGAGTCGCTGTAAACTGAGTCAACGTCAGAGCGACTGTCTGTTCAACAAACACAAAATAACAAAGTGTTACATTACTGTAAACAGTTGGTGTCTAACAGCGGCTGTTTCTACACCAAATAGCAGGTAGAAAGACGAAAAATGTTGTTGGGCTACTCAGAAGATGTTACAGTCAGCCGACGTGATGAATGTACAGTGTAAACAGCATTCCAATGCTACACAAGGATAGGGTTAAACTTTGTTATTGCCCAACAGATTTCCCCCTTTGTAATCTCCTGTAAAGAAACTCAGCTGTATGCAGAAGAGATCCAAGGATCCGGCAACTACACACAGCGTTCATTCGACTGTCACCCACTGTGATGGTTTACATGCAGCTACATACAGAGCGGAAGCAGCCATTCCTAGCAGCCCCCCAGGGTATGTTCTTTTGGGGCAGAAAAAGCAGAAGGCGGAGGAATCTGTGCAGTGCGACCCATGGCCGAGCCACTTAAACATCACAAGTCTGTCCTAAGATTGGGAATAGCCTATGCCATACATGTTCATTGCATTAAACTACCACATTCACCTGGGAGGCTGTTCCACTTATCTACCAAAACTTTATGGATGAACATTTTATATTATCTTGGACTGTGATTCGGACCCTGATCAAGTGAGTTTACAATCTAGAAGACACAGTAGCAGCCATTTAACCCTTAGATGGAGGGTTAAAGGATTATGCAACATGTAGCTGTAGCCCTGTAGCAATCAGGGAGCGCAACATATAATTAACTCAAACAACCATAGGTCTGCATACCAATAAAGATTTCCTATAGGAGGCTGGGATACAAGTTAACCCATATAGAGCCAGATCACAGTATAATTAAAAACCATGCAAAAAGAAAGAAAAATGCATGTATGTGCCAGGTTATCATCAAGTCACCTTCACTGGATGAACTGCAATGATAATTGGTTTCAATGTTTGTTTGTATAAAAGTGTTATTATTATTAAATAATAGTTTAAAGTATTAGGATGAACAGTAGCGCCTAGTGGGCTTCACCAAGGAAAATAATGTTTCCAAGAAGTCAGGGATTAGGCCATCTGGGCTTCAATCTCTGGCCTTTAAATCCCATCACACCTAGTCATAAGGGGGAGGGGCTAAAGTACTGTTAATGAAACCTAACGCGTAATACACGTATATATGTTTATTACTGGAAAGCAGAAACTGTCATAAAACACAAACCGCACAATGACACATATCCCACAGGCCACCTCCAGCCCGGCACTGGAACAGTTAACAGTAAGTCCTTCCAAACAAGTTTACGGTGCCCTAAAAGTCTTAAAGATACTTTTCCATCCCAACCGAGACTTGCAGATATCTACCGGAAAAACGTACGGTACGCTCCGAGATAGTACACACTCACCGGTTTGAGGGCGCTCCCACGGACGGAATCAGTGCGTTCACCTAATTTACTAAAGCCAGGAGTTTCTGTATCTGGGAACGCGCAGCGCGCCACCGAGAAAGGAGGAAGCGGGTGGGGGAGTGACGTGTGCAGGGGGAGTGACGTGTGCAGGGGGAAGGTGGCGGGCCTGTACCTCAGCTGGGCGGATGCGGCTCGGTAGCGCGTGCTTTGCGGTCATCGCGGGTTTCACGATAAAGTTGTATTTTGTTCGTATATCCGTGCCCTTGCCTACTTACCGGATATGTGATAGCAACGGGCGCGTACACGAATAGTGACGCGTGCTCGTTCCATCTGTCATTACGGTTATTTTAGTGAGTCAGCGTGTGGTGATTCTACTGCGTTCTACAGACCCAAACGTTACAATTCTGCATATAAAACAGCAAAAATGCGTTTATAAGTTATATAAATGTATTATTCATGTTGGCGTACTGAGAGGATGACAGATAAGTAAAGCAGCCTTCCAGCAGAACGGGTAAAGGTTGATACAGTGAGAGAATTTAAACATGCCTGGGTTGTCTGAGTCTAAAACGAGGCCAGAGACTGAATGAAGTTGGAGAAAATTGGGCAGACCGGAGGGCCCTAATTGGTCTTATCTGCCATGAAATTCTAAAAGCCTAACTTGGTGGCATAAATAGCTGTCAATAGACTTAGTAAAGCCCTGAGCATATTAGTACCTCTACCACACCCCTAACACTAAAGTGCCCTCTTTCATAAGTTTTGGGGTCTGAGTCCCCACAACAGTTTCTTTTTACTAGTATCAGAATAAAAATAAGTTATCAAAAATATTGGGTATAGATATATACCGGTATATATTATGTTTTCAGACAGCTGCTAGACAAACTCGGGCTCTTTACAGCCTGTGGAAGCAATAGAATGGCTCGGTCTTAATTACCCAACTGGACTAATGCAAGTCTATGGCGTAACCGATATCCTTAGCGTTGCTATAATGAATGAGCTCAGTGTGGTGTTTGAGCAGAGAAAGTGACCCATCGCCTTCATTGGCCCCATTCCCCATACTGCGTGCCGGAATATGATGTATTCCTTGCCTTTTAGGGATGCTGCTATGGAGGCCGTGCTGCTATGTGCTCGTTACAAGGTAGATCACTGACCTTCTAAAGAGCCCATGGAGTAGTCAGTAGTATCCTGAAATCTGTACTTAAATGATTGCTCGGTCTATAAATGCTTGCCAACTGGCTTGAAAGTGTATTAGTGGAAAGTTACATGTAATGTAAAATCCCACCTCATCATCTCTATGCCAACATTAAGCTGTCACAGATTAAAAAAAAAAAAAAAATGGCTGCTGAATAGGCTGCACCCCAAATCCTCCCTGCCAAGTCCCAGACAGCTGTGTACGCAATCGCACAGCCATATTGGAATGGGCAATAAGGGGTAGCTTGTATATGTATTGCATGGAACTGACCGCTCCATACCCTGTTAGAAAATAATGGACATATTAAGTGGGTTAAGGACAGCCTGTCCCCATTAGATATTATTTTGGGGGCTATAAGGAAATATTTCTGTTATGTCTGATGTGTGCACAAACCTATTCCCTTCTATCATACAAATCTTGTATGACTTTCAGGGTATGTATGCTAGTACAGTCGAGTCATGTTAAGTCATAAAAAGAGTGAATTTGAGTGAATGTAAATATTTCTTTTCTACAGATGGGGTTAATAAGAATCTGTTGACACAGCAGTAAGTGGTCCCAGCTGTTGCACTGTTCTGAAGTCATGCTCCCCTCTTCCTTCCTGTGACATACCCTTTGTTGCTATAGTTTGGGAAAACTATGGGGGAAGGGGTCAATGAGAGTGGAAATCTCTGCAGATGCCAAAGGTCGGTTAAAATAAAAAGACATTGATACATGTCATCATTCAGTGGGTGTTGGCCAGACATGTCTCACTAGGGAGTGAAGTACATTACAAGGGCACAACTAGTATATATAATATATTTTATTATTATTACTATTATTATTTGTTTTACAAAAATGCATCCAATAGCTGAGTGGGCCTTTTAAATTTAGATGGTGTCCCCTTGGAAATGCAGAATCCCCCATATCCATTTGCCAGTTTTCATGCCCCCATGAACAAATCTCATGCCAGCGCCGGCGAGTATTCCAGGGGGGGCCCACCATGCAAATGTGCACAAAGTGCACCCATTAATTCCATCCCTGTAAATGTATTTGAAAAGTACTTTAATATACACCAGTGTACATTTAACCCCTTTGCAACCAATGACCCACTAGGTACATCCTATAAAGTTGTCCCTACTGGACCAATGACCTTCCTGGTAGGTCATTGGTTAAAAAAACAGTCCCACATTGCCATGATCACTGGGTCACCACTGTTGCTGACCGTTCCGTTCCATGTCAGTCACATGGAACGGAATACGCAGGGATACAGTCACATGTCCCAGTTCTCGTTGTAATTGTGAGCTGGAGAAAACAGATTAAAATGTTAAAAAAAAAAAAAGAACCTAAAAAGAATATACTATATTTGCTTGATTGTAAGATGACCACCCAAAATGTGAATATTAACTTAGAAAAGAAAAGCCCCGAACATAAGACTACCCTATCGGAAAAAAGTTTTACTAGTAAATATTAATTTACATGTAAACTATGATTGTGAAAAATACATATCTTGTTTTTATTTCCTTTTATTTGCTACGCTACCCCCCAGTTATGCACATCTGCCCCTATATGCCACTCTGCCTCCCAGATATGCCTTATATCCCCCCCTATATGCCACTCTGCCTCCCAGATATCCCTTATACACCCCTATATGCCACTGTACCTCCCTGATATGCCACTCTGCCCCCCCCAGACTTACCAATGCATCCCCAGACTTGTCTCCTGTGCTTCAGACTCCGTGGTGTCTAGTGGGGGCAGCCGCTGAACAACTACGCACAGATAACCTCTGCTGCTGCCTGGCACCTCTGCCGGGGCTTCTATGACTGAGAAGGTCATGTCACGCCGGCGCTCCGCATCGCGCAGACATTCACTGGCTGCCAGAGAGGAGGATCCAGGTTCCCTGCAGCGCTGTGGGGGATCTGGATCTTAGTTTTATAATCAGACCTCTATTCGAATATATTGTTTTGATTTTATTTCTGAAAAAAACCCTTGTCTTATATTTGGGCAATTTACCGTATTTTCTCGATTATAAGACAAGGTTTTTTTCAAAGCAAATGACTATGAGACTAAGATCCAGATCCCCTGCAGCGCTACAGGGGACCTGGATCCTCCTGTCTTATGCCCCCCCATAACACCCCCCCCAAAACTTACTGGTGCTTTTGACTCCCTGATGTGTAGTCGGGGCAGCGGGTAGACGTCTACGCGATAGAGTGGCATATAGGGGTATAAGGCATTTCTGGAGGCAGAGTGGCACATAGGGGGTCAAAAGGCATATCATGGGGCACAGTGGCATATAGAGGGTTAAAAGGCATATCATGGGGCACAGTGGCATTTAGAAGGTTAAAAAGCATATCATGGGGCAGAGTGGCAAGCCTGGGGGCAGATGTGCATAACTGGGGGGGCAGGTTGGAAAATAAAAGGAAATAAAAACAAAATATTTTTCTCAATCATAGCTTTTATAAAAAAAAAACATTTTTTACATGGTTTACATGAATTAACATTTACTGGTAAAAACGTTTTTCCTATAGGGTCGTCTTGTATTCAGGCTTTTACTTTTTTCCTAAATTAATATTCAGATTTTGGGAGGTCGTCTTATAATCAAGCAAATACGGTACTTAATAAAAAAATAATGTCTTACAAATATGAATATGGCTTAAAAAATCTTGTATTGAAAGAAAAATGTACACAAATAATTATGTGGGTACACTAAATGAGAAAGGGTAATTACATTAAAATTGATCTGGTCCTGTAGCGTCAAATAGCCATCGTCCTTAAGGGGTTAAATGTAATTGTGGCACAATAGGGAATATAGGCTGTGTCAGTCAAAGGCTGGTGAATGTGATGTAACAGTTGCTTCCTCATTGTTAAAAGGAAATGCAGCTGAACTTTAATTAAATAAGATATATTTAATATTTACCTATTACTCATAAATGTCATTGCCCTGTTTCAGTTTCATGATCACAGGGTTTTCTGCATCTCTTGCGGTCAACTTAATGCCAACGTGACATTTAAAGGCGCTGTTTCGGGAGGACGAAACATTGATTTTCCTCTCTGGAATGCTCGGCAATTAAACCTTAGCAGTTCTAGATTTTTAGTAACTTTCTCTGATGGTTCACTCAAATAAAAACAACACAGAAACATTAAAAGCCTTGGTTTGCTTGCCCACCACTCAACAGGAGAGGTCGGATCTCCCCAGTGCCGTAGCACAACCCTGGTTTAAACGATAATTTTTGGGATACTTGGAATGACAATTCTAATGCACCAGTTAGTTACAAAAGTGTTACGTTCTGCAGGGTATGTGGAACAGGATTTTTATAGCAAAAGAAAAATATCGTACTTTGAATTTAAAAATGATTAAAATACAGACCAAAAAAGGTTAAAAGCTCACAAAAAATAGCATCTTTTTAAGCATAAAAACATATGTGCAGATTTGCTCAGAAGTCAAGGCTAGGCGTTGCTTTGAGCTCTCTAGTGATCATCAGCACACGTGACAGCCTGACACGCAGCCTACGTTTTATTCATCTCAGAGATTTCATTAACTGTACACTTTATGTTACAAAGCAAACGCCAAGTGAAGTCAGGGTTAATTTGTAATAAAAAATAAATGCATACATGTGAACGCACAAAATGCAATAAAACCTTTTAAGCTCCATAGTCTATTTAAACTACTAAATACAAATGCAGATATTATTTGTTATAAAGCAACTTCACATTTTATCAGAAGCGGCTCTTTAATGTGCCAATTGTAGACGGGGGTCGCAAGGTGTCCGTCACACTGCCGGTGGCTTCCAGACAGGGACTGAGCTGCTCACCACCGGAGGAGCAGGGCTGGTTGATGAGATCATTGAAATGAAGAGAGCTTTAGGATTGTTCCTACGGAGCTTCACTTCAGTGGTCTCTCGCACTCTGCGCCAACGTGATGTCATATCATAGCTACACTGAAGCTGCGTGCACCACAAGGCAGCACTAAAGTGAAGGTCTATAGGAACAGCCCTCGCACTCCCACCACAAGACTAGTTGGGATTAAAGCAAATGATGAGAGGAGAGATAAAAAGAAAGGGAAGAGACAGAAAGAAAGGAAAACAATAAAAATAACGACATTGAGGCGGGAGCAAGAGACAAAACGAAGGCGAGAAATAGAGAGAGACGGGAGAGCGTGTGCAAAGGAAAGTTTCTTTGTTAGGGAAAATGAGTGAGCATGACTCTGTAAGGGCAAGTGTGTGCTGGGATTTTTGTGTGCAAAGTCAAGAATAAATACATGTGTGTGTGTGGGCAGGCATGTGTAATTAAAAGTGTACATTGTTTGTGTTTATCTTGACAGAATGAATGTTTCATTCTAACGCATTAACCTAGAGGAGATATTTGATATTTTGTCCTTCACCAAGTCCAATAATTTTAAAAATGTCTGCCATGATGTCCCTGCCTTCCCAGGTTGTAGGGCAGTACTACACAGTCTATTTAAGGGGACACTACAACCGTCATGTTCACTTTAATGCATATGATAATGCGTCCTTTAAATTTTAATGTGGTCTAAACAGTGCAAATGCATTCTGCAGTATCCCTTCCCCCTTATGAATTTGTCCCTTTCCGCACACACTCCGTTCACCTGGCATACTCACCTCCAGCTTTAAGCAGCCAATCAGTAGCAAGAAGACAACAGACTGGAGCTTTATGTTGCAGTTCTGGAGCTGCAGCTTCTTCTAAAAGTAAGTCATTTTTATTTTTTCACAGGTGCTTCCAAAGTACTTTGCATTCTTCGTTGGTGAGGATGCTCTGGACACTGGAGTGTCTCCTTACTATACTACTACCTTATGTCCCAGATCCCTAAGATTTTGCTTGCTCATGAATCGTGCAAATAGCTTAATATAATACGTGACTATGCGAATCAGAATGATTTCCTGTAATTACAACACTTAAGGCTTTGGATAAAGCCATTTACTACCAAGTAACTGGAGACCTGTGAATGTGGTTTATCCTCATTTGGCGGATAAATTATATGAGTATGATAGGTCTGAAAGGTAGCTTGACTGGATGCCAAATGACATTTCAAAGTTCATAACAAACTATTTCTGTGTTTCATTATGTTATTAGATCATATTTCATTAGTTATGCAGAACGAGAGTATATTAATGAAAGTTTGTGTGTCCAAAACATCTAAAATAACATTTATCAGGTTTCCATCTCCTGAGGGAAAAAATGTAATTACTACATTAAAACAGAAAATGCACAAACACATTATTCTGTGAGTTTAAAGTTCTATTCTGTAAGTGAGATACTTTAACATCCTAGATTACCACATAATTAACACTGTAATTTAAAACAACCCATATTTCTTCAGACTGAAAATGTCTTAATTTCTGCAAGATATGGGGGGGGGTTTAAAAACAATTCACAATACTGTAATGTGAGAAATATTGTATTATCATAAAGTAAATGCGTGCTGATTATCCATCAATAAGATCTTCTCAAAGTTAATTTTGTTAGATCATTAGGTAATGTTAATGAAAATGTTAAGTCACTCACGCTCAAACGTTTTCATCAATAATCAGTGAAGCAAACTTTGCTTGCTTCACCGATCTCTGTTTACTTGTGAACTGAAGTGTCCACTATTCTTGCAGCATCTTCTCGATGCTGGGGAGCTACATGTCGGACTAGAGATTTTTTCAGATGGTCTTAACGCTTTTGCAATGAACCCAACAAAGGAAGGACCTTTTGCATAAGGCATCATATTGCTCAATAAGCAGAAAGCCTAAGTTAGAGGATGGATTTGCTCCCGTTAAATTAAACACACTTCACAATGGGTATAGTTATTTAAAAGGTGCTGTTCCAAAGCCTCTGCTGAATGTAACACTTTTGCCATTTAATGCAACATTTTTTGTAGTACTGTTAAAAGCCCAAGCCTTTGCAAAAAAAATATTTAATGATTATTATGTTTTATGTATTTCTATGATACTAAAAGCAGGCCCTACTTCTCTTGAACCAAATTATGTAAACTTCGCCCTTCTTTACATAGTGGTGAGATCATAAGGAGCTGTACATTTATGAAAAATAAAGAGTTTCATCTGCAGCCACCAATTCACAATGAAAAAGATTCAGTCTGGTACACATCTGGCTGTTATGGAACCCTTCAATGGGTTAAAGCAGGTTTAGTTCTTTAACCTGCCATTGTGCTTCTCTGGGGTCATTGAAGAGGTCCGCTTATTGGATACTCACAATCTAGATGATTAAGTGAGACTGAGTTTATTTATTTTTTCTCAAATAGTTGCCTCATTATATCAGTGAACATTTCGTAATGTTGGCAGAATAGTTCACCAAAATCAGAATTTTGGTATTCTCATATTCTCTGCTATTACCTGTCAGAATACATTAGGAATTTAGTTTTTGTCCATTTTTGGTTTTGCTTTAGTAGCTGTAGTACGATCAGTCTAGGTATAGAGCCTTTAGTTGTTGGGAGCCGCTGCTGTAAAGTGGGGATCAAATCACGAGAGTAACATGAATGTTGTATCACAGACACCTGATTCTCTAGGGCTGTGCAAGTTTGTTGCAAGGCATCCTCTGTATGAGTTTGTCTTTTTTCCAGATCAGAAAGTCTGGTAGAATTTAAAGTTATTATGTTGATGCAGTATTAGGTAAAAGTCAGACTGGGGGTAGGGGATTTAGCAGCCCCTGAAGTTATGATATTATGCATATATATCTGAGAAGTTGAGTTTTCATTTTTTTTATACCAGCCCAAGTATTAATGTAACAATAGAGGCTTCTCTCAATTACTATTACTGAATTATTAAGATATACATTACAAAGTATTGTCTTTCTTTTGACTCTTGTTCCTGTTCTTTCTGCTTTTCCTTCAGGGCTGGTGCTTGTGTAGTCTAAATCTCATCCCTGAGGAAGCCTGTGGGCGAAATGTGTCAGGTGGCTTTGACGAGAACCTTTTATCCATAATGACTGTCAACAATATGTTTTATGTATTGTTCTATCTACTATGTATTGTTCTATCTACTATCTATTAAAACTGTAAAGTATATAAATCGTATTCCAGTCTCTGAGCCTGGTACTTTTCACTAGACTTGTGCATTCGTATTCGGGTGAACATGAAAACGAACACGAAGGGTGCGTTTTCGTTGTTCAGCCTGAATACCGAAGAAACTAACATGGCGGTGGCAAAACGTATACAAAGACGCTCATATGGACATTTAATTCCTGACGGCCAACCTACGGATTTCCGCTCCCGTTAACCCCTGCAATGCTGCGTAGATAACGGGAGCGGAAATCCGTAGTTTCATTGTCAGGAGTTAAGGTCCATAAGAGCGACTCTATTGGTCGCCGGCAGGGGCCTCCTCTAGCATCAATCAATGAAGTTGATCACAGAGGAGGCACAGACCTTTAACATCTGAAGGTGGAACTTGGCCTGGGGAGACCATGGAGTTAAAGGTCCGTACAAGCGACTCTATTAGTGGTCTCCCCCGGCCGAGTTTCGGCACCAGGATTTTGAAAGTCTGTACGAGCGACTCTATTGGTCGCCAGCAGGGGGCTCGTCTGCCATCAACCAATGAAGTGGATGACAGAGGAGGCCCATGACGGCGACCAGTAGAGTTGCTTGTACGGACCTTTAAAATCCTGGTGCCAAGGCTGCTGCGTAGTGCGTACAGCGTTAACCCCATATTAATCCCTTCTACAAAAAAAAAATGAAGAAAAAAAAACGGACACGAAGAATGCACACGAATATTCGCCCGAACCGAACACAGGAACGGGAATATTCGTAGAATACGAAGATTTTTTTTCCCCCACAAAGACGAACACGAAGTGTTGGCTGTCGCCCAAGTCTACTTTTCACAGCGCTATCATGAATCAGTTTTTAGTCCTATCCTCTTCTGGGAGCATTGGGAACAGCACTTTTTTAGATTTTAGCAGCTGATCTTTTGTATTTGTTCTCCTCACTACGCTCTTTTGTAATATCTCACTGGTACAGGTCTATGCTGACTTTCTAATTATGTAAGTTTATTTTCTGTAATAACATAAGTGAGTTAAAACTAGACACACTATTGAGAACCGGTTATGTATGTTAAAAGCTTTACATAATCTTCGTGGGAATTCCCTGCATTCTCTTGCTATCCTAGCTGCATATTAGGAGACTCTGTTTTACTTATTTGTATATTTCTCTTTAGGACATTTAATTCAAGGAAGTCCTTTATTCATTTAATGTCTGTCAAAAGCTTTGGCATACATTCCTCTTTAGCTTTTGAGAGTGTTGATTTAATTAGCTTCAAAGCTATTTATAGGAACACTGTTAGGACACCAAATGTGTATGTTAATGTTCATCATCATAATTAGAAAGCACAGCAATTTAGAGATTAAAAAATACCACTAGCTAGCTAGGTAAGGAATAGTCTGTAAACGTGGATGTGTATGTGTGTGAGCATGGATGTATAAACGTTTGTGTGTGAGCATGAATTACACATCCATGCTCAAGTGTAAATACGTGTAACGATGGATGTGTACATGTAAGCGTGCATTAGTAAGCATGTGTGCATGTGTGCATGTGTATTGGCGTGAGTGTGTAGCCCTGTGAGGGAGTGTGTAAAAATGTGTGCCACTGCATATCTAAGTTACTGGGAGAGAAGCAAGGGAAAGATAAGGAAAATATGCCAAATGCAATAATAAATAAGACTAGAGATAGGGAGAAAGGAAAGAGATAATGAAATGGAAAAAAATATGGGGAGATAAAGACAAAGAAGCGACTGAGATAAAGACGAGGAGAAAAGGGTGAAAAGGGACGGATAAAGTGAAATCAGAGGAGAGCTATAGACAAATGGAAGAGATTAGAAATAAAAAGGGGAGATATAATGAGAAGGGGGACCAAAGGAAATTGGGAGAGATAAAAGAGGAAAGGGAGAGGTAGGGAGAAAGACGAGGAGAGAGAAATAGGAGGGGAGATATACAAAAATAGTGAGGTAAAGAGAAAGGGGAGAAAAGAAAGATAAAGAGATCTGAGGCTCTGAGAGGAGACCACGGTGGGTGCAATCTGGGTGCGGGGCAAATCCTGTGAAATCCTGTGAATGCGGTCTGGGCAAATGTGAAGTGTGCTCAAACTCTACTGCTATGAAATCTGCTCTAGGCTGTAGCCCCTGCTTACAAAACAGGCATGTATTTCTCAAAAGGTTTTTTTTTGCAACAGGAAGATCACAAAACGATGGCTTGTTTTGTCTTAAACCAAAAATAGTTTAAATACATGTTGAGCGAAAAGCACAATTTTGCTAGTTTTTAAAAGCCCCCCCAGTGGACACTGGCCTTGTCGAGGGGGAGGGGCTTGAGTCCTTCAATGAAGTTAAGAGCTATGCTGGTGGTAGCAACAGAAGGGCAACTCAAGTCAGACAGGTTCTAACTGGGAAAGTCAGACATAACTGGCATATCATGGGGCACAGTGGCATATAGGAGGGTATAAGGCATTTCTGGAGGCAGGGTGGCATATAGGGGGTCAAAAGGCATATTATGGGGCAGAGTGGGATATAGGAGGGTATAAGGCATATCAGGGAGGCAGAGTGGCATATAGGGGGGGTATAAGGCATTCCTGGGGGCAGATGTGCAAAACTGAGGGGCAGGTTGGCAAATAAAAGGAAACAAAAACATTATTTTTCTCAATCATAGCTTTTATTAAATCCTTGCCTGAGAAATAGTGTCACTGAAGGTCACCCATATTCATAATGCTAAGTGAATTAATTTTAATATTTTATTTCCCATAATGCATTTTAAATATAGACCCCCACTAGTTGAAAACAACATCATAAGTGATTTTAAAAAATGATGTTTAAGTCACCAAGCTTCTGTGGTGTGAAAAAGTTAGTGGCAAATTGATTCTAACCAACCATTGCCTTTTGGCTCAGATTGAGTGAGTTTCAGTGAATAGGAAGCAGGCTGAACAAAAAGTCAGCTTCAACGTCATGATATGCTGGAGAGTTATGGTTTCAACGCTTTAATTTTGCTATAGCTTGTTAAGGTCAATTCACTCATAAGCTCATGCTGTTGGAGCGCTTGATTGGCCCTGTATAATGCATAGTTAAATCAGTAAGATTTCTATTGAAACTCCTTACCATTAAATTATACACTATGCAGGGCCAGTTTAGCAGGCAGATAGCCTTCTATTGAAACTCCATTAAATTATACACTATGCAGGGCCAGTTTAGCAGGCAGATAGCCTTTGAGATGGATAGTGGACTTTCCTTCTAACTCTCTCTTTGGTGCTAAAGCCTTTTTGCCACCTGGCCCTTGATTCCTACCATCTTATTGGCTGGCCCTGGTCAGGTGACTTCACCAGCCAATCATGCGTTGGAAATTGCAAACAGAGGGCTTTTAAGCTTCACCTTCAGCTGTTGCTTCTTAATGTCCATTTTCTTTGAGGATTGCAGGAGTTGTGTTTGCAGAGGAACCGTCTGGCCCAAGTCCCATCTTAAGCTGTTTCTCTTCTTCCTCCATCCCTGTTGGTTTTTCGTTGTGAATATGTTCCTTTCCTTGGCTAATGTCCAATTGTGCCGTGGCTATGTGCAGGCGGTGCAAACAGTGGGGTTCATTTGCTATAGGGACAGCTTTCATTAGATAATTCCTTACTCTGTAAAGAGTTAATGATGGCCGCTTTCTCCAGGGAAGAGGCCTGGCCCATGTATAATGCAAGTTTAAATAAACTTTAATCCTGGTGATTTAACCCTACATTGTAGCCAAACGCTTCCTGCAGCAGATCACCAAAGTTTGCTCTTCATAATGTGTAGAATGTCAGATAAGAACCCATCTAGGCTGCCAGTTTTCTCTCTAATAAAAGACTCGGCGCTTACATCAGTTATTTGTCTAATATTCCGGATAGCTGTATGCCCATCCCACTGTTTTAGCCACTTCTGCTGGGAGAGTGTTCCATTTATCTACTACCCCCTAAGAAAAGTAAACACTGCTTTTAGTGAACAGACTCCAGCGTTCTACATTATGTTCAAGGCAGGTTTCCACTCCAGGAATTTTTATCTTTTATTTTTTCCTTAGGCTGTATGTGAATTGAGCCTCTCTATTATGAATTGAACTATTCTATATGCATTATGAAGGGATAACCCTGGTAACTTGTAACAGTAATATGGCAATGTGGACAGAGTTAACCCCTTGTGCTTATCCACCCCGGTGAGTGGAGTATTTCCTGTTACTGTAACTCATCTAAGGCTCATCCTTTAGGGTAATTTTGTTTTGTTACATGTACAGATGTTTATAGTTTATTGTTTTTGTGTTACAATTTCAGTGTAATGTATCCACTTTTTGTTATTTTCTTGCTGGCTCGCTCCACGTTTGTTCAAGGAATCTTAATTTAATAGAAAGTTTATTTGAATTCTGGTTTTAGTTCCATAGGCAAATGTTTTCCTCTAATCTTTTTATCTTTCCCCTGCTGTCTGTCCATCTCATACTAACATTTCCATGGGTGCTCCAGCTGATTCTTAGACATTTCCCCTCTCCATCCTCCCCCTCTGTATCTTTCACTCTTTCTGTAGCCCCCATTAGCCTGTCTATCCCCTATTCTGTTGGGGGGTCACAGCATCCAGCAATACTTTTCTAGAACACGCAATGATTTCATGTGTGGCTGACCAGCACCCGTCAAGTTCTGCCCTGCAGTTTTTGGGATGTATAAACCCACAAAAAGGAATCTGGGATGCGGGATAGGTAAACAGAAAAGTTTAACATGTCATTGATGTCTAGTGGGCATTATAGTAAAATGTCTCCCACAAATTTGGCCCTGCCTATGAAAGGATGCAGACATGAATCCCTTCATCCAAATCATGAATGGGGTTTAACAAACACTAGATGTGGTTTTGAAGTTGCAATTGTGAAAACTAGTGAAAGATAAAAAGGAAAGACACACGTTTATATATATTTTATGAAAGAGACGATAACTAAGGATTCTGGCAGCCTTTGTTACTTCCTCAGTCTTTAACACAATTCCTCCTGTCTCATTTTCACTCTCTCTGGCATCCATGTTGATATGGACTATGACTCCCATTAAGCTCATCTGTAACATTGTTGTGCACGGCCCGCATAGTAGTGCTCGGTGCCTGGAGCTACAAGGATTGGCTGTCGCTTCTCAAGCCAGCCGCTGTACATTACTTCACTATCGTAATAAATGGATAGAATGCTACTGAAGCCCACTGGGGCTAGAGGATGGTTATTTAAGCTAGGGCATTGTAGTCTAATAAGCTATTTTTGTGTCCAGCTTTCCTCATAGTGTTTGTCTGACCCGTCCCTTGTATGTTGCCCCCCCCCTTCTCCTCTGCAGAGGATCCAGATATTTAGATGTTCCTGGAGGATATCCTTGCTGTACCGAGAATTGGCATGGCTCAACTTTGGACCTGTCTCCACTTAATAGTAAGACGATCAGCCTCCAAAGGTGCTGAGCCCCAGCGCTCCATCTTGGATGAGGGGTGAAGATCCGGTGAGGGGCCACCGCAGCGTGACCACCGGCTCCATACACTCATTGGTCCCTGCAAGGAGTGACGTCCCAGGCAGAAGATGGCAATTGTCTTGTTGTTTATGTTGTGGTAGAATGACATAGTTTGCTACCTGTAAAAGTTCACCTAGGTGACTTGAAAATGCATGTTTTTCAATCTGTAACGAAAATTAAATAATTTAGTCTATGTTTTCTGTTCTATATTCTAATACCCTTTTTGGTTTGTAGGTATTTAACCCAGAGGCCTACTTAGAAACTACAGGTGTAAAAATTGCCTGACTTCACCAAGCAACATGCCCCACAGTGCCTGCTTCGCCCCAAGCAGCTTGCCTGCGCCATCAGTGCCCCCCCGAGCAGCTTGCCTGCGCCATCAGTGCCCCACCCGAGTAGCTTGCCTGCGCCATCAGTGCCCCCCCGAGCAGCTTGCCTGCGCCATCTGCGTCCTCCCCCAAGCAGCTTGCCTGCTCCATCAGTTTCCTCCCCCAAGCAGCTTGCCTGCGCCATCGGTGTCCCCCCCAAGCAGCTTGCCTGTGCCCCACCAAGCAGCTTCCCTGTGCCCCACCAAGCAGCTTGCCAGTGCCCCACCAAGCAGCTTGCCAGTGCCCCTGCCCACAACACTTACTTGCATGAGTGGTGTATCCCTCTTCCTCCATGCTGTGTACATGTGATGTAATGCTGGCTCATTCAGACACAGTGTGGGTGGCAGGCCTGGTCATAATTGTGACCGTGATTGTTACTATTCTGAGGCTGTTTTGCCGGTTTCCCTACATATCTGGTTTCTGCTTCCGCCTGCACCGAGTTCCATATATCCTGGCTTGGAAGCTTTGTGGGTTTTTTCCCCTTTGGTTCTCTGAACAAATATGTTTCTTCTGGATGTGTTTAAACCCCTTTTCACATTGAGGTTTTTTTCTTTTTTGTGTGTTTTTCCTAGAATGTCCTCAGCCAAGACCAAGTTACCTAAGGAATTTAGCAGACCTACGAAGGCTACCACCATATCCAAGTACCTTACTGTCTGAAATTGTAAGGGGACTCTATCTGATCCCAATAGATTTGAACACCCTTCATTTAAAGTCCTGGAAATCTGTAAGTAGTTTTTCCACACAGACACACTTGAGTGTTTTACTCATCAGTGTTACTAAAGTCTGCCGGAGAGTTTGGTGTTTCCTTGACTTTACAGTACGTTATTAATGCCCATTCCCTGGTAATCTCCTGTTACTGGAATAGCTTGCCGTGTCCTGTATAATGCATGTATAAACATGTTTCCTACTGTGTGTGCAACAAAAACATTCTCAAAGCCATAGCAATGAGAGAGAAGATAATGAATGGCTGCAGCAGCACATACATTTTTGTCTCCTGACAGTACAATACAATAACTCAAAATAACAAGGTCGGAACACAGATAATGCTTATAAAAATATACACGGGTAATACCTGCATATACATTCTAACTGAACCCAACGCGATCCCATTCCTAAACCAACAGTAGCAACACTATCCCCCCCCCCATACCACCAGCCGCTCGAAAGGCTAGGGGAGATTCTCCATAAAACTCCAGTTTTCTTTAGCGTAACCAAGCATTGGCTGGGATATTTATTCATCTTGCCCAATTTCTGGATCAGTTCAGAGGTATCTTTAATGTCTGATCCTATTTTAGTTACCAAAGGTGTGTATCTAGAAAACCAGACAGTTTTTAATGTAGATCTACAACCAGTCTTTTTGCCTTTTGGCAATAGGTACAAAACCTGGAATATTTGTCATCTAGGTAATCTCTCTTTTTATCATTGATGTATCATTTTTCCTATTATGGAGAATTAGCTTGATCGCAATCGCCAAGCATGATGAAAGCTGACATGGACTACTAATCACCAAGGGTATGACACAAAAGAAAACATTTAACACTAACTTTACATTTTTTACATGTTATTTTCCTAATTGATTTGTATTGATATATGGGTTTGTCGTCTATTATAAAAAATATACTGTATGAATTGGACCTCATACTGTTTTCTGTGACTAGCTTTAAAGAACTCTATAGTGTGTAGAAAGCTCATATTAGTCGTGTGATTGACTATTTTGTGGTTTGAAATTTACTATTATACTCGTGTGTGTGTGTGTGTGTGTGTGTGTGGATCGGCACTTTGTGGGCGATGTGAATGATACGGATCATCAGATTGCCGGGCCCATTCCTCCGTGTGCTCCGCCGGTAAACCTGACTATGCAGCATCACTTACCCCGTATATTTTTGTTTTTGCATGTCAGCTTTTTTTCCCTACATTTCTGTTCCTTTTTCCTTGTTACTTTCCTCATTTTTAGGTGGTCGGGTTAAGTGCTGCTCTGCACACTCCTAGAGTCAGACCTTTTCCAGAGAAAATTATTACGTTGCGTTATTCCGTATTAATTTACAATTCATTTCTCACTAGTTCTCTGGTTCACAGAGTCTCTGGATGTCCTTAACCCATGGTATCCCTACTCCTATCTCGAATTACTCTCCCCATCCCCATATCCAATCTTCTCACAGCTTGCACCTCTCTTCTACTGTTACTATTCACATATCCGGGATATAACCTGCGCTGTACTATTGGTTACGATAACTACGGAGACAGACCGATCCAAAAGAAAGCAGGAGAGGCTACTGTGGGGCAAGTACAATAGTGGCAATGGCAATGAAATTCTGAAATGTCATCAAATTCACTTCCAAACTCAAATATCACGTGGCTGGATTTTTTGAAGTACTATAATGAAGAGTTCAGGTAGTTAATAACCCGCATACACAAGCTGCTGCTACATGTAATAATCTGCAGGAACATTCCATAACTTATTTTGCATCATATTTAAATGTACACATAAACTTGCCCCCAGCCTTAACTATATAGTTGGTGGCTCAATTTGTGCCGACCCTCGCCTTCTCTCAGGGGGTTAAAAATCCACATGATTAGCAGACCTAAAGGTAATGTAAGTCCTGGAGGAAAGCATTCTGCCATTGGAAAGGTAAACTTTTCCCTTTACTACTGGAAGCTGATCCATGATTCCCATCCTGCATCTATTCTTAACCCCAGCTTTATTTGGGATGGGAAACACACTTACTGAATCAAAAAAATCCATAAAATGCACAGAAGGGTCAACTAGAATATCACACAGCATGACTGTATATGACCATTTATACAACAAAAAAAAGCCCATCCAAATATGTCCTACCACTGAAGGGGTTAAATCTGTGCATACATTCCATACTATATCTACAGCCACACAATGTATCCAAGCTTCCACTCTGCGCTCGCCTCTCTGCTGGGTAGAGGGGTAGTCTTATACGGCGAGTATAGCCCAAACTCTATTTTAAGTGGAAAAGTTGGGGGTCGTCTTATACGCCCAGTCGTCTTATACTCCGGAATATACGGTAGTTATATTATCCTGATCTTTCTATTGATGTAGTGATGCATTTTATTTGAACTCCCCCAATAACGAACCACAGGCTCTTTTTTCAGTTAATGTTCCAAAGTGTTTTATTGTATGTAAAATACAACTTAGCCTAACTGTATTATCCAATATTGTCATTCTATAAAATCAAAATAGAAAAAGGCTCCAGGCCCTCAAGGGTTCCATCAGGCAGATTTATTGAAGGAGAAGGACAACAACGTTTCGACCTCACGATGAGGTCTTTATCAAGTTAACCACACAAGTAAAAGTAAAAGTTTAAATAGCACATATCAATAAATTGATAGCCAATCAAAAGACCGATCTAATCCTTACGGGTGTGCGGCCGCACATGATTTAAATTAAAACATCGGGGGGTTTTTTGTTGTTTTTTTTTTACTTTATTTAACATCCTCCATGTTAAATAAAGTTTTTGTTAACTTTATTTAACATGGAGGATGTTAAATAAAGTTAAAAAAAAAAAAAAAGCCCCGATGTTTTAATTTAAGCCTTGTGCGGCCGCAGACCCCAAAGGCCGGCCTTGGTGGGGGCTTCCCGGCCCCTTAGAGTGGCGGACCTGGTCACAGTTGCGGCGGGCTTAAACGGCCCTACGTTAATGCGGCCGTAGAGGCCGTAGAGGCCGCATAGGCCCAGTCAGTCCGGTCCTGACTGGGCCTGTTTTAAGGTAGGGGCCTGGAACTGCAGCTCCATCAGCCCCTAAGTCAATCCGGCCCGGTCGCAGTTGCTGCTTGCTCCGGCAACAAGGTGAGTAGGGTGAGGGAGGGGGGGTGCAGTGAGAAGGGGCAGAGGGGTGTTAGATAGTGAGAAATGGGGAGAGGGGATAGATAGTGAGAGGGGGTACATAGTGAAAAGGAGGAACATAGTGATAAGGGGCAGATAAGATGGGGAGAGGGGGTAGTGTGAACGCATATGAGAATGAATGAATAAATGTGTGGATGAATTGTGTGAATGCGTATGACAATTAATGAATTCAGGTGTGGATGAATTGCTTGAATGATTTGTGAGACTGCATTAATGAATGTGTTAATAATTTGTGTGAATGAGAAAGTAAATGCAAAGATGGTACATGAAGGGTGGGCTTTAATAATAAATAAATAAATAAATATGGGCTGCTCAGGCTTAAATGCCCGGGCCTATTTTTTGTCCCAGTCCGGGCCTGAACAGGACCATTTACACTATGTAGGTTAGTTACGCTCACTCAGCACGGCCTCCATAGACTGTATGAGAAGGTGCTGCATGCCTTTAAGACATAGAGCGTCGGGATATGATGTCATATCCCGGTGACATCATATCCTTCATCAGTCCTTGGTCTCATCAGGATAGTTGTATGTCTATCCCATGCATGGTTAAATTCCCTCACTTTTTTAGCTCCTACCAATTCTGAAAGGAGGTTCTTCCACTTATCTACCAACCCCTGAGTAAAGTAAAACTTCCTTGTGTTACATGCAAACCTCTGATCCTCTAAGTTACCTTCCAACCCCCTGGGTGGTAATGCATTCCCATGCTCAAGTGGTCCCTATATAAGCCATTTAATTCTAGGAGGCTCATTCAAGTCAATGGAGGATGCAACACCTCCTCTTAACGCTAGGGGTCGCTTGTGCATGGTATTATAAGTACACTGCTTTTTAACCCTATACACTAGTGAGCAGAGGGGACCAGGATGCCTGGGCTTTTTGTTTTCTTTAATTTTATTATTATTATTAATATTAATATCTTTTATTTATATAGTGCCAACAATTTACACAGGAGGCTCCCGTCGACTGGAAATTAAGAAGGTAGGCATGGTTTTTTTTTATGTATTTATTATTTAAGCTCTAAAGGGACATTACTCAATTTTTTCCTTGTTTGAATTCTTACTCTACTTGGGCTGTCTCAGCACATTGGGCAGATGAAGCTGAATTATTACTAAAATATGTAAAGTGGCATCATAATTATTGTAAAGCAGCACGCATAAAACACAAAAATGTAATTTATTATACTGTATACACCATGTCATATGCTCATTTATTATTTGTTTTATTATAATTGTGTGTTCTGCGCTGTGCCCTGTGTTTGCGGCTTCTTACAGGGCCAATTCTGGATTCATCCACCAAAAGCATTGATGTCATTAGCCGGAATTGCTCCGTGGCCTCGGCTGTGGGCAGTACAAATGGCGATGGTGGTTTCTGCCATGACAGGGCAGGACCTGGTGATCTAAAATAATTGCTTAATGATTAGAAAATTGCCGTATAAGAGACAGTAGATGAGCCGGATGCATCACTAGTGTTTTTTAACCACAGCTTAATAATGAGGGGTTTAAAATCTGAATTTCCAGAGCAAAACTTAAATTCCTTTAAAATTAAAGTGACATTAAATTTTCAAAGAAACATAGAATTTGAAGGCAGGTAAGAACCATTTGTTCTGATGTAGAGACTCAGGCCTTAATCAGTCCTTTGTGTGTTAGAATGTATCTTAGATCCAGGATGGCTTTCCAGCTGTTTATTGCATTTTTAATTTCCCTTGCTGTTTTATTCTCTACTGCTTCTGCTGGGAGGCTGTTCCATATAACTACCAAGGACTTCTACAGAATATGAACACGTTGCCTATCTCAGTGTGAAGGCCAATACTTGTACTGCATGTGTGATAAAGTCCCTTCACATATGTTTCTACCACACATTTTATTACGGCCAGACTGAATCACTCATCATCTGTTCATTAATTATGCTTTTTTTCCCAACTATAAATCAACCAGTTGGTAAAATGTAGAGTTTATGCAATTTCTAATGTAGCATTATAGATATAGTATACCCTTTAAACCAGTACAGTTAAGCCTTAATGCCCAAAATAAAACTCTAATAGAGCTGCTGACGGCATACGGATGAACCGTTATGCTATAAATTAACAGTCGCTATGGTGATGCTAGCAAGTCACCAAATTGCCCTGTAATTATATGACACCGCGACGTGATGTGTAAAGACATAGCTCTAATTTTAAGTCACAGCTAAGCACGGGTTATTTGTTCTTAGCAGGGTGTATAAATTACTAACGGCCTGTGTGTACAATGATAACGTATCACCCTGCGTACTTCACGGCCATCTACTCCATCAGGCAATTAACTCAATGTACTGTTACGGAGCTGTGGAGAGCATTAACTTTATATGTTTGCCATTTATTTGTATATCTTTGAGACACAAAACTGTTGCTGGTTTCTTCTGGTCTTATTCTAGTAACATAAAGTCCAATGGTAGCCGCATTTGGCTATAAGAAACCAATATGTAGAGTTGTGTAGCCCATTAAGGACAGGTCCACTGCTCAACTACCTAAGGTCGTTACACCCATCCTAACCACCGTAGGACATTTATATTGAAACCATGAAGATCCTTGGTGGTGATGCCCAGGAGAAGCATTGATATGTTAGTATAGCAATATAGCAAGTAATCTTGAGTATGATGAAGTAACCAACAAGGCTTTTGGTTCTACATGAAGCCAGGAACATGCGGTTGGAATCCATGATTAAACAAGTTGAAGGCTTCATTGAGCCCAGTCTAGAGTGTTCCTTGGTGCATCTACCATCATGTCACTTGATGGAAAAACCATAAAGAAGACTACAGAAGGAAAAAGATTTCTAAAAATAAATAAATCTGTTATTTATCGCTGCATTGGAAAACGGAACCTAAACTGCAGGGCAGTTATTACCTTCTATCAGGAACAAAGTAGAGAAATCGGAGATTGGGAAATGGCTACATAAATAAAAATACTAAAGCGGTTAGGGCTCCCTGCCAAGCCCTGAGTAATGTTCAGCTTGTTATTATCGGGGGGGGGGGGGACTGGGCATTGACTCCTACAAGGAAAACCATAATTAAGCCCTTTGTTTTAAGCAGCGTGGGTTTATTTTTTTAGTACATGTTACTTATAGCCACTAAATAGTTTGACACACATAGCCCAAGTGATCAATTGCATTTTACAGACTAAAGAATGGTGATAATGAGTGATATAAAGATATAAAGAGATATTTGTTGCTTAAAATAATTTTATGGTAGCGTCACCTATACATGTAATGTTAATCAAGAAGATGTTGCTGATGTGTTTTGAATATTAATAGTGATCTCGTGGGTGCTGCACATCTTCAGCGTGATCGGAGCAAACCCAATATTAAAGATGCACCTACACTGATATGTGATGAATAGAGTTAGTAGATACATTAAGATTCTGCTGGAAGGTCCTTCTAATATTAGCTAATATGTAAACGGGAATTACAAGCTGCATAATCATCTCCACGCACAAAGCATCAGCTGCAGGGACAATATTCACAAATTAGCTTAATATCCTATTTATGTAAATGAAATCATCAACATTGTCAAACTCCATCTGTTATTGCTCGATACCATTTTTAAGGGATGGCAAAAATCTGTTTATTGTTAAACAGCAGGGAAGATAGATTAATTAATTCATAAAGAGACAATATTATCCAATGCCCCAAGTGACATTGCTTCAAAGTGTTTATAATACAGTTTCGGAAATGATTTTAAATCGAATGGCAAATGATCTAGAAAGATACCTATGTCCCATGCAAAATTTGATCTTTCTCTATGTAAGGGTAAGTAAGGTTAAATATGATGTCATATTCTGGTGCTCCGCTTACAGTGTTAGATTCATAGCTGGGAACTCTCCAGCTTTGACACGGAGATCTCTGGGTGAAGCACCGGTTCTCCGGGTCAACACCGGAATCCTCCGGGTCGCTGGAGCGGGGTCTTGACACGCCCTGCCCTTTTGGGAACCCCCACTGATGTAAGCGGAACCGCCCACCGACATTAAGGGACCACCCACCAACGTCAGTGGTCAGTCCTGGCCGGGTCCCGCAAGGGAAGGCTCCGGTTAGTCGGAGTGAAGAAGTTCCCAGGTATAGTTATATTATCACAAGCACGGGTCTCTACAGGGATTTAGAATTCTTCATAGAGAATTTACAGCAATGTAGAGTTATGCCAAAAAAAATTTGAATAAGCCATGTATTTTAGGTATTCTAATAAAACAAACAAATTGCAATTTAGGTTTTCTTGAGTTATTTTTGAGATCACTCTGTAATGCTGTGTTGTGCAACTTCTTTTAGAAATCTATAGAAACATAGAATTGGAACCATTAAGCCCATTTAGGCTGCCCATTTTTCTGGATGTAGAGTCCTTGGTCCGGTCTTAGATTCACGATAGGTTTATGGCTGTCCCATGCATGTTTAAGTTCCCTCACTGTTTTAGCCTCTACCGCCTCTGATGAATAGCTGTAACCATTCTTTCTTGACATTCTATGGTGTTAATCTTTCCTCAAAACAAACCGGTTTTAGACTTTGAAATGAACCAGTGGTTGTTGAACCTGGAATATCATTTTCTTAAGCCAAAATAAATTTGAGTCAACGTACTTGGTTCTTCATGGAAATGACTCTGAAGCCTTAATTTGTTTGTTCCAGCTGAGCCACCCAGGTATGTTCTTCCAAATACACTTCTATACATTAAGGGTCTGGTTATTTGCGACAGCAGAGTTGGATGTCTGTAGAGATCTTTCCTAATTTCTTCTGGAGAAGATTGTAGCTCTAGACGTGTTTACACAGCGTGGTGGAGTTATATTAAAGCCGTTATTACATAGATGATAGCAGATTTTGCAGATGGCCAGTTGTGCATATATAAATATCATGCAAAGAAGAAATGGAATCTATCTATTTAATCAATCCATCAAATGTCAGCATATTAGATCTTGCACAGTGTACCATCTGCGCATGGTTGATTCCTATACCAAGATCTGAAAAGCTATTGCCGTCAGATATAAGAGATGTCAGTCTACTGGAAATGTTGCTTAAACCATATGTGAAATGTAATTCAAGCACCTTTGGCTAGCTATAGACATCTAAAAGCAATGTAGATAAAGACACGTAGTAATAACACAGCTGCCATGTGCATTAACCCCTTAAGGACAATGGGCGGTCCCTAAACCCATTGAAAACAATGCATTTTGATTTGTCATTAAGGGGTTAAAATGTACATGATGGCTCAAGTGTCCTTTCAACCTATCACGAGGTATTATACAGTCCTTATTTCAAAAAATAACTATAGCAATAAACATAATACACAAACCTCTACGTTACAGGTTAATTATCGAGTCACAGACAGCTGTAGTTAATTGACTATATGAAGAATGGTGTTTAAACAAATCATTTGCCGTTTACAAAAAAAAGTTTTTTAGCGCAAGAATAAATTCAGATAGTGATCATGAATGTATGTTACGAATTCCGTATACACCAATAACAGTTTGTTCATGCAGAACACTTTAATTAGCAGAATTCCCACAGCAGAAAAAGCATTCTTACATTATTTTCATGCACTGGAGCAGGAAATTAAATTCGTATTTTTAATATGTGGCAGATATATATGCTCTTTAATGTCCTTGAATTGTTAGTGTTCGTTAAATTGTGCATTAAACAGGCAAACTGAATGGTATCTGGGAGACAATCATTTTGAATAAAATGGTAGTAGCCTTTTGAGATATCATGTAACTGTTTATAAGTCCAATGTTGGCACAGTAGTCTAATCTCGTCCTATCTGCTGCTGTTCCAGGGTCTTATCAGGAAAAACTACACACTGGTTTCTGGGGATTTTTGCTCAAAAGGACAGGACTCTGAGCTCCTGGTTCATTTGTCTCTGTAATTTAAAGAGGGGTACAGGGGCATTGCTACCAGGCGACTTAAGTGTGCCCTCACCTCGTGGGGCCTGGAAGTTACGCCCCAGTTACACCAGGTACCATGATACAGAAGTATGCCAGACTCAGTCTTTATAGGAGCTAGTCTCAGGGTGCTCCGCCATCTGTCCTTTTTTACACAAATCACTTTCCGGTTCATTGGAATGGACCCTATCTTTTCTGAGTTTTCTGGTCTGTAGACCCAGGTCATCCCAGTCACAGGAGGAAGCACTTAAGAAAGGTCTGAAACACAAGGGGGGACTTCCCTGCAACTTGTATGACCATCCTGAGCTATTTTAGGCATGGTAGTATATGTCCCAGCTATCCTGTTTTTCATTAGACAGTCTGAGTAATAGGACACTGTCCCATGGAGCTGATCTTAGTTGGACACCAGAAATGTTGGGTGCAAGATGTAGGCCCCACTGCAAACCATGCGGTCCTCAGATTTCTTTCTTGCAGAAAAAGATAAGGTATTAAAGGTAACACAAGAATATTCTACCAAATGTCAGATTCCCCTTATATTTGTATCTAGGATATTTGTGAATAACATGCCAGATTTTATCACTTTCCACAGAAAGATCTCTCATAGACATAATTAGAGTCACTAAATGTCATTCTGGTATATTGCATAAACAAAGCATTAAAACAAATCTATGCTGTGCTGAATAGATGCTTCAGCGCTTTGAGATATTTTAATAACAGATGTGAACTAAACATAGAAAAAATGAATGTAACAGCAGAGCCATTTGTCTCTAGCCAGCTGTGAGCAGAATATGATATTTCATATTAGGCACCTGATGTTCTCTTGCTATCTGGCTGAGTACGGAATCTTTTTAAATATTAAGTTGTTTAATAACTGCTGAAAACGATCAGGAGTCGAATTGATTTTGTGACCTTTTGTGCCGTTTTACAAAATATCATTAAGATCATTAATGACCTCAGAGCTGGAAATTTGGTTCAAGCATCCAAAAAACATCAGCAAAAAACTATAAACAATACAATGGGGGACCTTTTGGGGGAGAATAGTCTACTTCAAGGTTAAGCTGGAAGTAGAAATGTACTTGTGAACTTCAATAAAACCATCTTGCCCTTGGAATAAAACCACAGAACCGTCTGAAATTAATGAAACGCATTCTTTAGATCTTTCTGCAGTCAAGACTAAGAGGAAATGAAATACATGGAATATCATTAGCTTGGGAACATACTAAAACTGGCTCGTAGAAACAAATGACACATCTCAAATAACGCAAAACAAAGACGCTTTCTCTTAGCACATAAAGAGTGAGAAGAGCTAAAAGGATAGAACGCAACCCGTCTGCCTGCTCAAGAATCATCAAACAGGAAATTAGCTCAGAAACCGACTGTGCTGGGTGGCACTTGAATCAGGAACAGTAATGTCTCTGTTTCATCTCATTGTTAGCACTTGTGAATAGCTGACAAGCTGCATCACTAATCAGCAGCCTTTTTATAAAATGTAACGAGGGGGGAAATTAATCTAGATAGAAAATCACATTCTTCTCCTGATGTTGGCATACAAGTCCATGGTTAAATAAGAGTATTATTTTTTTTCTTTGCTGCTATTTCTGTTTTAATTAGTCATACTTTTATGAAGACTTTCGAGTCTTTACAAAGATGTATTAGCCTTTTCTAAGGCTCCTTTGCTGATAGATACCTGCATAGATACCAAAACAATGCTCATGCTCTCACACTCGCTCATTCTCTCACATTCTCACTCACTCAATTACTTCCTACCTTCCTCGCTGGTAGTGAGGTTTTTTCCACCTCACACACTCACATACATACCCAGGCACACAGACACCAACTAAAATACCCAAACAAAAACATGTTCACACAATAAAATATCCACACACACTAACATACCCAGGCAGACATATGTTCACATATGAACATTTCCAGACACACACACACGCAAGAGCGGCAGTATCAGTAAGTATGCTGCCCCACTGGGCATATGTTGGATGTGCCAGATGACCTGCTCGGGCCTGGTTCGGTGTATTATATTATAAAGTATAGTCAATGCTTTACTGTCACATTTCTCTAGATCTGAAATGAAATGGGTATTGGTTTAATCTGATTAAAATACAGGATAACCACTACTGCTATTATGAATGCCGGATCTGTGAAGCATACAACATATCTAGAAAAATGCTGCACCCACACAGTATGATTTCACTCGCAACAAACACTACATCTCTTTAACACAACATACATTAACAGCATCTATATTTACTGCGAAAAAGTACATTACTTGCAAACAAACAGGGATATAAAACAACCAGGCAAACGAGCACAAAACTGTCATAAAGCCAGCCCTCCTTATTATCCAGAGAGACGTTACCGTTTCTACATTAAGGCATCATGACCTGCATAATCAGAAAGGTGCAATTTAAAGTACACAGAAGCCTCTTACAGGACACCGAGTCCTCTATTATCTTCTGAGATAATAAGCCCACTTACAACACATCCATGCATAAAATGTGAGTTATTAAACAAAGATTGTGATGTAGCAATTTCAGTCACACCAGTCCTAATAGATAAAAACAGATGTACCCCCATTAACCCCTTCATGACCAGACTGGTTTTGAATTTGTGTACCCTTCGTGACAATTTTAACATGTCTCCAGTGTTTGTGGTTAGCTGTGATTTTCTTCTTTCTCATTTACTGTATACCATTATTTCCCTTGTATCATTTAATTTACTAACAAAAAATCATCTACAAAAGCTAGCGAAAAACTGTTAAATAGATTCTAATATTTGTACTGAGCTTAGAAATACCCGTTGTTTTTAATAGGGCAATAAGTACAACTAGAGTATTGCTATTTCACAACCATCCTGGGTGGGACAATTCTTGTTATTTTTGGAAACTAGACACCCCAGGGTATTTCAAATGCATTGGTTTGATGAGTTCTTTGGGGACTGAAGACCACATTTGGGAGGTGTGTGTTTTGCAGTTTTGAAATTTAACATCTGGTCATCCTGCGCCCATGTCCTACAAGGAACATCTTGAAGCCGGCCAATTCAATTTACTGTGGTTAGTTCTCTAAGATGGTTGAAACAACCCACCTGTCGAGTTCCTTAAGAAACTGTGTGTCCCTAGAAGAATTGATGGTGTTTTGAAAGCAAATGGTGGTCACACCAAATATTTATTTGATAAAAATATATATAGTTGATAAAAAAAACTATTAACATGTCTATTTTTTTAAAACATTCTTACTTCCCAGCATTTTTTCACATCTGCCTAAAACTTTTGCACAGTACTGCATATGCTAATCGGACACTGTGATTGGGTGCTGCTACCCCCATTGACTTCAGTAGAGCACTACAGAGCATGTAGGAAAAGTATGAATACTGCTTTCACTGTGGGAAGCCAGGGACGGAAAAACTAAAAACTAAAGAAAGCATTCATCCATTTTCATGCGTGAAAATGCATTGGAGTCTAAACAAAATAGACTCAAATAAGCATTAAAAGAGAAAAAATAAGGTTATATGTTTATTTAATTTTAAATTTAAAAGTTTGTTTCATAGTTTTCTTGTACTCTGATCCACAGTGGCTCATTAATAATTTAATATAAAAACATCAATGTGACGGAGTTTGCAGTGACAGTTAAGGAACTAATACTGTGGTAAGGAAGGAAACCAGGTCTTTAAGAAAAAATGTATTTTAAATATTAATGTATACATTCATAGCAATGTTTTAGTTTGTGTTACATGTTCAGGAAAGCAGCTTCTTCAAAGCAGCAGATTTCTTCAAAATCCTCATAATGCATGATATCAAATCATGTTGGTCTTGGCTTTGCTGCCGTCTCCCACTATTCTCTTTGCTGCAGTAATTAATTTATGGTGGTTGCTACCCAATGCCTGATCCAGGACCACCTTCCAGCAGGAACTCACACTATGTGCCCTCTGTTCTGAGCACAGCGACATGACATCATGTCCCGGCATTCCACCTCTGAAGGACATGAAGTGCATGATTGTTCGGCACAGACCAGCGTTGTGAATATGGGCTAGTTACAAGGAAAATCTCTGATGACCCCAAACAGCCCAGTGAGTGCACTAGGGAGTGGACCACTCAAAAGAGAGATTTGCTCCTACTTATGCAGTAGAGACCTGCTCCTCCTAGGGTTAGTTGGCCTAGGCCAGAATAACTTGGAAGCTAGGCATCATATAGATGAAAAGATATTCTGAAAGGTTTCAGCTCTTCTTTTTATGCTCAACTTTTTATTACTTATTATTGAGAAGAACCATATAAAGGGTTATGTGCATGTACCCTAATGCTTGGGTTTTCCAGGGGTGGTGAATAAACCCTCCAAGAACACAAACTAGGACTAGGATATTTACATATGCAGCAGCATTTTATCCCAGAATCAAAACTTTTTCACACTGTAGGATGCATTTTTTTTTTTAATAGCGTTTGTTCAAATAAAAAGAAACCTAATTGGGAAGATAGAGTGTGAATCACATTCTGTTTGTTTCAGTTAACACGATAACAATTTGGGTTGAATGTAACATTGCTGTTACCTCTGTGAGGGTGTCACAAACAAGCAATTAATGAATCATATAGCATTTGCTAAATCGGAAAAAAGGCCGACTAGAATAATGCAAAAACTGGTAGAATATTAGTAATTAATATGTCGGTATAAACTGCCCTATTTGGCATTTGTGATAAGGTATACTTTACTGTATCTATATATTCAACAGAAGGTATTATTTCATAATTGCATGCACATTCCTGGGAACTAGGTTCGGCCCAGAGTCTCCAGGTCAGTTTGTTCTTTCTCTAGACAGCACAGCTGTATTTGGCCACACCCACTTTGCTCCTGCTCCATTCCCTCACACTTAAGTCTAGCTCCACCCCTATGCATGACTAGCCCTGCCCCCTCATGAAACCACACCCCCAAAAGAGTAAAAGAGAAATAGCTTCAGATAGCCTGCCCTGCAAAGTTCTCAGGTATGTTCATTATTTATGTATCTATTCCAATACTCATAAGCTTTATAAGAAAATACATGGTTTATGGTTTTTTTTCTTTCATATGACAAAGTGTGAGCACCGCAGAGACTGACCTTAATGGAAGTGAAGAAAAATGATGACCTTAATGCATCTCATCCTTGGCAGACTTAGTGATCGCACTTTGGCAGGCTTCTCCCCATGGATAAAAATATATTTTCGTATTCAATCAAGCTGCTTATTTTTCAGTTAGAGGGAAGTAACTGATTTTCCACAGTAGCAGTCCTGTTTAATTGCTGTTCCCATATGTGATTAAAAATCATATCTACAAGAGATTTGCACCACGTTGCTCTGCAATGAGCTGCAGGCAACTCCAGCAGTGAACTAAGGCATTTTTGATTGCTTTATTCCCAACTCAAATACAAGGAATTGAGGGAGCGGAGCTGTGAAGTCAACTCCTGAACTCCTGGAAGGCAAGTCTAGACACACTTCAAAGATTATTTATTCTTGTTCTCTATAGAAAGCAGTTCAGTTAAATCAGATGCTGAAGGGGCCTTAAGAAAACAATTAGCTATATTGTTCATAGAGTTTCACTGATAGACCTGTTTCTATAAATAATATCATGTAAATGTTACACAAGGTTACAAAGTTACAAAGGGATCTTAAGGATTGTCCCTCGCCAAGGCTCAGTTCTAGGACGGTTTATGTTCTCCTGTTGGACTGCAAACTAATATTGTCCTTTGGCTTACAGTACCACCTGTATGATGATGACACCCAGATCTTCGTATCTTCCTCTGGTCTTCCGCCTTCCCGCTTTGATAGAGTCACTAATTGCCTTGTCTATTCTAACTGAATGTCTGCACAATTCTTGTAAACCTATAATGCTAACAATCCATTGACACCATTCCTCATGCTCGCTGCCTTGGACTTACCATCAACCCTAACATCTGGTAAAGAGGGCCCTGCTCGGAAGCTTACCAAAATAGTTACTAGATGAACCTACTACAGCACACCAACCAGTCTTAGGCATTGAGGCCCTAAATGAGCCTTAGACCAGCCCTACAGATAATGAAGGTGTCACAAACAGGATAATGTTTTTATTTAAGTCAAGATGAGGTGATAGCCATGCTGAAGAAAGCCCACAAAACAAGGTTATGAATGACACAGCAGACAATAACAGCACCAGGAAAAACTGGCAACAGAACTAAAGTAGCAAATAGCGAACAGCAAAGAAAAGAAGGGAACTGCAGGAGAAATCAGGGGAAAAATTATAGAAAAACAAGCCCAATGAATGAGGACAGGAGAGGGAGGAGGGCAGACATATTTAATCTACCAGAAGGAAACCTGGTTCTGACAGTCCTAATTAATGGAAACAGGCGTACCTTCCGCAGTCAATAATGAACTGCCTGAAGAGTAATTATCCAGACTGGAGAAGGCTGACAACATCAACACTTTACAACAGCTAGACAGGAGACGATAGAGAGCGAACACATATTAAAAACTCTAGGTACACTGGAGGGATTAATGGCGCTCAAACTGCTTTTACATAAATGCCAATATTTTTACAGCCTTGCAGGATCGAGCAGTAAAGGTGAAATACAAAGATGGGTGCAGAGCAATTATTCCTTGTGCGGGGGCAGCTGAGCCAGGTACACAGGGTGCATCATACCCCGCCACAGGAAATAATGACTACTCTGTACAGCTTCTTCACTGCTCAGTGCTCTGCATGTCACTTCCTGACTCAAACACTGTCATGTACACTGATATCACACACTAACACACAACACGGTCTAACACGGTACACTGACACCCCCCAAACACACTGACATACACAGGTTGACTATGTGCACGACCCACGCACACTCATTTTAACACCATAAATTGACACCCCACGCAATCACAACTAGTAGAATGCAGAAGGTGTATAACTTTAAATGCAGGTATTTGTGATCTTAGCGTTTGATTATCAGTAAGTAGGGTCGCTGTAAGCAGACAGTATAAAAGGAACAGAGGCATTTTTTATTTTTTTGTGAAATCAGGACATCTATAATAAAATGCCATCTGGCCTGTGCACAATTCTTCTAAAGGTCACATATTATCATGCAGAATGTTGGTGATAGTCTTTAGGTTAATGTGCATTTTATTTAGAGGATTAAATTGACTACAGACCCTGCCAATGCCTAAATAAAAACCAAGCGCTTAAGTAGGTTTATTACATAGAAGACGATAAAAGTTGCCCCAAAGTAAGCTGGAAAAAAATAATTGTCGCAGCCACTTTGATGGATTACTCGCACTTATTGCTTAGTTTTTGATGAGCTTCAGTTGGTGGCGCTGGAGTTAGTAGCTAACACTGAGCTCACTGTTACCGTCTTTAGCCTTCCTTTTATATCTCAAACTGACGATTTCTCCCTTTTTCACCCCCGGTTTACTCTCCCCATACATGATAATTACTACCTACACTCCTACTCATGCTTAATTTCTCTCTTCTTTTACTCTTAAACGACCAGTATTACTCAGTGCATCTGCTAGCTGTATTCAGACTTGCATTTACAGCAGCGGCACTCACAACGAAAAGACCACAAGAGTCGCTGCACTTAAATATTAACTCAACTATATGGATGCAACATTCTCAGTTATAGATGCCTACATGGGGATTGATGGGGTTAAAAGCAAGCAACCCTTTTGGCTCATGTTGGTTTGATGGATCAGTTTAGTTGAATGACTATGAATCACATAAGGCACTTTATGAAAAGGCCAGTCTGAAATATTTACAGATGAAAGAAAGGCAAATATCATGCGTAAGGAAAATAAGAGAAGTTGCAGAATCTCAACATTCAGAAGAATTGTTACCAGAGAAGGAAGTGTTGAGACAGGTTACAAAATTGTATCTGATCAACCAAGGTAGATGGTTGATGATTACATGGGGTTATGATTGTATCTGTTATCGATTGAAATATATTTATCGAAGTCTTGTTGAACACTAATGTGATTTATTTGATGATTTAATATTAACGTTTAGGTTCTACTTTGTGATACACGTTTGGTACAAACATTAAAATAATCTGAAGCACACCTCACAAGTGTAATTGTCATTCTCATTCATGTTAAGCTGACACATAAAAGACTCAAATGAGAAGACATAAAAGACCCTCTGGCTAAGGTACATTGATGATATCCTGGTCCTTTAGACTGGTACCCCTGAATCATTTGAGTGTTTTGTGTGTCAGCTTAACATAAATGACTTTATCCTTAGATACACCTCCTCTTATAGGTTTCAGAAGATTGCATTTTTGGATGTAAAAATCTATAAATCTAGGGACATTCTGGGGACAAATGTATGGAAGGAGACATCAACAAACAGCCTTATCTTGGCAAGTAGTCAACATCCTAAGAATTTAGTGAATGGTATTCCAGTGGGGCAGTTCCTGGGTATCTTTAGAAATTGCTTCACTGATAATTTTTTCGATAGACAGACGGATGACTTAATAGAGTTTCATGAACAAGGTTAACAAGGAAAAGTATAAGGAGAGGCTTTCAATGAGCAGGTTTCTGTTTTCTTCAGTGAAAACAGCATGTAAGAGCCCCAACTCTAAGGACCTCTTGGTAGATGGCCACTTTAGGCAATCAGTTGGTGACGTCAACTGATTGATCAAAGAACCAAACAGATATAAATATAGATCTTTAAGTTAGTGATAGGATCCCTTATGTACCATGAGTCATGACCATTGTGCATTGATTTATTCTATGTACGATGGATGTGTTGCTTGTTGCCGGCCTTCACTTCATTCAGCAGATATCTTGACACTGCAGGGGCCAATTTGTTGTGTGGTGAATTTAAATGTATATTATTTTAATAGCGTCCCCTGCTTCATATAGAGAGGGCGGCTATTTAATGTAAACTATCTTCAGCACTGGATGCATTGGCATTATTTGGCCATATTCCCATACTCTTTACCAGCGTTATTTTGGAACTGGAGTAATTTTATGACTTCCAACATGGAGTTCATGCACTTTGAATATTCTGTCTCGATAGCAGTGGATACTTTATTATATCCGCTGACATTGAGACGGACCGGTAACATCACAGCACCGTGTACAGTACAATCCAGACGGACAACTTCTACAAAACTGTTTGGTTGAACCTGATCTTTTATTGGGAGCATGCTGATTATGAGGAGCTGTTTTAAATGGATCTCTCCACTGGTGACAGTCCATCTTGCCTGGGATTTATGGTTTCTCGCAGGAAGATCTATATCTTGGTGCAATGATTTTAATGACTTCCATTCCTAGCTGGGTATTTTGTTCACTCCTATATTCTATGTGTTTTTATTACATGCCGTTTTTAATGTGTTCTTTATTGTAGCGTGATATTGGATAATTTGGGCATCTCTCTCTCTCTCTTTCTATATATATACCCTTTTTGTTGGAATGAAGATTGGTATATATTTTTCTTATTTTTCTGTCCATTTATTCTGAATGAGCACCATATACTGGAGCACTTTTGTGCACTTTTTTGTTATTTTATTTTCATGTTTCAATTTTACCCTGTAATATACATTTAAATAATCTGAAACATACCACAAGAAAAAAGTCACAAGTCTTATTGCAAAGCATTACTCATCAAAGGTTACTGACCCATATATTCCACATAATGGATTAATGTAACTGCACGGGATGAGTGGCATTTCACGGCCAGAGGGGGAGAATAACATACAGGCTATTTTTATAGGCTCTGTTCTTCCAGTAATAACAGGAATGAAAGAAAAGCAATCTAAGAGAAATAAGCTATGTTCTCAGCTGTCTACCGCACGGTCTCAGCTGAACAGGGATTTTGTCAGCCTGTCACCCAGCTAGCTGTGCCCTCTCATTCTGTTCCCTATCTATTTTTTATATCCTCCTTGTAGTGATAATTAAGTCTTGTTGTGCCCCTCTTTGTTTTATTACCACCGTTTTATTTCACTGTTTCCACTTTTTTTAAGCATCTTAAATTGTCATTACTTTTTACATTTAAAGAAATATAAATATAGAGTCGTGGAGAAGTATTTCTTGAAAAAACATAAAATTTAAAAAGTCTAAAATACAACACCGAAGTCTCAACAGCAGGTAGTGTGTGGAGACAGTTAGGTTTTTGTATCAGGCTTTCTTTTTAACACAAAATTGAATAAAACATCATTGAGAAGAACTCAGCTGAGGACTCTGGCTTGATAGCCTTCTCATGCAGGAGTGCCTCATGTTTTAGCTCAGTTGTGCCATTACCCAAAACTAAATCTTCATCTAAATATCAGCCTGGTCTTGCCCTTAAGGGCAATCCAGAACTCAAAGAAACAAGACACATTTCCTTTGCACCAGAAAAACAACCCCAGATATACGTTTTGGCTTTCCTGAGTCACGTTAGTGGGATACAGTAGGTATCCCTGTAGGAGCAAGGAGGCCAATGCCTGCACTCACCTATACACTTGGATGGGTGATTTTTTCAATGTAATGGCACAGGTTAAAATAAGCAAAAACTTGAGACACTCCTGAGTGGGGACGCTCTGCAGGGCAGGCTATTACAGTACATGGCTGTCCATCGTCAGTGAGTTAGTCTTAACTTTTTTGTTTGTAGAAAACATGGCTCTCTCCAAGTGTCTGGGTTTTCTTATGCAGAGAAAAACTGCCATGGTAGGGGTTTTAAAGATATGGACCCTGCGTGAAAGACGTTTTATGGGTTGCTGGGAACAACCTGGTGCTGAGGAGGGAGCAGGTTTCAGTTCAAGGCTTCTCCACACTCATCCACAGGCCGTTGAAGGATTTCTATCTTATGGACAGTCTAAAGGAGGACTAGTCCTACTCCCCTCCTAGCTCACTCTCATCAATCCCCTTACTTACCCCTACCTTGCCCCAAACCTACACCCATTTCCTAAGACCTGTTTCCAACGTGTCAAACCATAGGCACCATGTCTAGAGATATAAACGTAATATGTATGCCCAATTTTAACGAGAAATTGGCGTTTGTACTGTACGCAAATTGATCTACGATGTGTAGCAGTACTTACTTATGTATGAAATTGCATTCTAATGATTTCATGTTGTTTTTGATAACCGTATCTTTGTTTATAAAAATTATGAAATTAAAAAAAGGCTGGGGTTGTTGGGACTCTAGTCCAGAGGAAGCTTGCTACGTGTTTTGGTTCTGGACTGCCAGTATGTTCACCAGTGTTCATGAAGCTACACGTGGTTACACATTAAGCTGAACACACGGGACATATGGAGTGTTCAGTGAGACATGGGCATCTGCAGAATTTTTTGAAATGTACAGCTTATCACCACCCAAATGAAAATGTGCAGGGGAGGACTGTACACTAACAGAGTCTAACACCGTACATTGGCACCCCACACACTCACTGTACACTGACACCCCTATGCACTCATTCTAAAATTATACACTGACACACACCCAACATAACACTGTACACTGACACTCACCCACACACCCAACATAACACTGTACACTGTCATCCACACACACCCAACATAACACTGTACACTGTCATCCACACACACCCACACACCCAACATAACACTGTACACTGACACTCACCCACACACCCAACATAACACTGTACACTGTCATCCACACACACCTACTCATTCAAACCCTGTACACTGTCATCCTCCACACACTAACACTGTCACAGTCCATATCTATCTATTGTTTCCTCTGTGCGTTCTTCTCCATATTACCCAGACACACAGACACACAGACACACAGACACACATCCCGCTACCTGCCACGCACACAGCCCTCTTCTGAGCAGCTTTTAAGAACTGCTGCGCTCCTACTGCCGGGTCACATATCATCACCTTACATAACCCTGGAGCCTCACCTCTGCGATCAATTTGTTGAAGGGGTGCTTGGGTGCAGTCCCTCTACCTAGTATGCACCCTCATTCAGGTTCCCCATGCTGCTGACCCAGGACACTTGCACATACACATCATGCTAACACACACACACACACAAAATACACCCCCCCCTCCCTCCCTGTAAAACAGAACATCGTTTTACGTGACCCCAGGGCCTTCCTGTATCCCCGAGTGGCCCAGTCTGGACCAGTTTTGGTCCAGCCTTGGGGGTTATTGCCCGCCCCTGGGTATGTGCAACACTAAATAAAAACAATCCAGCAGGGAATTTTCATTTCATTGCGATTGACCCTTTATTCACGAACAACGGTGAGACTTTGTAACTAGAAATCATCAAAGGCCACCACAGTGATGTTATACGTGGTGTACCGAGCTACTGAAAGACAACAGGGCTTAGGTCTCCTTCACGCAGACGCGTAGCGCTCACTTCCTCTTGCGCCTAAACCCCCGGCGCTGGGCGTCTCGCTCCTCTAACGAGGGCACAGCCAGCCTCCCGTTCCGTGGTATTCGAGATCCTGTGACACAGATCACGTGCCCCCTCCCGCTGGTAACCACCCTCCGTTGCTACGCCCCTCCCTGCAGCTGTTGCTAAGACTTCTAATTGGGCAGGTCCTGCAGCGACAGAAGCCGAGTATATAAAAGAAAAGGCGTTTTATGCTAATTAAGCCGTGGGCGGGACTTTGCGGTGTGAGGTTGGCATACGCCTGCTCTGTGCGGCTCACACCGTGCCCAGGACTGCTGGGGGGCGAACGCGCGGGTCGTGCGAGCGGAGAGAGGTGAGCTGGTGTGCGCCGTTTATTATATTATTACGTTCATATTTACACGTTCCTTCTACGGGGGACGCAGAGTTCTGCCTGCCGATACCCCAGTCCCACCCTCTGTCGGTGCTTGTGTTGAATGACGATGTACGCCTAAAAAGGGTTAATGCCAGTCTGCGAGACCACCTTTTAGTGCCCACTAGGCCATAAAGCGTAAACGTGTGTGTGTGTGTGTATATATATATATATATATATATATATATATACACAGTGCATGCATTAGTGATTGCTATCAGGCAGTGCCCTCACCCCCCCCCCCATCACCATGCTGCTATGTGAAGTTCTAATCCTTTTAGCTGAAATATTGCATCTAACGGGTTAATATTATCTGTTAACCCTTTTAAAGACAGACCGTCAGTTTCTAACCAAATGTTGTTTATCTGACATTTTTGTCAGGATCTCTCATCTCTCTCTTTTTTTGAAATCATGCAGCAAGTCATGACAGATATTTAAATGCAATGTATGCAGGATAAACATGTTTGAACATATGTGCATTACATTGCCTTTACTTATATAGCACCAGCATATTCTGTAGCGCTGTTATTATAGGGGACAGTGAAAATATCTGCTGATGCTGACTGCCCTGCTCGTGCCAGCTTATCCTGTATTGTTAATCTCGGTAAGCATTATGTATTAAATGTTACGAACGTCCATCCTATGCATTCTGTATGTTGGAATGTATGTAGCTTTTTCGCATTGATGTCTATAGGGGAATGGTTGCTAGGGAACCTAGTCTTGGGGGTGATAACTCTAGTCTTTGGAATGTTGGATCAGAGATTTCCTTTGGATCCACTTTCAGAGTGTAAGGAAATAAAATGACTTTGCCGGCGATGTGAGCTGAGGATACACGATACTGCAGCATTTCCTCCGTCCCATCTGCTTCTGGTTTGGGGTTGCTTTTTGGCCTTTGTTCCAAATCTGGTGTAACATGCAGTAGGAGGAGACGTCGGAGGAAATAACACCAGGCAGCAGCGCCTGTTACACTGTATGTGTTGTATGTTAACACATCCAAGATACAGATTGCATAGGGAAATGTGTATCAGCAGCTACATGGTCACCATACTACAGTTCTTCTGATATCTCCATTCAGGGCCATAAATACCATGAGCCAAGAGAAGGTTTTTGCCCTAGGTGCTACAAAGTGAAGGCTGCGTATGATGCACATGGCATCTATTGCCCTAAACCCCCTTCCAACAACCCCAGGTGCCAAGAACCCCAGTGACGACTCTGTCACCATTAAATACTGCTGTAGCCAGCTTTGTTTGGTCAACATCTTTGTGTATTTGATGTTTAGGTAGTATTTCATATAGTATAATGCATATAACTGTTTGGTCCCCTTACATTTTTCTAGTGTCACAATGTCATGCATGTGATAGACTTACCTCCAGCAAGCTCCTGCATTGGGTTGGTGAACATTGCTTAATATTCTTTATTCTTTATAGCCGTGTCTTCTGGGATGCTACAGTGTAGCATTTAGTGGTTTGTAAAATGGGTCAGGTTAGTGGGATAAACAAGAACTCCAAGGTGTTTATTCAAGGACAAGCAAACTGCGAAACGTCAGGAAGTATCTAGAGAGGTGGCATTTGTGTGCAATCAATAATAGAAGCAGTATACGTGAGATAATCATGCGCAATACAAAGATGCAACAGTAATCATGATGTGGAGCAAGAACATTAAACCGGGGGTGCAAATAGTGATTTTGTGGCAGGAATAGCACCTGGAGGTGTGGGGTTAAGTGGAAAGGGCTATGACTAATGTCCAAGGGCTGATGGAGCCAGAAGAATGAGGACTGGAGATTAGTCCTTCTCCTCCTCAAAACTGTCAACAACGGAAGAATCTGAGGATCAGCCTGCGATATAGCCTTGGCCGGTGGCCAGTTCCCTACTCAGGATCACACTAAACATGTGTACAGGCAGGGGCGTACCTTGAGTGTTTTGCGCCCAGGGTGGATTTTGTTTGTGGCACCCCTCACTTTAAAATGTAACGCCCACAAAAAACTTTGTTGGCAAGAATATTTATTTCACAAATGTGCAAGCTGTATGTCAACTGGAAAAAAAACTAGAAATCTAAAAAAAAAATAACTAATAAATTAAATAAGTTTAAATAAATATCATTTACTAAACAGATATGGTACACTATGCCAGACATTGATGGTGGTACAGCATATCTCCCATCCCTGTACACTGAGCCAGATATTGATGGTACCGCAGCATAACACCCTCCCTATATACTAAGCCAGACATTGACATGGTAAATATCTGCCTTTGAAACCACCTCTGTGTCTGTGCCACCCTTGCCCCCTAAGCATCCTGTCTGTGCCACCTCTGCCCCCTACACAGCCTGCCTGTGCCACCTCTGCCCCGCCTAATTCACAGTATGGATTTTCGGCTCAGGTTTCGGAGCTGATGTTTATCAGACTGACAGGATTTTTATTTTTGTTTAAAAAGCTGATTTTAGACATTATGCAGACTTTAGATATATTCAAAACCACTCCACCGTGTAGCTGCTTGCAAACGTGAAGGAAGTGGGAATGTTAGTACATATTGTGGTATCGGATATGAAACAGCTGTTCAAGTACAAAATAAACTAAGACCGCCTTCTGTAAAATAAATGAGTACTGTGCGGCCTGGCCTTATCAGAGATCTAACACTGCATTTTTCTCATTTACGCATTGATTACTGTGAATTAGTAAATGTTTAAAGCTTTCTCTCTGATTTATTTACTTATCATTCTGGTTGGTTATTTCTATCCAAAATAACTAAATTGGAATAATTTAGGTTGATTCCAATGTTTAAATAAAATTAAAGGGGAGCCCTCTTCTGTTAATTTTGTATTCCTAGTATCCAATTAAATACATATATATATATTTGTCCTACCTCTTATTTTATCTCCATCTACTAGACAGACGCTCATTATCATACTGTCTACGATAGAATGGCTCAGTGTTAATCAATCAGCCGGACACTCTGCCTAATGAAAGTCTGTGGAGGAACAGACTTCATTAGCACTGCCGTAAAGAATCAACTCATTGTGGTGTTTGAGAAGGGAAATAATTCAAAGCGGTTATTGGAACAAACTGAGATAAAAACAATTTTTTTTTTTTTTTAATCAGTGTCGACCATCATAACTATACAGCACTGGATTTTTTTTTTAATTTCCATTGGATTACCCCTTTAAAAACAGCAGTAAAATGGTTTGAAAGATGGCACTCCATGTTCTCATTAGTTTTGCTTGCTTTAGTCCTCTGTACCTATAGCTGTTATACCTGAAACGTTCTACCTCCAGCAGATATTTTGCAGCTGGTTTTGTGAGAGCTAAGGACGTGGCGTTTAGACTTATTTGCATAAATCTTATCATAAGCCTCTCTTACATGAAGGGATCCCTTCTAGATCTATGTATCGTTTCTAACAGTAACTTAATTCTTTCCCCTCTTTACTCAGATTAAGCTGTTCGTCATCACATAGGCCCTCCAAGCTTCAACCACTTGGGAAATTGGAATTAGGAGACAGTCATGCCTATTACGGACCTTAACCCCACAACTGGCGTTGTTACGGTTATCGTCATCCTTATTGCGATTGCAGCCCTTGGTGCCTTAATTCTGGGCTGCTGGTGTTACCTCCGATTGCAGAAGAGCAGCCAGTCGGAGGATGAAGAAAGCATCGTGGGGGAAGGTGAAACCAAAGAACCTTTTCTCTTGGTTCAGTACACCGCCAAAGGCCCCCGAGTGGATAAAAAAACAAAGCTAACGCCTAACGGGCCCGAGGCACATAACTAACTCCCTGCAGCAGAACATTGCCCATTCAGCCATGATGATTCAGAAAAGCAGAACTGATACTGTGAAGATCGACCCGCGTCATTGTCGGAAGGTCACACATTTCCCTGGTAGCCGGAGAATAGCTGGCGACGTTGACACTGCATGCACCGAGTACCTTCTGCAATCCTGCGTTTCCATACATTTTGCCACTTGAATATTTCATTGAGATCTCCCTTAGAATGTGAACGATGTCTATAACCCGTTTTCCTTTTTGATAAAGTAGTCGTTCAATCTTCTTATGGAAGAAGTATCGGAAATGATTTGGCAGTGGAAGGATTAGGAGCCAGAGCTTAGGCGCAGATTGTCATTTTGCACGTTTTTATGGTGGTTTTTAATCTTTTTTTTGTGTAATGTACCATATGAATTGTTGACTGACTGAATTAGCTTTAAGATTTTTAGCTGCGGTGAACCTGCCACCCATAACGCTTTTTATATAAAGAGCCAGTGATCTGGAATGTGGCTTAAAATAATTTAAGTGTACCAGGAGGTTCTCCCCGTTGACGTGGCAGATGAGCAGCGATGTAGATATATTTATTTGGAATAATCAACCAGCATTTTAGATTTTCCATAAAACACCTTTGTGTGTTATCACTTAATTTATAGTTTATTGTTGAAACAATAATGTATACCTCTAAACGAGCGTTATGGTTTTACTCAATCCTTTTATTATCGCGTGTTGAGATTGTGTCAAGTGCTTTGGAGATGTCCTGCACCATAGCCCCATCGTTAATGCTTAATGAGTGAGGGGCCATGAAAACAAGACATTTAGTCTATTTAAAGTTGGAGTGAATTTGAGTATTCTTGGTACTTAATGACCTTCTTGATAGGCTTGCGTTAATATCTACCAACCGCCTGGCCGTGGTTATGTTGGTAATAAAACATGTTCTTGCCCGTGCTTGGACTTCTCTGCAAATACGTATTCGTTTTGTACATTCTCTGTGTTTCATCAAAGATTTGTAATAGTATATATTTTTGCTCCATGTTTTAAAATGAAATGACCATGAAGCAAGAATTTAGTAATGATGGGTCACGATAATTTGTAACGATGGGGAAGGAGTCAAAAAGTGACATCTGCATGTTGTAGACATTTCCTCGTTGGCAGAAGCTTTTTTTTTATTTTTTATTTGCATTCAATATGGCGTGTAAATCATTTGGACCGTCAAAACATCATCTCAATATTCTTTGTACCGTGACATGAGAATAATAAAGACCAAACTCGCACGTGTTCTACAACCACCTCTCGGTACTAAGATCAGCCGTCTCACCACAGCCGTGACATTTCGAGAAAGAAAACCTTTCTTGCGCCTTGCTAATCGAGCGTTTTTGCTGTGGTGAGATTGTTTTGCTGATAAGGATGGATGTCGCCAGTGCATTAAGAATCTGAGTTTTAGCTTAATATAAAAAATAACATTTTTAGTTCTACAATAAAGTCTTAAAGATGAACCTTTATGAGCTAGTCTTGCTATTGTCCGGCATGTCACATATACTCTTAAATTTGTGTATAGATAAGACGGGAGCTGTTGTGGTCCAAGCATCGTAAGTAATGTTTGCAATAGTTTCCAAAAGGTTTTTATGGGGAAAAATGCATAATTGTGCTGTGGTTACTTCTAAATCTTTCTGCCCTCATCACAAAGGGGTGGGAAAAGAGCATTAAACTATACTTCATGGGCTGAATTTTGATGCAATTTCTGAGTATTTCTGTTTATATAAGCGTGTTTTCGCAGTAGGATTGTGTAGTGCTCTATGCGTGTCTGGCCACTGTGAGGTTTATTGATTAAACTTTAGGGTTGCACGCATGGTGAGATGAGTTATTTCAACCAAAGGACTGAATAAACCATCGGAAGGATCAATCTTTACGAGCAAGAAGGCTTGAGTTTGCCTTACATGATGCGTATAGATGAGAAGACATTACAGAATCGTCACCATTGCTGGGAGAAGTGATCGTCCTCCAGGCCATTATAATAAAGAGGCTCCAACCAAGCGTAGGTGGTCAAGACTGGCTTTGCATGCCACAAACTTAGTACTCGCATACAAGTAACATCAATTCATAAGTGAGAAACCCGCTAGCCCTTTGTCATGTAGTCAAGTTTTGAAGAAACGCTCGTGTCTAGTAGAGAAGCACGTGAAGGCCTGTTTTTAGTGTTGAAAGGGACACTCGAGCAAGTAAACATTTACATAGCCCCCCCTTACTCATCAGGTGGGGAACGTGGCAGCGGCACCCATTGTTCATTGCCAAAATAAACCTGTATCTATTATGCTGTTGTGTCAGTTCCTGTGTGCCCGTCATAGGGGTTAATGTAAAGCATGTTTACTTGGCAACAAGCGTGAATTAGACACGAGGCCCTTCGATGCAGAACACGGTTGTAAACAGCTAGTTGAGGGTTATCTCGTGACTGTTTTCCCCACGAGCTGGGCAGGTTCTCCTGGACTAGGCACAGCCCGGCTGGGTCCCTTAATTTCCTATCAGGTCACGCGAAAGAGAATGCTGGCCTCTTTCTGCTAGATGATGAGGAACTCATTAATAATTTATTCTATAAATAACAGAGCTGGGAGATCTGCCAGCGTGCATCCGGGTTCAGTGGACTGCTTCAATATATATATTAATTTTATTAAAATAAAATTCTCCCCTATTGTATGCATCATGGTATTAAGCCTATGTATACACGTTTATATGTGGTTTATTTCAGGGTTGAGATGTTTAAATTTGGGAAACCAAATTGATAATGCTCATGGACATCAGAGAAAAAAAACCCTCAAAACATGCATTTCTTTGCAAAAAATATGCTTGTACGTGACTTGGTGTGCATTTTTTGATAGTCCAGTTATTTTCTACACTTTAGAAAGGTTATCCAGCCAGGTTTTAAGAAATGTATCACTATATCAATTTATTTTAGGGATCAAATTCTGCCATGAATGAAATTGACTTTTTCAGGATTAATAAAAATGTACAAATGATTTTTCAAGTCGTTTATTCAGTTGTAAAGACTGGAAGCAGGCCTGATGGAAAATAATGTGCCATATTATTAAAGCTTGTGCAAAGAAGCCATATCAAACTGTTACAATGTTTTTGGGTTTTGTTAACCACAATAAAAAAAAAATAAGATGTTTTGGTGTTTTTTTTTCTCCCTGAATCAGTTGAAATTATATACTCAACGTTGGGTGTGAGTTTACATTTTGGAGTTTACTCCAAAATGTTATATACCGGTATAACAATCGTATTTGCTCAATTTCTAAGACGACCCCCCAAAATTTAATTTAGGAAAATAATAAAAAGCTTGACTATAAGTCTACCCCATAGGAAAAAAGTTTTACTAGTAAATATTTATTCACATGTAGCTTTTTCATATTTAGTAACTGATAAAAATGCATTTTTTATTTCCTTTGCCAAGCTTCCCCCAGTTATGCAGTCTGCCCCAGATATGCCTTATACCCCCTTATAGGCCACTCTGACCCCCAGATATGCCTTTTAACCCCTATTTGTCACTCTGCCCCCCCTGAAATGCATTTTTAACCCCCAATTTGCCACTGCATCCCTAGACTTGTCCCCCATGCTTAAGATTCCTTGAGGTCTAGTGGGGGGGCAGCCGGTGGAGGTCTGCACGTTGCTGCTGGCCAGTACATCCGCCAGGGCTTTGGTGACTGAGCACCGGAAGGTCAGTACCGGCAGCAGTGGAGGTTGTCTGCGCATCCCGCAAATGTTCACTGGCTGCAAGAGATGAAGATACAGGTCTCCTGCAGCGCTGCGGGGGATCCTCCTCTCTCGCAGCCAGCAAACATAGACAACTTCCGCTCCTGCCGTTGGGGCTTCTGTGACAGAGTACCGGAAGGTCATGTGATGCCAGCGCTCCATCATAGAAGCCTGAGGAAGTGCCGGCAGCAGCGGTGGTTGTCTATGCGCATCGCACAGATGTTCGCCGGCTGCCAGAGAGGAGGATTCGGGTGCCCTGCAGCGCTGCGGGGGACCTGGATCTTAGTATTGTAGTCAGACCTCGAAGTTTTAACACTCTACAGCGATTTTAAAACTTAAATGCTTTTGTGCCTTTTACCCAACGTTGGAACTTACAACATTGGAATTCATACATCTGTTCATTGTACCTCTGGCGCCCAGATTTAGTTTTAAAGTGTATGGAACACCTACATAACCTTTGCAGCTTTTCAGTTAAATCCCAACTGGACCTGTATAATGTATAGTTAAATAAGCGAGATTTCCTTAAACTCTGCATACACACTCTATGCTGCATTATACAGGGCCAGACGTTCCTCTTTGGGCCACAACTTTCCCTTTGGAAACTCAATCCCTGATGGAAACATTAAGGCCACGGAGATTCACAAATGTTACAGAAGCCTGAATGCTTAAGGAGTTTATTATGAAGAATGTCTAATATTAAATTCAGTTACAAAGGACACTTTGTTTCTAAGATCTATTGTGATTGTTTAACGTAAGAATTACTTCTCCAGGTGATTTATATAATACAGAGACAAACAAAACCTTGCAAACCATGAGTGTGCAGGATTCTTGAAAGATTTCAGCTTCCCTATGCATTAATGATGGACCTTGGGCAGATTATTGGGGGGGGGGCTGGCTCTTTATAATGCAAAGTTAGAAATAACTAGCACTTTCCCATAAAAATAAGAGATGTGATTTCCTTTATACATTAGAAAGCTCTTTATTTACAGAATTTGTAAAAAATCTGTATAAATTTTGCAAATGTCATTAAAAATTAATCTGTTCTACTTTCATTCGTTGGATCCAGTTCTTCAGTGATTGAGTTATCAGATGCTCCTTCAAATATTTCTGAATGATCCAAAATGGGCTTCTCTCCATCCTCAGGGTTATCGATCTTTTCCTTTTCTGCCTCCGGTTTGCTTTTTGACTCCAATGATGCCATAAGAAGTTTCAGCAGAGCGTTCTCTGCCAGAAGGGTTTCGGAAGCAGCTGCCAACTCCTTCATTTTATCGGCCATGGTTCCCACCTCCCTTGCTTTCTGTTCATACAGTGCTTGTAATTGCTCTTTGTGTACCTCCAGGGCTTTGTTGTGATGTTCCAGCCTCAGTTTCTGCACTTTCAGGTCATGCGTATCCTTTCTAGTCTCTGTAAAGTGACCAGCCAGCTCATGCTGGGCCTTATGTAGAAGCTCAATCTCAGCCCGAAGCCTGAGGATCTCTCTTTCCAAATAGGAAACATGATCTTCTTTGTATCGCAGATACTCTTTGGGGCAGGACGCAGGTGGGTCGACTGCTGTAGAAGAAGGCAGTTTGGTGTATTTTAAGATGAATTTCAAGAGGTTTTGAAGCGTTATTTGTTGATGATCTGGAAATTTTACACTGTAGTCTTTCCTGCAATTAGAATTTATAAGCAGAAATCCATCAATCAACAGTAAAAAGCATGTTAATGTGCGCTAATAGGATAAAGCCATCTGATTTCAGCTCACTACTAATAGGATTTTTTGAAAGGATGGGGATAAATGGCTTATTTCCAATTCCAAACGTGTTGCTATAATCCGAAGGAGACCGTTTCTACATTAAATTGGCAATTTATTTCTATAGTGTGACTGCCTCAGAAAAACAAACCCGTTACAGCAAAAATACATTAGCGTTATATATTTTTTAGAGAAAGGGAACAGAAAATGGAATTTCCCATGTGTATCTCAAAATGCAATTTAAGCACAAAAAGCCCCGCAGCAAACCTTTGTTAGTCGCATTTTTCAGTAAATGATATCATTTTTATCTTATTGATTTATAAAGCTCAGTCTTATTCCATTGCCCTGATTATATACTTTGCAAAAGAACAATGTAAGAATATAGCCTGAAAAAAGACTTGAAAATAGCAAATCAAAGTCCATTTAAAAAAAAATATGTTCTTTGCCTACTCACAATACATCTCACAGCTTAACATTTGGCAACACAACAGGTAACGTTGTGAAATAATACTGTTATTGATAGTACACACACTTACCTGCGCTGAGGATAAAACAAAATTGTTGGAACACGATCAACCATAAACTCCCACGGAAGATCATTATGGGCGATGTTAATCCTTGAGAAAGAACCACATAGATACAAACATTAAAGAATCGGACTCGTTGTGTGGAATGTAAATGCTGCAATTACATTATTATAGCTATAGATCATCAATACAATGCGTGCATCAAGAAACACAGGTGGAAATGTTCTACTAAACAAATTCTTTGTAGGTTATATATATATATATATATATATATATATATATATATATATATATATATATATATATATATATATATATATATATATATATATATATATATATATATATATTATACTTGAATAAAAAAACTGAAAAAATACCGAAGGGGGTTAGAGTAAAAAAAAATGTAGGTAACTGTTTTAACTTGCGCAATACAAATTTCATTCTAAGTGAAACATTTAACAGGTTGCAGCTTAATTTTAAATGATAAAGAAAGTGTTTCTCCACTTCAAATGCATATTTAACAGTTATTATATTATGTGAGCCAAATTTAATTCAGCAGTAATAAAAATACATCACATTTTATTGCCAGCAGTTGTGTTTCATATCAGGCAATGCTCACAAGCAGACCACATTGTATTGATATCCATTCTAGGCAAGGATTAATAGGCGTTTAACTAAAAGAAAATAAAACAGCAGAAACATCTTTTCCCTGGCCTGCTTTTCTGTTAATTCCTGGTTAGAAAAAGCCATTGTAAATATACTTAGAAACACACACATATTATATATACACACACATACATACACATATACATATATATATATATATACACACACACACACACACACATATATACATATACATATATACATACATACATACATATATATACACACACACACACACACACACATCACGGCAACAATACGCTTTCCCAACTTACCTGGCGACAATGAGACTGTCTGTAGCCAGAAGTTGAGTGAGACGAAGGAAAATGTGATTCAAAGATGAACAAAAGCCACACCAGGTTGTGTAATATAGCAAAAGAACATCCTTTAATGAAATGAGAGACGTTATTTTTAGATTTTACCACAATGGGTAAACAAACGGAAGGACGGTCAGATCTGATCTACAAACACACGTGTTTTGGCATTCCTGTCCAAGCTAATTTCTACTCAAAAACATGTTTTTTTTAGTTCAGTAGAGAGTTATGTCCTTCTATAGTAATAATATCCATTGTTACATTTCACAAGGCAATGATTTTACGTATCTTAAGTCTCTCATAATTGTGTGTGTGTGTGTATAAAATGTATATATAATATATATATATATATATATAAATATAAAAACACAGATATATAAACATAGTAATAAAATACTCATACAGGGTGAATGTACAGTTTTTTGGGGTTTTTTTAAGAACAAAATGAATGTAGGTCTCTGCTGTACCCCGATAAGCAGACACTAGCGGAACTGGATGTAGCCAAGTCAGTTTAAACAAAGTAAGCATATTATTATTATTATTATTAGTAAAACCTCCTTTAAAAGGTTTCTTTGCAAGTCCCAATGAAAAATGTTCAAAATAGAATTTGTAAACAAATAAAAAAAAAAAATGCAATAAACCTAAAAAAGTGAAAATACCTTTTTTGTTTCCAACACAATCTGCTTAAATGTACTGGATGTGACTTCAGTAATAATTGCAGGCTCTGATGGAGTAGCTTTGCTCACGAGATGCCTTTGTAAGGGGCTGTAAACTTGGCTGAAATTCTGTATAAAAGCCTCTGGAAGACGGGATACAGAAAGTTTGTGAAAAACATGACACAGATTGCTTATCTTCAGCTGTATAAAAGGCTTTGTACATTCACTCCGTTTGCTTAAAGAACAAAATGAACTTGTTGCTAATGAGTGCAGGACTGTGCATTTCTTTAATGTACAGACACTAGTAGAACGGGATGCAAATAAAAGACCAAGAGGGGTTTAAAATACATAAAATTGTGTGTGACATCACTACCAAACGGTCTGTACGCCATGGGGGGTGGGAATCAGATTGGTAAATTACCTATTATGCTTAAATAATCTAAAAAACAGTATTATTAACAACACACTTGGACACTGACACACAAACCCAAGTATGCTAGGATGAAAACTGTGGAAGCCAAGACTCTTCTTGTCAGTGCAGAGCTATACATTCGCTCAATATAATCCCAAAACCTACATGTAACCGCTGCTCAGACACAAATATATTTTCCTACCTAGTGTGGATTTCACGAGCGGTTGACGCTGGTCTAAAACATAATGGGTTTCTTCCTTCATATCAACAATAGCAGCAAACGTCCTTCCGTGGCCTGACCCCGAAGCCCCCAGCCTCTGCGCATACAGCCAAGACAAGTTGGCGTCCAGGAGATAAAAATGTAAAGTTTTATTGGTCCTACACCTGAGGCCGGTAATACTATCACTGCCGATACGATAGCTGTGGGGAACAGATATCTTCTCCTCCTCAATATGAGGCACGATAACGGAAGAATCCTCGTCGTAGCTCTTCCAATGGGAAGTAAGTGAAAAGTTCTCAGTGTTTGACTTGGAAGAGTAAGTTCCTCGGTCTATGGTTTGACAACAAGCAGAATAGTGGTTGAAGGGACTATAAAAACTCGAGAAATCGCTGCACTCTTTGGCAGCCGACACAAAGTGCATAAATATATGTTCTTTGAGGTAGAAGGAATCTAAAGCGGCTTCGATCTCTGTGAAGCTGCATCGAGGAAGCCTTAAGTTGCTTGGCCGGACAGAAGTTGCCCGACTGATACACAAGTCACAAACGTTACGGACCCCAGAGATTTCGTGCCCCTGAGGAAGAACCACAGTATTGCAGCAGGAAAACGTTCTATAGGTTTCTGCTATATTTGAGTCTGATGAAGACATAAATGGTTCCAGATGGTTCCGATTCCGAATTCCATCATTAATGGATAGGCTTCTGGTGCACGTGTTGTACTTAAGGGCGACATCAGTGATCTATAAACGCACAAAATAAAACTAATATGAGGAAAGCCCACTATAATGCTAGAAGAAAGCAAGATTGAAGTTAATGATCACGCACAAACAATGTTATACGTACAACAATCTCTCCTCTATCGTTTCCAGGAATAACGGACATTATATTAGTATAACCAGAATTTATCTAAACTGCATATAGTATTTGTTGACTGTATGTGTGAAATTGCTTTTGAGAAATCTAGTTGAAAAGCTCATGGAGAACGGCAGCGGCCGGGTGAGAGTTATATCTCATCAAGTTTCAGTCCCTTCACCCCACCAACTCGGAACCAGTCAGCAAGGACCAGCGACTTAACAGGGGGAGATATATCAATGGGGGGAAAGGGTTTATAGAAACAATGCAAATGTTTTTATAATGTTAACTTCTTTTATTCATTTGTTGGAGGCTAAATATTCCACAACTGGAAAATTCTATCCATCCATCCATCCATTTTATATGTAATCTTCAAAATTATAAGAAGAAACGTCTTAGAATGCTCCAGCATTTCTAAATGTAGGTTTTGTTCCAGACCTTTGTTACCCGGTTACAGCTGGTGAAATCCTACAAATTCAGGTATGTTTTGCTACAAATTACTTTTGCAGACTGTGAACTACACCAGGATCAGCATTAATGACTTGGTTTTTGGTTATATTTTATACATAAAGTAACGTTTTATGAACAATAGTCAAATTAAGTACACAAAGGGATGGTAAAGTGAAAAAGCAGAACCCACTGCACAGGGTAATGATTTCAGAGGCGACCGCAGTTCACATACTACATTCACATGAGCTGGTAAACAAGTCGAGTCACAGCAGCCAAAATGTGACCTTTATTAACCCTTTCCTCACACTCCAGCATTGTACAGCCCACTATTCTAAAGCCATACAACTCCAAGGTTAGGAGTAGATTATATATATATATATATATATATATATATATATATATATATATATATATATATATATATATATATATACATATATACATACACACACACACTGTTTGAATGCCTCCAATAAACATTTCCCAAAATGATGCACCTCTAAGACCACTGCATTGTATGTGCAATAAAGATATTTAATTAAAGACTGAAATGGACAGTAATTCCTGTTTTATATAAAAGTATTTCATTTTGCTATAGAAACCTTTAGAAATATTAGTGCTACATAATACTAACCTCATCAAGGATGGGGTGTTTTTCAGCTAACGGGTTAAAAGGCATGAACAAGAGAAGAGCTGGTCCTTTCTTCAGCGCACCGTCCAGGAGAAGGCTTTTGCCCCCATGAGGTCGAAGCCAGCGCAGCAGAGTTTCTCGGTTATCTAGAGCCCACTTGCAAATATTCGCAGCCGTGAAGTTTAGCTCTTTGTCTGGATAGATCTGTTCCAAAGAAAAATATTTATATAAATATATTAATTTCTTTGGAATATTTTATATTTCCTGATACGGAGACCATAACAAGATAATGTGTGCGCACACCCCATTTATTTCTACCATAAAAATAGAAAACTCAGTAATAAGTGAGGAAAGGAACAGTTACACGTTTAAGAACATGTTAGCATATGTATAGATATGTAATAGAGAAATGTTCTTTTATTAAAACACTTACTAAAGAGAAGTTTAGGTTTCTGTGCAAGTACACACTTCCAGGGGTGGTGAGTGAGATCTGTTTTGCAAGTTTGCCATCAGTGATCACTCCAAAGCGAACAGTTTCCACATAATCTGTAAAGAACGCAACATCACGCTTACCAAACACAGACACCTTAAATAACTGGATTTAATTATTCTGTGCATAGCACCAACGCTAATGTAAAGACAATTTACTAATTTCTAAATTAAAGAACTTGTCTAACCTACAGGGCATTTTATCATCATATAGAAAGAAGATTGCTTGCGATAAGCACTGAGCTGTTCATTCAAGGGATTTTAGGAAAGGGTTAGCAGCCAAGCCTTTAACTACAAGCAGGCAGTTCTTAACGGTTTTTACATTATTCTCAATAAAAGTGGGTGATGAGAATAATGTCAGCTAGGGCTTGTTCTAAGTGCATTTGAAAACAGTTAATGCCAATTGAGATATATATATATAAAATAAGGAAGAGGAAGATCTGTATCTGAAAATAGAAGACGAGGCGTAATCAGAAACATAGCGAGAAGTCCGTATTGTTTGTGGCTTTACTAGGACAATCAAAGACAACCCCGGGGAGCAGCTTCTTGAGTGCTTTTCAGACATTGCGGCTTTAAACTACAAGTGATTGATACCCAAAAATAAAAGACGAGAACCAGAAATAGCAAGTAGTAAGAAGGAAGCTATTAAACGTTTCATAACACCAAATGCAAAAGTGGAATGACGGGGTTGTTAAAGAAACGTATAGCGTGCAGATAAAAGCTTCCTGTAGAACTACGGCAGTGAAAAAGCAAACTCCAGAAAGTAAGATTACACATTTTACAAAATAAAAAATAAAACCCCAGCTTTTATTGCTTTCTTCCTGTCTGATATATATTTATAAACTACTAAATAACATTTATGAACCAAAAATAATGAATCTCTGCATGACAGACTTGGTCTGAAAATGAAACAACTTGGCTTCCAATAATGTTTCTTCTATTTTTCTCCTTCTAGTGATAACATCAGTACGGTTTCCATGACAACTGGAACAGCAGTCAACAAAATCGTTTGTGGCTATAACGTATCTAATCAGTGAACAGCGGAAATAGAAGAATCCGGATAGACTAATCATCGGGAAAAATGGGCCGAAGGAAGGAATAAATGGTTATCTGCCGTCAGATTCTAGGTTTCTATGATTGCAACCCTCCCTTATACTTATCCTTTTTGTGACGGTTACTTGATGCCACATTGACACGATGAGGAAAAATGTAGATTCCAATCCTCTTTTCTACATTTTATCGTTATTTAAGAGGCCATCCAGAATACAAAGATAAATAAGATCCTTCTACGCGTCACTTCTGTGAACATGTTCAACTAAACCTTCATTCTCTCACACGGGAGTTTGACATTTAAAATTAAATCTAAAGTCAGACAGCGGGAAATTAAGGCTTCAGGAAGCCAAAGGGGATCAGGGTATTAATCAAGAAATGGTGGTGCTTCCTACAGCACCATATCTTACCAAGCGGCATTAAAACTTGGTATGATCAGATTAACTCAGCCGCTAGAGATGGGCCACCAGTTAACTACCTAAGATCCACTAAGAATCCATAAAGAAGTTAATTTCACTCTAATTAACAAAAACAAAAAAATATCTGTTCGCTCACAGTCAATCTCCAATTACCCTGGAAGCTTGGATTTGAAGTCAGGAATCTCTGTAGTGCGCATGTTGCACTGATACTAATTCCTAGAATGTAGCTTTAGATATGTAGTAAGATAAGCTTAGAAAATATAAGCAGATAAATCGAACAGGAAACTGCGTGAAAATAAATGACCCATTTAATCCAGCAGTTTGCACCTGCAGGCGGCCCAAAAGCACTTTAAAGTTCTGATTATTAATTGCAGTATTGCCATTTCATCAGCTGGATGGGTAATGGATGGAATTGAATGTCAGAATGTGGATCCATGGATTATCAAACACAGAAAGATCTAACCCTGTCAGATTTATATATAAATAAAAGATAATAATAATAATAATAATAATAATAAATAATTTAAATACTGCCTTGTTACCCAACTCATCAGTTTGTATTTGGGGGTTTATTCATTAAAGTGGGAGTTGGCAGCCAAGTTGCCTCCCCTTCTCTCAATTTGCTATGCATTGTAGAGCAACACACTATACCTTTCTCTAGAAGGATCAGGTGGCCCAGTATAATGCCTAGTCCAATCAGTTAAATGACTTAAACATTACAGATTTAAATATGCTTTACACAGGGCCATCCAAGCTATTCTTAAAGAAGCCCAGTAGGGTTGGTCCTTCATAAAGCAGGGTGAAGTCTGTGATGAGCCTGAAACTTCCCTGCAAACCAAAGCCTGTATATATTGCCTTGGTTTATTCAGGGATTCAATGTTTATTGCTACATTAAAAAAAAACTCTTTAAACAGTTACTTATAACATGTATATTCTAATGAACTTACTACGTGTCCTTTTCAATAACCACATACCTTTCTGTAAAGAATGGAGGGCAGAGACGAAGAATGTCAGGTATCCCGGGGGTTGAGGGGAGGCATTGAACTCAAAGTATCCTAGAACGCCAGGCTTCAAAATAAACATACAACAGCGTTATTGCATACAGACACGTACACACCACCGCAAACGCTCAGGCATCCTAATCTATGTCCAGAGCAGAGACACAAAAATGGGAATTAAATACAATTACACCGATCGCAAAACAGAACAGAACGTTTTTATATAAAAAGTGAGTGAAAAAGGATTAACAGTCATTTCTGGAAAGAATTACGGAACATTTCCCTGCAGGTGGTACTTAAGATGTGTCCGTCACCCAACGACATTTAATAGGAAAAAGCTATTTAATTGTAAGAATATCTGAAGCACCGTTTCTTCTCTTTATTTATTACGTGGAGCAATGTCGCAAAATCAAAACCACTTCTAGCAACAGGGAATATATAAAAATAATGCGGCGTAACTTATTTTGTCAAAACATTGATATATTAGATGGAGAGTAAGAAGCGTAAAAATAGTTCTGCGGATACCTATAAAGTATACTTTCCTACTATATAAAACTACCTGTTGGACGCATTTACATGTATAATATATATATATATATATATATATATATATATATATATATATACACACACATATACATATAGTGTAAAATAATGCCATACAGACTCTTATTTAAGCATCATAACTCAGCAGCAGACAAGGAAACAAATGACATTTTCCACCAAAATCTGCCAAGGTTTAAGTAAGGTGCGCCCTCTATTGGTGAAGACGTGGATCTGCACCATCCTTTGGAAAACGTCCCTACAGGATTCACTTCTACCCTCAAAGGCATTTAACTACCTATAGCTTGTGCCGTTTATCAAAAAGTGTAAATATGCTGGATATATTTGATTTAAAAGGTACACTTCCTGTTCTTAACATCACAGAGATGTATCACCCTCCTGTTCCTAACTCTCACGTCTCATTCTGGGGGATTTTAACATTTCTTTTGACTCCTCTAACAAACGCCACTAGCTCCAAAATCCTCCCCGTAAGCTCTTCTTTTGGTCTCTCCCAATGGACTAGTTCTGACGCACACACTTCAGGACAATCGCTTGGCCTAGTTCTCTCTGGATCATGTTCGCTCTCCGGTTTCTCTCTCTCTTTTCTGTCTTTCTGACCTCCACCTTCGCTCTTACAATACCTCTTACCAACTCAGAATACCCCTATCCACAGAACGCTGGCAGATATTTCCCTTCCTCTACTCTCAGCCTCACCGGAACCCGTACAACCGTCAGTGTTAACCCTTTCCTGTCCACATGCAGCAGACTCCTTTTACCAAACACCCCCCCCCACACTTACGGTGTAAATCCCGTGCCTGCCATCTGTACAGGGATGTGTCTCATCTTACTTTAACATAGTAATTATTTTATATATATATATATATATATATATATATATATATATATATATATATATATATATATATACACACACATATACATACACACACTATAGTTACATGGTCCAATTCAACTTGGAAATGTACAACACGGGATAAATGTTGTATCATAAGACATAACAGTACTGACTACAGACACTAACTGAAGAGGAGCAGTAATGACAACGTTTCCTCGGAGGAATGACTGGAACGCAGTAATACACCGGGGGTCAACAAATTTGGTTTGGATTTTCCCCAATAATTATTTTATTTTCATTTATTACCCTCTGATGTGCAGTTATATGATTTTTATTGGGGCAATAAGACATAAAACACACCCCTTTGTACAGTACTGCAGTTAACCCCTGCATGTGAGTCTCACCGCACCCCCCCAGGAGAGCATAGAGTGTTGGATTCATGATGGCAGCTCTGGCCAGTTTTTACCCCCTTGTCCTGCAAAAACCTGTGCACCAGAAAGCGGTTTCTATTCGCCATGGTGATCAGGGTTTGCCAAGCCCTGTAATAAACTATTAAATATGTAAAAAAGACAGAATACAATCAAATGCAAGATCTACCTCATAGTTTGATAGGAAATCTTGAAGTCTTGGCAGAGATGGAATGTATTCAAGTGGACTCATCACTCTTCGAACAAACTTCTCAATGTATTCCGATTTCACTGGACCTTTGTATTCAATTGGGCCAAAGCTAAAAATATAATTAACCACATTATTTGTAATTTATTTGAACTAATTAACCTGTTCCAGCTATTACTCTGCCTCTTAGCATTTGCTGCTGAACATAAATAATAATCTCATCAGATATACCGATAGTATTAAAAACCACAACCGAGCTAGCATGCAAGGTATAGAATATGTCCAAAATGGGAAGGCATGGCATGCTACAGAACGTACGTTCAAAAAAGGAGGAAATTAGTTATTTTTGAGGTAGTTATTTTTGTGATGTATTCAAATAGGAAAATGGTTTCTACTTGCATAACACAACTGAAACTTTAAGCTCACAGCGCACCTGTGTATTCATCAGTGTTAGTAATTTTACTGGTAACCAATATATATAAGTGTGTGTGGGGGGGTGTAGCATGAAAGTATTTAAACCAGAATAAAGACATACAAATAAAAATTAAGATGCACTATATTAGTGTATATGATATGAAAGAGTGTAGTCTGTAAAAAGTTTTATGTATATATATATATATATATATATATATATATATATATATATATATACACACATATATAATTCCTGCACAATCTACTAAAAGAGCAGTGAATGTCTTTAGTGTTACCTTTTATGGTATAAGTTAATCACAGGATAATAGAAGAAATTCTTTTGCTTCCTGCATTTGCCCTGGTGCCACCAGCAGTTGACAGCCACAAAGAGTACCTAGAAATGAAAAGAACATATGATAAAACACGATACATTTTTCTAAACATTTTAACAACCTGTAAACGGAACTATTTCATACTTGCATATTTTGCTAAAGTAGACCAACCTGGGATATTTTGACACTTTTCATGATTTTTCACACAGATTTAAGGGTTACTCATAAAAAGCAACCCCACGAAGTGCTTGACAACATCTCACGAGTACCACGACATCAACCATGCATAGGTTTGTTAGGTTGTTTGGGGGCCAAAAAGCCACATTTAGGCATTTTCAGCACAAAAATATTGCAAATTAAACAAATGCCATTTATTTTATTTCCAACTTTCTTACTTGTATCACCTAGATTACCAAGCGAACCGACCGTTATATTTGATGTGGTGAGATAAACACGTTACTATGTTTAGTATGTATCAGTTACACGTGATACACATGTATAGACAATTAGGGTGGAGGACGGAGGTTGGTACACAGTAAACATGCATGGGGAAAGGCACACGGATATCCTGGACAAAGAAAAGCGCAAGACCAACAAAAGGACTGAGGTTTTAAAGGGGAACTCCCATCACTTTCTTATGACACGTATCAGACTGCAAACAAATCAATAAGTAGTTATAATTTGGCATAATATAATTTTCAGGTAGCCACATATTAGCCAATTGTATGAGTTCTAGCTCTGTTATGTTAGCCCAATACACTAGACAGATTTATTAAGATTATTGTTGTTTATTAAGATATTGTAGATATTCTATATACCAATTATATTATTATTTACCCACTGCTAATGTTTTTATTATTATTTATTGATTTACGTGCAATAAAATATTTTTAGCAAAATATTTGTTTTATTTTTCATTTTTGTATTTGTTATTCCATTATTCCATTTGTTATTCCATTATCATGAATTTTTGCACCAGTGGCTGCCAAGTATTTTTTCAATTTATTTAATTATTGAGGGTCTGGCCCCTTGTGAAGGATCAATCGCTTTCATTATTTTTGCCCTACTTTTGGGGGGGGGGATCTGTAAGGTTTGTCTTTTATTAACTTATTTCATGTATTTATCACAGTGATGTTTTTTTAAGCGCTGTACTCTATTATATTTAATTTTTCCACAAGCAGTCATGTTTGTATTTTTATTTCAATGACATCAAACATGACGGATTAAAGATAATAGGGACACACTGACTCTTAAATAATCTTTCACCTACAATCTCGCTAGCCAATTGAGTAACAATATATAGGAGAAAACGTTTCCCCCTACAAAGTAACATGTTGCTACATGTGGCTTAAAATGCAAGTAGCTTTTTGGGACTCGAGGGACAGATTTTGAATGGCCAAGTGCCAAAAATGCTTCTATTTAGACCACAGATTCATAAGCAGTAATATATATATATTTAGTACATTTAATACCACTCTAGGATGTACATATTTTTGCTGCCTCCCATGATGAGTGTAACAGAATGACCTGTCATACAGGAGTCCAAGGTACTCAGAGATGGCTCCAGCCTGGCTGCCAAACAGGCAGGAACTCCATTGTGTAAAGTAATCCCATTAACAGGATGGCTACCAGGGGAATATTCAGTAGCTAAAGGGGATTAAATGTTGGGTTGTCTACATGTACCTGTTTATTAATGTTGATTTATGTTAATGAAGTTCTGTGGCTATCTCAGTCTATGTTTTACATCAATAAACTGTTCATTCCTGCTGTACTCAGTTCAAGGTAGTTGTGTCTACTTTAGCAACATCATTTTGAAAGATGTTTTTGGCCCCTTACCTGGTCTGAGAGTTGGTTAGCCACTTGCTCGATTTCAGACCTGGCCGCGATGGACTGACCGCACCAGGGCGCATACAGGAAGAACAACGTTATCTCAGAGTCTTGGCGAATGTGTTCTGCGTAATCCAGCTGGCCTCGGAAAAGGTCCACCACCGGGGATCCGGTGGGGAAAAACCGCTCTGGTGGTCTGGCTGGCATGACAACATCTTTGGCACGGCTGAGAAATGAAGCAAGAAATAAAGAAATAAGTTAAACAGTTGATTACCAAAATATTTTCTGGATTATTGCTTTACCAGCGTACAATCCACTTCAATGTCCCCCTTAACTACTTCTCTAGGGAGGGTACTCTGTACTCCAAACTTAAAGATTTCATCGTGTTTACCATATGCTTGTTTAGTTAGGATTCCCCTTTATTTATTTTTACTGCACCTGTACAAAATACTCATTTTTGAGGACAGGTAGGGTTTTCCCCTTGACAACACTTTTAGACGTAAGGTACAACATTTAGTAAGAATAACTGATTTAAAAAGAAAATTGGATGATTTTGCTATTAAAATTATCACTAAAGTAGCTTAGTAGACCAAAATAAATTAATGTAAGTGCCTTTATTTTGGAAATGTCTTATATGTAAGATTTATTATATATTTGGGTCAATTATAGGGCAAATATTAGAGGCATACATTACTGTTTCAAAGTAAACCCCCCCCATTGCCAAAAATCACCAAAATATATTCATCTGCCCCTCCAGATGACAGAAGTACCCGCGCATGTATAGGTTATTGTATACAATACACATAGATTAAGGCAGGGTAGGCATAAAGGGAATAAAGGAGCCGATGGATATTTAAGAACCAGAAGAAACCAGCGGCTGAGTAAATGACTTTACATCCCGGTACAGACAATGACGGCAGATTCTGAGGCTTAGTAAAGGAATATCCGCGAGTAGGCACTCACACTCACTCTGTAGTGTTTAAACATTCCCCAAGGTATCCGACTGTGGAATACTCCTCCGCAGACCATCAGATATTACACCGACAATAAGCTATTGCCGTCAAATGTTATGCAATAAAGCATCCAAAGAATGAGAACGCATGGGGTTTATTCACTAAACAGGGAGCTGTGCTTTCAATGACCTGAATTCACTCCGCATTCAAACGGGCCACGACTGGCTAAAAAGACAAACAGAGCTCCGTGACGTATGGTCCAATCGGAGACTCTTCTAAACGCTGATTTAAGTATGCTTTATACAGGGCCATCCAAGCTGTTCTAGGAACACATGCTCACTGGGGTTGGCCATTCACAATGTATAGAGAAGTCAGGGAGATGAAACGCAACTTTCCAGACAACTGCCTCTTTAATGAATAAATGTATACATATACACATTACACACACATTTCTATTACATATGTATATATACACACACATATATATAACAGTACAAGTTCTAAAGTGTAACTCTCCAGGCCAACCTTTCTCCTGATCCATGAAAACCTGTATTAAAGGTACTAAGAACCGCCCAACAAAGTAAAGCAGGGATGACAGCTCCGGCACCCCGACCTCTCCTCACATTTTAAGGCGCGATCTGGTTAACGTTACAAAAACGCAATATATGGAGATATAGCAGCTCCGTGAAACATCGTTACGTGACTATATAGACTGCTCGGGTCAGGGGTTACCTGCAGGTGAACCTGAGGGCCACGATAAGGGCGCAGCTCAGCGCTATTGCCCCGCACAGTAGCTTGGGCCTGTGGCCCATCAGGTAGAACAGCCGCTTAAAGTGTTGCCAAACCGGCCTCAGCATTCCGCTTATAGAGGCAATGGGCGGCCCGAGCCCGCCGGGGGCAGGCCGGTCGGTCTCTTCATTACACCCCACGGCTGTCAGCAGCACAAACCGAGCGCCGCCACGTCTGCCGCACTACTTCCGTACTCCAGCCAACAGGAGGAGCAGGGAGCGTGTGCAAAGAGCACACCAGGTTCAGCGGGGCTGTAAGGGATCGTGTAAACGCACACACACTACGTGAGAAACGTAAAAGGGGCCGTCTTAGGTAGTCAGAGAGTCGACATGAGGCATTTTGTTTAGATTTTAAAGAAAATATTGATAAATTAATAAACATTTTAGTTAAAGATTCACAAATGTATAAACATAAGCAGATCTGCTAATTCAGTAACCACAATATTTAGCAGGGCCCTGTCTTTCAATGAAATAATAAGGATGCTTCTTGCGGTGTTGCTGTTTAGCTGTAATTTGTACCTACGCAAATTATATATTTTTTTTTCAGGATAAAAAGGGCTTTAGATACCATCTAATTCACTATATATAAAAAATATGGTGAAAAAAGCACTTTTTCTGACTTTTATTTAAAACATCTTTCACTCATCTACAAAAGCTAATGAAAAAAATCTGCTAACTAGATTTTATTATTTGTCCTTCGGAAGTGAGGACCGCCAGGACATCATTCACAAACAGTCCCAAAGAAATGTCTCCCCCTCCCGCAATAGGGTGAGCTCTCACTTGGGCCACCAGGGGCGCGAGTGCCAAAACATATAGCAGAGGTGATAGTGGGCATCCCTGGCAGGTCCCGTTGGTGATGTTAAAAGGTGAAGAGCAGAACTCCAAGGAGTAAATGCTCACCAAGGGCTTTGTGTAGACTCCAACGTCTTTCCCGGGTTCATTGTAAAAATCCCCAATATAAATGGTCAAAAGCATTCTCGACATTGAAAGACGCCAGAAGACAGGCAAGTTTAGATCCCCAAGTCTTCAATATGAAGCCGAGGAACTCATGGGTGTTGACATCAGGTTGTCTCCCCAACACGAACCCCACCTGTAACAAGGATGGTAGCTTTTTGCCAATGCTTTGTATAGATTTTAATGTTCCCATTCAGTAAGGAAATCAGCCTGTAGTTTGAACATTCCCTTGGGTCCTTCCCCGTCTTAGGGATAGTCACTATTAGGGCCTGGAGGTTTTCTCTTGGGATAGTCTGTGAAACCGGTAAAAAGGGAACAGGAGCGTGGCAAACATTTTATTAGATAGGCCATCTGGCCCAGGGGTTGGCTGTGATTTTATCTATCGCTTTGTGGACTGATCTCCTCCCCAAAGGTCTCTCTACCGCCTTGAAGGGAAGCTTGGTAGATAGGCCCATCCAAGCCATTCCTTTGTCTTTGCTGGGGAAGGTTCTGAAACACATCCCTTCTTGTTTAAGTTGTACAGTTTAGTCATAGTTCATTCGGAGGGGTAAAGAGAGAGTAACGGTCAATGGTTCTGTGGTAGTCGTGTTGATGTCTCTTCTTTTTGATGGACAGCGCAGATCTTGACAGTCTTTTTTGGAGTGCTGTAATGAGCAAGTATTTTGCATTTTGGAGATAAATGGTCAAATCATGTGCCGATGCTCATCTTAGCGTTCTTGGCAGAATGGTAGTTGGTACAGAGTTGTAGATGTGGGCTGGAGATGGCGAGGTGGACAGAGTGGGTGTTGCAGACAGAGCTTTTGTTAGCGCTCTGTTGAAAACACAGACTGGGCGTTGTGATACATCCCGTTGGATGGACAGCAGTCATCACTTCTGGACTGCTGCTAGGGTGGATGAGATGCCCCTTTTATGCTAATAAAGGCAAAGCCACAAACCAGTTATTGCTAATCAAAGCCAAGAGGAGTAATTAGTGCCTCTGAAGGTTTTTCCCATTCAACTGTATTAAGGTTGGCATATTGTAAACTAAATTTGACCTAATCTGCTCCAAATTATTGTTAAATTGCCACTATGCGGCCAAGGGTGTAACATGAATGTGTAATATAATTAAATACTTTCACCCTTTAAATGGTTTCAGCTTTACTCATTTTTTTCAAAATGAATTCTAGATCTACATTTATATTTTATATTGATAAAACAGATACAAGGAAACAAAGAATATGTTTTGTTCTAAGACAGAAACATCTTAGGGAATAAAAGCACTTAAAACAAGGTAATTCATTAATCAAGTGTTTAATGGTCATAGCATTTAAAAAAACATGTAGAACATCAATAAAAACAGAAAAGCCATGAATGTTGATGCAAAAATATGATTTTTACAAAGACAGACAACTACTTAACATTTAGTCAAATAATTTAAAATGGCCTGTACTGAATTTGTCAAAAAACATGCTAAAGTAGCTATCAATTGTATAAATAGGTTTGTTTTGTAGTATTTGTTAATATACGAACTTTCAGGTCCTGGAAACAAAAATATATATATTTCAACAAAATTTGTGATGCCCCCAAAAGTGACAAAATGGATACAAACCTACAGTCCCCCCCATAACACATTTATTAACGGTTTTGACAGCACATGCATGGAGTGCAGCAGAATACAATTACACGTTAACACAGACCCACATATTTAACTCGCATACAAAAACTAGTGCAAACACGAGCGCAAACTGGACCTAAACGTCACTTTAACACTAAAAATGGTTGTTTAGATATTTACTTAATTGTTCAGTTTTGCACGCATTACTTGTGCCTTAAACATGATGTTTTTGTTAATGGAACCCCCGATTCCCAAACTTATTGTACGATGCACATTGGTGTCTATTTTGCACTAAATACATGAAGATTTCGTTTTTAACTGTAGGTATTAAATGATGCTTTTTTGCATTTCTTCCTATCCTGCTTCTACTAAACAGGCAGCATACTTCCAGCTACGCTGCCATTTACATTACACACGTACATACTGGCTTCTTTATGAAAAGCGGTCAAGGAAGTCACATTTTCTAACTACAAACAAATACATACGGATAGTATTTGCGTGGAATAAAAAAATAAATAAATACAAATGTGCCATTGATCACCATAGACAATTATGTCATATGTTGGCTATAGACGAAGTAAAAAAAACAAAGCTCTAATATGGGCATATGCATCAACACTCTGATAAGTAATATATATATATCAGCTGCAGCCTGGGTGTATTATAATTATAATTTATAGAAGAAAAAACGATAATCAATAAAAAGATGCTAAAATCAAGTGAAGCCAGGAAGCGTCTCATCCTTTACAGTAAGCTGTCCGCAATTAATGATCAGCACATTAAACCAATGCTAAAGGGGTAACAATACTCTAAAATGCTCAACGCATTCTGAAAACGCGGTGGCATTTTTACATCAAAAGGCCTATATATACCAGAAGAACAAACAAGATTCACGACAATCTCAATATTGGCACGATGTCAGATATGGCAACACCACTTTGGCCAGAACTGTTGTAAACTGCATCGCTACTATAAAGATCACACCATATGCAGGCTGTTTAAGCGAACGTACCCCTGTATTTAAAATTCTCCTTTAGCATATCTAACTTTAACATCACCCTCATAAAGGGGATGGAGATGGACAGTAATGGTATTTCCTCTTCTATCCTACGGCATATTCCATAGAAAGTGATACTTTAATGCACATAGAAGCTGCGCGGCTTTTATTTGGCAAATGCATAGGGGAAATACAGATAATACAGAAGAAGGGTTTATCTGGAATGATTAATAAAACGTACACACAAGCCAATTGCACTAAATGACGCTTAAAACTGTAAGATTTCCATATAGGCTTTCATTATATTTTTTTCTCAAAAACGCTGTGCAAAGCAAGTATTCTATTTGGGAAATCTTTGGTAAAGCTGTTCCAAAACTATTGCTTTAAATACAGATTAGTTTAATATATGATCATAAAGTTCCTAGCAAATTAAAATATTTCTCACGCAAATTTTTTTAATATTTAAGCCTTTCCTTGCAAAACTGTCAAAAAAAATAATTAAAAACTTAAAGCTTAAAACTTAAAACACACAAAATTCAGACTGATAAAATTCTACAAAAATGATGAATGTTGAAGAAAAAGGATTTAACGGCCTGTCCAAATTTAGTTCCTTTGCACGGAATGATGTCATAATAGAATTACTGGAATGATAGTATAGTTCGTTAGTATGTTATCGTAAAAAAATACCAAATCGATGACGATAACTGTCAAAAGTGATGTAATTAGACGCATCACAATATTGCTACTCTTTTTTCTCTCATTACCGTGCCAGTTAGGCCTTTGACCGCACAAGTATACATACTGTATTTCTTACGGGCAGCAGCTTTATTCAGCTTTATGCCTTATTTTCTATCAAACACAACTGCTGTTTTCACACTGTTAGGAGCTTGTCAATACTATTGTATTTGTAATCATACTGTAATGCCTTTCTGAAGTATTTTATTATCAATTTTCTTTTTTTTTTAATTTAAATCCTTAATCAAAAAACTATATTTTCCAAAATCGTTATCGTCTGGGCTAATGAGCTGATCATTGCGAGCTTTGATTAATTTCTGGCACAGCACTTTTCTTCTCTCGTTCCATTCCAGGAGTTCAGAATGTCCATGGGCAAATTTGCATTTTTCTCCATCAGGGCACCTACTTGATAAGAACCTAATCGAATAGAGAGGAGAAAAATAAATCAGGTTTCTGAGCCATCGCATCTTCATCAGTCTTTAGAGCCAGTCTAGCCTGTCCTTGTGAAGACCGGCAGCAGGTTAGTCCTGCCTACTGATGTTACTTTTTAATCTTTGCAGCGTTTGCGCTCCAACAACTTATTGTTGGCCAATAGAGCGCAACTGCATCCAACCGGCTCAGACACAATGCTCATTATAGCTAAAAGGCCATACCTGGATAATAGACAGATTTGCAAATATACTTTATATACGAGTTCAATTTCATACATTTTAGAGATTAGGATTTTAGCAAGCCGAGTCAACACTTATGTATCTATATAATCTATACCCACGCAAGCTTTTCACGCACCACAAGCTCACTGGGGTTGGACCTTCACAATATACAGTCAAGGAGTTATAACGCAGCTATCCCTTTAGGGAATAGACCTCAAAAAGGTATATGTAGCTATATAGAAAAAGCTTTTTATTTTTTTTTATACACAATAAACTGTACAATGCATGCAATAAATCTCACAGCATTAAAATACCAATTGCTACATAAAATGAAACTTAATAGTATTCTTAAACACAATCCAAATGCAAACATACCTTTCACATAAACTAAAAGACCCCGTAGGGAATCGATGCTGCCAGATGTTGGGATCGTCCTCGGAGTGGAATACTTTTTCCTTATGCTTGTCTGAAGAGATGTGCATCTTCCACTGGCGTTCACTATTGCAGTTCTTGCCACAGAGCCAGCAATGGAAATCAACCTAAACATTAAATATGCCTACTGTTAGAAGTTGGTGTGAGCTTTTTTTTTTTTTTTTTTTTCAAAATCAGATTTTTATTGAATTTTTCAAAAACATAAAGGAAGGAGATAGGGCAGGGATACAGAAGGAAAAAGGGGAGGGAGGGCAAGGGGGAATCAGGGAAACCGCGGCATGAAACAGAGGAACACAAAAATACATAGCAAGGTACATATCAGAAGTACAGTCAGATACGTATACCAGCACGCAAACAGCATTACAAGCACCCATCACAGGAACAATGGAGAACAGAAATCAAGAAGTCAGGGCAACTCGCGGCCACGAACATCGGCCCGCTGAGTAGCCGGGCGGCCCCGGGCGAAACTAGGCAACTACACATCGTGCCCAGCAACCGAGGACATCCAGTAAAACCACGTGGCCATATAGGCCTCCCTAAGTTTCGGGGTCGAGGCGGAGAGATCCTCAACCCTCCTGATCTCCTCCACCCTTGCCACCCAGTCCCGACGAGAGGGAGGGCAAGGCTGTTTCCAGCGTAAGGGTATAAGGCTTTTAGCAGCGTCAAGGAGATGTCGGACCACCGACCGTTTGTAATGAGAGATCGAGTGAGACGTATGGTGCAAGAGCATGGGCAGAGGACGGAAAGGAGGGGGAGAGTCTGATAACTCCGAAATCACCCGGTGAACCTCCCGCCAATAAGGTTGCAGCAAGGGACAGGACCACCAGATGTGCAACATCGTGCCCACATCCCCACCGCACCTCCAACACCTGTCAGACGTACCCGGGAACATACGCTGAAGACGCTGCGGCGTCCTGTACCAGTGTGTCAACAGTTTATAGTTAGTCTCCTGCGTCTTAGTGGCCCTCGAGCTCTTGTGGGTGAAAACGAATATCTTATCCCAGTCCTTGTCAGAGAGTCGAGTGTCACAGACGGTCTCCCAGGTCTCACAAAAGGACGGTCGAGTCGCAGAGGTCACAGTCATCAGCAAGGAATAGAGCAAGGAGATGGCCCTCTCCGGTGGCCGGGCCCCCGTGCACAAGGTTTCAAAGCCCGTTAAGGGCCGGTGGAGACGGTCCCCATGCGGCAAGGTAGAGAGATAGTGCCCAAGTTGGTGGTACGTGAAGCGCTCCGACCACGTAGGATCGCGCCCCCGCAGCAACGAGCGCAAGGGGAGCAGCCCGCCCCCCTCCAGCAGCGCCCGGGCCCGGACAGGGGCAGGAACCCCGAGGAAGTCCAACCGGCCCACCTCCCGCCCCGGAGCAAAGTCCGGGTTCTCGCAGAGGGGCAGCAACGGCGACGGCGCGGTAGACAGGCGAGCGCGCAGGCACACCTCCCGCCAAACCGCCAGTGTCGCCAGTACAAAAGGATGGGAAATGCTGCCGTGGCCGCCACCCGGGCCCCACAAGGCATGGTATATACGGCCCCGCATCCCCCCAATCTCCAGATCGACCCACGGCTTAGCTAGGGGACCCAGGGTATGCCACTCCAAGATGCGAAGGAGGTGGGCAGCGCGGTAATACGCATGAAAATCAGGCAAGGCAAGCCCGCCCGCAGATTTGGGCCTCGTGAGCTGGGCAAACCGCTGCCGAGGGCTCTTATTGCCCCAGACAAACCTAGACACCAGAGACCGGAGAACCTTGAAAAAGTCCCGCGGTATCCGAATCGGAAGCGTCTGGAACAGATACAACACCCGAGGCAAAAGGTTCATCTTGACAACATTCACCCGGCCTATCCAGGAGAGATATAGCGGCGTCCACCGCCGCAGATCCTCAGACAGAACGGCTAACAAGGGTGTAAAATTAACATGATAAAGCCGCGCGGGATCGGCAGTCAGCCAAATCCCTAAATACTTAAGCTTCTCCGTGCACCACCGGAAGGGAAAGCAAGGCATAAGCGAGGACACCAGCCGAGGGGGCAGGGAGACATTTAAAATTTCGGACTTCGAATAATTTATCTTAAGGTTAGACAGCGCGCCGTAGAGGCGAAAAGCCTCAAGAATATTCGGGAGTGAAATACTGGGACGGTCTACAATAAACAGCAGATCATCAGCGTATGCCGCCACCTTATGATGTCGATCACCGTCCCGCAACCCCAAGATGTTCGGGTCCGAACGGACAGCCTCCAAAAAAGGCTCCAGGGACAGCGCAAAGAGCATCGGGGACAGGGGACAGCCCTGTCTGGTCCCGTTCCTTATCGCTATGGGGGGAGAGAGAGCCCCATTAACCCGCACGCGAGCAGTAGGCGAGGAATAGAGAGCCCCAATCCAGGCCAACATGGATGGGCCCAGACCCAGATGTTCCAGGGTAGCCTCCAAAAAACCCCAGTCCACCCTATCGAAGGCCTTCTCCGCGTCGGTCGATAACAGTAAAATCTGGCGCGCCTCCGCCCGCGCCTTATGGATGACAGAGAGAAGTCTAATAGTATTATCACGCGCCTCTCGCCGTGGGATAAAGCCAGCCTGGTCCGGGTGAACCAACAGCGGAAGGAACCGACCCAGGCGCAACGCCAGCATTTTAGCAAAAAGCTTCAAGTCGGCATTGAGGAGCGAGATCGGGCGGTAACTCTGACACAGACCAGGGTCCTTGCCCTCCTTCGGAATGACCGCGATCGTGGCCGCCAACGACTGGGAGGGAAACCGAAGTCCCCCCCGGATGGCATTGAGCGCGGCAAGCAGGTGTGGGAAAAGGGGCGCCGAGAACGTACGGTAGTACCCCAGGGGCAGACCGTCCGGACCCGGACACTTACCCCGCTGGGTGGCCTTCAGAGCCGCGGAGAGCTCCTCAGCCGAGAACGGCGCCTCCATAGATTCCGCCTGTTCACGGGTGAGTTTGCGCACACCGTGCTCCGCAAGATAACTGTTGATGCGGGCCCGCTTATCATGACTGGCACCCGGTGTGAGCTTTTATACATTATTATTGACCAATATTTCACTACTGCCAATAAGGATTTTCTTCTATTAGGTGTACTTTCCCCAAGCAGTAAGAAGTTTATTCTATACAATAATCCTTACCTCACAGGCCTCCCCACACTCACCTCTTTTGGGCAGTCCCCATCTTAAGAAATATTTCTTATTAGCCTCTCCCTACGGTAAGACACAACTAAAGCTCATCTTCCTGCACTCATCATCTGTCTTGACTACTACAACTAAGTCTTTAGTTCTTGTCCTGTACAGGCCGTCATGGATGCTGCTGCTGTTGGGTTTATCTTCCTTACCAATTGCTACATCTCTATCGCCAATGTTCCATTGGCTCCTTGTAAACCTCAGGATATAATTCTCATATACAAGACTTCTCAGGGCTGCCCAGTCATATGGAATTCCCTACTTTAGTTTTCAGGTGTCTCCCCATCATATCCTGGGTAGTCATGAGTCCATCTATAGTCTTGTCTAGCAATCATATATTTAAATAATGGGATACAGTTATGTGTCTTTTTCATCTCTAACTTTGCATCTTCACCCCCCCCCCCCCAACAGCTCACTGGAAAGTTACTATTAGGTGCATATAGAAGTAATGGTATTCAGTGTTAAAATTTTATTCAAATGGCAGTATATATTTTAAAAAAAATCCCTTTTGAAACCAGCAGCAATGGGTATAAATCCTGGGAGTAGGTGCGGGCTCTCTCCAGGGGTATGCGCAGACAGCTGGCGCTCTTGGTTAAAATATGTGCATTAAGGAGCAGCTTCAAGGCTCCATAGTAAAATCTCAATCAGACTAAAGAGACTTTTTCTTCACTGATTGTGGTATTAATAAAAAAGCTGATTGACATTTTAAAAGGGGAAAGTATAATCCAACTAATTCTTGTTTGTGACACTTAAAAAGTAAAAAAACTAAAGTTTACAAGCCCATACGGTCCACCATTTTTTCAGATACAGTACAAAAAATCCTTACTTATATTGTTACTTACAGTAGTTTCGGCATAATCGGTGGGAAGATGGATCTGTTTGTTGGCCTGAACAGAGACGCCATCGCCTTTCTCTGATTTTTTGCTTTTCAGTAACTTGTCACACAAATGTTCTATGTCCTGAACTGATTAGACAGAGAAAAGTACACGTGAGCACAAACTATCGGTTTCACCCTTCCCTCTACATATATAGCATAGATATCTACCGATGTGGTGAATGGAAAAGATACCAATCCTTTCTTATTGATAAAGTAACATTTTGAAATATTAGATAATTCTAATCCACCTATCAGATCTCCTCCTTCAAGAATGATTTACTCCACCTGTTCTCTATCATACAACCCAATACATCCAATTACAATACATAGAAGGCTTTTAACCGGCAATGTCTTTTCCAGCATTACAACCATTTCCTAAAATCATTTTCTGTGTATCTACAAGGATTTATGCGCTGCTTCCCAATGAACAAAACAAAAATATACATTTTTATTTATGAACAAAACTATTCAACAAGAAATCTTCCATAACCAAATGTTTCACTTACTGCCGCAATCTTTCATATAAGTCCAGATTTCTCTCTCTTCTGGGCTATGGGCAAAGGAGCAGTTTCCTATATATTGACATTTTTTCCCGGTCACAATATGATTGCACATCTGCAGGTAAGAATATAACGTAAGCACACTCTGAAAAAGTTGTCCATCCTGGAATTTGTTTTGGGGGATAGGGGGGAAAATCTCCATACCTCAAACTGAAGGGGTACAGGTTTCTTTGTTGGGAAAGGTCTGATAGATATCCACTTTTTGCGTTCATTGGACATGACTAAAACTACCTGGCGGTCTTTGGTCCATCTAAAAGCATAGAGTTAATTTGTGGGTAACAGCACACAAAAAAAAACACAATCTGTTGAATTTTATAGCTTTTACTGATATTCTAAGGCTTTTTTTGTTACTCACTGATGTCTTGCTTTTGCACTACAATATTTTCTGTTTTTGTCTGCCTCGATCACTTGACCGTTCCTCCAGCACTGTCCGCAAACAAACTTAATCTTGAAGTTTGGAAATCGATGATTATTGGGTATGTTGGGTATCTTAAAACAAGTTGACAGGGTCAATACTCACACACTGACTTTTACAAAACCATTGGCAATGTACAGTCTGGAAACAATGACTTTAATCTGGGCGGAATGAGCGTGATTTGGAACAGATATGGAAATAATTCTACTGTTTTTTTTATACGTTTGGACGTAACAGTATGTTTACTGTTTTTTCTATTAGATTCATTCAGTTTACTTTGTATTCACTTTTCATATTCATGGTAAAATTAACGGTAAAATAATTGAAAAACTTAAAACAATATCATGCAGAAAAATGTTGAATTTATAAGAAAATTATAAAAATAAGCACTATACAAATTTAGCTTATTACATAAGGGACCATGTTTTATATTTAAATATTCAGTTCAAATGTATTTAATCACATCCTTAAATCTACACAGGCAAAAACTGGAAAAAAAAATCCAGAAGATTTTATATATTAATTTATATACTATTTAAATGAGATGAGATTCAGTCAACTCTAATGAATACATGTAAAAAGCACTGAAGCTCAGAACGGAGAAAGTATGATCCCATTATATCAGCCCCAGAGAAATCACATTTAGTTTAGAATACTTGGATGATTGATTTATTATTAATTTTCGGTAAGTAAAAGGTAGTACGTACGATAAAAAGGTTAAAATATCAACTTTAAACTGAAGAGCGGCTCTGCATTTCATAGATGGAATTTTAGGTACCATAGTGTGTGCACTCGAGCTTAATGTATCACAATTTCCAAATCGGTGAGAAGTTACATATACAAATACCTGGGAACCAAGGGCACCCGACTCCACACCTGAGAAGTTCGTAGACTCCTGTACAAGGGTATCAAGAGACATACCTGGATGGAAAGACAGCTTACTTGTAACGTAAAAGCAGTGGTTATATGTGGCCATATAATCTAACTCTATAAAGTAATTACATTTTCTTGCAGAACTGGGTAGGGAATCCCTGATGTGAATAAATAGAAGTGACGGCCTCCCCCAAATGTATAGATCATAACATTGTAGAGCTTAAAATGAGAATTTAATTTGCAAGTGTGTCCGTTAATGGTGGAAGCTTTTGAGAGATCCATATAACCAGACCAATAGTCTTAGTGGGGTTAATGCAGGCACCCAATAAAGAGTCCATTAAATCTGCTTAATATTTTTTTGTACAACAGCAGCTTTTGGTCCATGGACTACATACATTTTGTGTTACGGGAAAAACAACAACTACAAATCAAATAAAACAGAATGCTAAGTCACTATTATGGTACTTTGTACGTAACAAATTAAAGAACTGCATAAACAGTAGGGGTTGGTCGCAGCTATTTACCGGTCTCTTTTTGCATCACCCACACCCGGAGCTCCACCAAGCTGTGAGCAAAAGAGCAGTCATCTTCTCTCAAACAGCCATAGCGGACCTCGTGCCGGCACAAATCCAACTCAAAACCCGGGCTGAAAGGACGTATCTTGTAATATTTTACTGTGCTCTCGGTAAAAATGTGAACAAGACACCTAAAAAAAACAAGATATGTATGTAGATATAAAAAGCATTTTATAGGAAATAACATTCCAAAAGCTAATGTAAACCTCCTATAGTGTAACAACAAACTGTCAACACTACAGAAGGGGAGACAAAGTACCTCAGTCTGAAAGCGATTGCGTGTTAACTTCCAGTTCACACCCTGCCCTTAATTTCACAAAAAAGTTTATTTAAGGTAAAATCATGGCCAGAAGTATTTTAGGGATCGGTAAAGGAAACCATTTGATTCATTGCTTCAATAATGATACAAGAGCGGCAGAGAAAAATAAAACTTGCAAATACAAGTCAGTGTCCTGTGAAGAATATTCTAGTCTGATTAATGATTGGCACACAAGTGGAGCCAAAACCTACTTAGCACACAATGCCAGACACCCTACTGCCAAAATAAATAAGCCACATACACAATGACACATAGGGTGCCCTCAACTGAGTTTGAAAAATGAAAATGCTTTTTTTGCTCCTCACAAACAGGACAAGGTTGGTGGGACGTCCTATAGGGGTCTATAAACAGGTATGTTAAATTAAAAAGGTGCTGCCTCACCCAAGTTACAGCAATACACAAAGCTACACAAAGCTGAAACAAGATGCAAAGAGGAAAAGCTACAGTATCAACGAGAAAACATGTCTACAGAGACCAAACGCAGCTGTGTGTTGCCTGTTGTGGTGACCGCATACATCACACAGTTATGAGTTATTCACTAATACGGTAGTAATCACTCACTATTCATATTCAGCTCGGCCAGACTTACTTGTTATCTTCAAAGTCATGCCTTAAGAGAGGATGTGAACAGTACAATGAAGAGTCCTTACTTTCCTTGCTAATAATTCTGGGCTTGTGATCAAAACATTTCTGCGGTACAAAAGAGGTTTTGTAATAAATACACATCATTTAGAATCAGTTCAATACTATGACAAATGTAATTTAGAAAATAAGAATCCCCTCTTTTGAGGATGTGCTCCAGAATCCCTGGCCAATGGAGCCAATACTGGGGAGAAGAAGATGAATAAAGAGGAAGAGGCAAGAGAAGAAGCAGACCTGCAGCAAAGAAGACAGGGATACAGAAGTGTGAAAGAGCATGACGTTATGCCATCTGCAAAAGTATGAATCATATATGAATGACGTAAAATGTAATTTACCTCACAAAGAAACACAAATCTTCCGCTGTATTCCTGCAGTAAATGCGGAATTGTTAAACTGTCTTTGCCATCTCCACCAAAAAGAGCATCTCGGCAAAAAATCCCCTTCCTCTCCAGCGTCCACACATCAATTTCTTCTTGGGAGTAGGCAAAGGTACAGTGTCCTGGATACTTACACTCTACTCCTTGAGCAACATCTAAAAAGGGATTTAAGTTACAGTATTAGATGGAGTAATATAGTTACCATACAAACATCACCATAGATACAGTACAAGTAATGTTAGATAAAATACAACAGCCCTCTACCGCTACTAAAAAGTCAACCAGGGAATCTAATGCTGTTGAATTTTACAAGTTCTCCCCGCAACCTGAAAAGACAGCAGGCTCTTTTTATATGCAGTTCATCACTCGCCTTAAACTCCAGTAAAATACATTGAAAACTAGATTAAAAGAAACAAAGAAAGCACTCAAAGCTAGAGGAATAATGTAAGCCAAAGGAATATACCTTTACATATATAAAATGGTCCCAAATATTGATTTTTTATTGGCCTTGGCCTTATTTTCTTCCATAGGCCATCTGCAGAATTTTTCATTCTACCAATAAGAATGTCCTTCTTGCATCTATGATCCAAAATGAAGTTAATGCTGAAACTATGGCATTTTGATCCTAAAAACAAAAAGGTACAGAATGTTGAGATAGTTTGTTAAAAGGAGATCACGGTTATTGAATCTGGCATAAAATAATTCTAACATCGAAAAACTACCAATTGTTTTTCAGTTGGTCTAAATGTTTTCTGGGTTTTTGGTTAATTAAGGAATGTTTCAACTTCAGGAAAGCTGAAATCCAAGTTGTTAAAACTCCAGTGCGAACATGCCTTTTCAATCTTTTGCTCTCAGCTTTTCAATTAAACAATGAGCAATAATCTTGCAGACCCAGAAAAACAGGATACCTATTCTACACTGTATACGTTACGCAATATGCATTTTATACATTGGGTTTCCACTATACTATGACATACCCAACATCATAGACACCACATTCCAAACTATACTATGGATTTAGCAAAAGGTACCTTGAAACCCTACCACCATGTTTAGAGCATCATACAGCTCTGTTGGCACCCTAACCAAATGCAGCTTTATAACAGTATTCCTAGTACTGATGAATGCCCCGATTCAGAAACAATTTGCGTATGTGCCCGAAAGAACAAACTACAGATCAGCACAGCAAGATATAGGAGGTTAATCTTCTGCATGGATCATGTATTAAATCGGGACAACCTTTAGGCACAGCCCAATAGCCATTATTGCTTACCTGCAATGGACAAGCATAGCTGACAAGCCTGCCTGAACTCATGTGTCCCTTCCAGCGGGTTTTCACCCTTCACGGGAGTAGAATATGAAACCGACAATGCACTATTGCTAAATCCTTCTAATCCTTTAATAGGACTCTCCGAAAATGGAGAAGGACTGTTTGGCTGAAGAAAATATGCAGAATTATGGACCTGAAAGAAAATAAAACTGATTAAACTGCAGCCTGTATAACTCCAGTGCTTGGATTAACACAAGAGTTTTAAATCAGCTGATCGGGGAGAATGATAGCTGTAGAATGAGATAAGTTCTCTTAGCGTTAATTGGTTAGATGAGAAAAGAGGAATTAAGGATAAGATACTTGGGCTGAGTGGAGGGGGAGCTTAGTTTCTAAATGAAGTCTTAACTTAATAAAATAAAAAAAAAAGGTCAGAAAGGAAATGAAGGAGAAGGTATGTGGAAGAGAAGAGGTTAACTGCTGTGGGTGCAAAGAACGTTTGCTTGTTGTAATAACTTCTTTTCTTGTAAGAACATGATGAACAAAGGGGTAGAAGAACAGTGAAAAAAAGCACATAAGGACCTAGATGAATGACAAAAAAACCCCCCAAAAACATACGTTAAGCATTATTGCATAATATGTATGGAAGTGTCCAGTCTTGCTAATTACTGTAGAAATAGTGGTTATGTCAACAGTAGTGCCCTTAAGTAAGACAAGGATTAAACCTTTTTTATTTTTTTATTTTTTTAACGACAAGAACGAAGTACCGCTTAAATATGCATCATGTGATACATCTAGCTCTCAGTTGTTACATATTGATACCGTTTACCTTATGGAAAAGCTACTTTTACATGTTGAGTAGTTAAAAGAATGTTGTCATACTTACTGGAAATTTGGAGGAATTCATAAAAGCAGCATTAGATGCTCCATTTTGGTGACCTAAAGACACTTTGAAATAACATTAAAAGGAAAAATACACTGTCAGTAAAGAGGTTACACAATCGCAATGGCTAATAGAAAAGAATTGTGTTTTGTTTTAATGTTCAGTAAAAGGATTTAACATACCCACTATAAAAAAATATATATATTTTACAAATATAATCATATGAAAAGCTCAGTAAATAATCACACATTATTAGAGCCAAACCCTGTCCAATGTCAATCTAAATAAATGTTAACCTTTGCAATCAGATAGTGGTACACAGATAGTGGTACACAGGGTCCCATGCTGAACATTACTGAACGCCTGACAAAAACTTGGTTGAATGTTGAGCCATTTCAAAGGAGTTGGGACGTCACTAAACCAATGCCAGAAACATACTGATCCAAATTTGGGACTTAAGTAAATGGGACCTAAAACATTCAGGGATCTGCATTACTCTCTCGCCTCAGCTAAGGTCGGATTTCATGACTCGCTCATCAGAAAAACACCGGACAAACATGGGATTTAGGACAGTCACTGGGTTTATTGGGGATTTTACCAATCCCTGCATATTACCAGGGATCTTGTGTGTTGCCCGACTGATCTCACAATAGATCATTTAGCTGTACGTGTAAGGCTTTCCTCTTTAACATAAGTAACATGCAAAACATTTCCGGGGGTAGCTGCCGACTACACTACAGAAAAGAATCAGTTTTAGAAATTGCAGATAGGGGACCCAACGGTATATGTTGTTTGCACATGTTACTTTGGAATAGATGGACGGATTTGTGACTGTAATCAAATTACAACAGATACTACTGCTTTCTAAATTACTACCAATGAGGTTACCCTGTAATTAATTCACTCGCTAAATTTTCATATAATTTGAGCCATGTCAGGTTTCAACACAAAGAAATACCCCTCCTGACAGTTTTATAAAAAAATATAATCTGTGTAACAGCCACAATGATCTTCTGCTGTGACACCATCCACCCATTTAAGCTCAAATACAAAGCATTCCTCAAAAATAATAATTCAAGTTCAGGGAGGGACAGAGATATTTAAGATTACCTCCATGAGAGTCCACAGAAGACTTTAGCGGAAAGCTATTGAATGCTGCCGTCAGCGGCTGGGAGTACATATCAGAAAATGAATAGTTGTGAAGTCGTATGGACTCTACCAAATTAGTAGGAAAACTTCCTAAAGTGGTAGATAAAGACTCTGGTAATGTCGTAATAGACTGAAAAAGAACAAGGAACACATACAGTTAATATCCCCAAAAAAATTAATAACAGGTATAACAGTCTACGTTATTTAGTGATTTCACTTCATCTAAAAGGAGAGATTGAAATAAAGTCAGCAGAACTAGCATACACACAGTAGTGCAGTTTATTGGAGGCAGGTATCCTACTCTTTATGTGGTATATATGCGTATTACCAAGACTGTATGGAACAATGTACCCCACCCCCCATTCTGGTAAAGAACATAAGAAGGGATTCCGGTGACCAGATAGAATAAAAGTAGGCAATTAACTGTGTTGCATGCTAATCCTATAGGTCTTGCTGATAACATTTGAATGCAATAAGTTGTGGATTTTGGACAATAATAGATCTACTGAACCAAGTCTTAGTTTTCAGTGGTGTTTCACTGCTTACAAAAGAGTTGAAGATGGTGGGTGATTTCACGGACCCCCAGACCAGTGGGAAGCAGCTGAGCACCAGCTTACATAGAGGGAAACCAGCAATGATGACCCAGACAACATGTACTTGCTTACTTATCTGCCAAAAAAACCTCCAGCTTCAATTTATTAGCCCAAATTCATATAGTCAGCAAGGAATTGCGTTCCTGCTCCTTTTCCAGAATGACAATTTAGTAAATATGCATGAAAATTCGATACGGAGTACATTTAACCGCAGATTTACATTTATGCATTAGGAAAAACGTGCAGGGGATATAGAGTTTTAGCAGAAGGCATTGATCTCACCATGTTTAGGTTAGAATCTGGCACAGAATCAAGGATGTGATCCAGCTCCTCTCCGATTACTTCTCCATCGCGCAAGTAGGAAGTTGGAAAGGAAGCAGAGCACCCATTACTGACAAGCGCAGATGGAAAAGTCATTGCTTCAGCCATAGAGATAACATCGGGAGAGGGAGAAGAGACTGGAACGGAATCCAGGTCATTTACAGAGTTCGTAGCAACACTCAGCGTTTGAAAGGACGACAAAGGAGACTCAGAACTGATTTCAGGCAAGTCTGGGAAAGAAAAAAGCATTTGTAAGAGAGAACAGTATTGTTAAAATACTTAGCGTAATAGTCTACATTACCATTGCCCCAAGGAACAGGCACACAAAAGGTTGTTGTTACTGCACTTTTTAAACATTACCAAAATATCACAATAGAGAACTTATTTTAACTGCACAAACTATTATGCAACAAGTATTGACTTAACATAAATCCATTTTTTTCTTGTTATATAATTTTGCTTGCAATTACGCCAGCACTGTTTATGGCGAGAGCCTCCCTCTATATGACTCTTATAATTAACATATTACATTTTCTCATGTACACATTACATTCTAACAGATAAGAGCCTTGAGAGGTTTGTCTTACTGAATTTCAGGGGTCACATCTTTGTAGAATTAAGCAGTATTACTTTTATTTAGGGACATCAGTTTAAAGAACAATGCTGTGAAAAAGTATTCCCGCCATCCAGATTTCTTCTATTCTTGCATATTTGTCACACTTTAATTTATTTGGATACTTTTGTTAGGTCAGAAGTAAAAATAAGGGACAAAATAACACAGAAGAAACATAATAGCTAAACAAAACATTCCTGAACACCTCCCAAGATACTAACCTGGCTCAATTTGCTCTGCCAAACTTTCTGACACCTGGAAGTACAAATGAAAAAGGTAAAAGGGTTCTTGATTATGACACTCACCATTTACTGTCCAATTTTTCTGTACTAAAATCAGACAAAACATTTCAAGGGACAAGGAAATAATTTTTATCCTTACTTTTTTTGTGTGAAAATCATTACTAAAATCCTAGTTTAACCTTAGGAGTTAAAAACAAAGCGGTATAGGAAAAGCTAATCCAATTATCTTTCATAATCATTAGATGCTAGTAAAAGCATGTCAAAAAGGACGACTATTATTATCTATTATTATTATTAAAATTCCCCTGACAGCAGTGGAAAAAAAACTCAATAAGCATCAAACACAAACAGAAGTCACTAGTCAATATGCTGGAATGGACGGTTCATGGCCATCGGTAATATTGGTAAGCCTTTTGTATATTATTTAAACAGGGAAGGGAAACATATGAAGTCACTACTAACATTAACAGAGACCCACAGGCCAACACATCATAATCTCTGAGAACCAGACATAACTTTTAGCCGTTAACTTTTTCCCAGCTGTTAGCTGAACTCTTCGCTTTTGAAGGTTGTGAACTGTGGATATATAAAATTACCATACCTTCTCTGTGCCATCCACGCTAGGCTTTTCTTGATCTGGCTGGAATAGATAAAACAATAAAAAATAAATTAAAAAAAAAACCCAAAACATAAAAAACGTGTCAAATCCTGATGTAAGCTTGGTAATCACAGTGTATACCTGGCATCGGACATATGCTTTTCTGATTTTTAGCTTCAACTTCTTAGCGAGATCTTGAGTTAGCTTCACAACACTTTCATCCTATGAAGGCAAAGAATTACTGACTTACTTCCAGTGCAACAAATGTTGTAAACAGTTATACATAGTTAAAAAAAAAACATTTATTAGGGTCCTGCTAAGCTTTATATTGTTTTTTTACGACGTAGTTGTTGCATGTGTATAACGAGCTACCCTTTACACAGCATGGAATTATGAAAGTGATATTTGGTGAATGAACACAAATTCATGATTTTTTTTGCTTACACTCTGTAGAAAGTTGTTTGCGTGAACATTCTGCATTTTCTTTATTACACAATCATAAAATGTTTATTGTAATCTAAACTTCATCTTTTATGAGAAATGAGCCTAACAGCCCACTGTTCGGAAAACTGGTGATGTCCACTCATATATACAGAGGAGACCCATGACCAGAAACAGAAAAATCACCTGTGGAGCAGTCAGGGAGCACCTGGCCACAGAGTCATACGCTTCCTTGTATCTTTCCAACATGTATAGCGCTTTGGATTTGCGATATAGCACTCTGAGGTTGTCCTCATTCAAGTTTATGGCGGATTCACAATCTTTTAAGGCATTCTCATGAAGGCCCTAGGACAAAGTAACAGGATTAAGAAAAAATAGATGCAACAATCTGCTTTTGAGGAGAACGGCTTCCTAAAATAAATCTTTATTAAGTACAAAGTTACCCTACACATTAAAGTAACTTTTAACTTGGCGGTGATGTCACAAATTGAAACAGATTTATAAAGTTCAGCTTTCAGGCGTCCCAAAGAACAGTAACAGTAGCAATTATTAAAGGTCTTTCTATCTAATGTGTACTGACTAGATTGTGGGTTGAAGCATTTTATGTTATTGATTTACCGTGTGCAATGAGAGCAAATGCTAGCAAGTTCCCACTACAATAAACCCTCCAGGGCTGGCCCTTGATGATGCATAGGTAAGTTTGGTAAATTAAACATTTGTTGCAAACAGGCCAAAGGAGAATGATCATCATGTTACCGTATTGGCGATAGATTAATTCAATAAAATGACATTAAACCTTAATGTTACAAAATGTTAACTTGTACTAAATTGGACAGCCAATGAATCCCAAGCGTCTCATATACAATGCTAGTGTAGCACATGGTCGTTTTAATGCTAGGAAGCTAGGAAAGCACAGGGTTTCTATAGACTCTATGCTTTGTTAGGTTCTCTTCTTCCCACTTCTGCCTGAAATAATACAACTACATTAGCTATGATAAAGAGTCCAAAAGGCGGAAACAAAAGCTTAATTTACTGTCCTTATTTCTTCTTAATGTCCTCACATCACCCATACAAAGGTTACCAGAGCCAAAGAGAAGGAGTGATATAACAGGGACTGCCAAGCTCCTGAGAAATGGATGTTACGATCATTACATAAATGCAGAGATAAAACTTAAATACCATTTTGGAGTAAGATGCTGCCCGGTTTGCATACACTTTTTCCAACACGTCATCGGGGATGGAAATATCTTCTGAAGAAGCATATTCGGCGACACTCAGTGCCTCGGAATACTGGTTAATGGAGTCATTTGCGCGGCTTTCTCTGAACAAGTCATTCCCTTCATTGTACAGGTTTCTAATGAGTCTTTGCAAGAAAACCTAAGGATAGACAAAGTTGAGGTAAACAAAATATACAATTAACAGAAAACAAGCCATAGGCAGAGACTAGAGCACGCTTAAAAACTGAAGTACCTCATATTCGTTGTCTGTTCCAAAGAATGGCAGAGAAGACCTAAAACATATATGCATGGTTACTAAATCAAGCTTGCAAGAAATCGTTCAATGTTTACCCCAAACAGTTGGACACAACTCCCATTTTATGATTTACTTCTAAAAACATACCTACCGATGTTTCTCAAAACAGCAAAAACGCTGTAGAAAATTTTTATTTTATGCACGGCTTGAACTCCGCTCATCTAACCAGCTCTCCAGCGAACTAACTCAGCAGGTGCAGAACGTGGCCGATGACCACAGCGAGTTCTGGTTCTAACTTAAACCACATCCTAAGTGGGGATATGTCTCATGAATCATTTATGAAAACTAATTGTTTTTTGCAATTTATATTTTTGTCTTTCATCCCAAAAGTAGATTTACTCAAGTTCATATGACAAAAAAAATTAGGATCTAGCCCATGCTCATTCTTTAGTAAGATATAATGAACATGTGACTTCCAATACAATAGATGCATTCATTTAAATGAGAAAGTTCCATTAGATGTCATCACAGCAGCTGCTGGAAACAGCTTGGATTTATTGTTATTAAAGACAATAATTGGAAGTGCATGAAGTTCCCTCTAACATCATAGCGCTAAGTAGTGTGAACTGTCTGGAGAAAACGTGTGAGCCAGAGGATTTATTCACTAAATAGTGAGCTGCAGAAGTTAGCTTTTGTACATTGTGAAGTGCCAACCCCCAATATCTATACCAACCCGGGCAATATGAAATATTCCATCTCATAATTTACTGTTTAGTGAATAAACTCTGGTACGCAGATTAATGACATCATAACTTAAACCGACTTACTGAATAAATTGAAGTCCCTTCTTTATGTCCTCCTGCCTGGTGAGTCTGTCACTCACAACATAAGACATGTTAACCACTATGCCGCTTCACAAAGTCCCGCAGCGTCTGAAAGGGAAGGAGAATTCCAGCTCACTGTGATGGTCACATAACTAAGGAGGTTGCTTAATACAGAACTTTTGTTCATCTTATTTTTTTTTTCTAAAATGGTTAAAGTTCACAATGTGTTTAAAAGGTCAACGCAATACATTTCACGTGATGCACACTCCCTCGTTACTACCCGGTAACCAATTTTAACAGTTAAACCAACAAGGGGATTTCCTTTAGTATCCAACTCACCCTTATGGCTTGTGAATATTTGAGATTATAAAATACAAGCTGCACCTTATTTGTAACGCAAACAAATCTTCAGATACATTGTCACACTTCATGCTTCTCACAATCAGATATTATGATGCAGTCCATCCTTTAATTCCAATTGGTAACACCTTATTACTTAGGATTTAGCAGAGCTTACCATACAGGTACCTCGGTAAACGGTAAGATCCATCTTTTCATATCAAATAATTAAGGGTATAATAAAAGGGTCTTGAGCATTGTTAATCAACCATATACATACAGTACAAACACAGTATAAAGATCTGTTCTCCCAGCTGTAGGTTACTTGTAATGCCAATGTCTTGTACACATCATTATCCATCTATCCACCTATAGACTTGGCATTACCGAGTGCTGGGTCCCCAGTAAGGTTTTATGGCACGCAGGACAGGACATTTGGCATTCATTGAAGATGCCCTGCTTGGGTGCTCTTCATGTTCCACTGACTTTATGATGGGGTCTGGCCAGGATTCCAGATAACATTTATGGCAGGATATGGCAATAGCTGGGAACTTATGGGCCCCGGCTACCTGGAGCCTATCCTTGCGGAGGCGGGGCCAGGACTGCCCACTGACATTGCTGGGAATAGTCCCATTTAAATGGGAAACGGGCAGGGAGTCGGCCACTGGGACCCTGCAATCAGGAGGATTTGTTGACCCGGAGAAGTCGAGCTTCTCCCGGAGTTCTCTGGGCCAAACCCAGACAGTTCCCAGGTATGGACATGGCCTAAGAAAAAAATACATTTTCTTTTTTTCATGCAAGATGCCTTGTTAACCCTTAAACAGACATTTTGCATGATAATTACTTTATTAATAGAAGCCTGCGGGGCCTTGAATGCAGCGCACACTGTATCTTCACCTCCCTACCTAATGTATCGGTTTGTCTTAGTCTGTTAGTTCTTGTTTTTTTAATAATTATTATTTGGGAAGATTCTTTGGAAAGTCTTCTGCTCTATGACGCAAGCTGATATTAGTACAATGCCAGAACAAGAGAACAATTCATATCCACTTGTCCTTGAGGCACTTCGTACAAAGCTAGAAGAAAAACAAGACGACGTTCAGTGAAGACATAATAAAATGGTCAGCCAAATCTTGCGCAAAGCTTTCCACACATCCAAGGTTCTGCTCATTAACCTTCTTATATTGTTTCCCTGCGACGTTTCTGAGGCATCATACCAACAGAAGCTTTGTGATGGACTATTAAAGAGTTAATATTCTCAAGGAAAGTTCCTAGGGGAGTCCATTGATAACTTAATGTTAGAGTATATTGATAGTACTATAAAAAAATCCTTAATGACATCACTGTAACTTCAAAGGGACAGCAACACTCACAATACAAGGTGTAATCCAGCCACAAACTACACTTTCTCCCAGTTTCCATAGTAACACTTCATTTCCTGCCAGGTAACCCACCTAGGCACTGGCACGTGCCCTTCCTGTACCACAATAGGGGCAGGTATGCCAATTATTACAGGAAGTGCCAACACACCCCCATTTAAAACAATTAAAAAATTCCCTTACATTCCCGGGCATTTACCGACCACCGTCACCTATGCAAGTTAACATGTTAGGTGCCGGTCAAATACGCCTCTCATACGGGTCGCACATTCCTTTGTAACCCCGCAACATCCGCCCGCCCGCCTTCTCCAATCACCGAAACCATTTTATCATGTATTCCAACAGCAAGAAGCAAACACCGTTACGTTAATGAGCGGACACAACACCCGCCGAACACACGTAAAATGCCTCGGATAACTCACTCGCTCGTTACCTGCCGTTCAAGCGGCGTTTCCGCTCCCGGCTTTCAATCTGTGTGCCGGAGCCGGTGTTACTCACAACGCCGTCTAGTGGGAGAAGGACCGAGGTGCGGCCACAATGAGAGGGCGCGAAATTCGAGCGCAGCGCTCGGGTACTTAGTTACAGATCATCGCTGCTGGGTTTTTAACTTTAGTTTTTATGTAATTTACACAGCGCTGCGCTACATTTCATACACGTGTTATGCGTCTGTAGAGAAGTCACACTGTGCAATGGTATAATACATAGGATGTTTAATCATTTCTTAATTATTTTAGCCACCAATAGGATTTACTCCAGTATCTCATGATATTTGGACAGTGTATAGTCTATGACTGGTCCGGACTGGCTAATGCTTTTGGGGCCACTGGCCAACACTTCTCCATGCTAACTCAATCTGCTGCTCTAGCGTCAGAGCGGTTGCTGCAGTTGGGTTGCGGGCTGGACATAAAGACAATGCACAGACTCTCATATAATTGAATAAGTGAGTGAGTGAATGAATAGATGTATAAGTGTTTGTGGGCCAGAGATGGCACAGGCAGGATGCTTAGGGGGCAGAGGTGGCACAGGCAGGCTGTTTAGGGGTAAAGGCGGCAGAGGCAGACTGTTTAGGGGACATAGATGGCACAGGTGTGCTGTTTAGGGGCAGATATGACACAGGTGTGCTGTTTAGGGGCAGATATGGCACATGCGGGCTGCTTAAGGGCAGAGGTGGCACAGGCAGGCTGTTTAGGGGTAGATATGGCACAGGTGTGCTGTTTAGGGGCAGATATGGCACATGCGGGCTGCTTAAGGGCAGAGGTGGCACAGGCAGGCTGTTTAGGGGTAGAAATGGCACAGACAGGCTGTCTGGGGGTATAGATGAAACAGACATGCTGTTTGGGGGAACAGATGGCAAAGACAAGCTGTTTGGGGGCAAAGGTGGCAGTGTGGGACATGTTTCTTGTAAAGCTGAGGTGCTCCCATGGCGATTTTCACACTGGGGCCCTGTGGTTTCTAGTTATGCCCCTCATGTGGCATCTGGGCACATAAGCTTGTCAAATATTTCCAGGGCTGACTTTCATTCACAGTCCCGCTCAGGTAAATATTGAAGAGGGGCTGAGCGGGCCCTGAAAAAGGAATAGTTCAATGATTATGGTAAATCCCTGTTAATATCCTGGTGTGGACGCCTTTTTATAACATGTACCAGCAGATGGCAGCAGTGATCTGTCTACAGGCTCAATGGATCCCCAGACAGAAGGGTGTGTTAGAGTGTGTGTGAGTGAATGTGTGTGTGTGGGGAAGGAGGGCTCGGGCTGGTCTCGTGATCTCTGCATTCAGTTCCTGTTTAAGGCGTTTGTGTCCCATTGTGTCACTGTGTCCGGTTACAGCAGTGGGAGAATCCACCTGCAGTGGGCACAGGTACAGTCCGATGAGGCATTCAATCATATGTTTAGGCTCTTTTAACGTTACATTATTTTGCTTATTGTTTCTTCACCTTTCCCAGTTGAAACTTCATCAGCTAATGTCTCCTTTCAGCTAAACCAAGTCATGATGTAGTTTGATTAATATTTTTATAGTAGGTACTTATAGGAGACCTAAAATCAGGACCCTGCATATGATCACAAGTGGATCGAACTGCAGGAGAATCATATAGAGACCTGCAGTCTCTAGTTAGCATTTTTGTTTTGTTTCCTGATTTTTAGTACAAGCCCTTTATCTGTAAAATTATTTATTATGCACCAGTAATATGTCTCCAGAAATATATATATTATAAGAAATTGTAGTTATTAATTTTAAAAAAGGTGTATTCTGTGCTGCATAATGCAGTGTAGGTTAGTGTGTAAAAAGGTGTTTTATGGAAATCAAACTGACTTTTGCACTTGCCTGTGGAATGATCAGACCTCTGCTTCCATCAGGTGACACAGGGCAGCTCACTTCATAACTTCCTCGGTCGCTTTAACTCTGGCCAGCTGGGATATGATATTTAAACAAGCTGTAGGTCTGATGCCTGTTTCACCAAATAGCTTTTTCCAGGACAGCCTCCGGTCACCCGCTGCTTTGCTGTCCTGTATACATTATGGGAAGAACCTCTCTGCAGTATGAGAGCAGCACAAGGTCTGCAAGGGAGTGCATGATGGAGATTTGTCCTGGAAGAGGCACAAGTAGTATACTATTACTTGATTATAAACTGTTCGTATTCATTTTGTTCCATGGGGATCTTTTTTTGCTCTTTGATAAGCATTTCTCCTAAGTCTGTTGTTTTCATGGGACAGTCCCAGTTTTTGGACACTGTTCAGCTGTGCCAGGTGGGGAGATCTTCTATTGCAACACATACCTCCACTTCAGCTCCCACGTTTCCACCTTGTGACACTGCAGTTGAGCAACACAAGGAGACCCTTCAGGTTAAGTGGGCTTATGGCTAAATCTCTGACCCGACCCATTCCTACTTCTTTTTTCCCCAGGCACAAATAGGAAAAAAGTTGATGTATTGAGGAAAAAAAAAACTTTTCTGTATATTATTAAAAGTCACATTTCGGTGTCACAGGAAGCCCCCTGAACAACGAATACATATGAAAATACTTTGTCAGTAGTTTCGTAAGCATTCATATTATCTTTTTAAACTGAGCCGGTGGAGGTGAGTACATCACATTCAGCCCAACACATCTTTTGGATTGCTTTGAGCTGGGGGATGGGGAAAGGGGCAAATGCATATATGGGGCATTCTACAGAATCCCTCCATGTACTTGCAAAGAGGGGACGCTCAGCTGGATAATGCATAAAATATTAACCCCTTTCTACTACACCATTACTTCTTGAACTACACCCAGCTTTTATGAATGCAGTATTAAAATCAGCATTCTGTCTTGTTAGTATTTGCTGTTAGTACGTAACTATTTTCTTTTTTTTTTTATTCTACTCATTGCTGTTTTTCTAGTGTGGTAATTGTCTACCAAGTAAAGCACTGTTAAGGAAAGCTAAAAACTACTAGTCCTAAACGCATGACTGAGTCTCTTGTGACTGCTCACCTAAAGAAGATCATATGACTTGAGTTGTTATTGAGTTGAGTTTATTTGTTTTTTTTTCCGCTTTCTTAAAAAAGTATTGACACTGTCCACTCTTACTGAGGACTTCACCACTGACAATGAAGGCTCAGGTTTGGGTGACAAACAAGTAAATCTGGATTCTTTCCAAACTGCTAATACCAGAACCGGTAATGGTTTGTGGATTAAAAAGTCGACTCCCAGTCCTTTCCCCTCATAGCTCCATATTTTTTGCACTAGGTCATTTTCATTGCCGTGTGTCTTGGGGGATTTTCACAGTGAAGAGTGATTTATCTTTCTACTTCACTTTTTAGAGTAACTTATATAGGAAAAAAAGCACTTTTAAAGATAAGGCCGAAAAACCTACTGAGCCTGTGCTCCTTCCGCTAAAGGCGTGAGAAAGGGTTCAGCAGCTACATACGTGTAAATCATGAGGTTTTGTGACTATTGGCATTCAGTGTCCAGTCATGAGAACATAGTAGGTCATTGTAGTTAATTTCTTTTAGTTGGCCCTGGGATGGGGTGAGTGTAAAACATGTGGTGTCCCGTTCCTATGGCGATCATTTTATATTGACATTATGGGGCTGTTTTTTGCTGGTGCACACTGGGTTCCGATTAGGTACAGTCTGATAAGGGTTGTAGTTGAAGAACATCAGTGTTTCTCCCTACAACCCAACTACAGATCCCCAACTGTTCATCCAGCTTGCTTCATCCTTACTGGACTTGGGATATCTATGATCAAGCGAGTGACGGCCTGAAACAATATGAGGCTAGGTTTCCACTTGGTTTTTTTTTGCTAAAAACGCCCATAAAAACGCCAATAGCGCCACCTGGCGTTTTTTTTAGTGAAAAAACGTTGCAGCCAGATGTTAGCTGTTCTTCACTAGGAAATCGCAAAATGCCATTTCCACTTGGCGTTTTTCTGTTTGGCGTTTTTTCAGTCCTCTTTGGCGTTTTTCTGCTTTTTTGGGCTCTGTGGCAGTTTTTCAAAATCGCAGCATGTTGACACTCTGGCGTTTTTTGCAAGGAAATCTTGGTGTTTTTCTCCAATAGAAGTCTATGGGAGAGAAAAAACGCCATGAAAAAGCCATGTGGGTTTATTGCCTTGGCGTTTTTTATGGCGTTTTTTCCACAGTTACAATGCAGAGGATGGACCCAGTATCTGTGTGTCCTACGAGAAATAGGCTGAAAACAAACAGTTTCACACAAAACAAAGTCCTGGACTGGTTCATATTGAATTTTACACCATTTGGAACAAACATGCCATTACAAACAAACTTACCCGACGCATCAACTGGATCCTGCGTGCCAAAAGCAACAGCAAACAATTTGCACCATCATTTGGGGCCAATCTTCCCAGAGGAGCAGACATTCGAAATAAAGCATGCCTTACAAACCACAGAAAAGAGACAAAAGGGTCCGCCGGGGCGTTTAAGTAGAACTCTACCAAGTAAATGACATCAGGAGAGGGCAGATACTTGCCATTTATCCTAATCCCTTTTAGCTGGGTGAAACTTCTAACTTGTAAAGGCTGGAAAAACTGCCTAAGGTCAAAAAAAGCAATTTCCACAGAAAGGCTAAAACGCCAGAAAAAACTCCAGAAAAAAACACCAAAACGCAGGTAAATGCAGTGGCAGTTTTCTTGGCGTTTTTCCTGGCGTTTTTCATCAAGAAAAAAACGCCGGACAAAAACCCAAGTGGAAACCTAGCCTAAGGAAGGTTTCTTTCAGAAAAGGATCCATGGTTATTGCGTCTCGGTGTTTCTCTTGTAAATCCGTTCGCAGTTCCCCGAGCTGTTCTCCGCCTGGGTACACAGTTGTGATTTCTCTGGCGCTCCTCGTTGAATAACTGCATGTAAGGAATGTTCAAGGATCATGTGAGCAGGAAATAAATGCCCTATTTACAAAATGTTTCATGGCAGCCACACCCTATCAGTGCCATTATATACTGATTTTGGACCTGTTTAGAAGAATATAAATAATCTATATTAAAACGCATCAGGTATGGATTCCTCATAGGGTTTGCCTACATGATGACTTTTTGAATCCTTTGTGTCATCTATATGAGGACACTTTCCCTGTCCATGAAATGCACACATCTCTAGCAGCCATGAACCTTTTCATGACTGACCCCTGCAAGGTTTGGCTTTATGGGTAATAAATTTGTTTGGCTAGTTTTTTTTTTTGTAAAAGATTTAGTATTAGGACGTGGCAAACGTAAACCGCAAAATATTTTGCTATCTAGAATTGTGCACATTTGTTTAAACCAGATTCCTGTACTGCATCAAATGATAATCTGCAATCCTTTTTGTTCACATTTTCACAGATAGTATTGGATACGATGTATCTCTTATCACTGAGCCTCCTGCTGACCCTGTACACGCTCAGTACTGCTCTGGACAACGGCTTAGTGAAGACCCCACCAATGGGATGGATGACGTGGGAACGATACAGATGCATCACAGACTGCAAGAATGATCCAGATAACTGCATAAGGTTGGTTTTAGTGACCCTGAACTTTTAGCAGTAATGCTTTGCCTTAATGTATTAGCTCCTATCCTGTTTACACATATTTATTTTCATTTGAATGGTGAAATTGTATACATCAACACTTATGCTGATGTGTATTAAAAAGATCACTGTTTCATTTAGGTATATGAATTATATTTGAATATTGCAAACAAGTATTTTAAATCCAATTGTGATTTTAGGATTTAATCGGTGGTGACAGATTAGTGAATAGATAATATATTATTATTATTATTGACAGTTTTGTAATGCAATAAAGGCCCACTAGATGGCACTCATGCTGTTGTTTCCCCACTAAACAGGACGGCGGAGAGGAGGTTCTCTTATCATGAATGATCCCATGTCATTCATAAAATGAATGTAACAATCAAGTAAAACAAGCTAGTTTCGGCAAACCCATATGTCGCATTATTAACCCATTGTGGCAAAGGGATCTTTTGTGTTTGTGTTTGTGCCATGGTAATGCAGCATGAGTTTAGATGTTGCCTTCCTACGTCAGACACCTCTTGCACTATATAGGGTAACTGTAGATTGAAAATCAATCTCAAAAGAGAGTGTCCTGTGCTCCTTCAATAAGTAGGATGATTTATTTTGTATTGCTATTATTTTTTCATTTTAACGTAAAAATGTAATTCTTTTTCATTTTAAATAACTGATACGGTATTCATCATTACATATTTTCTTGCTGAGATGCATAGACGTACACATTTACCAAATAGAAATTAGTGCTTGATGCCAAATGTTATTTACAGTGAAAATTTAATAAAAGCCATGGCAGACCGAATGGTTTATGGTGGCTGGAGAGAACTTGGATATGTGTATCTGTCAATCGACGACTGCTGGTCTCTAAAACAAAGGGATTCTCAGGGAAGACTCCAACCTGACCCAGACAGGTTCCCAAGTGGCATAAAGGCACTTGCTGACTATGTGAGTATGTGGAAACCAATAATATTCCAGTAATAAATAGATTTAAATAAAAATCTAAAGCTTGATCTGTCAATGTTCACAGTCATCTCCATGTCTAGCAGTTCAATGGCTCATTGTTCATGCCCCAGTCTGACTCTTAACTAATGAAAATCAATGGAGGAAGGGACTTTGTTAGCATTGCCATAAAGAAGCAGCTCTGTGTGGCGTTTGAGCAGGGAACGTCACATGACTGACAACAATAGCAGCCTCCTGTCTCAAGATAAATGAATCTTATTGGGACAAAATGAGAGAAATTCATTGTTTCCACTGATAAAGTTTGATTAACTCAGTAGAGAGGATAGAGTCCTAGGTATATGTATACCAGAACAGACTGGGACCGTATACATAATATATCAAGAAAAAAACTTAAAAATATGCCTGTGGCATCCAATCATACGAGAACCATGCATAAATCAGAGATAAAACATATTATATTATATATTCCTTTGTCACCATCATTCTTCCTTTACAAGAGAAGATCAATGTTACTACTACTGTTGTAATGATTTGTTTTTGGTTTTATAAAGTGTTAGCCATGGATATTCTTCCTCTCCCTTGATGCAGGTTCACTCCAAAGGACTGAAGCTGGGTATATACAGTGATATGGGTAATTATACCTGTGGTGGCTACCCTGGAACCACTCTCGAAACTATCAAGATTGATGCCGACACATTTGCATCGTGGGAAGTCGATATGTTAAAATTTGATGGTTGCTACTCAAATTCCACGGAGAAAGCCATAGGTCTGCTATCTGTTTTACTTCTGTCCATTGTATCTGTATTGTACATATCTGGGAACTTCCCAGGGGTAGGTTACCCAAGCTCTCCATCTTCTAGGAGAGTGGGTTTGTGAAGGAGGGGGGCGAACCACACATGGGGGCGGGACTAGCCCGGCAGTCTTTAGTGGGAGGGGAATGGGCACTGAGTGGGTGTGGCCAAATGTCATGCCCCTGTCCAGAGAAAGCAGAAACTGACTTGGGAAGCAGGGCTTCTCTCGGAGACTCTGGGTCAAACATAAGAGTTCTTGGGTATGATCCTGTAGCATTCATTATCTAGAGTAAATGTTTAGTTGTAAAAATAAATAAGACTTTTTATCCTATCTTTAGATATTTATGAGCCCAAAAGTGAGCGATTGCTCACATAAATTCCATAATGTATGGCACAGTCTCTTAGCATGGCCGCTTGTTTGCTATCAACTAATATAAGAGTAAATCTAGTCTAAAAGGCCACCACAATTTGTGTAATGGTTCAAAAACCTCCCATTTGATAACACAAATTCAAAGCAAGAAATAATTATATCTGAAGATTTTTTACTTAAATGGTACGTAGTGGTGCAATTATGTTGACTTAATGTTTGTACTTTTGATGTATAAGAATGAAGTTTGTTCTTTATTTTAGGATACCCTAAAATGAGCGTGGCTTTAAACGCAACAGGAAGACCTATCCTGTATTCCTGTAGTTGGCCAGCCTACGAGGGAGGCCTCCCACCTCAGGTGAGCAGAACTCTAACTCTCTCGTGACAGCTGATCATTGTCAGGAGAGAGAACTCTTTATTGTTGAATTATAGTGGGTCAGTACCTGTAGCCGGCTGCAAGATAGGTAGTCACGCCGGTTCTCAGAGTAAAGGTGCTCCTCAGGTGTGCCACCGGTCACAACACGACACACCAGTCAGGAGTTTGTGAGAGGGGTGTAACTTTTCAGCCACTTGGGGTAAAGTGGAAGAGCTGAACGTTTTAACTCCCTGATAGTACTAAGCATTATGAAGAGTCAGCCCCAAATATTTTCTCCTGAGAGAATGGCATCTCTCTGATTATTATTGAGCATCATTTACAGTGTCTTCTGCTAACTCCTTTGCACCCCAACACTCGAGGCATTTTCTAGAGCAATTGCTGGTGCTCCCCTGGCCCAGTCACCCCAGGCATCTGCCTGACTCACCTGGCACTAGAAGCAGCCATGAAGGAGTCTTACGAGTTTAACTCGTAATAAAGAGTTAAGTCAGGTAGTGTAAAAGCTCCAAGCCCCTGCTGTCTCCCATATTAATAAATAAACCCCAAACATTGGCGAGGCAAAATAAAAACGACCATGGTATATTTGCATGATATGCAAATGATAAGCATTCATTTTTCCATTTTTGTACATTAAACTTTAACAGGTAAACTACACCCTACTTGGGAATATCTGTAACATGTGGAGAAATTACGGCGACGTTCAGGACTCCTGGGACAGCGTACTTTCTATAATGAAGTGGTACGCTGCGAATCAGGATGTGTTGCAGCCGGCTGCTGGCCCGGGACGCTGGAACGATCCTGACATGGTGAGATTATTCTTCTGCTTCTCTGTGGATAGCATGAGCTGTATACCGTGTCGTAATGAAAGTACGAAGCTGTACGGAAATAGATCAGCTGAACAGTATGAGTTTCTCTGTAAATACGTGTATTGTCTGCTTTTCTGCCTTCTAGCTGATCACTGGGGACTTTGGGTTGAGCTACGAACAGTCTAAAGTCCAGCTGGCGATCTGGGCGATTCTGGCAGCTCCACTTATCATGTCCAATGATTTAAGAACAATCTCTGAAGACGCCAAGGACCTTTTGCAAAACCGCCTTCTCATCCATATCAATCAGGATTCTCTAGGAAAGCAGGGGAGACAGGTTTTAAAGGTATTTATCTCTATTGCCAAGTAACGTTTTTATTGTTTATTATCGTTTTTTACATGTCACATTTACAACAGATTGAACTGAATATAAACTCACATTTAGCACAAATGCATCAATCGTGAAACTAGTGGGTGGGAGCCATAATAAGAAGAAACCTAGTGTAAATAATCAGGAGTGGACCGATACATATCACGTTGTAGATTTTATTATATTCAGCCCGTACCAGCTGTACAGAACTAAAATACCAGAGTCCTCCCTCACCCCAGCCTTCCTCTTTTAATATTCACCCCTGAAATTCTGTTATAATGAGGCAGATGGTGCCAAGATGTGCAGCTTTATATAGTGGTTGACCCTGTTAAATGCCGCAGCGAGCGTTATAGGGTTCTGTAGACCCCGTGTTCTGAATTAAGTGAACTGTGCAAGCATGGAGTTCTCTATCCATCCACTTGGTCTGTGGACAGGTGGCAGCTTAAAAGGACACTCCAGCCATCATATGAACTTTAATGTATACGATAGCTACGTGGTCCCTTTACATTTCCATGTTGTCCATAACAAAACGTTAATGTCTGCTGAATCCCCTCAAAGTATTTGCCGTACAGAGGGGATATGTTCAGCGGAACACATCTTGTGTGATATACTTGCCTCTGGCCCGCTCCAGCACAGGCTCAGGAAATGCTGTGTCAACGGAGAAAATACTTTAAAAAAGATGCTTCTGCCGGTCTCTTCAACTCTCCTCTAACTGACCAGGGAGCATCTCCACCCAAGCACCTCTCCAGCTTCCTCCTCATCAATGCAGAAAACTGGACAGGCGCTTGCTTGGTCTCTGCAGGCATAAAAAACAAACTGGTGCATATCAACAAAGTGGCTTTGATGTCTCGGACGTGCCGACCACCTCGCACGTTTCACACACACATCTTATTTTTTATAAACAATTCTGTTACAGGTCGGACGGCTGGAGGTGTGGAAGAGGGAGATGGTGAATGGTCAGTATGCGGTGGCGATAGTTAATACGGGGGATGATGGGATTCCTAAACCCATCGCTACATCGCTCGGCATGCTGAACATCACCCAGTGTCCTGCTGGCTACAAGCTGTATGATGTGTTTGAAAAAGAGTTCCTGGGATACTTCAAATCAAACACGTTGATTAACCTGAAAGTCAATCCAACCGGCACCGTCATGCTTTTCATCCACCCAGCCTCTGTGCCGCATCATGGCCACAGAAAGTATTTTGGTGTCATGTAAATATGCCAGTCTCCATATAAAGGGCATTATGGATGGCGGTATCACCTGTGCGTCACGCCTTTCATTTCATGCGGTACATTAATATGTTTTGAGACACTGGGGTAAGCAGCGGACTCATATACAATGCTGGCATATGAAGGTTAGGATGTAAACTCGCGCCGTCTCCAGTCCTTTCTGTGACTCCAGATCACTTTGTGCCTTTCTAGAAGTTTGCCTCACTTTGGATTATGATACTTGAAAATAAATTCCAATATATGATGCTGTTACTGTTTTTTGATCAACTAAAAAATGTTTACCGTTATTTGTGATGTCTTTACTGGAAGATCAAAAAATCTAGAGTATTAGATTAAAAATCTTAGATTAAAGAATGATCACTGTATTCACCATCTAGCCATGTGAAAAATACCTAATTTGAAATATTTAAAGCTGTTCATCCAGCTGAAATAATGCTGCTTTTTGCTAAACTATCAGATGCCTTCGTTGGTAGATAATGTGGGTTTCTTTAAACATGTCCTGTTACATTTAATTTTCAGAAACGTTGTTGATATAATAATAATTAATTCTATAAAGATGTGTCATTTGCCTCAGTCACTGTTTCAAATAAGTTATTTTACATAAGATTGCGGAATCAAGACTTTAATCCTGATTTAATGGGAATTAACACAAGTATAACCCAAGCGGATTTTAGGGAATCTGGTTTCAGTACCCATTGCTTTCCATATTACAATCCGAGTTTCTTATTGGATGCATGCAAAGAGAGCTAAGACTACCTCTATATAATGATTCATTGCTAATTGCAATATCTAACTATTTTGTTTGGGAAGTTTTAGTTGTTTGGGTTTTTTTTCAAATATGATTTTTGATTTGAAATTTGATTTTGAAATCTCACTGACTTAATGAATGCATTCTATGGAGCCAGCCAAGTTTCTGAGGTGGCCGTTCATAATGTTTAGTGAAGCCAAAGAGATGAAACACAACTCTCCTGTTAACTCTCCATTTAGTGAATAAACCCCTTTGTCTGTTTTAAGGTAAAGTAAGTGAACCCCTTACTGTTTAGTTAAGAAACATAGTCGGGACAATAAATAATGTATATTACATACATTATACATATATGGGCTGACATACATACATATCTATTAACCTGTGACACAGTATAAAATGACTGATTATCTGTAGCTGTATTTTATTGCTGCTGTTCTTGTTGAATATATATTCTGTGTGTCTCTCTCTCTCTCATTCTCTCTCATTATATTTGAGGCCCAAATTAGTGCATACGAGTTAAGCCATATGTAACACCGCATTGCATATTTCATCTTTGTACAAATGAGCCATTTCACATGTAATTAGTGAAACGGCAATGAGTTTGCAGTTATATTAAGTCTTTACGCAGGTCATTTCTATAGTAGGAGCTCTTTGGTATGCAAGTGTACGGTAGCACATAAACATTAAGAAACATGCCTTTTCTGGAGCTTCAATATCCAAGTAGTAGTTGGCTGGTTTAAAAAAATGATTAGTATTGAGTATAGTATATAGAACCCCTTAATTTCCCCCGAACAAAAAACCCCATCAGCTGTGTTATTGATTTAAAAAGCAGAGGGATTGGGGAGGGGGGAGGGGTAGGGATCAGCATTATCTGTTAATGTTTCTGTTTTGTTTGCTTTAATGACAAAAACCTAATAAAAGATTTTCATAAAAAAGCTGAGATCGTTTTGTGTTTTGTACATCTTTTGTATTAAATTGTTTGGTAAGTATTGAAAATCAGATTTTTAAGTGCTGTGGAAATAATAGTTACAAGGAAACAATGTGGAATAAATAAATTCTAATAAATGTGTAGTCTTTAGTAATACTTTGGCATGATATGGAGTGATAAATGCCGATTAATCTGCAGTGTGTGGACAGAATGTGATAATACGAAGAATGTGAAAGGTTTGGGGGTTTTTGTGCCATGTAAATGAATGTGTATGTATAAATCCCCCGCAAATGACTATGCATGCACCCCTCCACTTATTTAATCTTTCGTCTCAAGGACAGGCAAAACCACCCAAAGAAATTGGCAGTTTACAAATAAAAACTCTTTCCCATTACACTGTGTAAAATCTGTTTAAAATCAGTTTGTTTATTATACAGATCCTGGAGGATGCCCTTCTTCTCTATTCTTATATATTCCTTTGTCCTTTTATTTATTAAGCTGTCGGGTAATTATTGTTGATTTTCATGCATAAAAGAAAAAGAAGGGAAAAAAACATATAATTATCCTGGGATAATACACACTAAGTAATTTGATAAAGTAACATTTATACTCCTAAATATCTGTAATTTGATTTTAAAAAAAGTGAGCTAGCTTAGTGCATGCATACAAATATAATTTCATATAATTTGGAGCATAATTGAGATGAAGGCTGAACATAATGTGGGCTTTTTCAGTGGTGGCCCCTGTCTTAAGCAAAAAACAAACAAGTATTGTGTTATATGAAAGAATATGGTTTCAAAATAAAGAACTACCAGTACTCATACCTATAAAGCAATATAAAATGTGTGTGGGTACGATATTGTCTTGATTATGAAATACCTTCGGTCACGGAGAGGTTATAAAAATACGGGAATGCGCTTCCTAAAGACAGAGAACTGGGTGTATATTTGGCCGTAATATCTACAAGGAGATTAATTTAGGGTGTGGAGAAATATCTATCATACAACACGCAGCTAAAGATTTGTATAGTGTCAAAAAAAGCCTTTCAGCTCTTATCGTATACAATACAAAACAATCTCGTGTTTCGCTTTACAGCATTTGCGGCTACTCTGGATTTCTAGCTTTGAGGTCGCTTAGTTTCTATATGGTGCATAAGATGGCGTAAAGCATCATTTTTCAATTGCATGCTGTATTTCTACACAATAAAAATGGACTGTATTACACTACTTTCTTTATATAGCACCAGAACATTCAAAAAAATATTTAACATGAGGACATTGTAATGTAACTGGACTAAGAAAGAAATGGTAAGGATGATACCGTGTTTTAATTACACGCTTAAATGGAGATGTTATACTTTCTCACACAAGCCCAATTTAAGGGTCGTTGATCAATGGGCTTACTAATTGCCAGATAGGTTCCTTGATGATCCCTTGTTATGAGAAGGAAGGCAGGCTCTCAGAGGAATTGGTGCACATGATTGTAAAGATGCAGATTTATTGTAGATGGTCTTGAAGATCCAGCAACTGACAGATATCACTTTACATCGCACTTTAGATGTTTGCACCAGGTGCCATCCTCCCGTTTGCACTTGCTTGTGGTTCTGGTTTCATGGATGGTCCCTAGGCAGCTGCCTAGTATACTTGTATGGTAAGGCTGGTCCTGATTAAGATGACCCTGGTCAAGTTTTCTATAGCTGCCGTATAAAAAAAAAATAGGAGAACATGATTTATTACCGTATAGTTATAAGAAAGGTCCATTGGGTCTACAAAGGTCACACAGGATCTTTAGTGTTGTTGCGCTGCTCTCTGCTTAAAAAACATTTAAAAAAATATTCAATGAAATGTTTGCTCAAGACACAAGCGGAAATGGTATCACCACCTCCTACAACTCAAACTCGGGAAATCACTGGGACAGATGCCAGGAATACCAACAGACAGACCTACACACACACAAAAAGAGGCTGTTGGGAGAGAAACATAGTTATTATGCCTTAAGGTCATAGAAAAGCTACTTAAAAAGGAACTCTTCTCTGCAGTCTTCGTAAGAGGAAGAAGAAATACAATAGAACTCTGTGTCTTTGCCATCACTCAATGGAGATGAAGATCGTACTCATGCTATGCCTTTATATTTGTAAGTAGATGATTTCTGGATTTGTGTGATTGAAATTCTCCCTGGTTGAGTTTGGAACTCCAGTTTGACGATCTGGTCGACGTTCTATAGATGAGACTATGTGAATGAGTATGTGTAATCTTCACTGACCATATACACTGTGTTGCAAATGATAAATTATCATGATTATATCCGGTGTGTATCTGAAAGTCAGACCATAGGTACAACTTAAATAAAATAAAATATTTCAATGGAAATGGACCGTTCAGATTTATGCAGCAATACTTTCTTATAAGAAAAGCAAAGGGAAGCGAATAATAGATATTATTACTTACATTTTATACAAAAAAAAGTTATAATACTTACCTGCTTTGCCCTGCCTGCAAAGTCATGGGTTTAATAAGTAACCACAGTAAGAAAAAACGCCTACGGGCAAACTTGTTTTAAAAAAAATAAGATTAAAATTGAAAAGAAAAAAAGCAAACAATATAATAACTTATCTCTAATATAACTTGGTGATACAACATGAAAGCGTTATTTTTCCTTGTTTTAGTGGATATTGCTACTTTGACAAAAAATAGGGAAAAACGAATGAACCCAGAGTAAGATTGTTAGATTGGCTGCGAGATGATATATTATTAATATAGTCCCCGGAAAAAATGCATTCATTTCCATACTTTTTTTTCTTAAAGTTGTGTATATGAAAGTCACGTTTTATTTAATATTGTTTGTTGCACTCTTATTAAGTTTTAATATCGATATTGTGGCTGTATTAATGGTAACGTCTAAGATCTAAAGAATAAAAACTATTCACAAATGCAGCCAACATCATCGTTAGCTCCTGAAATATGTAAAATATTAATGCTCCTATTTATCGGAAAAACGCTAGTGCGAATAGGTGGCTAAATACACAATTTTGAGCAATCAACTGGAACATTCTACTAATGTTTTGCTTTAATATGCATGAAAATAAGCTATTTTTTCACCCCAGACAACTGCAGTGGAGAATAAACTTTGTATGTTCCAAAAATAATTTTGGCCAGTATTGGTAACTTATTGGCACTTGCTGTTCTGTTGATGCCATGAAAATAAAATGGAAACAACTATTGGAAACAATGTACCTCTGAATACTAACCTTGGCCAAGCTGCACCATAATGATGTTTATTCAATAAATTCTCAAAGGTTCATCTAAATATATATGGCAAGATGTTTAGGACCTCGTACAAAAATACTATTAATAGATAGGACTATAAAGTGATTTACCTAAAACATAAAAAGAGCCCAATAGACAACTCTATCCCTAAAACACAGCTCCTTAAACAAAGCTAGAAAATATATAAAATATAAAATGTGTAATATATTAAGTAATCTTTTATACATAAATACTCAAAAGGATTATCCATTATACTCTATCAAAATCATTTTAAACAATGTCACCTCGACTATAAAACACAAATTAAACAAAACCAAAGTAGCTTAAAACTCAACTTAGATACAGTGAATAGGAGTGGAAATGTCCCAACATTTCATCTGTAAGCCTTTGTCGAGGGAGTAGTTTTGTTTAATACTAAATGAAAGGCTGGACCTTAGAGGTATGAATACATTAAAAACTAAAATATATAACCTTAAAATACCTACACAAACTCTATTTCCACCCCAACCATAGAAAGAAGATTAGACAACCATATATTTTCTGAGGTTAAGGACATGCCAGATGGATGTGCTGGAAACAGGAGAAAATAATTTATTAACTAAATATTATCTTTGTTAACATTATTATTATGTCACAGCTTGGCCAAGGTTGGTATTCAGTAGGGCTGCAACTAACGATTATTTTAATAATCGATTAATCGGCCGATTATTTTTTCGATTAATCGATTAATCGGATAAAAAAAAACAATATGCAAATTTTTCGTTTATTTAAAAGAATTTAATGAACTGGATGTTAAAAAACAACTTAAAATTTACATTAACATTCTTATTTTGTTATGATGTAATAAAAAACAATATTTTCAAAGTACAAGAACCCAAACACAATATTTATGAAACAAAATAACCCCAAACATTCTGAAAAGAGGTGGACTATTACTGTTCAAGAAACTTTGCCCCAGCACTTTGCACTTTGCACCCAGCACTTTGCACCCAGCACTTTGCACCCAGCACTTTGCACCCAGCCCTGGCACTTTGCACCCAGCACTTTGCACCCAGCACTTTGCCCCAGCCCTGGCACTTTGCATCCAGCACTTTGCACCCAGCATTCAGCACTTTGCACCAGCACTTTGCACTTTGCACCCAGCCCTGGCACTTTGCACCCAGCACTTTGCACCCAGCCCTGGCACTTTGCACCCAGCACTGGCACTTTGCACCCAGCACTTTGCACTGTGCCCCTGCACCCAGTCTCTAACTCTGCCCTGCACCCAGCCCTGCCCCCACATTCTGCCCTGCCCCCACACTCACACTCTGCCCTGCACCCACTCTGCCCTGCACCCACACTCACACCCTGCCCTGCATCCCCACCCCCACTCTGCCCTGCACCCAGTCTCCCACTCTGCTCTGCACCCACACTCACACCCTGCATCCCCACCCCCACTCTGCCCTGCACCCAGTCTCCTGCCCTGCACCCCCACCCCCACTCTGCCCTGCACCCCCACCCCCACTCTGCCCTGCACCCCCACCCCCACTCTGCCCTGCACCCACACTCACGAACCGCTCTGTGCGAATGGAGCCACTCGCACAGAGCGAACCGCTCTGTGCGAATGGAGCCACTCGCACAGAGCGAACCGCTCTGTGCGAATGGAGCCACTCGCACAGAGCGAACCGCTCTGTGCGAGTGGAGCCACTCGCACAGAGCGAACCGCTCTGTGCGAGTGGAGCCACTCGCACAGAGCGAACCGCTCTGTGCGAGTGGCTCCATTCGCACAGAGCGATTCGCTCTGTGCGAGTGGCTCTGTGCGATCCGTGCACATAGACCATGAAGAATACTTACCTCCGGAACGCGTCACATCCGTCACGTAGCTAGAAGGCGGAGACTGCAGAGCGTGTAGCAGAAGCGGGGAACGCTCGCGGAGGTAAGTAAAAGGAGCCGAGTGCTCCAACAACGAATTGATCACTCGATTAATCGATAACGGAAATCGTTATCGATGATTTCCGTTATCGATTATTATCGATTTTATCGATTCGTTGTTTCAGCTCTAGTATTCAGATAAATTGTTTCCAATATTGTTTTCCATTTTATTCTCATGTCATTAGCAGAAGAGGAGAAAAGTAACCATGAGCAAGCAGACAAAAAGCCCGATGACTGAAGGGCGTTGTTCTAGTTATAACTTCTCCTCTTTCAAGGAGCCAAAGCCAAGCCAGGTGGTGGGCTCGAGCCTCAGTCAAACCAACCAACCCTAACTCTACATAAATCTATCATTTCTACTTAAGTTTTAAAATATATGTCCTTACAAAAATCCTCACATGTCAAATGAACATGATCCCAATTTAATTGAAAAAAAAAATCTGTAGGCACTTTCCCTACATAACAGCATTTTTGTGTATGCATTTTCTTTGTAACCCACTTAAAGTTTACTTATTTTATGGTCCTAATACAGGTAGTTTACAAAAGTGTTAGAGCCTTACATGTCGTGGATTTCTGTATTGTGTTCTATAAATGTGTTGACCACCAAAATGTATACCTAAATACACCATCATCACCCTTTTTAGGTCCATTCACAGCCACCATTCAAAGCTAAAGCTCAAAGTAACTCAAGATCTCCCTTTATTCCCTTGTAATTTGTGACTTATGCTGGATATTTCTGAGCCCTCGTTGGCTTCACTGGGCGTTAGCTCAACCCAAGAGGAACTCGCCACAACCCATTTACTGTACTTCCCTCACTCCTGAACAACAAACTCTTCTACATAAATCTAAAGGCGAAGGCCCACAATGTATCATAAAATTGTGGGATCCCCTGAGTAACTTCTTAGGGCAGAAACCCTCTCATAGACCATGTTATTCTGTCTATGTGAATTTGCTGCAGTTAAATTATTTTATCTGAATTTATAACTTGAATTATAACTTGAATTTGGGAATAACTTTCCTTTTAGACAGAATATCATATATTATGTTATGGTATGATATATATTATTGTTTCATACATATATTATGTTACATGAGTAACTCTTATTTAAAAACGCCAGTTTGAAGCAGGATGCGTATCCTGTACCTTGGGCATTCTATTCTGTAAATATTCTAAACTTTCCACCCAGTTACAATGTGACACCCCTGGTTTTCCTATCCTCCCCCTTTTTTGCTTTTTTTTAAATTAAATTTTTTGACATTTTTCAATTATTTTTGGTTTGACTGAGTAGGCATATTCATTTTACCTTCAGATCCCGATGTTGAAGTGTACGGATATTTACACGCTCCACATGTTCTACTACCTATCGTTTTCTACATTGTAGATTAAACTCTTATTACCTTTTTCAAGTGGTTATAACGAGTTTGGACTGCTTCTTCATTTTAACTACAAGTTACGCTATGTACGCTTTATTTTGTTTGTTTTCCATGTAATATTATCCATATCAGCTTGAAAGAAGAACCGTGGAGTGATATATATAGATACATAAGTATATTTTTTATATTCTATCACGGTGTTGTTTCATAATATATTTATTTTACCACTTACAGCTCACTCTCACTTTATTTTGGATTATTTTTTGGGCTAGTTTAAGGGAGACTGCCCTGGCTTGGAAGCTCTCTTTTTTGTATAAATTTTTTTGTAGCGCTTATTTTCACTTTTGTTTTTTATTGAGTAAATGCTTGGTTGAAGACAAGTGGAGTTTGAATGATACCTTTGGGTGGGCAGAGGATCTGTTTCTGTATAAGATACTGAAGAACCCCATGCTCTAGAGCAACGTTGTTCATAATTTTTAATGCAAAGTGGAGGGATGTTCTGTGTTTGTGGCCTATCTGGCAAGATGTAATCTACCCACTTGCCCTCTTTCTCTTTTAATCAACATCTCAATCTAAGCTAATGTTTGGGGATTTTGCAACATCTGATTACCTGATAAGATGCTGACAATTACAGCTAAATATTTATTAGGCATTTATTAGTGTTGGTTTACAATATAAAAAGTACATCATGAGATCAAAACAGATCACAATTTACAAATCTGAACATTTCCTATACTCATTAACATCTTCCTATTATGATTTATCACAATTTGACTAAAATATATATTTTTTGCAACAAAACCATGAAAGTGGGAATGAAAAGGTAAACTTTATTGAAAAATTTTTACTGTGTACTTTTTGGCGATTTATTGTTCATACTGATGGAATCGTGAAATATAGCATAATGATCCGGTTTCCTTGAATGCTGATCTGCTAGTCACACGTTTCTCTCCTGTGAATTGTAAAGACATTAAGCTATTGTGTCTTTGAAAATGAGAAAAATAACTGTCCCGCCTATAGCTAAAAGACATTTAAATCCACTGAAATCATAATTTGTATCATGACCAGCATTGCCATGCAAGCGGATCAAGGAGCTGCTAATAGCCCCCATAGATGCATGTGCCCACTTAGAATATGTAGGAAGAATGTAGTTTATTTTTTGATTATTTGTGATAGATGGGCCCTTAAGAATACAGAGTCATCAAGCCAAGGGGCTATGAGATAAATAAAAGCAGAGTATTATTATGCTGCATTATTAAATGTAAAGATGAATTCAACAGACGACACACAGCAACCAAAAAACAGCTCTACCCCCACCGACAATAACCTCAGGTTTAAACTCGTTTCGACTTTTCAGAGAAAACAATCACTCTAATTTTATCAAAATATTCATACCCACAATGGCAATCCAAGATTAAAATACAAGACAACTCTCTGGTACCACCAGTTAGTCCTAATCAGTAAGATCCAGCTGGTGTCCCTCTAAGCACAAGTGAGCAAAAAGGTCCACGTCTGGAGTCATTGTTCCACTAGGTGAGAACCCAAAAGATCTCCCAAAGGATAAAAATGTGTAAAAAATGTACAAGACTAGCTCAACCAAGAATGGACAGCAACTTAATAGCCTGTCTCCCTGCTCAGAAGACTCTCTTAGTTCACTGGTACCATTACATGGGCCTCAGCGGGGTATATTTTTCTTTTGTGGGGATCACTTGTGGTCTCCCCAAGTGCAACAGCGAGACATCCTTGTTCATAGATAGATGTTAATCTTACCCCACTGATGAGAATGTACATCTGGGATGAATGGTTCCTTCACACATGGGATGTTGGCTTCATATTTTGGCTCTGGATGGCCCTTGTGGACAGGATGAGACTGACATTAGGCTGGTGGAGATTTTTTTTTTGGTTGAGATGGTTGTCATTGATCTCTTTGAATGCACTGAGAGGCTGTTGCCACTGACAGGCCTTATTACAGTGTATGTATTAGTTGTATGTCGGTGACTAAGGAAATAATAAACTGCTGAGGTTTACTTGCTTAACATATTAGATAGCTAAATGAATGTTTTGTCTAGGGATTATATTTTAATGTTACATATAACAAAGTAAAAAAAAATGGTATCCTTTACAGAATGATGTAACTAGAACAATGGAAATGCACTGAAGAAGTAAAGGGAAGAATACACAAGGAAGTCACGGGTACTTTTACAAATACAAGTACACAAGCACACCCTGAAACGTATAATACGTATAATCGTGAATGTGTATGGTGCATATTCTTTGTATGTTATCATATAATTCCCTTCTGAAAATGCAGTGCAATACAGGTCATGGAGAAACATATAGTGATCATCGCAGATGATAAACCCATCTACTATAGTGAACAATAAACACTACCCGGGATCATAAGCACAATATCACATTTGTAATTTGGTTGATATCATCTATAAAAACCTATGTTTCTATGTTTGCAGCTTTGAAAGAAATAGAAGGCAAATCTCATGTGATTCGGCGGAGGGGACTTGTGGACCTGGCAGAAGTTATCTACTGTTACACTGGTAGATCTTCATTTGCTTATATTGGGTATGGGTGCTACTGTGGAGTTGGAGGCCAAGGAAGGCCAAAAGACAGGACAGACTGGTACGTAGATGATATGGAAGATGATAAAATAAGTAATACGTCTAGGGAATTTATTTACTAAATCACATTTCAATTCACTGTACATTATTAAAGGCCCACCCAAGTTGCTGAGCTGGCCTTGTATAATATGTGGTTACTTTGAAGGAGTTTTGAAGAAAAATAATTTTATACATTTTGTCATGCATTTAAACAGTCTATAACTAGCTAGTAATTGAAATGTGTACTATGGTGTAGACCAAAATACGGCATTAAGTCCATACACCCATCTTGGTGGAACCAGCCCTAGCTACCAGTTCATAAGAAAAGATTGCCATTGGCCACTGTGCTGGGGACGGCCTGATCCCTCAACTTGAAGTCCCATCTACGTTCTTCTCCATTAAGCAGCAAATAAAGATGTGTTCCTATGCCAGCCTACAGAGCCTAGAGATAAAAACTACAAATATGGCTGCTTGTTGGGCTGGGCTCTCATGCCATGTACTTTTCTCAGAATTCAGAATGTAAACCTTAGGTCACCTCTTGCACACGGCAATGTTCTATTTTATCTCAGATACTGTTAGCCTATAAATACGTTTTATGTTTGTTTTGGCCGAGTTACATAGACAGGGGCTATTAAAAAACCACACTGCGTCAGCAGCAATTGCTTGTATATCATATCATCCGACTTCCACAAGCCATTGGAGCTCATGGTTAATGAAAGTTACCTAATGCAATGCCAAATGAATTGGTGGTTAGATACAAAATAGGTTTTTAATATATGTTTTAGCATTTTTATATTTTGATCATACATTGTATCCAAGTATTTATCACAGTGACAAGTGTTCCAAAAGATAATCAGTTAGCGATACTCTGCTGGTTCCGTGATATCATCAATCATAATTGGTTCAGCCAATTTCAACATGGTCAATGTAAACTTGTAACGTAAAGAAATCCAGCCTATAAAACATGCCTGATATATTGGTCTTTAGCTTTTGAGGTTCTTCCAGTCAATTTGAAATAGATGGAAAAGTTTAGAAAAGTGTTATTGAGGGAGGCGTAGTGTTCAGCTGCAACTGGAGAAGTCCTTGACTCCACAATGACTAGGATGGACTGTGGCTTTATGGTACGTCTTGAGTTGACATATTGGAGAGATCTGCTGAGGGCTGTAGCAGGGATGTCCCAGTTTTATTACCTTCCACCCAAGCTCACCGAAGACTTTTGTAAATTTGTTATATTATTCAATGCCTTTTAGTAACAAATGTACTAACGTTCAGGTTTATCCGCATTTACTACTTGCCTTTTTTCTGTAAGGTGCTGTCAGCAGCACGACTGTTGCTACGACAGAGCGGATGCAGCTGGCTGCGTCACCAAAATGGGTCATTACAGCTGGACCTGCAAAGATAACGCTGTGAATTGTGGTAAGTCCTGCCGAAACCAGTCTTCTGTGATTCATTTTTACTTATCTGATGGGCACTAGAAGGAATATATTATACATATTCACCCTTAGTTGGCATCAGATTTATGAAATTGCCTTCAGACAAGAATATCGTTGTTCTAAATAAAAGATGAATTTCAGAAAAATATTTTTGTACATGCTTTGTAACCAAAGATGAGCAAATGTGTTAAATTCAGACTAAACAGCAAATGGCATTTTAAGGGCACAACGATGGACGCAAGTTACAGGGAATGTAACGTCAACCCTCTATAATTGCAAAGCCAAGCGAGGACACATTTTAATTATAGTAATATTAAAAATGTAACTTCAGCACATGCTGCTGTCCCCGTATGATTAAATTTATAGTAGCCTCTGCTGGGCAGACTTCCTATCATAATTATGGCTTGCTGAGCCAGCAGGATGGTGATGAGTGAGAGCCAAGCCAGAACTCAGAGCTTCCCATAAGAAGAATGCCCCACCAAAGAAGAATGTATGTTAAAGTATTTTCTGAATACCTTAATATGCATTAAAAAAAAAACAAAAAGAAAGAAAAAAAATAACTATGTCATGTCCCTGCGCCTTTTAATGATGTCTATGAAGTTTATCCATAGCGTAAATAGGCCAGTTGGGGAGATCGAAGATCTCCCTTGTAATCGGTCCATTGTACGGAGTCTACCGCCCCTGAACCTGTCACCCCAGGCTTAGGCCTAGTCAGCCAAGGCTGTGATGTGTCACTGCGCACAGGGGGGGGTCTTCTTACAGCTGGAGCTGATTGGCCAAACACATCGCCTGCATGGAAAATTAGATGCAAGTAGGCAAAGAAGCAAATGAATATGGGAGGGTTCAGTAGAGTCCCCCATACATTTACAAAGGGGTATTGACAGATCCAGGGCAGCAAAGAGGGGAATTAGCCGACCAAAGAGACAGCGGCATGCTCCAGAAGTAGGGACAAAAGAGTCCCGACACCTACACTTTATTTCCCTAATTTCCAGCAGGAAGGTTGAGCGAGGCCACTGAACGTCATATTAACTGTGACCCAGGCTGAGGCGTTAGTGTGTGTGTGTGCGCACGGGGGGGGGGGGTGCCATTGTGTGAACATGTGGCTTTGTCTGGGTATGTTTGTGTGTCTGGGTGTCTGGGGGTTGCCACTGTATGAGCATGTCTTTGTGTATGTTTGTGTGGGGGGGTATGCCATTTGTCTGTGTATGTTTGTGTGTCTGGGTGTGTTAGTGTGTGTGTGTGGGGTATGCCATTGTGTGAGCACGTGTCTTTGTCTGTGTATGTTTGTGTGCGTCTGGATATCTAAGACAAGAACAAGGACCGATTAAGCTTTGAGTCTTTACATCAGGAAAAACAGAAAGACCAGATGTGCTGAACGGTTATCCGCCATCAAATATCGTGTTTCTATCTTTAAAACGATACAGACTTTCATACACTTTTCTCTTTCAGATGAGGCGGTTGATAAATGCCAAAAAATGGTGTGCAAATGTGACAGAGAATTTGGGAAATGCCTAACGAAATCAGCTTATAACAACAGGTATATTCTTTATCCAGACTTCTTATGTGGAAGTGTCTATCCATCATGCAAATATAAACCATAGTATGAAGCGAAGAAGACAAAATAAATATTTCATATGCGAAATGCACTAAACGTTAATGTTACATTTATTTGGAGTGAGGGGGAATTGAAGAAAAAAAATAATGATCTTGTGCTTGAGGAAAAATAAACATTGACATTGTAGCAGCATATCGGGCTATGAAAACAACCAGACGACAACTGTCAATCACTCTGCACTTTTCTTGTTCTATACAAATTGTCAATAAACCACCTAAACAGAGTTTGTGAAGATCGTTTTTAGTACTATAATATTATATAATATTTTAGAGAAATACTCCAGCCATCATATGAGAGGTCCCAATACATTTTCATGGCGTCCGCATACATCTGCCTCTTCCGCCCCCCCAGCAATATACTATACAGGCCAAAAACAGCTCATGTCATGTGATCTCCAGCACAGGCTTTGCACACCTTTCAGGGGGGGGAATGGGGGTCTAATGAGACCACCCGTGTATATGCCTAGAAAATGCCCCAATTGATTTTAAAGGGACAGCTTTCCTGCCACTGATTGGCCATTCTAAGCAGCCAATCATAGGACCAACAGAACCGACCACACAGGGGCAATCTGCTGCAGCTATGGAGCTGCAGCTTTTTCATAAGGTAAGTGATATTTTCCTTGTTTGCAGGTTTATTTACTATTTACTTTAATTGCATTAAAATGACAGAAGTGTCTGGTTTACATAGTAGACCAAAATACATTAGTTGCTGCCCTAGTCCATCCTCTTTTTCTATTGGAGGCAATGTGTTTTGTATTCTATTTAGGGGAAAAGTGCTAACATTTGGCAGAATCAGCATTTCCCATTTCTTTGGATGTGATTTGTTCTACATTTGCCTTTATAAATAAGATACCGTACTTGCCGGCGTATAACACGCACTCTCCCCAGGACCGGAAGTGAGGGAGATGTCGCTGCAAATCATGCAGCTCTAGGATTTAACCGGCGTATAACACGCAGGTAGGGTTTCAGCTTCGTATTTAGGTTTAAAAAGTGCGTGTTATACGCTGATAAATACGGTAAATAATAATAGCTAAAACCAGCTTAGGTGCAACACATGAGGATTTTGGTGCCGTTCCACCTACTAAATCGTAACCATATGCAGCATTAGGAATATAATTCTTTGTACTGGCGAAATTCAAAACCATAAGCATGTAAAAATATGCCCGTTCCTGAATTTTATGCAATTTTGATCATTTGTTTTAGTTTGTAAAAGGAAAACAACTGACCAATTCTTTTTTGTGGCATTTTGTAAGAAGGCTTTAAATGGCAACAAAAAATGACTGCCTTTTGCAGTAATTACAGTGAATTTAGCTGAAATCTTGGTCTACACATGTGATTATCCTGGATATCCAACTTCCTCGCATTTTCTTCCAGCCAAATATTTAACTTCAACAGCAAGCTGAAAATAAACTGTACTGGAACATGGTAACAAACCATTGATTAACTCTGAACACCATGGGAAAGTTGAAAACATGTATTACATAAAGACTTGAGATTTGCCCAGGGACAATGTGAATTGAGTTTGCCCTTCAAAGCCAAATACATTAACAAAATGCATGAAAACCTGACATATGTATGAGCTGTAATATTAAAAAAAAAAAATAATAATAATAATAATAATAAAAAAAACTGGGTAGGGGGATTATGAATGAAAAATCATTCAAACCTTTCTGTCTCTCATTCTTCCTTTCTGGGTATGAATCTCTGGTAACGTTCCAAAGCTCGCAAATGTTGCAATAAAAGGTGTATAAACAGCAGCATTTACACTGTATGGCCAAAGGTATGTGGAAACCCCGATTAGTTGTTTCAGTCACACCCATTGCTAAGATAAGGTGTATAACATCAAGCATATAGGCAGCCATCTCCATAGACAAACATCGGCAGTAGAATGGGTTGTACCGAAGAGGATGACACCCTTGACACAAGTCAGTTTGCGAATATTCTGCCATGCCAGGTCTGAACTGTAAGTGCTATTATTGTAAAGTGGAAGCATCTAGGCAACATGAAGCAGTAGACCACTCGTACCCAGAGGGGGGGAAACCGTGCTGAAGCATGTAACGCATAAAAGTCTCCCTTCCTCTGTAGCATCACTCACTACAGAGTTTCAAAACTGCCTCTGGAAGCAACATCAGCACAAGCACCGTGCGTCGGGAGCTTCATGAAATAGGTTTCCATGGCCCAGGAGCCACACACAAGCCAATGGTCACTATAAGCAATGCCAAGCTTCGGGTGGAGTGGTGTAGAGCACACAACTGGACTCTGGAGCAGTGGAAACATGTTCTCTGGAGTGATGAATAATGCATCATCTGATGGGCTAATTTTGGCAGATGTAAGGAGATCACAACCTACCGGAATGCATACAGAAACAACAGGTGAGGAGGACCCTGCTCAAAAGGAGCTTACAATCTACAGGGAGTATGTTAAACAGACAACCAGCTGACACCGCCTAAACTCAACCAAGCAAAAAAGTATACATTTATTAAACAGGTTTCTGAGCTTTTTTGGGATCACAACTTAGTTCTGTGATTTACATGGGGTGCGTGTGCAAAGTAAATCACTACATATTGCATACGCTTACTATAGGGGGAAGCTTTTAAGAAATTCAGTTTAAGCTAATTATACTATTTGGTTATTTATGGGAAATAACGAGCGGGATGAATGATGTCCCTCTGGCAAGTTGAAATGTTAGGATGTTCAAGAAGTTATGGTAACAACAGAATGAGGGTACGGCTTAATAATCCCATTCTAACCTCCATCAAGAATGCGTTTGAGCAACGTACTCCAGTATTTTGTTTTTCCAAAGTAGCTGGACAGTGCAAGTATATAGTGTTTTATACGGTACTTCCAAAACATTTACATGAGAACAAAAACAGGAAAAAGACAAATTTGCAAATCTTGTTTTATTTAAAGCACATTTAATAAAAAAAAAAAATCTGTTTCACAGTACTAGCTAAAAAAAAAAAAAAAAAAAAAAAAAAGTAGCTTGGAGCATGTATAGTCACAGCGACATAAACAAGCTGCTGGAAATATATTTAGGTTTAATTGGTATTAAATAGAACATATTTATATATTCACAGAGAAGACATTATACGGATGTATTTACAGAAGACCCATAAAACCATATTTATATACCTTATAAATACAGTTCAGGAATTAGCAAAGAAAAAAAAATGACCAATTCATGGCAAATCAGGAGGGTTTTTTTTATTTTTTAAAACATTTGTATAGCTCCAAAATTTCATAAACCCAGTTAAATTTAAATTAAATTCAACTAAGAAATGCGAAGAGATGCGGCATAAATCCTTTCCAAATTTACTTAAATTATGAGAAAAAAGGACCCAGATGGAAAGGTTCCTACCCTAGCCATCGCGATCCTTTTTTGATTTGATTTGATTATTTTGCCAACGTAACAAAAAGAAGAATTTTTTTCCCCACATCTCAAATGAACTTACCACAATCACAGTAACAAATGTCAACCTAAACATAAAGGAGTTTGTTCAGTAAAGAGAGAGTTGACAGGAGAATGTGAAGGAGAGCTGTGGCTTCAGCTCCTTGACTTCATTATACATTAGGGAGGGTCAACCCCATCGAGCGTTTGCTGCCGGAAAAGCTTGGCTGGCCCTGTATGCTGTGAAGTTAAATCGGCAAGGTTTTATACATTGAATTATGCATTATACAGGGCCAGCTGAGCATCACATTGGAGAAACCTTCTAGTGGTGGCTCTTCATAATGGATAGTAAAGTTAAAAAAGCACATTTTTTGCAAACTCCGCCTTTAGTGAATTAACACCAAAATGTTGCTATTTACGTAGAACTGGAAACATATTTAAAAAATGTCTAGTAAGTTAAAATAATTTGGGATAACAGGTCGTCTTTGTTATGCTGACATTCTTTTTAGCACACCCAGTGAAAACATTTTGGTAACATTTTTTTTAAAGCCACTCACTGTACAAGCCAAACTATATAATATAAGCTCAGGCCACTCAATTATTGCACAGTCCACTAACAAACCGAAATTTATCATGACCACTTATTAGCAATGATCCACTCGCAGGACCATAGTTCATATCACAGGACACCTTGCATTTGCACTGGTTTAAAGCAGCTGTACAATAATCCTCGAGTAGAACATAAAAAGTTCACCCAAACTAAGTTTTCCTCTCATCTCTCAAAAAAAGGGAAACATTGGTAACGGTTGATAAAGGTGATCTTAAAGTAAAATATGCTTGAAAATATTGTGACATTTTAAATCCCTTGACAACTCTTAGCTTGAAAGAAAGTGAAGTCTTGTCTTTCAGTTCAGTGTCATGACTTGTCTGTCCGTCCCCCCCGGGGCTTGACTTTAAATCACTTGCGTTTCCAGTCTCCTAATTTCTTTGACCACCAGGTCAATGTTTATGATTGGGTTAAAATACAAGGCCCAGTAAAACAAGCAGTTGCAGACAAACTGGGGGATTACTGGCCAGAAGATAGCAACAAAAAGCCCTTGAGTTGACATCTTCCAGAAATGCCCCCACATCAGTCGAGGAAGAGACCTAAAAGAAAAAGGGGGGGAAAAAAACAAACTGTAACTTTGTGACAGGTGCAGAGTCGTAGAGACCTTATGGGAGTCATTGACACTCGTCACACTGGGTTTCACATAAAACTAGTTAATACGTACTTCAGTTCCCTCCTTGACCACAATCTCCAGAATGAGAATAATTCCAGGACCGAGTGTAACATAGCATTCACAATAATAAACCGAGACGTCCAGTAATGAGCTTCTAGCCAGTCCCACGCAAACTCAGCAAGAAGCTGATATGGAAGAAACAAGTATTTCACCAGGAACTCTCTCCACTGCTTCCATGTTGGATCATTGAGATCCTGAAGAGAAAGCACACAACGGAACATTATATTACATACACAAGAGAAAGCAAGAGATGTTTATACCGTTTGCAGTAAGCAGCCACCAGTGTCAAAGCTTGATTTTTATTTCCCTTACCAACGGTTTAAGATGTACCTTCGCTTTGAGCCGCTATCAAAACTGGCCAGTTATTCTGATCACCAGGTTACAAGCAAACCCAAACACAGCATGTCCAAACTATGCATGAAACGCGGTACTCCTTCCCTGATCTTAACGCTCATTTCCCAGCCAAATGCTCTCGCAAGCTCTGCTTTATCTAGCAGGTAAATGACCTGCGAAGGCAACAGCCACATTCTGTGGGCTGATTATGCCGGCGGTATGCAGTCAAATAGAAAAAAGTGCAAGCTAAGTCGTTTTAATAAATACATTTGGTTATGCAGCTCTATATAACATGCGTGTATTTCTTCTATCCAATAGAAGGCCTGTAGATAATTACAGTATGCCTTTCTCATTGAACACAATTATATAAAAGAGTTGTAACTATAAGGTTTTTTTTTTTGCATCCAGCCTCAACATTATGAAAAGGATCTTTTCAACAAACACAAACTTTCTTAACTTAGAATGTATTGTATGCGAGTACACTGAATTACTTACAATAAATTTGGAGATGATATCCTCCTCTTGCTCACCCTGTAAAGGACACGTTGTATGGATAAAAGGTAAGAAGGTTTCTGTGTAGTCAAAGAAGAACATATACAAAATGCTGAACCGTGGAGAACTCTTCAGGGCATATAAAAGAAACAGCGATTTCCCAGGGTTTACGGCCTGCAATACAATAAAACAATATATATATCATATATATCATATCAAACAATGAGACCCAGCAAAAGAGGGTGGCAAAGTCCTTTGACAAGAGCTGTGTGAGCCAATCTTGGTTCATGCGCAATACCTGGAGCTAGAGCAGGACTCTCTCTATACAACAGGTAAATCTGGCTCAAGTTGTGTATAACGCGACATGCCAGCCCACCAGTCTCTACCAGATAAACTGACGGTTATTGACAAACCACACACCTTTTAACGTCCCTGTTTGACATTTTTTATGCTTTGCTTAGCTCCCTGGGAATTCTATGCAATGTTCTGGCAAATAAAAAAGGGCCATCTGCATTTCATCTTTAAGCCCATTACAAAGGCAAATGCCACTGGATAAAAGTTGCCAAATCACAGCAATTTTATGATGACCAAAAAGTAACACCCCCAATATTCCAATCTAATCCACCCATTTGGCTGCAATGGACAGACATTCTACGCTTTGCACGTAACATTCTCACACACCATCAGCGCTACAAGCCTTTTAAAAATACCGGCACTGTAGTATGAACACACATTCTGCACCGGAGGGATGTAAACATTAATCATTCTCATTAAAAATATATATACATACCTTATACTCCCATAAATTTTGAGGTGGCTTAACGCCTAATGTTTTGACTCTGTCCAGTTCCATGATAATGGCCTTTCTGTGGCTGTTATTCTCAATGCTGTAAGGCTCTTTGTAGAATTCATCCTCAACAAGAGTCAGGAGGAGTCTGAAAATAAAGATGCCAACCGCAATAAATTACTAAAATGGGCTTATTCACAAAAGGAGTGTTGGGGTTTCACACTCCTAACTTCACTATAAGTTATAGAGGGCCATCCCTAGTAAGTCTCTTTGCAGGAACAGAAAAGTTGGTCCTACATAATGCATTCTTCGGTTAGATGACTCCTAAACTCTCCTATTCTTGGAGCGGGGGCTCATTGCCTTGGCCTTCATTATGCACACTCCAGAAAAGCAAGAAGCACTCAAAACGCAGACTATAGAACCAGTCAGCATCAGCAAAGATCTAAAGCTCTTATCAGTAGAAAATACAAAAAGACACAGAGCTGGACACACTTAACGTGTTTCGCACATAAGCGCGCTTAATCACGAGCTTGCGGAGTGGTTCTATAGTTCGCGGATTTTGAGCACCGCTTGCCTTTCCTTTGTCTGGATTTGCCAAGATTTGTCTGCTTTCTTGGGGGGAGTTGATTTTTCACCTTATCTGGATAAGCCTGGCGCTTGGGAGCGTCCTCCATAATGCAAAGTAAATTCGAGGTGATGAATCTATAGCTCCCCTGGCATAGAGAACAAACCCTGACCCCGTTGACGAGTCAAGCAGCATGACGTCACGTCACATCTTCCCTTTAATCCTCTTTTATGTACTTTCCGAAGACCATTTAGCCTCAGGGGATTTTACATATAAATATATACACACAATCATTGTTCTCCGGCATCCATCAGATACAAGATAAATAAGGAAGTTAGATAGAGAACAGCAAATAATTTAAGGTTCTTTTCATAATAATATGATGCCAAGTAAAAATAAATTGAGCAATGCGGCATGCATAGAGGTCAGTGTATTATACTCATGCCAGCTTTACTTTAAAATAGCAATAAAAACAATGACTTGCCTCCCATTAACCCTCTCTGCCAAAAAACGTTCTTTGTAATGGGAAGCCCATGGACCCAACTGTTCTAGCCACAGGATGACTTCTTCAGGGGTCCATTTAGTAACCGGTTTATGGACGAGGAGGTCTTGTTCAGACTCGCGGCTGCTCCAGTGATACACAAGCAGGACAACCTGATGAAAGAGGAAAGGAGGATATACAGCTGATTAAGAATCCCATTAACCCAGAGAAACGATACAATGTAGGAAGAAGTAAAAATGTCAAAATGAATAACTAGAGATTCTAGGCCAGAGACAATTGTAAATATCCACAATGTTAAAAATCAGGTCTTTTCACAAGTGATTTGAGTAATTTGTTACTACGTAACCCTCACATCACAAGACAATGTTAGAAAAGTAGGAAACTGAGTATGCGCAAAGACAACAGGAGGGAATATTCTCAGCTAACGTTTAACCCTCCGGAGCCGCATATAAATAACATTACTTATTTGCCAACTGCAGCAACGCTCAACGTCAATTTTATATTACTAAGATTTGGAACGATAGCAGAATTACATCGCTCAGGGCCCTCGGATAGCAGATGATTTTACAGCTTTTTTCATTAATTATATTTATCAACAACTGCACAGATTAGGATTGTGGCCAAGAGAAAAACAGTTTACATTCTGCGTTAAGATTAACTTCACTAGTAAAAACAAAAAGGAGACGATTTGCTTGAAAAGATCAGCGTGCAGTAAACCATTCAAGAAGACAGATTATTGTCCATTAATACTAATACATAACTTCATATACTAATTGTTATATTGGCCAGTCGTCTAAAGTATGGTGTGATTTTAGCATGGTTTTCAAAAGAAGGTAGCTCTCAAGAGTAGAAGAGAAGCTCTATATATCACTATATATGACAATTAAAAGTAAGGTAATGTGAATGCTACCATCTATCTTTTACAACGACGGCGGAGAAGCCCAGATGGAAAGAAAGTTGTTGAAAGCATAGGATAGTTCAGTTTTCTTACCGCCACGCCTGTCAATGCGGACAGAACACCTGAGAAGAATCCCCCTCCTCTTTGTGGATTTGCTCGTCCACCGGTGGAAGAAGTCTGATTCTGATCATTGCCGTATTTATTGAAGGCCTGCAGCGCCTGGGCGATGTCACGGTTTTGCTCAATGTCCTGATATTTCTGCTGAATGTCATCAGGAAACAGCTTTTCTATGACATCCCTGAAAGAACGCCAAAGAAACAAAGTGACATTTTATACAATATACCACTCAGGCCAAGACCATTTCAAAATGCATACAAATCAAGTTTGATTTTTGCACGTGTACATGAATTTCATGATAATTGCCATTTAAAGTAATGTAGACCATTTATTTTCTTGAAATATAACAGATACCGCTACCTCTCTGTGCCTCCAGCTTAAGGGGCTTTGGTCACGAATCTGCCTTTAAGGGGAGAACACAGATCTATGCAACTAAATTCCCAGTGAGGTACGGTAGGCAAGCCAAGGTTAGACATTGCAGTAATCGGTTCCGTGTAACTTGTTCTCAGATATGTTGAACTGCAATGTTACATGTAGAAGAAAAGCAACTACTAAGCAACCTACATATTCACTAAAATAGGAAAGCTGTGATCTCAGGTCATTGACGTCACCTGAAAAGCTGGAGTGGTCCCTGTATAACAAATAGTTAAATCTGTTCTTCCTCACCCATTGAATTGTACATCACACAGGGCCAGACCAGACCTTCACACTGGATAAACCTGCCAGTCTCTGCATTTCATAATGAATAATGGACAACTATCCTGCCAACTCTTCCTCTAGTAAATAAACACAACATATTTAACTATATGAAACGCTGTCTTGTAATGGAAACAAATAGAGGGACTTTCTTTACACTATGACGATCCCCTGCAGCGCCACTGAGTGGCTTGACGTAGTGTGCTGTCCATCCAAATTGTGTTCCAAAAATCTTGGAATTTATTTTTATTTTATTTTTTTAAAGGTGCCGTTCCACCTAGGGAACCTCTTAAAATATCACCAGATAAATGCTGTAAAAAGTTTTACAGAACCTTAAAGGCATCTCCCCTACTAAACTGGCAGCAGAGCAGAACAGAGACAGGATTAAGAAAATACAGCAAAACAGTATGTTATTATAAAAAGGAATATAAGCGAGATGTACATAACACTAGTACATAATAAAAATCTAGGAACGTTGGGGGAAAAAAAAAACACCTATATGGAACAGCACCTTTAATACTTTCTCGACCAAGACAAAAACTTTGAATGATCTTTTTAGTTTTCTCATATTTATATCTACAGCTAATTATTTTGTAGGAGTTAACTAAAATTTTTGTTTGTCTGGTACCTCTTTCGCAAAGAAAAATATTACAATAATTTAATAAAATATAAATATTTACTTGCCAATGAGTGGATTGAAAAGCGTGGAAAGCTAGAAATAGGAAGTAAAATATACAACGAAAGTTTAAAAACATCTATATAGATATCGCCATGGTAACCACTTACCTAAGTAGAATGTTCACTTTAGGAAAGCCCTCCCACTTGTCTCGGCATTCAGGACACTCCGTCTTCTTTGAAGATACCCACCAAAGCGCCAGGCAGTGCCTGCAGAAACTATGGCCACAGTTCAGAGTGGTGGGGTTCACCAATATATCGTAACAGCAGTGGCACGAGAACTCGCTCACCGAAATCTTACGGTCTATCTTAGATGTCGGGATGGGGTCGACGCTGCTTCCTTTTAACTTCACGTCCTCCTCCATGCCTGAAGCTCACAAAACGTCTTTTCTATTGAAACGGAGAAACCAGTCCTCAGGGATATTCGTGAAATCCTTGATATGTAATTAATCCTAGAAAACAGCAGACGTCTATTTATATCAAGAACTCACATGTAAAAAGTCCCATTTTCCCAGAGCTGCATAAGGAATAAAAAAACCAAAAACATAATAGTTTGAATGCCGTTTTACCCCAAATGTTATCTATCACAGCCTCTGTTAGGTCCTGAACTAACAGAACATTAATCCAAGCCGTATCCAGAGCTGAGAACATGATGTTGTAAGTGGCCTATTTCACACGACTCTGGACAGCGCCAGTAACTTGTGAAGAGGAAGCCCCCCTGAAGAACTGGCTGAACGTGGCACAGCAGCGTGTGATGGACATAGTCTTCTGTGATGGTGGGTGACCACACAGGCACAGCTGGGACCCTTAGACAGTTCTTGCAGGACCTGCGTGTGAACGTCCGTGAGCCATGCATTGAATCTGGTTGGGTTTCCTACTACCGGCCAACGCGAAGTCAGATGAAGTCTTTCCCCCATTTGCGTTCCCAATTTTACAAACGACTATACGGCTCTGACTGAATGAGAAAGGTAAGTGGAACAGCATTTCGAGCAGAAGTGGTAGAGACTAACATAGTCAATGAATGTAAACATGCCTGCGATAAGCATACGGCTATCCTGAATCTGAGACAAAATCCGAGAACTGATTAACATTACACAATGTTGGGGCATTCGCACGTCAACTACTGCTCTTATACACGCATACACCTCCCATCACAGCTAAAGCAGCCAGACATGCTGCGCTTCACCGTGTTCTTTCTGTAGCTCATCTCGCAGATAAATCGGACTTCACCTCTGCCTACAGCAGCTCTAGCAAACAATGAGTATCCAAGGAGCTTTTCTACTATTGGGCGAGTAATAAAACAAAGACTCAAGGAACGATACAGTGCTCCAGCCGGCCTTAAGGACAAAGAATCCATTCTTTAATATGCATTTTTCAAAACTCGTCAACAAATCGCTTGCCTTTAGTGGATGCTGCAGCTTCCTGCCTCCTCTGCTATCTGATACTGGAAACAGCCAATCAGCGGCAGGAAAGCACTCCCATTCTGAATACGTGCATTGGGGTCCTCATTAGATTTCACCTAGTATAGATGGCATATGGGAGGATTCATTTGAAATGGGGACCTCATAGCTATCCTACCCATTAGAGTCCATATGATGGCTGGATATTCCATATTAATATAATACACCTGTGATTTCCCGATGGACATGAACACACGCCTCTTTGATATCCTCACTCACGTAGCGCCATCATAGATATGCCTGCGAAGTTAGGCAGTAATTCCCGCATGATTGTTTTCCCTACGGGGTAACAAAACTCCAGGGGTGGATTTCTAACAACTGTAAGCATATAACGAGAAGGAGAAAATGTGCGCCTTCGCCATAACCGAACGTATCAATCAGATTGCCACTTTTTGATGCACAACCCCCAGACCTTTTATGCGTTTAATGGCACTGATCAGTCTCTCTCGCTACAGAAAAGTTCTGGAAATTTGGTGGCGACGCTATTTATACATCGGACCAAGCGCACGCTTCCTCATTTTTTTTCTTTTTGTGCGTTGTCCTGTCGCTCAGCACTTAGAAACGCTCCACCTTCCCGGCATCCGTCTCCTAAGTGCAGACAAGTAACAGGATAAGGGAGCAGGCATCGGAAGGAAGCGTTCGCACGCTCAGCGCTTCTATGGAAGGGAAGGCACTCGAGATCTCTCGCTGCCACGTTCTGCAATGCACTGCGCTGGAGAAAACTTTATTCACACGAACAATAAAAAAAAACAACAACATGACTGACTAATGACAACGTAGACCAGGGTCACTGACACAAACTAGCAAGGGAATGACAAAATGAACCCATGACGGTGCAACCAGCCCTAGTGAGGTCAACCCAGTGGCAAACAGACTACCGTCGGGGGCTATTTTATTAACCAACACAGTACAAACCACAAAAATATGACATTCGAAGAGGGACTGAAATATAGGTGTGTGCACATTATATATATATATATATATATATATATATATATATATATATATATAATTACCACGTAGATATGACCTATTCAGCTCATCTAGTTTTTGTCTATAAAGTCATTAATCAGCCCCTGGTCTCGTCTTACATTCGGAATAGCCATATGCCAATCTCACACATGTTCAACCTCCCTGTTAACCTCTACCACTTCTCCTGGGAGGCTGTTCCATTTGCCTACCACTTTATCATTAGCATTAGCATTAGACTCTTAGGAACCATGCCAACCTGGCCCCTGAGATTTCTACCGGTTTGCACAAGCGTCATACATACTGGAAACCCCCAATTCACAGAGAAAGCAGCAGGCAGAGCCGCTGCACGATTGCTGCTTCCGTATAAACGTTGGCTGTAAACCCGAGCATAGCCCGCATCGTTACAACAAACGAAACCACCCGAAACGGCTGACGTTACGCAACTTAATAAATACCTTGATCCCCTTCCTCTTCACTTCTGGAGGGTGCCGCCATATTTCTAAGCGTCAACACATAGAGTACATCTCCTTCCTCTTAGAGACCGCCCAAGTGCTGGCAGCTTCGTGCGTAATCTCTCTGCCGGAATAGCAATGACGTCACCAAACCCGTACGTAGAGCCATAAACACAAGATACAGAAAACTTTGTATCTATAATTATCTCTTAAAAACGCTACACATTTTAGGCACAACCTCGTCTTATCTTTTATTTTAGACAAAGTGCCACTATCACAATATGAGGTGAAGTCCCAGTGCATTTATGTATTGTTATAAACACATATGTTGTGTTTTGAACTCGAGGCAGGAATCATTGAGCACTTCGGCACAATTTGTCAGTGTGGTGGACGCTGGGTCCTAGCACCGGTGCAGTGCTAACCAGCGTGCTGAATCCATTTACATTTGTATAGCATATGAGAGAAATAAAGTTTCATATTAATTATTATTATCTTTTATTTATATAAAGATTATTTCAAAGCTCTGTTTGATTTTTAAAACGCTTCTCGTTTCAGAGAGCAGAGCATTTTATGTGCGGTAACTGTGGTACATACCTCCCAGGTGTCCTGTTTTCCGCAGGGCAGTCATGATTTTGGGGTGCTGTCCCATTGAGCAGCCTCACCGTCTCGCTTCTCCGACCTCCCCTGACTGACCCAGCAAGCTGTGAAATCTATTGCTGCTTCCCTATGAGAAGTAGTGATGCTCTGCATTATGATATGACATCATATCGCACTTAGCAAGGTGCCCTGGCTGTGCATATCTATAACACTGCCTCTGTTCCCCTATAGCTGTATATACCTCCTGAAATGTTTAGGGGTAAGTTGTCATCTTGACCTAAAGGGAGAGCTTGTAGGAGAGTTGTGCACCTTGACTTCACTATACATTATGGAGGGCCAACCCCAATGAGCACTTGGCCGGCCCTGTATAATGTATAGTTAAACCATCAAGATTTCTTACATGCTGAATTATGCATTATACAGGGGCAGCTCTACAGTGGAGGGACCTGCCAGTATTGGGCCTTCATACTGAAAAGTGAAGCAAGAGAGTTTAAACCACAACTCCCCTCACAAGCTTTATGCCCAACTCTCCTTTTAGTGAATAAAACCCCAATAGAGATAATATGCCTGAGGATTCAATGTATGCTTCAATCCTGACTTGTTTCACAAAACTCAAACCCCATAGAAGTTTGGTTGTAAGGGATTTGGGGCAGGTGAGAGAGGAGTTAACGGGGTGTCTACATGCGCTCATTTGCGTTATTATATAAACCTGGTCCTGGGGCAGTCTGAGTGTTTATATATAACGGGGTATTTGTGGTAGTAAATAGGCGGCCTGGTCTGACTAGGTTAGAGAATCAGGCAGGTAGTAGGATATGTGGGGTTCTCTGGGGACTTTATTGGTTTATATCAGGCTTTTAGTGTTGTAACCTGGTGTGAACGATAAACTTATGGCGCAGTGAATTAAGTTAGCGTGTGGACCTATTTTTGCGGGAAAAAAATTGTGATGTTTATTTTATGTCATGTCCCCTAATGACAACATGCGATTGTGTATAAATTTGGACAAATTAAGTTCAGCAAGTCTGCTGGACTCAAATCCATCTTTAATATGAGACCCAACTGGAACTATACCTGTTGGGCTGGCTGTCATGTAAATTGCATCAGCTTTGGTGAACTTTTACTTTGTTTGTCTAATTGCAGTTTAAAAAAACAAAAAAAAAAAAACACTTTTTTTTAACAGAGATACAATGAGAAAGCTTGAGGCTGCTTAATAATTTATTAATGGTCATGTATTAACGGTGAGGAGTTGATCATTTTTGCTCTGGGATCTTTGCAGGCGGGATGGGCCTTTGTCTCTGCAGTAAAAGAAAGCGATGTGATGTCGAAGAAGCTGAAAACCGGTTTAAGGTAACGGTTCCGTTAAGGGCCCTTCCATCATGCGATCTGTTTTGGTAATTGTAACTAGTGATTACAACTAGGACCTCGGTGAACCTATGTTGTGTGTTGTACTTTGCTACAGTTGTATCGCTTTTCTAAGCTGATTTTTGTATCGTACTGTTCTGGGCTGATATCAAAAACCCCATCTGTGAAGTCAGAGGACAGTATTGTTGCAAATAGATGGATTTGACGGTACGTGGCTTGTGTAAGGATGTTTGACGCCGCTTATGTCATTGTTATTTAACTAAGACATGCAAAATTTGGTGATGAAATATAACTGTTCAGCCCACTTTTTCCCCAAGTTAAAGACTCCGACCTTAATCAGTCCTTGGTCTTAGAGTCTAGTTAGCTATATGTCTATTCCAGTCCCTTGCTGTATTAGTCTCTACCACTTCTGATGGGAGGCTGTTCCATTTATCTACCGCCCTCTCAGTAAAATAAAGATAACGGTTACGCAATCAGCGCCGTGCTCTGATCTCCAAGAGCCTTTCAGGTTGAGACCTAGCTTTACAAATGGCAGAAGATCGCAGGGTGGCTACTTCTATGTAACCTAAAATTAACAATTCCTTCCAACCGTAGGGCAATAACCAGGGGGCGTAAATGTTTTTGGAAGCTCCCCTTTAATAACATTAACCCTTCGCCAACATGCATCATAGAACTATACTGACTGAGGGATGGAACTTATAACAAATGCTAAAACCCCAAAGCTATTAACTTTGATTGCTATTAGCGACAGTTTACATTCACCTGTAATTGTGTCCTTTTTGAATCGAAGGTAATAAATGTGAATGATGATGGTAGAAAGATATGCCCGGGGGTTATGGAGCTTACAGAGACTTGTTTAGTCCTGCATCTGGAAAAAGGAGGGTTTGTGAAGTGGCCCTATATCTGCTTGGTGAAGTATGGATACAACTCCAATCTCTTCTCGTTCGTATGTGGCAGAAGATGTCAGACTGGGGAAGGTAATTATACGGTCCACTTATTTTAAAGCCCACACAGATTCTCTCTTGTTTTTTTGATCCACGCCATGGTTACTTTTTAATCCTTTCTTGCATCATATAGTTAAAAATATGCAAAACCAAAAAAGGTTCCAAATAGATCAGATTGCTGCGTGTTCAATATAAAATAAATGTCTTAATGTGATACTTTATCATTTCTAGGTATATTTGGCTTCAAGTGCAGCCGTGCAGAAGAGTTATTTAATAAGTTACAGGATTCCATGCAAAATAACAGGATAAGCATAATTTCTGATACAGACAGCGACAGTCCCACATGTAAGAAAAATAATTTTTTGCCACTGTTTTCTTGTAGATTTCCCTGTGGTACACAGTTACCTACAGACTGTTTGGTCGCATTAATGTATGAATCCCCCGGGTCACCGTGGTTTTTTATTATGATGTGAAGTGTTAAGGCTTTATTAATATAGTATGGGCTCATTGACCAATTTAGTTGATAAATGATGGAATATTTTTGTTGCTAGCTGAGTCTTTTAGCCCCAAATGATGACTCAACGCTAAAATACACTTTAGATAAGAGCAGCTAAAAATAGGTTAAAATTAATAAAACCTGGTTAATCTTTCAATAAACTCCTATTATCTGCATGCATGTAGGCATCTATTGGCAACCATGTGATATATTGGGTAATCTAAAACACCACACTGAGATGATTCTTTATGGCAATGCTAATGAAGTCTGTTCCATCGTAGTATTTAATTGGTATAGTAGATTGGGCAAAGATAAGACCTAGAATATATGCAAGCACCCAGAAACTTTACAAACAGAAAAACGAACAGCACAATAGCTTTAGGAGAACCTATTTCTGATATTATACTAGTAATAAAAAAAAAAAATGTTTCCATCTAGGTGCAGAGCAAACCTTGCCTTACAGATATGAGACCTACCCATCATTTCCAGCCTCGTCGTATGTGTTGTCATCTTCTAGCAGACCTGAACCAATTGGGGGTGAGATTATCCCTGATGTGATTTCCCCGCAAACTTCAGAACAGGTGAGAATCCTTCTTCTTAATCTCACCTGAGTGGAAATACTTGTACTTTTATTCTACGACCTTCCCCTTATGCATGTGTTCATTCTTGTTAAGCCTTACAGGTACATGGATTATAAGGATGACAGAGTGAGACTTGGATGTGATCATAAACCCCTGGAAAAGCAAACTTCAGATGGTGGGGTCAGCCAAGCATCTTCCACACGCAGTTATCTTGAGATGTCTTGGGAGTATCAAGGATCAAGAGCCTACCAAAAGCCCTTATTTGTGTTTCGAAACAAAGAGGAAAAGGCAGAAGTGGACGTCCTACACAGCATTAATTCTAATGTAGACCTGAATCATGCTATATGTGACACAGGCTATGACAGCGATGACCGTCGAGAAGCATCTTGTATCAGAAGGATGGGTTATGAGAACATTGGCGCTCTTCAGAGTGAGCGTTTCAGGTCTAGAAGTATGGTTGTTTCAGTCAGCAGCAGCTCAGATTCACAAAATACAAATTATATTTCAACACGAACTGCATTGTGTGGCTTTGACAGTCAGCCCTCAAGTCCGTCTGTCTTTGAGGAGAAATATAGCTTAGAACAGAGGGCTTCTCCTTCCAAAGAAGCAATGCGTTTGTGTCATAATAGACTGTCTTTAGGACAAGACTCTCTCAACCGTCAGGACTGCGTTGCTACGTATTTTAACTTTGATATGAAACAGCAAACTCAAGACTATAGGAAACTAAACTACATTCAAGTTGAGATGGAGAGTGGGTGCGATTCGGACAACCCCCAAACGCCACAAAGCCCTGATACGACTTCGGTTTCATGGACAACAAATCTGCAATGTGAGCTTTATGCTGAATTGGACCTAGAGAAAACTGTTGCTTTATCTCGCATACACAGGCACAGGCCAAAGGATGATGGCACTAGAAAGACCCGGCATAACAGCAAGCATTTCCCTATGTGATGGGGGGCGAAGAATGGAAACCCAAAACAGGGTATTGGTACCGGACAATCCAACCTCTTGAATGTCATAGCCCTTATACTCCAGACTCTATGCGATCTTGACTTGGCTTTTGCTTAGAATTTTTTTTTAGTTTTTCTTTTTTTGTTTAGAATTGATAAGTAGACTTGCAGCCTTGTAGACCATGCAGAATGTATTTCAGTGTTTAGTTATGTATTGAGTTGAAACGACAATTTAAACGTGTTTTTGTAACTTGTGTAAAAAGTTCGGTTTTATTGACATTTAGCACTAAAGATGTCGTCTCTTATTTGAAGATGCAGACTTCATCGGTTTCAGAAAGTAAGAAAATTACTGGAGGAGAGTGTTTTAGGATGAACGTTTATTTTTAAAGCATTTTTTATTGTAAAGATAAACAATATATAGTCTTAAGAGTTGGACAAATTATAATGTCTGTAAGATCCAAGTTGTGTGGTTTCTTGTGTGGTTGGGGGAGTTCCTGCTGAAGTTGGGGTACGCCACCCTTAAAAGGAAAAATGGGTGGGGAGCGGGACGTGTCAAAACCCAGAGAGTTCCCAGGTATAGCCATATGCATACCTTACATATAGTACCCTATAGGGTAGTGATTTTCCTACTTATGGCTTAACAGGTGTGGGGGTTGTAACTCTTAGATGTACTATGGTAATGGGATGTAAGGTATTTTTCTTATTTTTAATCTTTTATTTATTTTTTTTTATTTGGGAAAAAAAAAAATGCAGTTATCAGTGCAGTACAATTAGAGGACCTCTTGACCGTGTTACTTATGCAAGGGGGATAAATGGCATATCATGGGGCACAGTGGCATATAGGGGGTTAAAAGGCATATCAGGGAGGCAGAGTGGCATATAGGGGGTATAAGGCATTTCTGGGGGCAGAGTACATAACTGGGGAGAGCAGGTTGGCAAATAAAAGGAAATAAAAACAAAAAAAAATTCTCAATCATAGCTTTTAGTAAATATGAAAAAATAGTTGACATGAATTAATATTTACTAGTAAAACGTCTTTCCTATAGCGTACTCTTGTATTCAAGCTTTTTCTTTTTCCTAAATTAATATAATAAAACAGCCTGTTACTTAAGGGGTTAAATGGGAAATGGGAGGGGAGTGGGGCATGACAGGACCCCGTGACCTAGATGATTCAGGTGTTGACTCAGGGAACCAAAGAAGCGACACTTCTCCCAGAGTTCTCTGGGCCAAACCCGAAGAGTTCCCAGGTATGTTTATAGTTTTATATTGTCTTTTCAAGGTCTGTGTCAGTTGCATCTTTAATAATTTGTCAGTTTTCAGACACAGGCTGTGATGCTGTTGCACTGCTCTGTGCTCAGTCTTTATGACATCATGTGTTCCACAGCACAAGATTAGCGAGTGCAGGGCACTGAACATTTGTTCCTCTGCCAGTTAGCTGAGAGGAGCTGTGACTGTCTAGGATAACTTTATATTCCATTTTGCGAATTCAGTTGATATATTCTTCGGAGCAGGCCCGGACCGGCCATCGGGCACACCGGGCCGCGCCAGGACCAGATTGACTTAGGGGCTGATGGAGCTGCAGCTCCAGGCCCCTACCTTAAAATAGGCCCAGTCAAGACCTGCTTCGGAGATATGCCTTACTGGACTCTAAGCGATTTTACCTGTCCTGTACCATATAGCGCTTTGGGTTTCGTTACCAGAATTGATGATGGGTTTTGCTGCTATGAATGGCAGTCTATAATAGTGAGTTGCTTTATTGGAGAAATTGTGATAAACTTTACAATTAATGCCGTGAGAAACGTCGAGAGAGATAACAGACAATCTTCAATTCAAGAGTTGGAGGAGAATATAGAAGAATGTGTCCCTGGTCATGTTTACTCTGATGCTGTTCCTCCACCAGAGGAAAGTGAAGAGGACACAGGAGAAGCCGTCTCTAACATAATCATTCCAGAGGACGTTGCTGAAACTAACGAGGGAACACCATCTGATAACACCATTTACACCAATGCTGTTCCTCCACCAGAGGAAAGCGAAGAGGGCACAAGAGAAGCCGTCTCTTACACGATCATTCTAGAGTACGTTGCTGAAGCTAACGAGGAAACTATATCTGATAACATGATTTACACCAATGCTGTTCCTCCACCAGAGGAAAGCGAAGAGGACACAGGAGAAGCCGTCTCTTACACGATCATTTCAGAGTATGTTGCTGAAACTAACGAGGGAACACCATCTGATAACACCATTTACACCAATGCTGTTCCTCCACCAGAGGAAAGCGAAGAGGGCACAAGAGAAGCCGTCTCTTACACGATCATTCTAGAGTACGTTGCTGAAGCTAACGAGGAAACTATATCTGATAACATGATTTACACCAATGCTGTTCCTCCACCAGAGGAAAGCGAAGAGGACACAGGAGAAGCCGTCTCTTACACGATCATTTCAGAGTACGTTGCTGAAGCTAACGAAGAAACACCATCTGATAACACGATTTACACCAATGCTGTTCCTCCACCAGAGGAAAGCGAAGAGGACACAGGAGAAGCCGTCTCTAACATGATCATTTCAGAGGATGTTGCTGAAACTAACGAGGAAACACCTGATAACACCATCTCCTCCTCTGAAGCAGATCATAACAGCTCACCTACTCCAACCCCAAAGGTGAGCAGACGACAGAATGTGTTGGAGAGGCTGGCAAATTTTTTCTTAAAGAAGACCAAAAATGGAAGACAGCCAGCCACAGAAAAACCTAAAAAAAGTTGCCACAAATACTCTTGTTTTGGAGGAATGTTTGGAAAGTGAGAGGCCTGGTCAAATTCAATTACAGAAGGAAAACAACAGAAGAATACAACACGCAGATACTTTACTTGGACCAGAGAGCGATTCAATGTATACTGTTCATTTGTATGTAATAAATTCATAATCCTGAGAAAAAAAAGCATATGTGTGGTAATTGTTTAAAGCATATTAGAGGAGTGTATGACTGTATTGAGTGTATTGGGTGTGTTGTTTCACAGTGACATGTACCAGGAGCTGTAAAATCACACCTGAAGTGCAATTTCTGTGATAAAATGCAAATACTAAAAATTAAAATTAAATGCAAATACTAAAATGGTTAATATGCCACCATTTGAAATACCTTGGGGTATCTAGCTTTCAGAAATATATGGTTTGATGGGGTAAATTGAATAAGCCGGCTTCAAAGATGGCCCTATTAGGACACGGGGCAGTAGGACCAGATGTTAAAGTTCCAATTTAAAAAGAAGCGCACTTCCCAAATGTCGAATTTTACCTCCCAAACTACCTGATAAACCCATGCATGTGGGGTACATCAGTGTACTCGGGAGTAGGGTGACCACATATTATTTCTGGCATTCAGGGGCACACCACGAAGCACTTTAGATCACACACATATATATATATATATATATAGATATATCTATATATCTATCTATATATATATATATATCTATATATATGCGTTACACATGAATCGGTTCATGAATCGATTCATTTCAAAGAATAACTCGAAATGAACCGATTCACTTTAATGATGCGAACTTCCCATCACTAGAACCTACGCACGAACTAACGATGAGCGATGATGTTAAACGTCCGAAACCACGCCTCCGTGCAATGATTGGGCACGAATGACGTGACCACGCCCTTTCCGTATGCATGTGTGTAACGGGCGGGGGATTCCAAGCCGGCTGGAGTAGCGACCTGAGGATCTGAACACCGGAAGTGATACCCCGGGGAGGAGTTAAAGGGCAACTGGTGTTAGGCTTCTTAGCATTGCTGGTGCAAGGTTTGCAAGAATGGAAATCACCAGGACCAGTGAGTGATCCCAGTTATACGTGCTGCCTGTGTGTAATTCTAATGTGTCTTCAACCGGGGCCGAGGCGGAAAGCGTCCCCCGGAGCGCACCAAGCACACCGAGTCGTGGCTGTCATGTACTCTCACTTGGTGACACACATGCCGTGATATTTTGTGTCATCGGCTTAGTTCTGATAATTTTATATCCGGGTTAATCCGCACATGCTATAAGTAACCCTTCTTAATTCCCTGCTACGCGTTGGGATTGTGGTAGCTGTTGGTATCGGTGCTTTGGCTTTATGGAGTTAATGTCTCCGGTTCAGGCTGCCTAAACGGATTAGTATATTCCCTTAACGTGGTTATGGCCCATACAGCTGGCAGGGTTTCTACTGGTTTTGTGTTTAAACTCTGCCTCAAGGCTGTTAGTGAAATGGTAATAAAACTCATCAAGCATTCATTATAATTATTATTGGCAGTGGTGTAACAAAAAACTTCCCCCCTCCCCCTACAAGCTTTGTTGAGGGACCTCTCCCCATATAATAATTGTCCAGTTTGATGTGTTTTAGACTGTGCGTTATTGTGCGGTATGCTGGGGCTTTGTTGTTTGCGCTTATATTATGTGGCCAGTAAATGCAATTTGCTCAGAACATCACCGTGTATTAGCCCACACTCGTTTACCTCAATACAGCTTTGTATTCATGTTTTTGGGGTGAGTGATGGAGAGCACAGCCGTGGGAAATGTTATAAGGGCCGTTCGCCTGATGTGAAGAAGCGAACCGGAATCGGTCATTGTTCTCGTCTCTGAATATCCCTATCCTGTCACGGATAGTATTTAGAGTTGCGCTTTCAACTTCTTTATGAAGGGCCAACAATAGTAGGCTTTCTAGCGGGATGGATTGAGCTGGCCCTGCATAATGTACACTTTTTAGTGTACCTTAGTTAGAAGCCTCATTGAGTTTATTCAAGAACAGAACATACATATTACGTACAAGAACACAACCTTTGGCACCCTAACCAAGTACACAAAGGCTTAGCGTGTAATACGGTCAAAAATTGTAACACATGAATCAAACCATTGAAGAAGCCAGGCTCTTCCTGCCCTCCATCCCCTCGGCGGTGTGCTCTTCATAGTGTAAAGTGATGTCAAGCTGTTAAAATCCCAACTGTCCTGTCAACTTCTCCAATGTGTTCATCGACACAAAGAGCAGAAAAGACTAGAGCTAACAAGCAGGATCCCTAAGTGAAACATATACAGCGGACATGAGCAAGGGCCTTATCATGGAATAAAATGCATTTATCTGGGTTCAGAATACATATAGAATGCATCCCTGGTAATTGCTTCCTGACATCAAGGAGCAGCGCTGAGCACCCTTGAGATCTGGGAGGTCTGGTGTAGGCCACGGGAAATTGTTCAACATTTGCTGAATAGAAAGCCCAGATATTGTGCTTATTGTATACATGTTCTGACCTATTCATGCCAGCAAATGTGCATTCCTAAAGGCAGGGGCTGGCCATCAGACACCCCGGGCATCTGCCCAGCTGAGCCTCCTGGATTGGCACTACTGCAGAAGACCCTGCGCTGTAGTGTGTGGCCGCTGGCTGGATATGTGCCCATTGTAACCTTTATCTGTTATTTGCATTAAACTGCAGTCCATGATTTTAAGACTGTGTGTTTTCCTAGCCTGTAACCTCTTATTATTCTGGCCGTACGCGAGATATTACACCAAGGACTTTATTTTTCAGATTTTAAGGACCAGTTACCGAAAGTTTATCAAGCGATTGAAGAGGCAGACTTCTTAGCTATTGATGGCGAATTTTCAGGTTTGTTTCTCAAATGTTTGTTTTTGTTCTTTACGGTTGAAACATTGTGTTCTTCTGTTTCACTTTGTTCTGTAGAGGTTAGTGTCTTAAAATTAACCTGCATATAGACCGTGAATAGCTGTCTCGCTCAGGAGTCACTACGTATTACAGGAATATCGCCTTTACGTTTTGCTAGCCTGCACTCCTCTTCGTGTAGTCCCGGAAAGGCTACACGTTCGTGGCAGGAGGGATGGAATTAGGGCTGCAACTAACGATTATTTTCATAATCGATTAGTTGGCCGATTATTTTGTCGATTAATCGATTAATCGGATAAAAAAAATGAATGTAAATTTTTCATTTATTTAAAATAATTTAATAAACAAATGATGTTAAATACAAACAGCAGAATAAAAAAAAAGCTTTGATAAAATGCATTTCTTGTCTTTATTTCCCAACCAGCCCCCCAATTTATGCACATTTGAGCCCAGACATGCCACGCTGCCTCCCACATATGCCACTCCACGCTGCCTCCCACATATACCACTCCACGCTGCCTCCCACATATGCCACTCCACGCTGCCTCCCACATATGCCACTCCACGCTGCCTCCCACATATACCACTCCACGCTGCCTCCCACATATACCACTCCACGCTGCCTCCCACATATACCACTCCACGCTGCCTCCCACATATGCCACTCCACGCTGCCTCCCACATATGCCACTCCACGCTGCCTCCCACATATGCCACTCCACGCTGCCTCCCACATATACCACTCCACGCTGCCTCCCACATATACCACTCCACGCTGCCTCCCACATATGCCACGCTGCCTCCCACATATACCACTCCACCCCCACATATGCCACTGTGCCTGATACGCCTTATACCCCCTGATACACCACTCCGTCCTCCCCAGACATGCCACACTGCCCTCCCCACATATGCCTTATATACTGTATATGCCTTATACCCCCAGATATGTCACTCCGTCTTCCCCAGATATGCCTTATACCCCCCCCAGATATCTCATAGTCCCCTCATAGAGTCACAGACCCGTTCGCATGACACTGACACCATACTTTTATAAATAAGTACTGGGTTAATCTTCACTGCCCCCAGGATTTAGATTCCCTTTAGGCTGCCCCCCTTTATCTCTAACTGCACCTTAATTATTATTAATTATTAAATTAACCCTCAGTCCTCATCATTAAATTAACCCTAAACACCCCATTAACCACAGCATCCCCTATATTAACCCTAAAGACCCTGTCAACCACAACAGCCCCTAAATTAACCCTAAACACAACTGCCTCAAATTAACCCCAAACACCCCATTAACCACAGCTGCTCCTAAATTAACCCTAAACACCCCATTAACCATAGCTGCCCCTAAATACCCTATTAACCATAACTGCCCCTAAACACCCCATTAACCATAGCTGCCCCTAAACACCCCATTAACCATAACTGCCCCTAAATTAACCCTAAACACCCCATTAACCATAACTGCCCCTAAATTAACCCCCACCTCCCCTGACTTTCAGTAGCCCAAATATTAATTTTATACTTACAGTTAGATGAGTGTCACAGCCATGTGGTTCTGGCCTTCTGGGAGAAGGAAGGGGGCGGGGCCAGTTGTCACAGTGATTTACAGGGAGGGGGAGTAAGTAGGAGCTGCTGCTGTGAGTCAGACTAAACTATTATATAATGAGGGGTGTTTTTCAGAGCGTTTGCTCTGAAAAAACCCTCATTTTATAATCGATAATAATCGATTCAACTAATCGATAATGAAATTCGTTGGCAACGAATTTCATTATCGATTATTATCGATTTTATCGATTAGTTGTTGCAGCCCTAGATGGAATATGAGCCCGGCTGGAAGAACGCTTTCCGTATCTGGTGGGATTGTATGGCTGTACCCTTGTTCTGGCTTGAATAGTGCGATACCACCAGTAGGCTCCCACACCTCTACTGGTTTATGTGGAGGAAGTGGCTGATCTCCTGTTGTTGAATTGTCTCATCACCATACGATACAGAGATTTACATTAATACAAGAGCAGTATGGGGTTTGGGAGTTATGATGCAGATATGTTGAATCAAATTGGCTGGAATATCTTAAAACATTAACGCAGCTGATATTCATAGTTAAACTTACTGCTTGCCCACCTACCTGAATCAGTTTTATTATAATGTCTTGTTTGTTTGGGGATTTTTAATATCTAGTCTATAACATAGAAAGTTGATAACTTGGAATATGTATTAGACTCTTGTTGTGTAGATTTTTACGTTAATGCTTTATAGTAAAAGCCACATAATTCTGTGGAAAGTGTTCTGGTTATGAGTAGTTATGACCTAATTGTGATGTCATGTTTCCTATATGTGTAGAATATGTATAACTAAATCAGTAAAGGGAAAGATTTAATTTAAAGCACGTAATTATTGCGTGAGTTACAAGAATTTCCTGTGTTTTTTTTTTAGGAATAAGCGACGGCCCATCTGTTAGCACTTTAACAAATGGCTTCGACACACCAGAAGAAAGATATCAGAAGCTGAAAAAGGTCAGTTTGAAGACATTGTCTCGGCTTTGTAAATCAGCATGGACTTGCTTTCGAGTCGCTGACAGTGAAGCGCATGGCTACGACATGCATCACAGTCTCTTTATATTATTGGAGTGTGTGTGTGTGTGCATGCATGCGTGCGCGCGCATGAATGAATGCATGAAAACAGTTTATCAATACATTTAGACTCTATGCTATTTCCCATTTTGTCTTTCAGCACTCAATGGACTTTTTACTCTTTCAATTTGGCTTATGCACTTTTAACTATGATAACACAGATGGAAAGTAGGTGTTTCCCCCCCCCTCCCCCTTCTCTGTAGCCTTCGCTTGTCAAAATGTACCCTCATAATTGCGTGTTTTTGTTTTTTTATCTTGCAGATATTTGATAAAATCCTTTAATTTTTATATCTTTCCGAAGCCATTTAACAGAAATTCTCCAGATAAGAAGTTTGTTTGTCAGGTACTTGAACGATAGGTATTGCCACTCATGATCGCAGCGACTAATGTCTCATCAGTGCGTTCAGTTGATTTTGTTTTTATTGTGCACGAGAAATAAACTGTTGTGTGATGCTAATTTTTTGTTCTTCCAGAGCTCAAGTATAGACTTTTTGGCTAACCAGGGTTTTGATTTTAATAAAGTTTTTCGTAATGGTAAGTCGCCAGTCGGATGCTTGAATGGATCAGATGCGTTTTGTGCAGATGCTAAGGGTTTTTATTTAATCGTATGCCGTGTGTTTCCCAGGAATTCCGTATTTGAATCAAGAGGAGGAACGACGGTTGCGAGATCAGTATGAAGACAAGCGCTCTCAATCCAACGGTTCAAGCGCAACATCTTATATATCTCCGAATGCTCCAAAGACTCCTGTAAACATACCTGATGAGCAGAAGGGTTTTATTGAAAAAATCGTGTACGTTCTAGAACTGAATAACTCATTTTGTGATGAGTAAAGGTTTTGGCCTTAGCTTAGTGCTACATCTGCATGTATAGGGGAAAAAAATATTGAATATTATGTCATATGCTTGTAAGGATGGGTATTTATTAAAATATCAGTTGGAAGTATTCTCCTTCCCCAGGTAACTAAAGATGTTCCCGTTGCCCTATAGCAAGTGTGTCCAACCTGCGGCCCTCCAGCTGCTGCAGGACTACATCTCCCATACTCCTCTGCCAGTCATTGAGCTGAAAGAGCATTATGGGAGATGTAGTCCTGCAGCAGCTGGATGGCCACAGGTTGGACACCCCTGCCCTATAGTATAGGTCATTGGAGTTAGGCTCTAACACAAATAAATAAAAATAACATTTCTTTTAGAAATATGGGGCCCATTAATTTTTTTTAACTGGCTTTCTGATTTTCTTTCCAGTGAACGCGTGGAAGACTTTTTAAAAGACGAAAAGAGGAAAAGCTTAGATTTGGAGCCTTGTACTGGGTCAGTGTTTTATGGCCAAAGAAAAATATATGCAATTATTTTCCTAGTGGCTTACTTTTAATATGTGATAAGTAGATGCTTTAGGTTTATTTCATCTGTGAAGCTTTCAAAATGTATTTATATTCTTTACGTTGGTTTTAAAGTATAGCATTGCACATTAGCTCCCATTGGGTAATCCTGTTTTTAGTAAGGTAAACGCTTGGTGATATAGTTCTTGGCAAAGGGCTCTTGTTGCTGCACCTGCTGTTCATATAAGAAAATAATCTTTAATTCTCTGTCTTAGGTACCAGCGGAAGCTTATATACCAGACGCTGAACTGGAAGTAAGTGGGGTTTTTTCGCTTGTTTTTTCTTCTTCTTCTTCTCCCTTGGTCATATCATCAACCATATTTATACGATAAATAAAATTATTCCCAGTGTGGAAGAGGCAGAGCAAATGTGAACACTAACATGATAGAGTAGCAATACTTTTTCCTTCTCCATTCATATTAGTAGCATTTGTGGGTTGTAATTATTATTATTTACACAGTAATTGCTTACCTATCAGTGACACCGACCTTTCATTTATGACAGTGTATGCCTGGCTGTTGGCAATTGCTTGCAGCATTTTTGCAGACTAGAAGTGAAATGATGCTGTATAATCAACAATCCGTATTAAGCAATAGTAATAAGATCTTCATCGTATTCTGGGGTGACACCAGCGCTATGAGCAGGGATACCCCTTGGATTAAATGCTTAACAAAAGTAGTCTTTTTGCTGTTAACCTCTGTTCATTTCAGATGATGGATCGATGGTGTTCAGCAGTATTATGTGGCAATCTCATGTGAAATTCTAATCTTTTTTTCCTCTTGAAAGGTATCCAAGAGGTACTCATGTTGAGACTCTGGAGTCAGAAAAGGTAAGTTTGTTTATCTGTAATTCAGTTTCTAGTAACTATTATGTTTGGTTTTAAAAAGTAATGTGAAGCTTGGGTGCCCGCTTTAATAGTTTTCTCAGCCGAATAATTAAAGTGTATTGGACAATTCATTACGTACATGGTGTTCAAGTATGTGTCCCGATACTACTATCCTCCGTCACTTTGTATTACTATTTTTATGCTGTTGCATTCAATTTTGAATTGCAGATGTTAATTAGTAGAACTTTTTACATATACACTATTAATACCGCTTGCACCCTTTTGTGGAAGGACACGTAGTGCGTTGTTTAAGATGTCTGGGCAGGTAGTATTGCAACAGTCTTAAAGTACAAATACAGTAAGATGCAAGAAGAGATCCTGCTTTTCAACCCTTAATTTAAAAAAAAAATAAAAAAGTTTTGGTTTTTATGCATTGAATCACCGCAGCTGAAAGGTGCTTGTGTATCTTTACAAGCAAAAAAAAAAACCCAAATCAAATATATTTAAGAACTGCTTTTGGAACAAAAATTCTGCGGCCAGGATATTGTATCAATGAAAACGTTACTGAATATTAGACCCAGAATCATTGCTAGACAAGACACAGATGTGGTCCCTAAAATGGTTCGGTTTTGCTTCATCCCATGGTGACCCTCGCATTGATGCAGAGGTTTCTAAGACTAGCTAAAGTGGCATTTTTCCTGAAATATGTATAAAACTTCTGGTGTATTCTGCTTTAAAATTTCAGAAGGAGAGATATATAGTCATCAATAAAGTTGATGAAGAGGAGCGTAAGAAAATCGAACAGGACAAGCAAGCAAAGGAGCAGGTATTGGAACTTGCAATTACAAAATTACAACCAAATTAAGTGCTGAAAATAGATATCAGTCCTGAACTGATGTGGAATCAAATATATAAAGAAACACTAATATAGAAACTAAATCGCTAAATATATGTGATGACTACACATCATACTATAAAGAATAAAATACAATAAAGAACTAGAGAATAAGAACAGATGCATGATCAGTACATATGTTCTGCTCCCATAATTCATTTATTGCTCAAAATAAATCTGAACTCATGTGGAATCACTAAATTTAAATGGACTGGGCAAAAGCTGCTCACTTAACTTTTCATTTTTTTTCTGCTGTTTTGGTTTTTCTGTCTCTGTTAAATGTTTGCCGTTGCAGGAAGAACTAAATGATGCAGTGGGATTTTCTCGGATCATCCATGCAATCTCAACATCGGTTAGTCTGGTGCTTAAATGTGCTTTTCCTCCGCTTCCAAATGTATTGCTTTTACAGCACTCCTAGTACTAATATTACACGTGCAAACCCTTCCCAAAAATAATTCATCGTCTAAACTTTGGCACACTTAATTGTCATGCATTACAAGAACAGCCACTGGTAGGTAGTTACTATAGTCGGCTAAAAAGGATGTCAAGCGGCTTTGAGATAAAGTAAATATAATGCACTCATTCGCAGTTATTGGCAGTCCTATGTGTCATTCCTCTTTTTTTTTATTTTTTTATTATGTTTGAGCAGGGTAAACTTGTGGTTGGACACAACATGCTATTGGATGTTATGCACACTATTCACCAGTTCTTCTGCCAGCTGCCCGATGTAAGTATTTGCTAAATGTCTTGTGTTCTAATAACGTTCATGTTAGCGTTTTTGTGAATTTGATTCAAAGTTTTTTGTTAATGTTTTACATAACTTACTGCAGTGTTAAAAAAAAGATAAAAATAAATTACAAAGGGAATACTAGTAGGACACCATAAGTCTATAAATTTACATTTTTGGCGTGCTGCTGAAATGACCTGCATCTACAAACAACAAAACGAGGAACCAGCGAATACTATTTTGAGACCTAGCAAATACTATTTGAAAGCACCTTTCTGAGGGATGCTGCAGCCATTAAAACGTTAAGGCTTGGCTAGATGGCTGCATGGGTCCTATTTTGCATGTAGAATGCGTCAGTCTGCAGGTTTAGTAATTGGTTAACTTGGTTCGAGCAAGCCTGCTAACAAACTCTCCTGTACACCTTATAGACTACATACTGAAAGGTAAAAAAAAAATTGTACTATATTGTTTCAGTGGATAAAAAAACTCCTGAGGTTTTCTCTAAATCAATAAAATTTTGCTTATTTATATATTGCTTCAATTCCTTGGGTTTGTTCACAAACCAGTATGTACATGGTTGGGTATTTTTTCTATAAATCCAAATTATTTTTCTTTGTCTCCATGTAGGATTTAAATGAATTTAAGGAAGTAACAACTTGTGTCTTTCCAAGGTACTTTTTTTTTTGTACTATTTTTAAAATGTTTAAACATCAGAAAATTAATCCTGTTATGACATTCAGTTACATTTTCATTCAGACCTTTTTAACTTTTTTTTTTTTTCTTCTCAGAGTGTTGGACACAAAGCTTATGGCCAGTACGAATCCATTTAAGGTAGAGTACAGTAATGTAGGAAGTAGCTTATCTTAAAGGTGAAAGTCTAAGTGACCTATTAGAAATACATGTCCTGTAGTGGGGTACCCGTTTGTGGCCCGAGTCTCGAGGTACAATATATGCAAGCAACGCCACCAGAAATTTGCATTAACGACTTAACTTTTCATGGTGTTGAATCTGTTGGTGCTGTCGGAAGTACAGCTATAATTCAGGTATACCGGTCAAATTGTATATAATTTATTGAAATACAATGACAATGTCTTTTAGAAACTTTGGCCATTTGCCCTGATGCAGAAGCAAAGATTTGTACATTAGTCGGTTCTTGCTCTCATCTTAGATTCAGGGTAGCTCTATGCCTATCCCATGCGTGTTCACGTTTTATTGATTATATTCATGTTTTCTGAAAGAAAAGTGGGACACGGTTTCCGAGGCACGTGTCTGTTAGTCTAATGCATGTTATTTGAGTGGCTGTCTCATGATACCACATGGTGCCCCCTACATAGTGCAAAGTTCCATAACTTGTCTTTCCTGAAAACTATATCTATTGCCAGGGCGTGTTTTATTAATACATTGTTAGTGATGTCTATGCGTTCTGGTTCCTCTAACCTATATGTTCTCCTACCACATGAGGGCAATAGAGCAGTCTTCCCCGCTGTGCTGTAATGGTGAGCAATATACATCTGGCATTAATCTTTTTGTCTCTTTTTATGTGTTCTTAGGAAATTATTTATAACACATCCCTTGCTGAACTGGAAAAGAGATTGAAAGAGCCTCCTTTCAAACCCACGAAAGTTGGTAAGGCTTCTGTTGGCAATCGAGATGGTTACAGACTGGGTTCTGTAACGTTCATAAACCATGTTCGGTGTTGGGCTTTTTTGTTTTTGGGTTTTTTTTGTAGAACTTTTTTTTCATTACAAAGAAGCTGGTTTCAGAGGCATCATCTCATGTAGGAGCATTCTTACTGCCCGACCGCTATGTGAACTGAGAGTGCTGCCTACGTGTAGACATTGATGGGGTGTAATTGGGGCGTTGAGAGCCCTGTGCCTACGTTGGGATTCTAAATGCATAACAGACAACATGCATGTGTGGGGCAATAATGGACCTTCCTGCTATAAGCACATACATTGATTAGTTTTAGCAGAAAATCCAATTGAATGTGTGCTAAACCTGGTTGCGCATATCAGTGAAAGTTCGCTTGTTACCCACATATACGTAGATGTTTGGAGTCGACGGTGGCCCAAAGAGCAATATATGCAGTGTTCCGATTCCACTGATTTCTGATGTTTTGGGGTTTTCTTTTTCTATTTAGACAGTGCTGATGGATTTCCGAGCTACAACACTGCCTCAGAACAGCTACATGAAGCTGGCTATGATGCCTACATCACCGGACTGTGTTTTATCTCCATGGCCAACTATCTAGGTGATTGTTTTACAAATGTCTCAACGTTCTTCCATGCCATGCTTCTACTTCCATGATGCCACATCTCTCCTCTTCCAACTGTATGGCTAAGCTCCTGAATAATTTTCTGGCCTGTTACTTGCCATTTGATATAATGAATTTAACCGTATAATCTATTGGGTGGCTGGCTAGTTTAATTGTGTTTTTAGTTCTAAATCTATTTTAGGTTACTTAGACACATTTCAGCTCTCATTGAGTGCTGTTGACAGGAGCTCAGAATGCAACAAGATTCAGAAGTGTTGACTGGTTTTGTAATCTAGCACATTTCTCCTCTCCGTTACTAGGATCGTTTCTAAGTCCCCCTAAAGGCTTTGTATCGGCTCGTTCAAAGATCATCCGGCCATTTTTTAACAAGTAAGTAATGGAACTGCTTGTGGTGTACTCCAAGCAAGGCGCGTGCCTGGTTTGCATGTTTGGAAGCAGTTTGTCTCATTAATCTAAACAATAATTGAAGCCTCTCCATTTTGGAGTGTGACGTAAATCTGAGCAACTGCCCCTTTAATATCCATTCATTATTCATACTGTCTGTGCAACAGAACTCCGCATGGCTTATAGCGTTGCCCTTGACTATTTTTAGTTAGAAAATGGGTAGCTTGTGTCTGCAACTCGGCATGGCCTTCAGGCAGAAGACCCTAAACAGAATCTGGCCATGGGCTTTTCGCTGAACAGCCACGCTAACATTAAGCCTGGAAAGCATGGAGCGACGGTAAATATCTCCGCCGGTACTTTACTAAAACACAAATCTGGCATTTCATCAAAATATTATACTTGATTTGATTCTTGAAGTATAGAATAACTGCAAATATATAGCAAATTAAAATTTCAACAGGTGGGTTTTAGTTCAAGGGGATATCTGACATTTGATATCCTTTATTACTTACTGTGAAGCATTACTGCCCATCCAAGACAGTGGGTTAGGAATGACTCGGTCTACCGCTTTTGGTTTGTGGACCATCAGGCTAAATAAAGTATTGTTTGGCTTTATAACATACTCTCCCGTTCTGACAATAAGGATCTTCTGTCGTGAATTAGCTAGGATTAAGGGTGATTTAGTGGAGAGCTCCTCTTCCTACCTGCTAAGGCTGTAGAATCGACAACTAAACTGCTCTGGAGGGTTGACAGATGAGAGCTGTTGTGCTAATTTATGCTCTTGATTCTTTTAGCGCTGAAACATCTATGGAACCTGGTGTTTGAGTTATGAATCAAAGAAATATTTAGCTGATCGCAGGATATCTTGGCTGAAGACGTTTTAACCGCTTCCTTGTAAATTTAGTACAGCCATCCCGAAAGCTAGCACTGCAGCTTATGGCTTAGCAACGTACAAAGGGTTAGTGTGAGGCGTGTTGGTTTTGGACCTGGCTGCTGTTTATTAGATAGCCTTCTCTACCCACCCCGTAAAGACAGCATGTTTCTTTGATTCGACACACTTGCAATAACAGGGTACTAGAAGCGATAACAAACTTACACGGCCATAAAGATTTCGGTAAATACCAGGATATTGATTTATTTTACATAGGAAACTGTGCAAATGTTGTAATATAAAGACATCCTATTTTGCTTAGAAACCGCACTATACATGGACTCCGGTATTATAAAGGCACAGTTCACGCGCTCCGTAGTTTGCCGGATTTAACTCTCATCTGTTTCAAGAAGGCTTCCTATGCATGAGCGTTGGGAATACCCACGTACTTGTTAACAAGTGCAAAGTGTAGACTTTGGAAGAATTTTGCTTTTTATTTATTTTTTCTTCTTCTTAATGTCTGCCCTGACAAGGATTTGCCATATTAGTTTACCAAATTAAAAACTTGGTAGGGAAATCTTAGGCACTAATGTAGACCTTTCACCACAAGTTAGCGTTGGCTTTTACCCAAGAACTGTGAAAGTTGGCCAACTGGACATGGCTTTCTTGTTTTTTTTTTTTTTTTCCCTCTGTTGTCTTTATCCAGCTTTCTACCATGAGATATGGCCATGTAAAGTGTGCTTCCCATATCCATATTCAAGATCCTTCAATATGGATATCTCATGTCCTTTTAAAGGCCTCACATTGTCAGATTTTGCAAGCTCTTAACAGTGCGAGCAGCCCAGACAGCGAAGCAAATGGATAAGCGTAATAAATCTCGAGGCAGCTCTTGGTCTAACAGTATATCCGTTTTTGTTGGCGTTTAGTCATGTGTTTATCAGTGACTGTGGAATGGATTTACAATTTGTACTTAAGATTTCAAGCCGGGCTTTGGTTTAGTCTGCGTTCACATATCCAGGTGGGTTCCCGGTGAGATCATCCTGCAAAGACCAGCTATGAATCTGCCACTTTCCGTAAACGTTACCATCGCTCTTTAATTCTACAGAGGAACTCGAAGATCTTTGTCAGTCCATATGAAAAACTATACTAAAAATGTCAGTTCATGTCATGTGAGCTCATCCCATTTTGTTTTAAGGCACACGGTTGCAATTTTTTTCATCTTTATGGAGTAACTGGGGGCAGATTTTTCTCCTCCGGTAGAGTTAACCTAGCAAAAGATTATTAATGAACTAAAAAGAGATGCCCTTCCAAGGGAAAGTGTCAATATCTGATATTCTTTCCTGGCTTCTGTGGGTGCAGACGAGCATTGTTTTTGTACTTGGACTTTAAGCAATTCGCTTGAACTCCTTGTAGGTTAATCAAAATATTTTATTGCGGAAATTTGGTTTATTATGAAAAAATCGTATGTGGGCAATTTGTAGCAACCGGAGATGCTTACGAGCAAAGCGATTATCTTAATGCATTATAAATACGTTATTGCTTTATACCATATATTGCTACGGTTATACTAATACAAAAAAATGTATAAACTTTTTTTTGTGTATTTAAAAAAAAAAAAAAAAAAAGGAATGCCTATAGTATGGTGCTTGGAGGCCGCAATGTAGACAAAACAAACTATTTCGCCCAACGGAGATGTATTTGGCCAAATGTATCTCCAGACGTCAGATATGCTTCCGGTAGAGCGCTTTCCTGCCACGGATCGGACATGCAGCGCGCGTAAATTTATTAAGGAAAAATTGGATGCATTCTTTGTTCGGTGAGCTCCCAGGCAGTTGAGTGCCATAGCTATTTTTATTGTGGTCCATTTTACAGAGGCATAAACATAGACCGAACTTGGCCATGAGAATTGCTTTTTGTGTAACGGCACAATTTGCTATATGCTTTTATGCCGATGTCAATTGAAGCTGCTTTACATCTTTACGTTGTCATTTTTCTCTGCTATTAATTATATATATTTTGTTTACTATTTAGGCTGTTTTTGATGAGAATTATGGACATTCCTTATCTCAATTTAGAAGGCCCGGACTGTAAGTAATACCGTTCTTGTTCGTTAAGTTGTAGAAAACGGTCTATTGTGAGAACATAAATGTTGATGTGCTGCAGAGGACACACACACACACACACACACACACACACCTTTGTTCGTCTATCTGGCGTTGCGCTGCACTGCTATAAGCACAGTACTGCTAGTACCCAACATGGCAGAAGCAGGTAGGTTCTGATTCATCTTCATTTACTTGGCATTTGGTTTTGGGTTGAGTTTGTAAGGTGAGAAGTTTATTCTTAAAACACAAACGACGGTATTCTCCTACCATAAAAGGGCCATCGTTAATGTGATGCGTTGACTTTAGCCCTTTCTCGCCTCAACATACTGTGTACTAAATGAACCCACAAGTAAACTTAAGATGTGTTTTATACCTCGAGCTAATGCTCACAGGTTTTGTGAATAAACGTGTAAGGTTTAAGGCTGCATTTGCTGTGCCTTCTGCGTGTCAGGTATTTTGGTAACGTGAGGCTGCCGTATTTATGTGCAAAGCAGTACAAGTATATGGCGCTGCGTTATTTCCGCCTACCTGCTGTATCCGTCTTGGGTTGTGGCACCGGAAGAGTGATAGGTTTTTTATTATTTTTAAGAGACTCCTAAAATATGCAGATTCTTGGCCAATTTATGCACGCTGTCTGGGCATTTTTTTTGCCCATGGGAGATGGCGGTGGATTGCGTTTTGCGTTCTTAAAATATTATTTGATTACATTTGGCGAAGCAGGATAATGCGTTGGTAATAAGTCTCTTCATGAAGGTTTTATGTCCCTGATTTTGTAAAGAAATACTTGCAATAAATTATCTTGTAGTTGCATATGAAGTCTACCAGGGATTTTTTTTTCTTTTTCCCCACTTAAGAATATCTCATTCAGTTAAACATTAATTCTCTTTATAATAAACTTTACAAAAAAAACGACTGCCTTTGCACAAGGTCAAAAGTTCCTAAACACTCCATATGCTTTGGACTGATATAAACAAGTTCCTTTTGTGTTTTGCCATCACCCCAACATATCATAAATTCCGTGTTATCTTCCTTCATCATGCACAATTACTATGGTTATAAATTTTGATGTTTAATACTTTTCCGGACAGAAAAGAAACCTCAGTTGCTATCTAACAATAGTTATGTTTTTTTATTGTTTGTATTGGACGTGTTGTGGTGTCATTTTTAATTTTTGTTTTCGACCAAGAAATCTCTCTTCATCGGAAGTTTCCGGACAAGTACCTGGCTAGAATTTGACGGTCTTCTATTTTTAAAAACCTAGTAGAATTTTCAGAACAAAAATACTAAATGTGGCCTTGATCTTTGGCTCTTAAGCTGCCTGATAATGGCGTAGTATTTAGGGTGTGCATCTCTACAATATATGTAAAAACAGTTAAAAATGTAACTATTTATCGGCACTGTGCTATAAGGGCAGCTCTGCGAACCCTACCAGTCACCTTGGTTTGTTTCGTTCCACGGTGCACTTTTACATAAGTGGCGTGTAAGTGTTTTTTAACAAATTATGGATGCATGGGGAAATCTGACTAACATGAACCTTTTTATGCTGAAAATATCTTGGATGAAGATTTCCACGTCGTCATGCCAGAGTGCGATGCCAAGTTGTTTTTTGTAAGCTGTCATTTCTTTAAGGAATCTGTAAACGTCAAGATCTTTCTATCCCAAATGTGAGAATGGAGCCTTCAGCTGATACCTTGATGTTACCGCAGCCGCCTTGCGTTCTTGGCCGCAGCGTCAAGTCATTATGTATAGATTTATGGAGTAGATTACAGGTGGACGCTCTGCCTGTATTACAAAACTACGCCGCTCATAAACGCAAGTTTTGTGTATCGCGGGCTGATGTTCTCTCGAGACGCTTTAAAATAAATTGAAATGCAGATAACGTATGGTTATTGCCAAGCTGCAGGCATGACTTGTGCTTTCTCTCCAGTTTGTATTCTAGCTTTTAATGTGTTTTTTGTTTTGTTCTTTTTTTGTTTAGTGAATCCAAAACGAGACAATGTTCTTCATGTTGCTTTTCCAAAAGAGTGGAAGACAAGCGACCTTTACCAGCTGTTCAGTGCCTTTGGTAAGACATTGAAATATTTAAATAGCGTGCCATGAATCAGATTTGATACTTTATTTTTTTTATATTTTGTTTTTTATTGGAATTTGTAATGGACAATTGCCGATCCTGCAACGGTGTCCTATGGGGTTATTTTCTGTAACGTTATTAATTGATCAATCATTTTCCAGGCCTGTGTGTCCTCCATGGTTTTTTTTTTTTTTTTTTATTTTTTTTTTTTAAACCACTCCCATTTCCTTGGATATGTCTACCACTTAGAGAATCGTTAGATGAGCGATCTACATAGAACGTAGTTGTGAACGAAAATGTCTGAGGTTTAATATCTCTGCAGAGTATTTCCCTACGCAAAAAAAAAACCAAAACCCTCTGGAAATAATGAGAGGCTGAGAAGAAGCCTTACAGGTTAATTTAAAAATAACTGTCCCTTTAATTCTAGCCCCCTACTTCTTACTTATATTGTCTTATTTGAACCAAATTATGTGGATTAGTGAAACTTTGACAAATATTCCCGCATGTGGAATTATACAGCCTACGCTAGAGGGTTTCAAATTGTTTTCCATGTGGTTTATAGCCGGATGCGTTTATTTTTTTATTAAAGTGACCTCATCGTCCTTATTGGCCTGTGCTATAGTGTTTAAGATAAGAAGTATTCTCCAGTCTCTAACTCAAAGATAAAATGTATTTTGAAACCTTTTTTTGTAAGGTGGATATAAACCAGTTGTTAATGTAAACCTTGCCTTATGACATTGATACAGGTATCCTATGAAAATCAAATGTTTAGGGCATATTGTATCAAATTGTGATGTATTCAGATTTGACCAATTTTTCTTGATATATTTTAAACTTCATGGCGTGTATGTTTTTTAAAAATGGGCAGATTGCATTGCACCTGTTTCCAGGAAAAACGGAAAGCATTCACAACTGGAGGTCACCCTGTGTCTTTCATAGGAGTGCCTTTTTGGGTGGAATTTTACTGTCTCTGAAATGCTAAGAAAGTAGGCATTGATCACCAATGAACATCTCTTCCTAAAGTGCCCAGATAAATGTTACACGTTTGCTGTGCCAGTAGCGGGATTATTACTCCGTCACCGCATAGAGCTCTAGGTAACCTGTATCGGCCAGTGATCAGTCTTTGAAATCAAGTGGCCGATGTACAGCAGTGTATGTTGAGTGATGCCTTTGGGTCTAGCGTTAAACGTGAGGTTCGTTCCAAGAAAGTGGCTTAAATGGGCTCTTTATGTATAAATGAGCGGCGTGCAGTGTAGTCAGGCGAGGAGAAAGCAAGATAAACACTACATTTGCTATGTTTCACGGGTACAATGTATAGGGATTCTGCATTGCAGTGTGAATCTTTTATGTTGGTTATGAAGCCCTATTAAGTGATCTATTCAGTCCCAATTGGAAGAATATATTCCTTTTATATCCTTTACTTATGTAAAGGTTCTAAACTCTGACGTGTCTATAGAATATACTGTATATGTATATAATACGGTATATTTGAAATCCAGGCAAAGTGCACCTTGCAGGAAGATACTTAAGCTTCCGGCTGCTGATCTTTTCTCTGCGTTTGGAAAACCCGACTGCTTGTTCGCGGATTATGGAGAAAAAAAAAAAAAAGTTCCTAACTTTTAGACCAAATCACCTAAACTATTACATTGATTTGAGAAACTAAAAGCACAGGTTATCGGTAGTAACCGGAAGTCATTCTTATAACATCTTGGGAAGAGCTAGAATTAAGGAGATTCCCTGTCTGGGGATGTCCTAGCACTGTCCACTTACTGGGACGAATGCTTCTTCCTACCAGATGTCCTGTCCATGCCACCCCCCCCAACTAAAATGGCTTTAAAAAAAAAATAAAAAATTCCCATAAGTCACTGGAGTTAAGAACTTTATCGGAGGCTGGTTTAACTGTAAACAGTTGCTACGCCTCACCTAATTGGACCATTCCCATGGTTGCCGTGTCAGCCATAATTTATTTGTTTCTTTTCCTTCTGCAGACTGTTTCCTTTAGGGCTGCAACTAACGATTATTTTAATAATCGATTAATCGGCCGATTATTTTTTCGATTAATCGATTAATCGGATAAAAAAAAACAATATGCAAATGTTTCGTTTATTTAAAAGAATTTAATGAACTGGATGTTAAAAAACAACTTAAAATTTACATTAACATTCTTATTTTGTTATGATGTAATAAAAAACAATATTTTCAAAGTACAAGAACCCAAACACAATATTTATGAAACAAAATAACCCCAAACATTCTGAAAAGAGGTGGACTATTACTGTTCAAGAAACTTTGCCCCAGCACTTTGCACTTTGCACCCAGCACTTTGCACCCAGCACTTTGCACCCAGCACTTTGCACCCAGCACTTTGCCCCAGCCCTGGCACTTTGCATCCAGCACTTTGCACCCAGCATTCAGCACTTTGCACCAGCACTTTGCACTTTGCACCCAGCCCTGGCACTTTGCACCCAGCACTGGCACTTTGCACCCAGCACTGGCACTTTGCACCCAGCACTTTGCACTGTGCCCCTGCACCCAGTCTCTAACTCTGCCCTGCACCCAGCCCTGCCCCCACATTCTGCCCTGCCCCCACACTCACACTCTGCCCTGCACCCACTCTGCCCTGCACCCGCACTCACACCCTGCCCTGCATCCCCACCCCCACTCTGCCCTGCACCCAGTCTCCCACTCTGCTCTGCACCCACACTCACACCCTGCATCCCCACCCCCACTCTGCCCTGCACCCAGTCTCCTGCCCTGCACCCCCCACCCCCACTCTGCCCTGCACCCCCACCCCCACTCTGCCCTGCACCCACACTCACGAACCGCTCTGTGCGAATGGAGCCACTCGCACAGAGCGAACCGCTCTGTGCGAATGGAGCCACTCGCACAGAGCGAACCGCTCTGTGCGAATGGAGCCACTCGCACAGAGCGAACCGCTCTGTGCGAATGGAGCCACTCGCACAGAGCGAACCGCTCTGTGCGAATGGAGCCACTCGCACAGAGCGAACCGCTCTGTGCGAATGGAGCCACTCGCACAGAGCGAACCGCTCTGTGCGAGTGGAGCCACTCGCACAGAGCGAACCGCTCTGTGCGAGTGGAGCCACTCGCACAGAGCGAACCGCTCTGTGCGAGTGGAGCCACTCGCACAGAGCGAACCGCTCTGTGCGAGTGGCTCCATTCGCACAGAGCGATTCGCTCTGTGCGAGTGGCTCTGTGCGATCCGTGCACATAGACATGAAGAATACTTACCTCCGGAACGCGTCACATCCGTCACGTAGCTAAAAGAAGGCGGAGACTGCAGAGCGTGTAGCAGAAGCGGGGAACGCTCGCGGAGGTAAGTAAAAGGAGCCGAGTGCTCCAACAACGAATTGATCACTCGATTAATCGATAACGGAAATCGTTATCGATGATTTCCGTTATCGATTATTATCGATTTTATCGATTCGTTGTTTCAGCTCTAGTTTCCTTTGCTACGTGTAAGAGGAGCAGATATATCTGCTTAGCTGGTAGAAGTAATAGAAATTATTCTACTGCTAAAAAAAATGTGAAATGCATTCCCCCTGCTTAAGCTGTGTGTATGAATGTTTAGAGTACCGTAGCTCTCTATAGCCGGTTTACTCCTTGTATTCTCTTTTTCAGGTAATATTCAAGTATCTTGGATTGATGATACATCAGCATTTGTATCTCTAAGCCAGTCAGAACAGGTTCAAATAGGTAAGGCGTATTCCTCAAGTCGTCAATATTAATGTAAGATTTTTTGTGTTTTTTTTTTTTTTTTTTCCTGTTATCTTTTGCGTTCTTAAATGTATTTTTTATTTAGTAATATGTACATGTCTGTCTTTAGTAAAAATGTAATCCATATCAAGTTAAGCATTTTTAAAATGATTTAAATGGTTACAACCACCACATTTTGTTTAAAATAACCGTTTAAACAAATCTGCTGTGACGATACCATGTGACTCTGTGGTTGACATGTGATAGTCACAAACCTCTTTGTTTTTCCGTGTATACAGTTCTTATGACTGTTAAGAGTAAAATACACAAGCACTTGTTGATAAATTGATGTGTTGAGCTTGTGCTTCCAAAAACACTTTCTTGTGACTGAGGACTTTTCACATTGCCTTTGGGATTTATTCACTAAAACAAGAGTTGGCAGATGTTTCGGCTTCTTGAATTCCCTGTGCGCCATGATGATCCAACCCTTGGTGGCTCCTGTGGCAGGAAGATCTTGTCTGGCCCTGTATGATTTGTATTATGCATTATACAGGGCCAGCTCAGCCATTTTAGCTGGAGGAAAGTGCCTGTGTTGGCCTTTCATAATGAATAGTGAAATGAGAGTTAAAATCACAACGCACTCAATGAAAAAACTGCTTTGTAGTTTGCTTTACAAAAAACCATTAAGGAAATAGATCTTTATAAAGGACCAGACTTGCACCATAAGTGCAAAAACAACCTACCACCGCTCTCCTAGAAACCCTGGGTGTCACATTTCAGAATACTATAAAAATGTTTTTTTTTTTTTGTTTTTTTTTTTCTCTAATGCTGTAGACATTCTCCTTTATCTACTTTCGTCTCCTTTACTTGTTTTGTAAATCTTTCATGTTCTTGTTTCCATGCTTTTAATAAAGTGTCCCCACCCAGATAACACGGCTAACATGCGTATAAAACATGACCTTCCTGTACATTTATGAATATGTCTCCGCGCCCCATCGGAGCCGTACGAATGCCGTTACATTTGTTTTGTTCTTGATCCATGTATTTTAGCTGTTTCACGGAAACATTTAGTTCTGCTCTAGAAATATCGATCGCTGCAGCATGTTTTTCGCAAGGGGCATCTGCCAAATCGGCAAGTGGCCGATTGATCTGCGCATTTACCTCTAGCTCATGGCGGTGTACCAGTGGCCGCTGGCCTTAAAGTGTCAGGCCAGTGCTTATAGAATACATAAATTAACATACAGCCCTATTATAATGGCCGAGCTTGCAATTGATTTGGCTTCCAAAATTATCTTCCCTTTTGACGTGAATTTATTTGCACCACATAGATTTGACTTTTCATTAACTGGCGCTGAATGTGCCACTTTGCTGATTGTGGTGATCCTAATATCTGAAGTAACCGAGAATGTATCTAATTCCTAGGTTTTCCTTTTTGGGGGCGAGGGGGAGCTTGGGTTTATTTACCCCAAATAGTTTTGAGTGTTTCTCTTTGCAATAAAGTAACTAGAGATATATTTGCATGGGAAGTCATGCTTCATGTTCAGGACACAAAATTGGTGTATGATTTATTGATCTCATGCACGCACTTTCTTGAATGTCATTATACACGCATTTACAGTCTGAGCATGGGAAGGAAGCCAAAAAATATTAAGGAAAACATTTGGAGATCATTCAGGCTCTGTCTTTGTCCATTTTGATGCTTCTTTACTTAATGCACTCTGGAGCAGGGCTCTCTATCTAATGTATTGGTTTCTTCGTCAGTCGTAGTTCTGTCCTTTCATGTATGTATGTATTGTATGTATGTATGTATATATATATTGTATGTATATATAGTGTGTGTGTGTGTGTGTGTGTGTAGTGCTGCATGAACTGTTGGCACAATATAAATAAAGGATAATACATATACCTTGGCTTACAGACAGAGGTCCTATTCTCATTTCAAGTGCAGCCCACCAGCTGCTGTTGGACCAAATAGAAATGAAGCCAATGCTTCCCATCTGCAGCGTGCCAGCTGTGGGAATAAGTGGCATGTTTATCAGACCACAACACCTACATCTGCAAGACTCCTAACAGCTGGCGTGCTACTGTCAAATATTCCGACTTTGGCCAGTGGCACAACTTAAAAGGGCTACGAAGAGTGTAGATAGGAAGAGAATTCTGTAAAAATAGAGCATTGATCCTACAAATATGTTCTCGCGTACTATGCTACCGTGTGGGGTGGGGGAACCCTGAGAAAAAAAAAAGGTCCCCCTTGTGGCCATTGGGACTAGGGGATGCTTTGGGTGTCTTACGGCTCGATTTACTAAACTGGGGTAAATAGTAAAACTATGCGTTTTGTGTGTGTGTCCGGAACTACTGTTCTGTAAGAATTGAGATGGTTGTAACTAGTTAACCTTCCCCATATCAATAAAGCGATGAGGTTTCTTTACTCATCTCACGGCATATGCATGGCAAGCCATTCTTCCAGGATAGACTCGCTGCAGGTTTCCGCCTTGTAATGTTTGCATTAGATGTATTCACTAAACCCTTAAACTATCGGATTTGCAGGCATTTCTGATATACTCTCCTCCTTGTGTAGGAGCAGACACTGCCTTTATCACACTGCTTTACTGTCACTGTACACTAGTTCTTTGTGTAAGTTGCGCTAAATAAATGCAGTGTGTCGAGAGGCTTCTCGTGACATGCAGCATATGGCTGCAAATGGAATCCAGAGAAGCCTTTCCCTTTCATTGCAGGGCTTGTTGCTTAAACTGTGCCGTGCCAACACATGGCAATTTACACCCCGTACGCACAATAAGCCACTGCTCTAATCTCCTATACGGCATTGGGCTGCTTGGGCCCTCTGTGGAAGGGATATGCTGGTTTATACAAAAGCCGACCGACGTTCTTAAGGCTTTGAAGAAGTTGTTTTTGTTTAATTTGTGGGATTTGTTAGTGTCCGACAAACAAGCCAGACCTACATCTCGTGTAGACTTTGTCACAACTATAAACTACAATATCATCTGTGGCCAGAGCTTATATTGGCGGTAGAGGCAGGAACTTGCAGGAAAGGAGCAGAACGAAATGATTTATGGTCTTTAGTTTATGTGGTTAATCTAGAAGTTTCCTTAATGGGACAGTATGACTAAACCATCCCCAGACTGGTTAATTGTACATCTCTTGCTGCAGTGGACCTTCACTTTCTATTGCTTCCTGCACTCGGTGCCAGCCTTACATGGGGCCCAGACGGCAGCTCTTCCTGAGGCTTCAGTGGTGATAGTGCGGTGACTGAGTCTCAGTGTGTGTCTGTGATTTTTAGTTTGCGTGTAGGTCTTCATGTGTTAGTGTGTTTGGGGTATGTTAGTGTGGGTGTTATTGTAAGTGGGTCTTTTTGTCCATTTGAAGTTAGTGTGTGTGAATGAATGTCCCTGGTTGTGAATGTAGGTGCGTCTGTATGTTTGAGTGTCTGCCTGTTGGTGTCACATAATGCGGACGTGGCTTCAGGGGGCAGTACTCTATTTTTGGACACAGGCAGCACGGTGTCTTGCGCTGGCCCCATTTTGGATGCCTTTGAAATGCATATATACAAGCTCTTCAAATGAACATAATCATTTTAATAGATTGTAAACTCACAAGACCAGGGTCTCCTCTGTCAGTATGCCAGTAAGCTTGTGTTAACATGGTGTTTTTTGAAAAAAAATTATATTAATCTTCTTCCCATAGTATAAGAACACTAGTCTACTTGACTTGATGTAAAATGTACTAGTGAAATATGCTATTCGTGTTTAGCGGTAGTTGGGCAAATCTTGATTGCTAGTTGAGGGATGCACTGGGCCCATCGCGCAACTGAATTAGGTTGTCTCTGTTGCTTTGTGCGTTTCAGTAACGAGGAGTTGGAATGCTGGCGTTCTGCTTTAGAAATCAGATTTGTCAGCATGCCAAGGTAAACATTCAGTGATGATGTATGCACTTCACAGTAGAAACAGGCTTTTCTTTCAGTGTTAAAAGCACAGGAGTGCGATAGCAACTATGTAGAAAGAGCTCCTTCGTTACAATGACTAGAAAGCTGCTGTGACACATTTTCCAAACTTATTTCCTTAACACTTTTTAACCATTACTGTTGGAACAATTCTGAAACCTAATGGCATATCTGGACTGACAAGACCTGCAATAATTTTCGATAAAAATAAGAACTTGTTTGTTCTTTAAGCTTTGGTGTTAAAATAAAGCTACTTTATATGAAGTAACTAGGATTCAGGAAATGCACAAAGGCCATCTAATCTACCAAGAGTTTTGTTATGGTGGGATGTTCTCCGCTTTGGTGTCTGTCTTGTAGGCGACTTGAGGCTTCAACTCACGGATAACCCTTCATATTGCAATCCCTGTGAGTTTCTCCAGAAGTAATGGCTGAGCCAGCCTGTATAATGCAGAGTTGCATTTGAATGGTTCTTGAGTCTCTCCATGGATCAAACGCTGCTTTTATGCAGGGCAGGTCCATCCCTTCCTGCAGGGGAAATCTTAATTCATGCTGGATTCAGGGTTTTACAGCTTCCCTGCAGGTTGGTATGAGCTTGTGCATAGTTTTTGGAAGGTGTGTATTTAATCCACCCACTGGGATCTCCCTTTTCACCCTTTGCAACCATCGAAGAATCTAGAAATTCATCATTTTGAGGTACGCACCCCAGTGTCCCATGCAGGGTCCTCAACAAGAATGCATATTGCGGTACCGCAGAATCTATCCACGGACCACTCTATCATATACATTAAAGTGCCCATAACCGGAGTGTCCCTTTAATTACATATTAAGTTAGAAAGGAATATTTTTGAGCACAGTTATTCTATAATTTTGTCATGTGATATCCTATAAGAACTTGTGAAAAGAATCCTAGCCACCGGTGCAGAGGCCTTTCCTGTCAACACGCTATTTTATTGTTCCTTTTAGTGCAGCTTGAGGTCCACCTCTCTTATATAGATGACAGCTTCGTGTTTTACACCAAGCCAAACCGGACAGACAAAATAAGTGATTGAGAAACATTTGCATTAGACTTTGGTTTTGCCAATTAAAACATTATAAGGTGCTTATGGAACGCTGTTGCTTACCCAAAGTGTAAAAACCCAATGTTTCTTCTCATGGCTTAGAAGTAAATTGAAACCATCCAGCTTAGCTCCTGCCAGCATGTCCATAGTCGAAACATGTATTAGTAATTCAGCTGCATGATGAATTTACAATATTGTGCAAACCTTTTGTGCACTGAGGTTTCCCTCTTTTAGGGCATTTGAAGAGTTGATATGTATTGGGTATAAAGAACCCAGATTTGCATGGTTTGCCCAACACCTAAAAAAGCTGCCTCAGTTTGCACTATTTTATTCTATTATCTCTTGTAATTTAAAGGCTGTATCTATAACTCCAACATCCGAAGAGGTGTGTTTAGGGGCATTGCTAGACTTTCTACTTTAAATTGTGTATACAGTCTTGTAAATGCTTAGATGTATTTGGTCTGTACCTGGAATATGCTGCAGAAAAATGTGATTCACCAACATTGTTTGCAAAATTAGGGACATCGGGATGATAGAGGGACCTTTTGGGAGATACCGTGTGTGATGGCTGTAGTCTTGGAGGGGGGCTGACCCAGAAGCGGGAATTGTGTGAGATTTGGCCACCAAACCTACCTTACCCAGTTAACCGCCTAGCCTGGCAAGGAGGCAATGTGATGGCTGCAAACTAGGTCTGATTCAACCTCTCACAACTCCATTGCTTTGATCTCCCCTAAATGGCCCTGGGGGTGAAAAACGATCTCCCCAACTGGTTCATGCCCTATACTGCCTGCAAAAGTGGGGCAGTGTGATGGCTGCCTGGGACAATGTGCATAAATTGGAACCGTCCAAAAACAACAGAGACTGTTGGGATGTATGCATTGAGCTCCTAGGAAAGAAAAATTTATTTGCCCTTCTGTAAAAAAAAAAAAAAAAAAAAAAAAAAAAAAAATACTCCTTGCTGAATTAACCAACTTAAAAGGATCCTGGACCTTCTCACATGAATGAGCTGAATATCGTGTCTGAGTCACTGCAAACATAGGAGCATAGAACGTGACTTACACTTAGTCCTTAGTTGTGCCGTATATTAAGGATCCAATAATGGGCCACAATAATGCAGAATAAGTGCACCCCTGGCCCGTTGTATTGTTTAGTGTTGGCACGCATAGTAGGAAAGCCTTGGCGTGTTGAAACGTTGCCAATGGCAATGTCTAAGTCTGTAATATATCAGGATATCCCATGCATGTTTTAATTCCCTCACAGTATTAACCGGTTCCACTTATCTGTCACTTTATCTGTAAATTCACTTCCTATTTGGTGAGCCATGCCTGGCGTTTTCTTGATGGTGACGATAATTGCTTATTACAGTGTAACAGGGTGCTTGAATGGTTTAGCCTGGGGGGGGGGGGAGCTAGACATAAGCTAGGTTATTCTTTAAGGAGCCAGCACAGAGACAAACTTAATGCAATGACTCTTCACAAGTGTAATTCAGTGATGGCTCCATCATATTTATCTTGGAAGGAAAGTTGAGTTTGCTGCCACTTGACTTCCTGCTATGCATTTGATTTAGATCCACCAGATGGAGAGCAACTGTCCTTTTTATTGGCAGCGAATATTGTTGAACTGTTCCATGTGTCAGCACCCGGATATATAAAACTGCAGAGGGTTTACCGTGCATCATATGCCTGCCTCGGGAACCTGAGCAGACCAGGCCACTTGTACCTAAATTGTTGTAAAGTTTGAGATTAGAGCAGCTGCAGAAGAGCTGGGTGTCTAAACTCCCATCAAATCCCAGGTCTAAAACACAGTTTTACACCTAACTTTGTATGCATCTCATGCACCCGTAGCTTCAAACGTCCCAGAATTCCAAAGGAAATAATAATAATTAAAAAAATTGCTTGCTTTTACACCCCCTCAAGCTCATCCCCACTTAATCCGATAATGTTTAATATTTTCTGTATAGTCTAATTATAAAAGTTGTAATGTGATATTTTATAACAGAGGATTATAGGTCTACATACTCTAAGATGGTGTGTCTTTGTGGAGGAAGTAGCCGGGCTGAGAGCGAAGAAGTATTTGTGGGGAGGCTAGCAGTATGATGAAAGAAGCACTCTGATATGATGTGTGAACACATTTCTAGCAATGAACAAATGGATATTGCCTAAGATTTTCCTATACGTCACGGCTATATTTTGGTGAAAGCATGTCATCTTAATATTGCCTTTTTCTCATTGACTTTCAAGGAAAATACTTCTAACATTATCTGCTGAAGCACTGGATACCCCTTCAAGTGGTCTTTTTTTTATATAATGCCAACAATGTACAGTGTTAATACATACATTCAAAGGGTATGGCATTAATTGACAAACTAAGATAACCAATATGGCAAGTAAATGGTGCCCTGCTCACTATCTAGCCGTGCTCAGATTCAGCAGTATTTTTGTAATTGTCAATTTTAATGAAAAACCTTTAGACATTCTGTTTACTTTTTTTTTACATTAAGCCTGAGTACAGACTGCCTAATGAAAGGGTTACATACTAAGGGTTTACTTGGTTTGCTCTGTAATACAACTCCAAGCAACGGTGAAGTTGGTTCACATGTTCTTGCTAAACTGGAATTGTAACTTAATGACTTAGATGCAAAGTCAAATGCAGCAGAATCTTGTGATCAGTCAGTTCCTATCATGTTATGAATAATCTAATATGGGGGGGGGCCCTTTTTATTAGTCTTTTTCCAGATTTCTAGTGGTAGTGGGTACAAAGGCCACCTACCGATCCTTGGTGCCATAGGGGCAACAAGGCAAATAAACTGTAATTTCACTCGCTAGCTTCTTGTCTTCAGCATTTTTCTTTTTTTTAGATTTTTTTTGTATATTTACCATGTTGTAGCCAGTAAAATAGGGAGCAAACTTTAATGGCCTTTTTAGATACTAATATGGCTGCACAAATGCTCTTGTCGAAGAAGATTGTGTCCATATAACATTTCATCATAAGAAATGTTCTGTTTTTACAAAGTTGTACAATAGGCTGATCTACCCTCTGCCTTCCTGCAGGGGGAGCTTATCGGGGGCCAGTGTGTCCTGTTATTTAGCCTCAGCCACTGGCTCGTTGCATCATGTTCTAATGAAGGGCCACGCCTCGGCTGCTGCAGACTGCCCTCCTCTGCAGAACGCTACTTTTTCTCTTTAATTTATTTTTTAAGCTGAATTGGGGCTTGCCATGTCCCTACTGCAGTCGGACGGCTTGCTGGAGCCCTCATTCTCTCGCACTTTATAACTCTCGCAACTGCCTCCATTATGGAAGCTCAAGAACCTTACTCTATTTTTCTCCCAACACACCAAAATTGTACAAAACAATTCAATAACAATATTATATATATTTTATATATCATTGAATTTTTTTTGTCCAATTTTAGTGGGTTAACACACCCAAATCAGGCACAACGGTTCAATAACTAATATATATATATATATATTTATACACACACACACCCATGCTATCACAGGCACTTATTCATATACTCATTCATTCACAGAATCATTCCCACAATTACGTATACTCGTTCATACACCCTCCCCCACCTCCCTGGGTGGTAGAAGAGAGCGAGAAACACACAGGTAAGCAGGGCCCCTGCGGACTATTTTCCACCTAATTTTTTTTCATTAATTTCGGCATGTTGCTGATAATGCTATTTTTGGCCGATATGTTTCGGCCACCGATATATTACATCCCTAGTCACCATTTCTCTGCCTCTCCTTTTTTCTGCTTTGTGCCTCTCACACTCTGATTAATCTTTACATCTGTCTGGTGCTCACCTTCTTTTGAACTCCATGTATTTGACTTGCCCAAATTTAAGAAGAAAAATAAATTAGAGCTTGGGTGTGAGACTTTCTTCTCTCCCCCGAGTTCAGGACAGGGAAACTATTTATCTGGATTTTTATAAATATATATATCTCTTTTGGGGGGGGGTGTTTGTTGGTCCTATTACTATAGTGCCTCACGACCAAATTTCGTTACATGTTTTTCAAAACAAAGGTCAGATTTGAGCGGGCAGACTTTACAACTAGTGATGGGAAGTTCGGATCATTAAAGTGAATCGGATCATTTCGATTCGTTCACTGAAATGATCCGATTCATGATCCGGATCTTCGGATCACTCAGTGTGTCTGCACGGAGTTACTGTTTTCCAGTAACTCCGTGCAGGCACACTAACGATTGGCCCCGCCCCTTTTATTATGAATCCCCCCCCCCTGCCTCCAGTGATGTCAATGAAGGCAGAGAGTCGTTCAAAGATTCGGATCTTACAGGGATCCGAATCTTACAGTGATCCGGATCACTGTAAGATCCGGATCATTGTAAGATCCGGATCATTGTAAGATCCGGATCATTGTAAGATCCGGATCTTTGAACGACTCTCTGCCTTCATTGGCATTCTAATCATTAAGAGAATGTCACCATACTGTTATAAATAAATATATTAATAATCACTGCCCCCAGGATTTACATTCCCCTTAACCTGCAACTGCACCTTAAGCTAACTTTATTAAATTAATTAAATTAACCCTCACCATTAAATTAACCCTAAACACCCCATCAACCATGACTGCCCTAAAATTAACCCTTAACACACCATCAACCATGACTGCCCCTAAAATTAACCCTTAACACCCCATTAAGCATAACTGCCCCAAATTAACCCTAAACACCCCATTAAGCATAACTGCCCCTAAATTAACCCTAAACACCCCGTTAAGCATAACTGCCCCCAAATTAACCCTAAACACCCCATTAAGCATAACTGCCCCCAAATTAACACTAAAGACCCCATTAAGCATAACTGCCCCTAAATTATCCTTAAACACCCCATTAAGCATAACTGCCCCCAAATTAACACTAAAGACCCCATCAACCATACCAATTTATTAGGTAATTTATCTGGAGTACATGCAATTAATTTAGGGGTAGTTATGGTTAATGGAGTATTTAGGGTTAATTTCAGGGGCCGTTATGGTTAATGGGGTCTTTAGGGTTAATTTCAGGGGCCGTTATGGTTAATGGGATCTTTACGGTTAATTTCAGGGGCAGTTATGGTTGATGGGGTATAAGGGTTAATTTTATGCTGATGACTGAGGGTTAATTTAATTAATTTAATAAAGTTAACTGTAGGTGCAGTTATAGGTAAAGGGGGGCAAACTCAGGGGAATCTAAATCCTGGGGGCAGTGTGAACATTATTAATGTATTTATTTATAAAAGTATTGTATCAGTAATATTCTCTGAATGATTCGAATCTCTGTAAGATTCGGATCCTTGTAAGATCCGGATCCCTGTAAGATTCGAATCATTCGACTCTTCGGTTCATTCGACTCTTCGGTTCATTCGACTCTTCGGTTCATTCGACTCTTCGGTTCATTCGACTCTTCGGATCATTCGACTCTTTGAACGACTCTCTGACTCTATGAGTCATCGTTCCTATGAGAATTAATGAGCTGTAACCTGACCCCAGAGTGCTCTGCAGATGACTCACAGCTCTAGGATCAGGTTACAGCTGCATGATTCACAGACTGAACCGCTACAAACGAATCGTTCAGTCTAGTGAACCGACTCATCCGGATCACTAAAAAGAACCGGATCAAATGAACGATTCGTTCATGATCCGGACATCACTATTTACAACTTCTCTTTTAATGATGCATTGATTTGTAGAGCAGCTGATGTGATGTTTATTAAGCATTAAATCCTGAAGTACCAAGTAAAGAACATCTTGTGTACTGGGCTTTCACCTGGTAATATGGAGAAATATACTTTTATTCGGCCACATGTAGATGCTTATCTTGGACCAACGTAGAAAAAAGGCACATACTGTAAACTTATGGGATCTCGGAGGTCTCCCCCTCAAATCTTCCTCTTATCTGCAACTAAAGACCCCAGTTAAAAAATTATTTTTGAACTTATAGGACGTAATAATGTCGAAGCCACTAGGTGGAGTAAGGTAAGCTTCAGACTCATCACTGCCACAGCATCCCGAGAACTACTTATTTCTATTCAGTGTTTAGATGTCCTTTAAGTATTGGAAACACAACAGCAATTTACTAACTAGAAAAACTGATCTATGCTACCATTTTTGTTTTGGTAGTTTTTTTTGTTTTTTTGGGGGGGGGCGGGGGGGACCCGTGTAATATAGGAGCAACAACCTGCCTGTATCTTATTCTACAAATGGGAGTGTATGAAGGTTCAACTTCTGGATTTTACAAAGCTTTATGAAGGATGATTAGATTTGTTAAACATCTTTTTTTATGCAAAGTAAATCAATAGAAATTTTAAATTCACCTTATTGATTGAACCATGCATTAAGCAAGGCCAGTTTAGTGCCATTTTGTAGGAAAATCCTGTCCGGCTTAATAATGGACAGTACATTTGGACAGCAGAAACTGCAACCCTCCTAATGGACTTCCTCTTTGCTGATAAACACACAAAGTAGTTTATTCACTATACTTTCTTCTGGTCTTAACTGATATCAAACTCGTAGCACTGCAACTTCTGGTAAGAAGCATTCGTGAAGGTGCGCGGTGTAGCCAACAACTTACCTGACTTTCATGGATGCTAATGCATTTTACTGCATGCCGGTCAGTGCAAGTATTTTTTATTTGAGCTAAACAATGAGACATCTGTCACCTTTTCCTCTGTAGAAAGTACACTTTCTACATGTGCTGCACTCCCATTGAAAGTAAGGGGATTAGCATTTCGCTGGCATGCTTGAGTTTGTTGCGGCTACTCGCAATGAAATCAACAGAATATCTACAGAGCTTGTCTAGGAAGTGTACCCAAGTACACTTCCTGTTTCTAGTAGGGGCCTCCGGCAGTAGATGGAAAAGTCTGAAGAATGCCTGCGCTGGTTTGCTTGCAGTACATGCTCCTTTAAGTGGCAGTGTTACTCTAAAGTGTACTTTTCCTAACTAGCAGTGTGGCATAATGGGCGTATTGACCAGTCTGCCCGGACAATCGGCAGCCTGTTGAAACATGCTCTTGTTGTTGACTCTTGAATCTTTTTTTTTTTTTTTTTTTTTTTTTTCCTCCTCATTGTTTCCATCATAAATATTTCAATCGTACCACGATGTCAGAGGTCTCATTGCAGGCATTCCCAAACTTCAGTTGCGTTTTCTTGCCTATTACAAATACGGGCCTGCTTTATACTTTTATTTTTCTTGATAGTTGGGTGGACTGTGGAGTAATATCATCACCGAAACATTTCCCAAGGCTGTCATGCTTTGTTTATGAAAATATTTTATATTACCTAGCAAATAGGTATAAATCATTCTGCTGCGTTTGTTCAGTCCTCTAAACATGTCTTTATCCCACAGCGAAGTTTGTCTTTTGGTTCAATAATCAAATAATAAATACGCTTGTGGCAACAGCAGAGTCCCCCTGAGAGAGCAGTAAAGTCATTAAGTGCAACTTAAGCTTGTTGACCTTTTATTGCAGTATGAAGTTTGATGCCTAGGAAAGAAATATGTTCCACCCTTTCCTGGCAAGGCTCTGAATTAAAGTTACGGTGGGTTATTTGCTTACAATGTCGGGCTCTCGTTTGGCTTTTGGGATCCTGGTTATTTCCACACCTTCATTTTTCCTTGTATATGTATATATATATATATATATATATCTTTTAAAAATGGAGAATAACGCAGGGAAAGAGCGCAGCATAGCGACCTTAACAAAGGCAACCAAGCAGGAATGTCAGCAGATGCCAGGCAGCAGTAACTCCACCAAGGCCTCCTCCACAAACCTGGCATTTAGTTTTAGTTCGTAAGGAAGGTTAATGCTTCAGGTATCAGACTGAGATTTTGCGTAAACTTTAATCTAATTCTAAGATATTAAAGGCTTGGGTCCATATAAATTTGAAATGTGAAATTCCCCAGTCTTATACCATTCTGAATGATTTTTCACAAAAATATAGTTTAATCAAATGGCCGTCGAGACCCTACACTCCAGAGTTTACTATCAAAACATCTAATATATATATATTTTTATGTTTGGTATGTACATTATATCTAATAGTTACATGTTCGTTGTGTATGATATACATCTACATGTAACTAATGTCTAATAGGTTTTGAAGATAATTGCACTTGATTTAAAAAAACTATAAATCTTGCAGTTTTTGAAGCCGGCCTTCTTTGCAGTGATGTATGGATAAGTCTTGGAGGCTTTGGAAGGACTGAGCGCCTGTACAAACACTAAGCTAGGCTGGTTTCTGCATACTCACTTTCAAGTGCTTAAAGCTTTGATGCACTTCGAGGTTCCAAAACCGTTTTTGTAATATTAATAATTGAAAGTATTGTTGCCTGTAGATACCAAGTTAAAAGTTGATGGCTGACACTTGAAAGTTATATCAGAATGTACATGTATATTATGGCCTGTATCTGACTGTTTGCTTTGCACTTTTATTTTTTTAATAAACATCAGTTTTGCATTTTTTTGACTGCTAGTAGCTGTAAGATTCTTTTGATTTTCCTTTTATCAGTTAACCATAGTACAGTAGAGTCAACATCTTAGATCCAGATTGCATTTATTGGCCTTCTTCATAATCCTGATGGTTTTAGAACACGAGTTATCCTTTATAACCATGCGGCAACGCGCAGCTTAGAGCTTTAATAAGTCACAGACCTCTTGTGTAACTTATTTATTGCACTTCAAAATTTGCGTGGTTATAGCTCTGTGGATTTGTTTTTATCACCTCTGGTAGAACGCTTCCATCTACTCTGCTGAATTTAACGCTTACGACCAAATGGTGCTCGCTAGAAGTAAAGCATAATCCTAACGCAATGCGGTTAAATGTTGCCCTATTCTTGGTTTGCTGGCCATGCGAGAGAAGAGGTGACATTAATAGGTTGTCACCATATTGTACATCTGGTTTTATGTGAAAATGCCACTAAGTGGAAATTATTAAATAGTCTGCTAAGCTTTATTCGCCTAAAAAGAATAATAATTGCAGTTTTTGTATGCTGCTGTTTTACTTTAAAATGTCATGATGGTAAAAATACATGTAGGAAAAAACTCTTGAAAATAGCATTATGTTGTTGGGCTGTGTAGAATCCATTTTATAAATGGTTCTTTGACGTCAGCTCCTCCTCCAGGTGTTTCTATTGAAAGCAGGGAGCATACTGCAGTATGCCACTGCACATGATCCGTAACGCTCCCATTTTAGTCCATGGGATCTAAGCCATCATTGAAATCCATGGGGATCGCCAAACGCAATCACGTGTGTGCTATCTGAACGCAATCACGTTACCACTTACACGAAGACCAGCCTACAAATCACACATTACTAGTACCATACCAGTTAAGTAGCTATACCCCCACCAACAAAAAACAAAATGGCGGGAATGCCCTTTTAACATTGGTGCATTTGGGGGGAAAAAAAGCCCCAAAGAACAGCTGAAAAATGTGAAATAGTTAATATATATTGCTGTGTGCCTCTATGCTTTAACTGTTTCCAGTTAAATGCTACTTTAATGGAGAAATACGTGATCTAACATCCTTAAAGAAATAAGTCTTCTATGGGCGACTTACTCTAGAGATCGTCTGTTAAATGTTCCTTCCAGTGTAACTCTGCTTAGAGTATTTCTTGTAAATAGTTTACTGCTTTATCATAGCAGCACTGGGAATATTATGTTCTTGTTTCTTTTTCTGTGTTGATTGAGATTTTGTTTCTTCAGACTACTGTATTATCCGCCTCTAATTTGTCATCCTATTAGGGTGTTTTGTTTTAAAATTGTTTAATTCATTAGGATAGTCTGAAAGGCGGGTGGGTTTGACATTTTGGGAACAGGAAAACCTTTTTTATGTTTCAAAGGTCTATGCAGAACCTGAAATAGACTGGATAGATATCCTGTTATTACACACCGGGATATAATGCAATTTTGGCTTACTTTGCAGCGTCTTCGTTCTAATTTGTGCTCTGGGTCATGCTCTTTATAAAGAGCAATTAGCAGACCAAATTCCCTCGGTGGAATAGTTCCCATACGAATGGGTTGTTCCGTAGCAAGTAAAATTTTGCACTAGAATTGATCTTAATAAATATTTTAATGACCTGCCTTGTGTTATCTATAAGTATATAGGTGACATGTGATCTGGTTATTTTTTTTTTTTTTTTTGTTAATAGGTTTTATGCAACTTTGTTTGGAACTGTACCTATGTGAATCCCACCGTTCATGTATTCATCTTTTGGTTTTTGTGTTCCCACACAGCAGCAAAAGTCTGGGGTCTTTCTGTCCAGCTCTTTAGGATTGACACAAGGCTTTTGTTAACAGAATTTTCTTTGGCCTTTCGTCAAACTTTCCTCGGTATTACTGGAGTTTTCCAGTGGGCTACCATCAGAGATGGAAACCCTGCAGACCTCATCTGAAGAGTGATTCTGGACAGAGTCTTTTAGAACATAGAACAGTTTTGTATGGTAGATGTTTATAATGCAACATTACAACATTTTGGTTAACCTATAAGAATACATGTGAACCAAGTTAGCAGTTTTTTGTTTGTGGGTTAACAAAGAGGGGTTCGTCGTTGGGGAGAAAGCGCCGCTCCTTGGAACAGATGAGTCACGGGATATTTGGGTGCACAGGTGTGATAATACAGCTACAGTATCTGTAACTGACAAGAGTTTGGCACAGTTTCTTTGTTATTTTTCCCCTGCGGCAATAGATTGGCCGAGAACCAAGTTATCGTATTCCGCCTGTGGTGGATTCTTTTCATCATCTGAGACCACATCACAAGTTCCAAATGAAAATTATTTCTTTCCTTTTTAGCATCTTTTGTAATTAGTACTTGGATATACTATTTAAGCAGTTCCATAGATCACAACCTTATTTTATTTTAAAGAAACCTCACGAAAGATACAATCCTAAAGAATACATAGAAAAGGATTCAAAAAAGGGGAGACTAGCTATTCAGATGTCACGGTCTATAAAATGGCCTTGTGTAAAATCTATGGCTTGTTTAGAGCGTTGGAGCGTTATAACGTTGGGCAGTCATGCTGACGTTCTAATCCTGTCTTCCATGATCATATTATGATGCTATAAACCAAAACTCAACTCTTGTCAAAATTACCCCAGAGTAGAGAAGGGGACCATTAGATGAAGCTGGGGCCTATATTTGAGAAGATGGCTTTTGTTAGGACATGTTGCATGGTAAAGTTTTTTTTATTTGTTTTTATTTTAACAACTCGTTAAGGTCCAGCTCTGATTGTGTGATGCTTGGGCTGAACAGAATAAGTTGCATGGCTGGTAAAGAAAATAAACCTTTCTAGGAGATATTTGCCACTTTTATGCAACATTTACGGGTTTATTTTTTGCAGTTGATTTCTATGAAATCAAAATTGTAATCCGTGGAATATGCAATGATTTTGATTGGTGCGTACAATGAAATACTTGCAGCCGCAAGTTGTGAACACGAAAAATGTTGCACAATGGGCGGCCCCTAAACCCATTGAAAACAATGCATTTTGAGCTCTTACATGTACGGGCTTTGTCATTAAGGGGTTAAATCGGCGTTTAAAGCTCTTTGCAGGGGAAAACAAATGTCATCCAAATTCCAAAATTACGTTTTAAAGTTTGCGACTTCTGTCTGATATAATGCACACAGTGCTGGCTTGGAAGGTTTTAGGTTATATTTTGAAAGGGCACCACTGTATTGCCTTAGGATACGGTACTGACAGTTTTTAAGGTTTGAAGAAGTACTATATTCTGGATCGAGAGATTTTCTGGGGAATTGTTTTTAAAAAAAAAACAAAAAAAAAACTGAGAGCTCATTGCAACGAACCGATTCAGTCAAAAAAGTTGTGTGTTCGTACATGTATTAGGAATTTGTATTGACGCACAATTTCACCCACTCCTAATATTACTTTCAAAGAGGTTGCGTTTGCCGCTTGGGGATGACCTAGCGAGGAGATCTGTGCATGACACTTTGTGCTGTGAAAGTACAATAGCTCGAGCAACAATGCTTTTCCCGCCTCCTTTTTATTATTTTAATATTCCAGACAGTTAAATTGGAAACTGCAGAGGACACTAGTTGACAGCCAATTCATTTTGCTGATTCATCCATTCTCCAGATGGCTCCAGGCCAGAGCTTGGCTTGCAGATTAAAGGCTGAAAGCTGCAAAGCTGCTGGGACTTGAAGGAATGTTGGTAAATTGTTGCTGTATGAAAGCAGGCAATGAGGTTTTTTAATGCTACTTAAGTTAAAGCAGAAAAGCCATCAGTTACACATGAAGCTCGGCACCATGAAGGTTTTTTTTTTTTTGTCTAATGCAAACGTTTAACTCGGTATCTAGTTTTTCCATGTGAATAGAATATAGTTATGGTCTTAATGTGTCGTGGCTTCTTACGCAGTACAACGTAGGGATGTGGTGTTTAGCCGCATCTCCATATTGGAAGCATTCTAGACTGCCTTGGTCTTCTCCAATGATCCTGCCAACTAGAACCTGAACGATCTGAAGATGATAAACAATAGAGTTTTATATGCCGTATATGGCAGGGCTTTAAGACTTTGGATTTGTGTTTCAAGAAGAATGACGAGAGCTATTACAGAGAAATACCAGGCATCGGTCATGGCAACATCTATCGTTGATGCATAGAACCACAGCAAAAGCCAAACCAGGCTTTAAGTGTTTACTAAACACGACATTTCTGCTCTCCTCCACACACTGTATGGATCTTAACAAGATTGCCAGACTAATATTGTTTGCTGGCACACTTGCAAAGTAAACCTCCTGGTTTATGTAATGAGACTTTAAAGAAAATATTCAGAAAGCCTGTTTATACCAGTGAGCAATATGGAAGGTATGTGATGAATTAATGGCTTCCCATTAAAAGAAAACTCTGACATGCTGCAAGAGATGTATATTTCCAACAATTCCCTCTTAGGGCACCTATTTTGCATTGTTTTTATCTTCAATGGAGGTTCAATGCTTTTACATGCCATTTGTGTAGTTTACCCATCATTCAACGTATGTGTTTTTTGATTACCCACCCCCACCAAAAACCCATTTCATTCTATTGCAAATCTGACACTAAAGTACATGCATCACCCTTAACTAAAACCAATCCCTATAAAACAATAAATGTTGCAACAAAGAAGTGTGCTGATCACAGTAATGTACTGTACTTAGATTTATATTTGTGTTGTATAAATTTGTTCTTTATTCTGAAAGTAACCCCCCCCCCATATCGACAATTTGAAAGTTACAGAAACTATAAAAGATGGCTCTATCCCTTCTTCATGGTAGGAGTAAAGTATGGGAGAGAAGGGGTGATCACCGATTGGCACATGTGATCATATGACTAGACTGTTTGGTTTCTATGGGACATTGACGAAACCCAAAAATCATAAGTGACTTTACAGACGCTGGTTGGAGGGACGGTTTACTGCCCCAAACAGTTTCTCCATATGCTCACTGCAGAGCACAGGATGGAAGGCAAATAGTCGGGGGCCAGCGATAAAATACATATTGGGGTGGGGGGTTATGAAGTACTCTAATGAATAAATTAGCGGAGAGGAATATATATTCTTTGCATACAAATTTATATAATGTCCATATATTTGCTGGAGTGCTTCTTTCGTTACAAGTTGCTGCTCAGATGCTTTCCTAATCCGTGGTCCAAAGCCCTTTACGAGGATCAATGAAATAAACAATGACGTGCAAATCCTCTTCTGTAACTGTGTATGTAGTATATTGTTTATCACTGTGAAATGCTTCTGAACCATGCTGGTACAGCTCATCATCCAAGTGAAATCCCGTTAGTATGGAATTAAATCCATAAAGTCTGTCCTTGAAGAAATAGTATGTAAATTGATCTTTTCACATTTAGTGTACAAAGAAAAATAAAAGCTCTGGTCACTGGAGTGTGATAAAGGCTTGAAACATTAGAAAACTGCTTTGCTGCAATTTACATTGTTAAATTTTATTTATTTTTTCTTCCTTCCAAAGCTTGGTTCTTTGCACTGAATGATCTTCCTTTTTTTTTTTTTTTTTTTTTTTTCTCAAAAACTAATTTTTGGAATTGGTCTTTTTTCCTGCAGCCGTTAACACCAGCAGGTATGCAGAAAGTTATCGAATCCAGACATATGCAGAATATGTTGAGAAAAGGAATGAAGAAAATAAAGCTAAAAGAAAATGGGCTGAAGATGGCTGGAAGGATTTGGAGAGGAAGCGGTTAAAAACTCAGTACAATTCATACATTTCACAGAATCCCAGAGATTTTTACATGAACAGGTGACTATCCGTTCACACCATACCGGTGTCCGCTGCCGCCCCCGCCCTCCCTTCCCCATAAAGTGTAGCTTAGTTCCCAAACTGGTCTGTGGGCTACCAATGTGGGACCTTTTTTGAGGTACAATTTATTGATAGGACGAGGTATTCTGTGATCCAGGAACAGATGTGTTCTCTGATCCTGTTGAATAGCGAGAATTATGTCTGGCTAACACGGGCGCTGTAGATTATGCAACTGCTTGTTGTAGAGCTCTTCGTGGGTTTTTTTTTCTCCCTGCGCTTGAAAAACTGGTATGCTTGTACAGAAGTATGCCAACATTTTTCCCTTTATTGGACTATCAATTATCTTCATTTGCATTGTATTTTTTTTTTTTTTTTACATTATTGCATTTATGTAAATAAAAAAAAAAAAAGAAAAAAAAAGCTCCAGAAAAAGTTTAAAAAAAAATAAATAAAAAATAAATATATATAAAATTCAAAAAAAAATCTGGATCATTTCTGCTGAACAAGCCAAATGTCTCTGACATTCAGAAAAGTCATTAATCTGGTCTCTCCCTTTTTGAGCAATACCTTGATGTAAAAATCCATACTGGGAATAACATCCATCCCATGTTACTGGACATTATATCTTTGAATGTAACATCTGGCAGCCAGATGTATTTTGGGGATGGCGTTCATACCGGGGATATGCGCAGGGAACTGCAGTGTGGAATCTCGGACTGTCTTCACTTTTGTACTGCCGTCTGATCAACGCAATCTTGCACTCCTAGTTTTCCGTTAGCGGGTGATAACGCCATGTTGGAAGTATTTAAAGGGGGGATGTTCCTTGGAGGGCAAGTTTTTCATTGAGTGTTAAGTACTGTGCAGTATAAAGTAATGTGTGAAATTCAGCGAGATTAAGGTTCTAAGCAAGTAGCGATAGCTTGTGTGTACTGCACCTTATACTGCCTCACAAAGGGGTCCGCTCACTAAAGAGGTGTTTGGAGAAATGCTGAACTCCCTAATGTCCATATATATTAAGGGCAAATGCCAGAGAGCCTCTCTGTGCCGGCCCTGTATAATGCATAGCTAAATAACCGAATTATGCCACATTACCTATGCCTTATTCAGGGCCAACTCGGCCCTTTCTGCCGTAGAAACTCTTTAGTAAATGGAACAATCAGCAACTTAATGCAGGGGCACTGACATATATTCATATTCATGCAGAACAGGAGAAAAGAAGGTTTAAGGTTCCCCAGTTAATATACAGGGTAATATTTTTTATTTTTTAATGCAATATTGTGCTTTGTGTTTTGTTTTGGTTTTCTTGTTAAAATGCCACATTTCCTGCCTGTTTTGAATAAGTGTCAGATTTATTTCCATATGGAAATAGTAAAAGGCTTACAACAGAAGCAATATCTCTGTATCTGCTTACTGTTTAGAATATGCCAAACCGTAGACCTGCCGTGGGATTAAAAGACAAACGAATACGTTCCAAGCGATGTTATTACAGTGAATGCAGAGTGAATTAGCCGTGATAGGGATTTTAAATTGTCTCTGCCTATTCATACCCAACCTCTAACATAATCCAGGCTATGTGCTCCTATATGAATAAATGCTACTCGCATACGGTGATATGGATGTGGCATAAAAGGCAATTATGCTCCTCTATCCTGCAGCACAAAAACCATCTTTTTTTTAAATTTATTTTTTTATTTGCATCCTTTGTGTTTTTTGTTTGTAGTAATCGTTTTTTTTCATGTCATAATAAAGCATTCTAGCTCTGAATTAATACACGTGTTTTCACACCTTGTCAGCTTTGCTGCCCCAAGTTCGTCTGTAAAAAGGAGCATGAGCCCGATCCAAGAGGAGGCCGTGTCTGAAGATCCAGATTCACACGCCAAGGAAGAAGAAACGGGTTCTGCTGAGCCCGCAGCGTCTGAGCAGCTGGAGGAGAAAGCAAAAGTTCACAAGCGCCAGAAAACAGACTCTTCACCAGCAGGTTTGCTCTTCTAGTTGCAATCATTTTGTTGCACAAAAACTTGTTCATTTGCTTAGAAATAAAGTGCAAGATATCGGACTTGCATACAAATTGCACACTATTTTAATAAGCTGAGCTTCTCATTTGGCCAAAATGTTGTGAGCGATCCGGTCGGATGCCGATACTGTCGATTATTAAATATAAAATGCGTTTTTCCCTAGTGCTTCACTGCATTTGCAGATTACAAGAGGCTTCCGCAGCAGACAGAATGAGCCATTAAGGAAAGATTACATTCTTCCAGAAACACAAAATCAGGTCCAAGCTTTGCGAAGCTCGGCCAAACAAAATACTATTTGCAACAATTTAGCGTTAATGTTTAAAATGTAACAAGCGGCCTTTTGATTTAAAGGCCAGGGCGCAAATCTTTTCACCACTCCCACATTTATTTCAATTATATCTGTTTTACTTCATTTGCAGAATAAAAATACAAAAAAAAATAAATGTTGGCCAGAGATTTATTAACATATTTTAGCTTATACGTGTTTATTTGGAGTTCTGTATGTATAGTCTGTTGTAGGACCTGGTATAAGTAAGAATGCCAAAAAGCACAAAACTGAAAATTTCTTCAATTTTACACAATATTGATGTAAACAATTTATATAGCAAACAATATCTTTTTCTTTTTTTTAGGAATAGGTTTTTAATTTAAGTGTGTGATTTTTCCATAAAAAATGCTCTAACTGAATCGCTATTCTTCTAAATGTGTTTGGTAAACTGCAAGAAGGGATTATATCAGTTTATCTTATGGCCAAGTTGCCTTTGCTTTTTTGGATATTGCAATAGGACAGTTATTTGTGCAAAAAAAAAAAAAAAAAAAATTGGTGTAAAATTTGAACTCATTTTGATGTATTTTTTATGTGTTTTTGTCTTCCAGAATGCAGTAACAGCAGCTCCTCTGTTCTGTTTGAAGTTCCTGACACTTGGTAGCAGTGGTGATCTCAAAACAAGATTTGGAAGCCATAAATAACTTCATTTTGTGTCTAAGATAGCCATGCAAATGTTGTCTCGCAGCTACTTTCTCCAACCCTGATACAACATAATAAAAGCACAACTCACTGATCACATCAGCATTGCTGTCTCTACATAACTTATCATAAAATATAGCAAAAAAAGTAGTGGGTTATTTAAAAATATTTAATATTTAAGTCATCAAAACCCCTTCAGGTCATTTATTCTCCTGTGCTGGATTTCACCATCCATTCCCTTTTACCTTGAGTTTTTTTTTTGTTTCGTTTCTCCTATTCTGCACATACTATGTTCCACTGCTGCAAGATGTAAATGTTCTGTATGCTGCTGGAATAAACATATCAATATAAAATGTCATTTAAAAAATCTTTTCCTGTAATCTTGCGGTCGACCTGGTATTTTTTACCTATGTTGTATGTACAGATTTTCTCCTTGAATTTTTTTTTTTTTTTTTTGCTTCTCCTACCTGAGCACAGAGTGCTCTCATGGGGCATTTAAAAACATTTAAGAAACTAAATATTACAGGTTTCAACAAACTTTAATCATTGGACTTGAATATAAATACATTGGTGCTCTGATCACTATGGTAGGAATCTGTGAACCACTTAAGATCTCTTCCAAAATTCATCATTTTGTTCCCCATCGCTAAACCTATTGACTGTTAGATGTTATTGATGCCATTTGAGTAGGTTTAAAGCCCATTTATTTCCGTACGTATTTAATTAATATGACCCTTTGCTATGTTTTTCTTAAATCTTCTAAAGTTTTGTCTGCTGGATAATCCAGATTACATTTACCTTAAACAAACCACTTAAACATTAAGACCCTGGGGAAAATATTTTAACAATGTGTCACGATGACCTGTTTTAGTTTGCCTTCCTTTGTGTTTGCAGCTCTTTGTAATGACTGTGATTTTTGACTTGAATCTTAAAGTGAAAGGTTGTTTGTTCACCAAACACATATTAATGCCTACACATGGACAACATTTTCCATCTTGTAGTATATCGATCTATGTATGTATTGTATGTGTGTTTTTTGTTTGATTTTTTTTTTGTGCTACACATTAAGGTGACAAGGGATTTTTTTTGCCACGTGTTAAGTGTCACATTCATCATCGTTGTGGCCTGTCACTGAAATTGGTTTAGTTTGCGTTTATAAACCATAAATTAATATAGATGTTTTATGTTTGACTTTAATTTTTTTTTTAGGACATCTTTCCTTTCCCTTGGTGTGTACATGTGAAGTATTGGTCTAATAAAAACAAATAAGTTAAAATGAATTTCAACATCAAAATTGTTTTGTATTTTGTTTTTGTAAAATGATTGTCAACCTATACAGAATGAAAAGAATTCTTGCAACTGGCACCAGCCATTTGTTTAAAACTTAATAGATCTGCATTATTAGACAATGCTAGCTATTTATCTTTTTTTTGTATGATGGAAATAAAGTCCCAAATGTATTTCCATAAAGTGAAATTAAAGAAACTTTTTGTAATTACATTTTGGTGTGGTGTGTTTTTTTTTTTTTTTTGTGGTTTAATTTTTCATATTTAAGCTCCCTATTAAGTTGTATTAACTGTATAGATTTTAAATACGTGTTTCTATATGCAATTCAATGTTGTGGTAGGAAACATAAATTGGTAAAATGTGAATTTTTTTTTTTTTTTTTTTAATGTTGCATCAAAATATTCTGGTGATCCTCTAATATAAGATTAGATTTAGTTGGTCTAAGGGATACCTGATGTTGCAAGCATTATCCCCTATTAAAGCTTGCCATATGATAGGGAGGTAAATATGTTAAATTACCCAGTGGCTTGTGCCTCCCCAATGCGTTGTTCACGTCACCTGCACAGGAAGACGAGAATGCACGGGTACCATGCTGAGACCCTTCTCCTTTACATCTGTCCTGCTAACCGGGAAACATGCCAATTAATGCCGATAAGCCTTATGTTCTCACACAATACATATGATAAAGAATCAGACTTCTGCAGATGTTGTGCAGCTGCCAACTGAGTATTGAAGCAGCACAAAAAACTAAATTTTAATTAAATAAATGGCCATGATGGCACCCTTTTAGGGAACCACAAAACTTAAACCAAGTAATCATACAGTAAAAATACATTCTGAAGACCCCTCTGTTTAAATTCAATATTTTTATATTATACATAAAATATTATATATAATGTTCTTTCTGGAGCTTTTAATAAAGTCTCATCCGTTATTTTTAAACATAATAGAAATGTGAACTTTGGTAGACCTTTACCTTTTTAGCTTTAATTTGGTTCAACTATCTTATTTCTTTGTCAGTAGTTGGGTACACTTCACTGGACGCTAGTAATTATCATGTAAATCCTTTAAGTATCGGGTTAGATAGACCTTCACAGAAAGCACTTTTAATTATTTTACAGTAATATATCATTTTGGTTCTCCTCTGAACAACCAAACTGTGGCTTACTTTGAGCACCACATTAATCTTTGTTGGACAACTCGAGTCTGATCCTTGTTACAGTTTCACAATATCTTCTTAATGCATGTGAAAATAAAAATATAAAATTATATTAAAAAAAAAAAATTTGCCTGCTTTTAGTAAATACTTTATCACATAGCGCTATATCAGACTTGCGTTTTTTATTGGCCCTTTTAAGGGGCCATAATGTGGTTTCTTCATCCAGTCACTAGACTATTGCGTGATGTCTCGTTGTTTTGAGTCACTGACACTGTTTGACTCATGAATCAATGACCAGTCAGGATAGGCTATACCTAATTAAAGCAAAACCAGTCATTCTTGGAAATGGTGATTGCTTGCCTTCCTAGTGGGTGGCTGACTGCATATCTGTATCAAGACAACTATGATTCACAACACACTGCCTTTTGGCGTTAACTCTTTCTATAAGTCACAAAAAGGTTTTTAGCTTTTGCAGAAAAGGTACAAGTATGGAAATTGAGACATACACAAGGCTTTTCTCATGAAAGTGTCCCTAGGACATAATAAGGAACTATCCTTAAATAAAACCTTCGATGTAGGTCTTTATTTGGCTGTCATTTAGTATTCTCCTGGTGCAACAGCTTTGTGAATTTTATTAGGTTTTTTTATTTATTTTTTTTGCTCAGATTGGAGCCACTTCTGTTACCATAACATCTTATGTACTGACACTATTGCATCCGCATACATTTACCCCTTTTTGACAGTTTTTAGAGGTGGGACTTTTTCTTGTCCAGGTATGTATGTATATCTATATATATATATCTATATATATATATATATCTATATATATATATATATATATATATATATATATATATATATATATATATAGTGTGTGTGTATATATATATATTATATATATATAATATATATATAATATATATTATATATATATAATATATATTATATATATTTTATATATATATATATATTTGAAAATTCAGTGTGACATTGACCATCTCTTGGTTCCAATAAACAAGATATCAATATTTTAAAAAAAAGACTATAGCATTTTATTGTATGGGCTTAAGGTAAAGATAGCCCGCAGCCTCAGTGACCCCTGTGTTTTTGAATCTTCTACTTTCAGAAAAAAATTCTTACAATGCATTGCAGTATTCCTCGTATGTCTAAAAGAAGCAGCTTTTTTTTTTTTTTAAATTATTTATAAACTTGGAGCATTTAATCAATCAGTTACCCAACCTAAATTTAGCTTTCAATACTGGGAAACAGGTATGCGAGCGCCTTTAAAAGCAACCCACAATGTAATGTTTAAAAAAAATTGTTTAATAAAAATATGTTGATGAATAATCGCAATATTATTTTATTAAAATAGCCATATGTATTTTAAAATGTAGTGGAATGGTATAGCTTGCTATCATAATGTTAACAAATACATTAGAGTTTTTCAATGTCGATAGTAGCCTTATTAAATTAGTTGAGCGGTTACCATTCTGACAGCATTGCTTGACTTTTAACCCTTTGCGTCTCCAGCTGGATGTATAGGGTTACAAATTGGGGGTGTCCCTAGATATAATTCACTCATTTGATATCAGAAAAATAGGTTGTTTGGCCATAAGTCTTCATTTAAATTCCTGGTTTATTTCCCATTCTTCAACAAATGTATATGTATTTAAGTTTTACATCTGCACCTTAAGGGCCACGACTGAAAAAAATATTCTATGTATAATACGTTCTTTCTATAGGTCCCATTTTACAAAATAAAATGTACTTGGGATATTTTCTTGTATAAAACAAAATAAAATAATCAACAGATCCATAATTACAATTCTGGGTGAAGTCTTGACCAACCACGCATGTCTTCTCCATAAGTTATTTCTCTTTCAATGTATATTAACGGGAGAAGTGTGTCTGGTTTTATTTTAGAGTTGGGTGATTAATTATAGTGCGTGACATCATTCAGAAACGCAGGAAGTGCTGACCTTATCACCTCAGCGGGGATACAAGCTTGTGGTATCTGTGTGGGTGACATCATAAAAGGAACCTTTTTATCAATATGAAGGCCTGTCAGACTACTTTTAATTTCCCTTAGTCATTTTGGCTGAGGTCATTAACTCTTAACGGTAACTAGCTTTTCAGTTCCATTCATGTGGTTTGCTTTAACAACCGAGCATCGACATGCTAATTCAGAGAAAATCCATGTCTACGTGCTGGAATATTCTAGTCGCTGCGTTATACGATACAACATAGACACACACGAACACAAACACACACATATAGAATTATATTGTAATGTAGCCCTTGCTTGCATATTTGGTTGACAGTGCTATTTGCTTATAAACTAGAAGTAATAAATCCTGCTACCTAAAATAAGTGAGCAATGCCATGGAGAGAAAATCCCAATACATGTTGACCTAAAAGAAGCTTTAAAATGTCAAACTGCATTCCGTTGGTACTAAGAGTATTAATTAAAACCAAAAACATATAACATTTATGGCACAAGCTTTGATGCATTTCTTCTTTTAATATGCTAGCTTATAAAACGAATCTTTAGCCATATGTTTCAGACAATAAAAAAAAGAAAATATTAAAGTTCTTGAAATAAAAGAAGAAACATGTAAGTGGTTAATTTCAATCCATTTTCACATGAGTATTTTTTTTTTTTTTTTTAAAGTTGATGTAGCAATGCAAGTATTTTTTAATAAGAATTTAGTAATCCTACAACTAATTAAAGGTGGATACATGGATTAGATTGTCGCTTTCCTCCCAAAGCATGATAGATGTTTGACTTTGTGATTATTTGAGTTTTTTTTTTTTTTTTTTTTTTGTATGTTTGTGTACTAGTCCTGGCATCTGTATTTAGGGGCACTTGGGGTAGTAGGAGATAGAATAGCATTGAATAAAACGTTATAGCTTGTTTTATAATTGTAACCATTTTTCAAAGTTTTTTTTGTCTGTAAAAAACCCAGAAATTATGAGTTTGGACAATAAAATTAATCCCTAAAATGCTGGTAACTTTATAGCTGCTGTTATAGGTAGTTTAAAAGGAAAGTTTGCTCCACTTGAAATTTTTTAATTTCATGTATATCGGAGTTATATGGATTCCAATGCATTTTTCTGCATGCAAATCTGTGACATTTGGATAGTGTGAACGCATCTGTTAGTAAAAGAAGGAGAACAGTTAGACATAAGTCCCACTCTCTAACGTGAGTAAACCGTAAAATGCAATTATTCCAAAATGCATTTAATTTACGAGCGGAGCAGTCATCATAAAGTACGTCATCAAATTCTTACAATGGCTTCAAATGGTGATGTTCTTCCATTATCGGATTATGCCTAGTGAAACATCTTCAAGTTCAATATATCTTTATGACAACTCAACACAATAGGCAAGCTAAAACGCTGCATTAGATCTGTTTCTGTTCTCTAGTGTCAAAATGTTTTGGTTTGTTTTAAGTTCTTAGCTTTTTCCCATTTTCAACATATTTTGCAGTAAACAGTATGTGATAAATTCCCACAAGACAAATAAATATGTGCTTTAGAAAGGAAGGAGCCAGAGCCAAATGTATTGGTAAGATAACAGTAATTTATAGTTATATGTAAAACATATATTTCCTGCATCAGTCTTAATTCCTTAACTTTAAAGTCTCAATTTCTCCAGAAATTCTTTCAGTCTTTTCCATTTTCCTTTTCTTGTTTCCCCCTTTTTCCTTTTCTTTTCTCTTTTCATTTTCTTTCCTCTTTCATTCCTTGTCCGGTCCCCTTTTTCCTTTTGCTCTTTTCTCATATGCTTCTTTCTCATTCCATGTTTTCCCATTTCTTCTTTTTCCACTGGCCAGTTGCCCCCTTTTCCACTTTTCTTCCTTCCTTTTTGGCATTTTTTCACTTTTTCCTTTCCCCCTCTTTCCTTTTGAGATTTTCCTCCTTGCCTTTTTTCACTTCCATTTTTTTCCTTTTCATCTATCATCTTTTATCCTTGTACTCTTTCCCACTTTTCTTCTATACTTTCTCTTCTTACCCATTTTTACATCTCCCCTTTCGCCACTTAGCATGACCTTGAACATGTCACTCAATGTTGTTTACTACAAATCTTGTTTGGACACCTGCGAGACCTTGAACCCGACACATACTGCAACGTTTAGTGAAAACTAAGCAAAGTTCAAATATAGTTAAGCATTGTACTAATATGGCGTAGCTAACATTAACATAATATACATATATGCACAACATTCTAAATAAAAGCGTGAGTACACTAAATCTTAATATATATTACGTCAATCATGAGGAATCTGTTATAAGTATGCTAACATGAGCCTGTCACAGAACACTTCATAGTTTGCAGCACTTTGTATATATCTTACAATGAAGGGGTTAAGATACCTCCTGTTCTTTGGTATCATGTTTAATTCTTTGATTCATTGTCTTACTTAGTCACTGCAAGCTCCAGTGGTCTCCTACTTTTAAAATAATGCTGTCTGCCTTTGAAATTGGATTCATTCAATTTGATCCAGATTCCTGATATCTTACTCATCAAACCATAGCCAAGTTGAAAAACATAATGTTGGCCGTATTATTGTAGTAATATGAATCCATACAGAATATACATGCAAGAGACCTAGCACCAGTATTTATCAGTAAAACGATGTGAGGTCATTGTTCGCGTTGAGTGTTTCTCAGTTTCACTAAGCAGGCCTAGACTGGCCGTTGGGCACACTGGCCGAATGCTGGGTATGTCTGGCCGTACCCCATGTCAGCGGAAAAAAGTAGTACATGGCTGCACATATCCAGCTGTCGACCGCATTGATGTCATCAGGTGGCCGCCAGCTTTAAAATGCAATGGCCATCACCAGTCCAGCCCAAGCAAAAGACTATATATGCCTGTAAAATAGGAACATTTATTTTGTTACTTGGTTCTTTCTTTCAATTCTTACTAAGAACAGCAGACTGTTGGAGTGATCCCTCCTTGAAACCATCCCATTTATACGGTAATAGACTGTGCAGAACTCAACACTTTCCTCTCCCTGCGTGATGTCATATGCCAGCGCTCCGCAGAGGACAACAAGGACCCCCTCTGCATTGTATGTTGGGGGACAACTCTCCTGGGTCGGGTGTAGGGCATAAATACATCACTGGTGACCATGTCCTTGCGGATGTTGCCTGACCCCCCCACACACACACCACCCAAGAGCTATGCCCACAAGCCTTGGGTAGCACCTAAAGGTCTTGACAAACTATTATCTGAAGCCAATCTTGTCCAACTTAAAATACACCTCATTAAATAGACTGCTTTAAATGCGTTAACCAGTATATTGTCTTTGCATAATTGTTGTTGAAATAATGATGGGAAAACAGTATATTTGCACTTAAGATTTTTTATCAATACTGAGTATTTGGACAAGATAAAAAACATTCCGGAATCTGTTCAGCAATGAACAAGGAGATACCAGTGAGCAAGTACAGGGATGCAATGGTAACGTCTGTCTTCAGCTGATGAATAGAGGCACGTCTCTACTACAGTTTTCTGTATTTAGATAAGGTATGTAGTAGATATGGCTATTTCAGGTCTGGATGTTTGGTAAGAAAATCAAAGCAATCCTCATATGAAGTACAGAGCGCAAGAAATTTCATTTAATCCATAGACAGGACAAAAGTTGGAGGGGAGACAGAGGCAGGAAGATACAAAAACGCTGCTGGACATCACTTAATCATAGACCAATAATTTATACGCACGGATCATAGAAGGACGTGTACATGTAATAGATATGTAAGCACCTGAAACATATTCATATCATCTATCCACTGTATCATCATACTGGGCTCCAAAAAACATTCATACCACTTTGCAATGGCCCAGAGAACAGAATTACATAAGATTTGCAGCTTGTTTTTGCAATCCACTGTTAAGTAACACGAACCTTACATGATCTTTGTAGTCAATCAATACTGAGCAAGGAGTTCAACTCCTCTATGTGGTTAAAAGGAAAATACTGCAAATGTCTGTTCTCGTTACAGAAAAAGAAAAAATAAATGTTGTTATCCACCTTAAGATGTGTGATTAATTATATGTGCTGTGTGCATTCACATAGGCTATTGATAACTTGCTTTTACAGGTTATGTGGTTTTTAGGCAGTTTACAAAAAAAACTGTATTCTGGTTTATGACAGTAACAATGGTAATCTACTTCATTGATACAAAAAAACTGCATTTCTTCTGTATATGTTCCACACCTCAAAGATTACTGTGTTAGGGGAAACTTACTGAAGATTAAAAAAAACACAAAAATTTAATGACATAATACAAACATGTTTATTTGCACATAGTGAGCACATGTATCATTCATATAGCCTTGGCACAACCCCATAAACTTCCTCTTAGATATCATAGACAGTGACTTGGCTAAAAGGTCTAGGGGGTGTCCGTCCCTCGGCGGACTAACAGGGATCACGCCACTGCTCATCATGTCGATTAAAAGGTAGATTACTGAGACAATGCACACTCCTCCATAGCTTCCTTTTGCATGGTGCAGAGCATCCTTAAAAGGTGGAATGCAGGGATATGATGTCATATCCCGACTCTCTGCAGCATGGAGGGGGTGGATGGTGACGTTGCCATTCGGTTCGGCCTAGGACAGAAGTGAAGATAAACATGCCGCTGTCAATAATACCAGTATACCCTGAGACATTAAGTAATTATAAGCCACTAGTGGCCAGCAGAACCACGATTTTGTTTCATAAAACATTATTCATAGCAAAGCTTCACCCAAATTAAACCAATTTCCGCATAGTCTTCAGTTCAAGTGGTGCTACAATGTAAGATTCAAAAATAATGCAAGAAAAAAGAAGGAATGGCATAATTAAGTAAAACTGAATGTGCCTCATCTAACATTAATGAAGATATTGTCGTATGCTATTGTATTGTCTTTATTTATCAGTTAGTTATTTATGACATTGAAAAGAAAATGAAATATTCTCTGCATTATGCTCTGTTATGCAACACGGTGTGTGTGTGACATCATTATGTATGCTAAGGTTACATATGCTGTCCATGAAAAGACAGAGACGTACATGAATGAACCAAGGTTTCCCCAGAATTATTACTAAGAACGGTTTGAGCATTCAGCAATACTAGGAATTATGTTTTTAATGCTGCATTTATTATACAAATGTTGCCTTTAATAGTGTAGGTAGAACAGCACTTTGAAACATAATAGATAAAGTGTAAATTACATGAAAACACAATGAGAGTTTAAGATTAAAGCGTTGTTATAGAGCAAGAATGCATACCTTTTCCAAAAGAAACACCCTTTAACAGAGCTTACATGACTTCCCGGTAGGTCCCTGTGACCCAGGCGGCACTTAGACTGGGGTGGCACCCCAAGCATGTTCTTTCTGGTGCCCGTATGTGTTTGCAAGAATTATTAATATTGTTATTATAAAAGAGGAGACAGGATCACATCATATTGCTTTAAGAAGCTGAATTAAGGACAGGCTGAGGTTTCACAATGGTAGGTGAGTTGTGTATGTGACTGTGTGTCTGGGTATGTTAGTTTGTGTGTTTGTCAGTGCGTGTGTCTGTCTTTGTCTGGGTATGTTTGTGTGTCTGCTTATATGTGTGTTCCTGGGTATGTTAGTGTGTTGGTGTATGTGATTGTGTGAGTGAGAATGCTAGTGTGTGTGTGTCTGGGAATGTTACTGTGCGTCTCTGTATGTTAGCATGAGTGTCTGTGTGTGTGGGTATGTTACTGTGTGCTTGTCTGTGTGTGTCCAATTGCATTAGTGCCAGTGAGTGTTAATGATTCTGGTTGTGGTTGTGTGAGTGTTAGTATGAGTCTGCTTATGTGTATATGTGTGAGTATGTTAGTGTGTGTGACTGTGTGTGCTGTGTATGTTAGAAAGTGTGTGCATGTTAGTGTCTGGCTATGTGTGTTAGTGTTGAGTGCCTGGTTGTGTTGGTGTTTGTGAGTGTCTGAGTGGGTGTGTTAGTGTGAGTCTCTGGATGAGTGTGTTAGTATGAGTTTCTGTGTGCGTGTGTATTAGCGGGAGTGTCAGTGTGCTAATTGATAATTGATAATTGATGCAGAGTGATTTTAGTGGTTGGTTTCATTCTTGGACCCAGGCAGCACAATATCTTGGGCCTCCTCTGCCCTTTAAGCAACATTTGATCTTTATTTCAAAATACCATGTAAGTTGCAATGGTAGAGGTTTCTCAACTGAGGGACAGTTCATTCCTTTCATATTTTAATATTAGTAATTCCTGCCTAAATACAGAATTCAGTATTAATCCAGTTTTTGGCTTGACACTGTGCAATGAACAATTCCTTAGTGAATATTGAGATACACAGAGGGTGGTGAAAGCTCACCCCACTGTCCAACCATGTAAGCCAATACATTTTACAAACTGATTTCATCTTTGTCACACATATATTGCAACAGTGTCTTGAGTGTCTGAAAACTGTGACATCTTTCCTATCTTTTAATTTGGTGAAAGGGCTAGTTCTTTCTTTAATCTCTTGCTGACATGCAAGTACACTCATTCCCCTGTTTGCAGAATCCGGCTCGCTCCATCATATCTGCAGCTATCAATTATGTTAACGCTCTAAAAGTAACATTTCAAATCAACAAGCTGGTTGGTGAATGAAGTAAGCTCATCAGCAAGTACATTGACCAGAAACACCTCCTGCAAGTCACTATATGGCAGGGTAACAGTGCAAGTACATGGTGGGGGTACTGATAAATCCCTCTATGCATATGCAAAAGAACAAAAAAGATAAGGGTGACTATGCAAGTCCATATAGTAGCTGGAGTAGCCCTTTAATGTCTTATTTTACTTCATTAATTTATATTTAATTGGATTGACCGAGGCTGCTCACTCACTGTGCGCGGGTGGCCAGAGAGACAACTGCAAGAGCAGTGAGAGGTAAGTGGGAACGGGCGAGAGGTGGGATATATATCTATACTATAGGTACATGTGGGCATGGATGTGTACTTGTGTGTGTTTGAGCGGGATGTGTGCTTGTGTGTGTGAGACCATGAATGTGTACTTTGTGTATGAGCATGGATGTGTAATCGAGTGTGTCTGAGAATGGATGTGTACTTGTGTGTGAGCATGGATGTGTACTTGTGTGTGAGCATGGATGTGTACTTGTGTGTGTGTGAGCATGGATGTGTAATTGAGTGTGTCTAAGAATGGATGTGTACTTGTGTGTGAGCATGGATATGTACTTGTGTGTGAGCATGGATGTGTACTTGTGTGTGAGCATGGATGTGTACTTGTGTGTGTGTGTGCATGGATGTGTAATTGAGTGTGTCTAAGAATGGATGTATACTTGTGTGTGTTGAGCATGGATGTATACTTGTGTGTTTAGCCTAGATGTGTGAATCATTTGAATGACATCCAAGTCAAATATCAATATTAAAATAGCACAGGAAATTATCACACAAGGAACAAGATTTTACTGGAAAAATCACACTGCGAGAGCAAATATCTAATATCCAAACACAGAAGATGGTAAATTCAGGGTCCCAAGTTAGATTGCAGCATAGAATAAAATATCTCACCAGTTTACAAAGAGTAAATGCCCATGATATATATTTAACAAAATCTGTTAAAAACATATGCTGTGACCATGCTAGGATAATAATAATTTCTTTTTTTTAATAGAAAACATAATTCATTTTTTTATTGCCCAGTGCAATAAATAAATGCACTCACTTTCTGTTAAGGGATGCTAAAAATATTCCTCACTAAAAAAATGGAGGGAAACCAGTCCAAACCAGTTGCTTACAGTGGCATGCCTTCACTTTCTAAATACAGCATATTTTATACTGTTTTCCTTCATAAATCCCATAGCTCCAGGCTAAATATAAGAAACGGGTGCAAACGTCCAGCATCAATAGAGGCCTCTGTTCTTCGCTGACAAACTGTAATCATTATAAATCTGTAGCATCAGTGTTGTCATATGGTCAGGGGAGTTCAAATTACTCATGTCGCTATTTTCTTGGTAAATTAAAGGACTCGATAATCAAAATTTTGTATAATCGTACATGTGTTTAAACAAAGCCTTGAGAAATGTACTGCGATTTTATGTTTCATGTAGGTGCCAAACTGCGTACGGTTCTGCTCTCGGTTATTTTATTTTTCTTATGTCTGAGTTTGCAGTCCTTATCTGATAATATTTTCTCAATACATCCTTCTGTGTGCTTACTTTACTGCACTGGAACAATAGGTGGTTGTAATATAAGTAATTAGCTGATATTGTTGGTTCTAGCGTTAGTTGTAAGGCTTCTTGGGTAGATGTGTTCTGTAGTGATATGGCGGGTTTTCTGCTCCCCTGTGTCGTATCATTAAAGGGACACTCCAGCCATCACATGCACTTTAATGAATTTAACAGCGGAGTGGTCACTTTAAATGTTCACTTTTTTTTGCAGGATCACCTTAAATGTATTTGCATATGGCTTACACACCTCCTGCCACATGATATACTCTCCTCCAGCCAGCTCTGGCACTGGCTCTACAAGCATTCCAGGAAGGTCTAACAAGACCTCTGGTGTACATGCACAGTGCCATTGTTGCTCCCAAACAGCTTGTGAGTGCCACCTTTGTCCCAAACAGCTTATCAGTGCCCCCAAACAGCTTATATGTGCCAACTTTTCCCCAAAACAGCTTGTCTGTGCCATCATTGACAATTCATCATCTTCAACATACACTATGGCATACATATGTAAACACACCTACACACTCATTCTAACACACTCCGTCTTATACCATTCATGGTAACACACAATCCATCCCACATCACTTACACATACATGCTCATGGACACATATACATCCATAGTCACATACACTTAGACATCTATGCTCACATGCATATATGCAAACATACATACCCCCCTCCCTTTCTTACCTCCTTACCTCTCCTGCAGCTTTTTCGCACACACTGTGCGAGTAGCCTCAGTTTAATTGCAGGCTAACGTGACATGTTGTGGCCGCCATTTCTTAGTTCACTCTTTATTTATTAAACTATTAACCAAACCGGTGCATTGCTACTATCCTTAGCCTTGCATAGCCCTATAACTCTAAGTCTAAGCTCATTTTGAGTTCTTGACTCACTTTCTTCCATCCGCATACCTGCCAACAGTCCCAAATTTCGCATCAAATTCGGATTGTAGGTAATTATGCCATTGTAGGTAAGTTGTAAAAGTTAGGCAAGTATGTAAAATTGGTCTCAAATTCCCTATACAACTTCTACGAGTTCATTTATTGATTTCATAGTCGTTTCATGTCATTTCCATGGCAACCAGTGGGAAACTAACAAAAAACAAATACGAAGAACGTATATGAATATTCGTATGCAGTGCAGATACCTTCTCAATGCAGACCTTTGATACAAAATAGTGCAGTGAACTACTCCAATGATCGCAGGTAAACTGGCTCCGGGTCTTAATTTGTAATAATCATGTAATCATCATTATGTTTTTATGATTATTTTCAAGTGGTTTGCCGTTAATTGTATGACACACATCCCTAGCATTAAAACACTTTAAATAGTCATGTTTGTGGAAATACATTCTGCAAGGTTTTTTTGTAACAATAGAAGGTCGTGGAACCCAAAGAATGAATATTTCATGAACATTCCCATATGAAGTGCTTAAGTGGTTTGGATGTGTGAAACAGCAGGGCTCTGGGATGCGCTACCCACCAATAGCCGGTACGTATGCTGCCAAAAATAAGTGTTAGAAAGAATTCAGCTATATCGCGTTACGCATTAAATACTGAAAGAATTATTTTTGAAGACGCACATGTAAAGTGCCATTAATACATGACATCCAACATTACTGACAGAGCGAGGTGTTAATTATAAGTATAGATTGCTGATGCAATAATACCATTTCAGTGATGTGAGTAAACCCAAAAATAATCTTAATTGCCAATGCATATCAGTTTACACTAATAATTTCTTGTTGCATTTACGCTATGTGTAGGCATAAAATACAACTAAGATTAAGAACAGACATAAGAGTTGTTGACGTGCACATTTAGTTAGAGAAGCTGAGCACCACACGGCGGCTTTAAAGCCAGGGTAGGGTGCAGTTTGGCCCTGGCCTTACCCTTTCCACCCATGACCCTCACCCCAGCAAAGACGCCCTGGTTTCGACATCTTTAAGTTTACGTTATGTAATATAATAAACAAAAAAATACCTTCTGAAGCTTGTGTCTCCCGTGAGTTATTTTCTTTCTTTTAACAAAACTTACTACCGCCTTAGTGAATTATATTAGCTATTTTAGCAATTAATAGCAATATCATGGCAGCTCGCATAATGTGCAACTAGCTATAAAGAAAGGCTCCAGGCAAGGGAAGGTAAGGGTGTGAGAGGTGTGATGGAATGAGTATGTTTTAGTGTATGCGTGTTTTGTGGGTGTGTATGTGTTACGGTGAGTGTGTGCGCATTTTAGATACTTGTGCCCATGGGGCCAGAAGCTGTCAGCCCTAATCTGAATACAACGAAGCATTAAAACATTCAGTATTCAGACCTTGACATTCTAGTCTACAATGCTCAGCGTGCCTCAGAGGGTATTGATCAATGTCCTTCCTTATTCATTCCTAACAGTGGCCTTCAGACTCCCATTCTATATTTTATTTCTACCTTTCCCTAATAACACCTGTGCTGACAACTTGTGAGCTGCTATGATTTTAAGATTTTGGGCCACTGGTTGAAGCTTTCTTGTGTGTTTCTTGTAATTTTACATAGACCCTCCAGGATTTCTGGAGAAACAAGGGCTTTAGGAACAATTTACTTATTGACTGGATTTTAATATTATGCATTCCTTTTCTTTAAGCATCTTTAAAACTAGACTATATAGCGCCAATTGGGCATACTGTCTTCCACATATATTTTGGGCTGCTATAATACTGGCCCACCTGGGTGAAATTCTACTCCTGGTGTTGCCAACTCTCTGCTGCTTCTCTCCATGCTGTCATTCCATGGTGAATAATGGATAGAAAGTGAGCACTGCCCAAAATCTCACAAATCAATGCAAGTTGCTGCACCTTGGATTCTGACTACATACTGCCCAATGTACTGAACCTTGGTGTTCATCAGCATGGGGAAAACTCACTCCCAACTAAGTACAGTCCCTAAAAAGTCAGCACGATGGAGCTGCTTGGTGAAGTTTGCAGACTCCATTTTGAACAATGAAAACACTGAAACATTGACTTGTCCTTTCAACCTAACAAGGGTACATGTTTTCCTATTTAGTAGATATGGTAAACACAGTTCAGAAGGTTATGATGCAAAATAAGTTGTTTTTAGGGAGCAAAGACATTTTTGCCTCCAAATCAACAATCATACAGTAGTATTTAATGCTTTTTTTACTAATTATAATATACTATAGAGCTATAACTGTGATTGACACTGATTTCAAAAACACCCTTATTGTTATCATACATTTAAGCTTGACTTATTTGCACTCATCAATGGAGCTTAAATGGTATCTAGCGTCTAAATGTCTCCAGTATTTATTTTGTCAAAGTAACTGATCATTGTTACCTAGTAATTATCACATTTTTGTAATTTACTTTATTAGCATTAACAGACACAAAACCGAGTCCTTAAAACAATCTAGTAGATTGTAAATGAAATATTTTACTGTTATCCATATAGGCAGCCATGATTTGTTGATTTAATGTCTTTTTAATTATAGAATGTAGTTAAATAATTGTAGTTTAGACATCATATGCACGTATCTGAATGCTCCCTTTCGATTAGGGGGCAGTTGTTCTCTGGGCAGGTCCTAATTTTCCAAAGAGAGCTGGGTCAAGACCCAATTTTTTTACAGTAAAAAATAAATTTGTACCATTTTGTCATATTAGCTTCTTTTTTTATCCTGTTAAACATTCTATTACATATTCTCTCGTCTGTTCGTCTGTATTAATATATTGTAGAATACGTCTAGCACGTTCGCTAGTGCATATACATTTATCCTCCCGGCTTTTAAACGTGCAAGCAATTTTAGAAACCGGGAACAGAAACCTTGTATCGGTAGCGAGGGAAAATGTCTTCTGTACTTAAATATGTGATTTATAGACTGGCCATAAATCACTAAAGAAATCCACCTCCAAACAGAATTGGTGTCTCTAAATGGCATGAACACGGCATAGGGTACGGAGAATAATATGCACGCTTCTTTTTTACACTTAAGTGGTATTCAATTTCCAAATGTTTTAGATGTCTGGATAAGGTCTTGTGGCAAAAGACAGATGTCAAGATACCTGATTCTAAAACATTCTGAGGTCTATGTGTCAGGATCTTGAAAGATGACTAGTAAGCCTTATTATGTTACCTTTACAAAAATAAACTAGTTTATCACCCAGAAGTAAGACTAGATTTTTATCTCTGGCCCTATAATTGATTTTCTGCTATGAAAGGAACTAGACTTATTTAATTTTTTTTATAAAGTGGTAAAGAACCTTGACATTTTTTGGAATATAAGGTTTAATTTTTGCAAACGAGTTAATACCACCACGATATGAAATAGACGAAAGGAAATATATTTTAGAGCTACTTCTGTTAACATGCCAACTCCAGGAAAAGATCTTATTGATTATTAGGAATCTTATTAATTACTCTGCTTATGCTTTATTTACCATTATTATTATTATTATTATCTTTTATTTATATAGCGCCAACAATCTACGCAGCGCTTGATACAATTCATGTATTCAGGAGTTATGACAAGACCAGAATTGACAGACTAAGACAAACCGATACATTAGGTGGAGAGAGCCCTGCTTAAATGTTTAGGTGTACTAGTGGAGACGTTGGTGAGAAAGTGAGCACTGTTAACATTATACCATTTTCACAATTATGTATTTTGCCATCTTTTACCAGTTCCATTAATATTCTTAGATTGTTGAGCAAACTTTATTAAAACTTCTATATTGTGCTGTCCAACCCTGAAGAAACTTGTGGCTACCTAGCCACCTAGAGTTCCCCTGAATTTAGCCGCTGAGATGTGTCCACATTTAGGTCAATGCAGACTCAAGTTGCCATGAGTTCCTCTCTGAGTGACCAATGATTAAGTGCTGTTTAGCAGAAAAAGCATCTAGCGTTTCGCCCCCCTACCTTACGGCTTCTTTCTCTTTGGTGGATAGCTGCTTTCTATAGCAAATAAACATTAAAAAAGGTAATTTCTTCCGACTTGTAAATATTATCAGCCAAACACCTTACTACTTCTGAAACACAATGTACTTTGGTGCAATCAAAATTAAAATCCACAAACAGTTATTCTGGGGATTTGTAAAAGTTTAAAAAAATATTTAATATTGTAACCAAGTAACTAAAAACACAGAAAATGAGGTTGTGATTTATCAAAATGGTCAAAAATCCTGCACACTAAATACAAATAGTGGATAATCCAATAAACATAGTTTGTTATATTAATTCTACCTCCCAGTCGGACCTCAGGGGAGATGTATAAGCTATACACACGAGTTTCTATGGGCTAAATATTTCCTTCTCTACCCCACTCTGTCTAAACATGTTAAACTGTCATAAAATATGAGAAATCGACGATCCAGACAGGAACGTTTCTACATTTCTAGAAGCAAAAATAAGGATAAGCTGATTCAGATGAGCCACTCAGTAGGGCAGTGTGTGAAACACTCATGGCACCGATGCCTCCTTAAGTTATATAGACGTCAAATGGTGCGCATAACTAATAAATAACCTAAGTAGGTGACTAAAACACATTACACTTGGTAGACAATGGTAGACGAGATTACTTTTTGTACAGGTAGATTAAACAAGTAGATTTAACTAAAACTAAAATCGGTGGTTGGATAAATAACCTTCTAGAAGACGATCAATCACCATCAGAAAATCTACATAGAGAGTGATATGAGATGGTCATTATTAATATTATTAATATTAAGACAAAAGACTGTTAAATAAAATAAAACAAAAATATTAAACAGCTTTTAAACTTGTTGCCTCATTAAGCAAATGAATTGGGTACCCCGTTACTTAATGTGACATCATTACATTGTATTGGGATATTAAGAGGTTGCGTGTTTTAATTCCTGAACGCACAGTTAAATTGTTAGGATATTGTACTAAAACAAAAAAACAAAAAAATCTCTATGAGCAAGGATTTATTTAAAATCTTGTTATTTTGCTTGTGTTTTATTTTTGGCTACAGACTTATATGGTGCAATTTGGGATCATGACTTGAGACCTTCACAATCTGTAGAAGTCTATTGTAGAGCGCTGCGGAATATCATGGCGCTATATAAATCCACACATAATAATGACAGAAGGATCTACGGAACGGAGAATGGGAAACCCAAGTCTTTTTCCACAGCCACAACTTCCTTGTTGAGTGAAAGGCTTTTGTCTAAAACATGTCATTTTATTAATTGCTCTGAGTTGCTTAAATGTTTTTTTTTTGCCGTTGATAAAGACTGAGACCTTAAGCTTCTGACTTTGTTCCTTTGATGTACATGAAAGAAAAGTTGTTATAAAACAGAAGAAAACCACTAATTTATATAAGTAACAGCACACATAAAAATATACCAAGCGCCTTGTTTCTCCCCTTTGTTGATGAAGTGACATTATTTAAACCTCGTAAAGCAAGTTTTGATCTTTATCTCTAAAAGCACTTAGTTAGAACCAAAAAAAAGTAATTTATTAGTGATGAGTCACGCCAGAGAGAAGTTCTATCCAAACACTACTCTTGATGTTCACACAAACTATTTTCCTTCTAATAAATATACTACAGGGCATTCACAGTATTTCTGGAATCTAAAAAATGTTGGTTCCAATGAGAAAACCGTTTTTTTTTTTTTAAATGAATTCTTGTCATGAATAAATAATTCAACCCGACAGATATAAATTCAAAAAATACCACAGTCTCAAGGCTATTTCTAGAAAATGGAAGGTTTATGCCTGAAACTGATGCTTCTTAAATGTATCATTTCGATACCTTAATTAAGAGATGCAAATTGTGATTCTGGTTATATTAAAAAAAGGGAGATCTTTATATCTCATAAGATGGCGCTCTCCATAGTACAGCTTGGAGATAAAATTGTATTAATGTCAATATCTAAAGAATGGTGTTGAGGGTTGACTACCCCTATAAACGTCCTGGTTCAAGTGGTCTATGACCCGACTGTAACCAAAAATAAGGCCCAGTGGCCCACCAGGTCTTAACTGACTGTAATGGCCTACAAAGAATAGTTAAGTAATGGGTATCTGGCATCTTCTTGTCATGAATCCATTTTCTTCACAAGCCTCTGACATGCAACAAAGTGGCCCCAAGCTTACCATAGGGGCTGAGGGAAGGATGACTATGGGTGCTGGCAGAAGATATGGTTGGCCTAGAATACCACACAGGGGGCAGAAGGGATGTTTTAGCCTTGGTCCCATCATCATTACATATGATCCTATTTCCTCCTCACCACACAAGTATATTTCCTCCAGAAACATTGTTACGTTTGCTATCCTTCATCTTTCTCCTGGGAGAATGGATGTCTGCAGATTTTGGTCCACCGATTGCATGCACAGATAATTTATTAACCCTCTTGCAGCTCCGTTCAGAAAGCAAACATTGCCATGGAAGCCTGGCAGACAGGCTTTAGTGCCAGCTTTCTGAAAAGGGTTTAGGAATTCTGTGGAACAAATTTTGATTATTTTCAAGACTAGAACACAATGAAACATTTACAGCTAGTGATTGTTGTCAAAACATTGTGTCCTTATTAATAATGATTATAATAAAAAAGCACCAACATATATCATTATATTATACAGTGCCGTAAAAATGTAAACTAAGTGAAAGAGACCAAGTAAAAAAAAAAAGTTGCCCAATGTATTAGAAATTGTGCTTATTTGCATATTTGCAACTAGGAAAATTCCTTTTTAATCTATTAAATTAAAAAGGACATTAAAAGTACAGTATACTGTATGTGCGTATTTGTATAATATCTTAAGCGCTTATAATATTTAACTAACACACCTTCAAATCATAGATGCACATGGAAATATTTATCATGAATATGAGTCTGAAAACCACACAATACAATCCTTCTCTGCAGGAGCAGATACTCATTTTTAGCTGTGGTGTATAAATATGAGTTAGTCATGGGTGTGTTTCTTTCAATAATTTTACCAGATGTCAGTATTACCTCCTGGGAAAATTCTCAACTCGCACTGGAAGAGCTTTGAAAGTGGAAAACGCTGCCAAGGTATTTTTCAATCAAAGCGTGAGTATTACACGGTAACTTGTATCTTGTGGCAGCTTGTCTCGTTTTGTAAGCTTGCCATTAAGAATAAATAATTATTAGTATGTGTGGATCTGAATATGTGTTGTTGGTAGAACATTGAGGAAACCAGCAGACAGCAGTTTTGTGATCATTGTGTAATTTTTTGGTATGTCTATTAAAGTAATTATTCATTACCTGTATTGCAAATTGGACAGTTTACACATCCTGCTCTGAAATCTACAAGCATCTACTACTGTATTTTTTAATCAAGCAGAGGCATATTTCCTCAATGTATGATGCATCACCATGGCCAACTTTAATGCCTCGCAAGAGGGGCAGCTGATCTGGGCCCAGGCTTGCCTTAGGGGCTCATGACAGCTATCCGTTGGTCCTCCTCGACAGCCGTTATAGTCAGTCGGTGGAGGTATGTGCAGCGGCCAGCACAGACCTCCCCACTGATGCCTCCGCCAGCTGTTGGAGAGCCCTTGGGTAGGACACCATATCCCATCGCTATGAAGCATGTAGACTGTGCAGAGATTCGTAGGAGAGGGGTCTGTGCTAGTACTACGGGGCTGAGGAGGCCACTGAAAGAGCTCTACCTGGGTCTCATTATATTAAAAGATGGCCCTGTTGGTAATCGTGTTTTCCACTGGGATACCTTATGTTATAAATAAATTGCTCATAGAATACTGATGCTCTGTATCTCCAGCACCTTATATTATGCCAGTGCAGCACATTGATAACACCGCTTAAAATACCCACCCTATGTACCAGGTTTATTACGATAACCAGATAACATCTCAACAAGTCTCTGGTATAGTAACAGCCAATTAATTAAAAATAAGTAAATATAAATGGTGCTTATCATTATGTGCACTAAAGACGGAAGTACTTTCTTTCATATGCTCACTAAAACCTGCTCCTGTGCACCTCTTTGAAGATGTAAAGTTTACAATAGAAGAGGGAGAGAGTGAGAACAAGCTATTTCTTGTCATTTTTATGGCTTCCACAAAATCCAGAAGGCCACACCTTGAGGTCAGCCTCAGTCGTATGTGTTTGACGTAATATGTGTAGTCATCATAGTTATTGCGGCTTCTGCAGATGAATAAATGCCCGATGATGCCATTTTGTGTAGAAAGGGACACACCTTCACCTAACCACAACACAAAGAATGTGCACAAAGCAATACAGTAAATATACCACTTTACACTAAACTTTGCCAAATAAAAGTTTCCTATGTTTTATTTCCAAATAGAAGAAAACTAAATGAAATCACAAAATCCACCCTTCTCTGCCCGACCACTTTGCTGTCTCTGTCTACTTTCTGGCACCTCCACTTCTACTCTTGACTCTTCCTTCTTGCTCTTATGTCTTTTTTTCTTTGTCATGCTTCTCCACGTGTCTTCTTTCTTCATCTGCTTCTCCATGAACCTGGCCTCCTAGTGAACGTCCTCAAAAAGGACACAACCTCCACCCCAATTGCAGGAATGTTTCTCTTTCTCCACAAATCTGTCTTCATGATTCTGGCTTCCTGGTTAACTTCTCCAATTGGGGAAGTAATCGTGCCCATCGGCCCCGTACCTTTCCTTTACTTAACTTTGTGAATTCTTCACAAGGTTATATAGTAGCAAAATGCCATTCGATGTAACAAACTATAATATCGCGACATACCCCTACTTTATGTTCATTGAAAACCTGTTGTTAGCGTTTATCTATTTGTGAAAAAACCTGTAAGATACAAATCTTAAATAAAAAATAAAACTAAACACTTTCAAATGTACAGTCATTTACAGTGATTTCCTAGATTTTCGTGGAACTAACTGTCTGGAATGTGCAGTGCCGGAAAATGTGTCAGTATACTCACAGGCAGGTCAAGTCCAGTGATACAACATTTAAAACCCAGAAACCATGTGGACCATCTAGTCTTCTCATGTTACCTGATGCAGAATAAGTTCTTGGTATTGTCTCAGACCCAGCCACATGCATGTCCAATAATCTAATATATGTTTGACTATATTAGCCTCTACCGTTTCCGCTATATGGCTGAGATAGATATGACTGAAATAGATTGGGCTTATATAAATTAATCATTTATGTTGGCACAAGGTCATGTGTGTGAACACATGCAGGATGTCTTTTATCAGCTGATTAATGTTGTTTTCCTAAATGACTAACTGAGATATAAATATATTTGTATTTAAGGTTGCCAACATGATTGCAATGTTAAAAAAAACACATTGTAGTTAACAAAACCATAAAAAGTCTCTACTGTTTTTTCCATGCTTTTTTTTTACTGTAAAGTAATATAAGCAGAGGAAGGAATCCGTGGTCTTATCAATCACCATGGGTGGTTAACAGACCCTTAACCTTAATTAGTAAAACTCTTACTGCAAAGCATGTCTCAACATGAAGATACAGAAGGCGTTAATCTTCCTGGTGACACTCTCTTCTTTCCGGGTCATGGGTCTTCTTTCCCTGGAACCATTCAGGATTGTCACAAGGAATTGTACAGACAAGAAAATGCCAAATATTGCTGATGTCAGCGTTATAATTGTCAGGTGTTTCCAAATCTGTAATGTCTTCATTCTGTTGCAGAAACAAAAGAGACACTCGGGTGTACAATTTGCATTGTCTGTTGCCAACAGTAAATAAATAGGTGCCATCCAGCCAACAAAGCTCTCTGCTCATTTTTATGCGTATTGATGTCACCCGGAGGAGCTAATTTAATTATTTCCAGTTTATGTATGTGTATGGCAGGACTCAGCTAGAAATACTAATCCCGAATATTGATTGCAGTACGTAAAGGATGTTTTATATTCTCTTCCATTACAAGCATAATTTGAATTGAAAGAACTTTCAGCTTTGCTTTGCTAAAATGTTTCATATTGATTACGCCTTTTAGGACAATCTCCTTATTTTGTGGAGGATTGGCAATGAACATCTTTGTGATTGATAGTTGTGAGCATGAGAATTCCTATGTAAAGTGGGAGCTGCTATTTTTCAAATGTTCATCCTTTCTATAATCGCCACCTCTGATTCCCTCTTGGAGAACTGCACTATATTTGCCCATCGTTTGCATATATTCCAGGAAGATTTCAGAATTACTAAATAAATTAGTACTGGGGCTGGAGTAACAGGTAGGGTTACAGAGGTTCAAAACAGAAAGACAGAATATTTTAATACTCATAGTGGGTAAGAAAATATAACATTTAGTCACCCATATGCTGCGGAAGAAATGCAGAAGACCTACCTCAATAACCTCATCGGATGGTGTGGGGTATTTCTAGATCTGAGGCCCTGCAGAATTAAGGTTTTTTTGTTTAAAGATTACTTATTTTTTTACATGTAAGTCTAAATCTATAGCATTGGCTTGTTTGTCCATGCTCTTCATCTTTGAATAAGTATGGCTTGCCTCAAGTAGCTCCTCGTGGTGGCCAATACTTTCATCACTGAGCAAATCATTTGATGTCCAGTGGCTGATCACATCTGGGGTCACCATGGGAGAAGACTTTGTCAGGTCTTTGCGCTCATTGGGTTACTCATCCTATCATGAATGCTCACAGAGTGACTGTGTCAGGACAAATTTGTCATCAATATGTATTAAAAGTACACCATGATGAACAAAATAACATAGTTATTTAACATTATACAAACTACATTTATAATGATCTATCACCAGTGCCATCTGCTAACCAGCTTGCAACGAGACATAGAGATTAAACGTTAACCTATAATGAAGTTACTTACCTTGTGTTCGACACAGAAATCTAAATATGTCTAATATTTCTGCTAGAGGGCTGTATATCCAACCCTGCAGCCCAACATTCGGCTGCGTATATCTGTACATGTTTGGTATGGAGAGAAGGTGTCTTGTAGGAGGATATTTTCCATTTGGCCAAGTTTGTAAAACTTGTAGTGTTCAGTCCCCTTGTCTTCCCAGTGTTATATTATATCTTAAATTGTAGTCAAGTTTTTTTTTAAGAGAGCATGGACTAGCCAGTTCTCTTATCCTGAAAGTTGGCTGTGTTTCCTACACATCCAGTCAATCATCAGCTCCATTTCCTAATCGTACCACAAGCTGTTTCAATTTCACTCACTTTTTCCAAACTTGTGTAACCTCCAAAATGACCCCAGTAATTATATATTCACTGTATCCTTAATTCAGTATTATTTGCAGATGGTTGGTCACAGCTGACATTATGACAGTTAATGTTGCATCTTGACTAAGCATCAACACTACGTACATATGTGCAACCTTCCTCGGACCATGGTGTCTCTTTACTAAAGTAGGAGTTGGTGGCAGATATAATATCACTATACATTATGAAAGGCAAGCCCCCAGAAGCTACGTTTGCAAGAACATCTGAGTTGGTTCTATATTTAGAGTAAGCATAATTTATTGAGTAATGCACAGTACTCCTGTTTGCCCTGCTCAATCTACCATCAGGTTATTATAAATAAATAAATTATATGACGTTTAAGTCACATATTCCAATTGAACACATTAACGTTCCTACCAGAATTCAACTCAGAGGTCATTGTTCATCAGGTTCGTTTAGTTGGATTAATTTGAAGATACAAATCTGATTAAAGAATTGGTTAACAAAAACAAACGTACTACGAGTCGAGATTTCATACAAGAGAAAGTAAAACAGGTCGCCGGAGCTCTAAAATATCAGCTTCATGAATTTATGGAGTATCTCCCTGTAACAAAGTAAATTACCAATAACAAGGATGGTTCTATCTACAGACCTCCATCTACAAACGTATGAAATCTACAAACATTTTCAAAGGAGCACAGATACTTTTAATGTAATAAAATCTGCAAGATATGTAGCACATTATTAACAGGATATTAATCTATACCGTATAATAGTGTGATGGGACAGCTTCCTAGGACCTAAGCCTAGAGCCTTATCTGCAACAAGTGATACATTTGATCATATTAACCTCTTAACCAAATGCTCTCGTTTCATTTGCCTTGGGGAGCCCATCCATTCCCCTCCTTATTCCCCATTCCCTATAGAGTAGGACAGGGGTCAAAATAGGACAGCTTCTGGGAGCATGGTGCGCCATTCACAGATTAGGTCGGCTTCATAAATGTGCCCACCATCTAACCCATTAAAAGTTTAGAGCAATTTTCCAGCTATCGTATGATTAGAAAATTAGACTCTTTTTAGGGAAAATCTACGAGTTATTTTGATGAACTATTCTAATTGAGGTTGACATCACTTTTCCTAAAGGGCTAATTTACGGCACAGAACCAATTCCGATATTTATGCTCAAGTAATGGGAAATTACTCACATTGCTTAATGAGGGATTGTGTGATCTGGATCAGTTTCCATTTGAACGATTTTAAAGAGGACGTTGAATATATTTCACCATTGCGATGATGCTATTCTTTGGCATCTATTTTTCAAAGTAAATAAACCCAAATAGCTAGACATTCCTCACAACTGATGTCTTCCATTTCCTGTAGTCATTTTGTACCCCTCCTTTGAATATTTCCAATTCAACCAGTAACTTGTGAACATGTGATGTCTCCTTCACACTTTGTATAGAAGGATAACAACCTCCTCCCCCCACTTCTGCTGTGAAAAGTATTGCATGGAACTCACTTAACAATGATATTAATGGTCAAGTTCCATTCATCCTATTTGTAGTACTAGGCATTGGCCAATACAACATTTCTGTTCTTCCTACATACCTAGACTACATGGGTACCCAGGGAAAAGAAAAAATGTCGGTGCGCTAAGCTAGTCACAGGCTCAAATAATACAAATGTATAATATGAGCCTGTGACTAGCTTAGCGCACCGACATTTTTTCTTTTCCCTGTTTGCACATATTTGAGGTTGTTGGCTCCTCATCAGTCTGGTTGCAGCTTGCTGTCCAGGGGTTAATAGGGAGGAGGTTTAATTGCACCTCCCCCAACACATTAATAAGGTTTTGGTAGCAGTATAAACTGCTTTGTGTGCCCACTACGCAGGAGGTGAGAGTAGGTTCTCGCCCTATTGAGAGTGTGCCTTGACGTGGCGGGTGAGCTTAATTATGCTTTGGCCAATCCATATAACCAAAACCTCTCATTTATATTATGTTTATATATTTGTTGCCAACTTTATTAGGGTGAGAAGCGCAGACAGTTTTTGTTTTTTGTATACATGGGTAACCAGTCTGTTGAAAACAACATCTCTAAAATGACACCGTAAGCTTTACTTAATATCCAAGATGCAATAAAACTGGTTGGGTTGCTGCAGAGGCCAGGACAGGCTTTAGGGATGATGTTGGTAAGTATGAGTAGTAAGATTCTGGAATGTAAAATTGCGAGTTGATGACTAACGTGTCACCCTTGCTTGGGTGACAAGGATCCATGCAATCGTGTTTGAAGGTAAAGCATGGTAGAACTATAGCAAGAAATAGTTTGTTTCTGAATAGCCACTCATATATTCTGCTACACAGAGAAACCAAGAACAGCATTTTCTCTTAGACAACATACTTCAAGAGTAACCTATTACAAGGGATCTACTCAAACTAACCTTGTTTCTATGTGTATGCCAATGTACAAGCATGTACACACCAGATCACAATATTAATATTGATAAAGAGGTCTTGCTTGTTTGATGCCTATCTCACTTTCTGTACCTCACGAGCGGTGATACATTGTTAAGTTTTCCTAACATTGCGAATCTTGAAGAGGTTAACATATTCCCTGTCATTTGCTGTTTATTCCAGTGATTGTATAGCCTCCAATGAAAGATGGACTCTTGTAATCAATAACATGATGAGCACTAATGTTTACAATGCTCAACATGGAGCACGGAAATACTAGCGGGGGGTTCATTTGTATTTTCAAGAAGCTATTGGGTGTTTCCATTGGGCCTTGTAATGACACGCCATCTTGAAAGTGAAATGTGTTACGGCGCTTGCAACTGCATAGCTTTGTTTTGCTGCTCTGTGGTATAACACTTACAGCATGGCATCCATGCTATAACTAACTTGGCAGGGGATCAGCCATAGCGTTGCCACTTGAACATATTTTCTCACAACCCTTTCACGCAGTGAGCATGTGGTTACTGTGCTTCCAGGAAAGGTTGCACACAACAATCTAGAAAGAATATTAACAAATCACTATAACATGTGACCTCTAGTATCAGGAAAGATCTATTTAAGGCAAGCTATAAGATACTTGGTAGTTACCAGATCATTCCTACATCCTACAGGATGGAACTGAACTTAATAAAGCTTTGTGGAACAGTTTTAGATGTTATTGATAGTTCGTAGGACATTGTCAGTAGTATACTCGCAGTATAAAGGGACCAGGTGCTTGTTTAAAATGTTTCACTCCCTTACACTTGAGTTTCTTGGTATTGATCTTTTATTTTATTATGTTGTGCATGAAGATTCCACTTGTTCTCCGAATCCTCCAAATGTATTTGCCCCTTTAGGCAGATTCAAGCAGATTCAAGCAACCAATGAGTGGTGTGAATCATCATACCCAAGAGAAGGCATTCTAATGCAGCTCCAGAGCTGCAGCTTCTCATAAAGTCAAGTAATCATATTTATTTAATTATTTTAGCTTTAGTGAACACATATTAAAGTACTAACAAAGTAATGCATTCTAAAATTCCAACTTTTATAAATGAACCTACTGTACATGTACCTCGGAGTGTGTTAAATTGTAGTTCCAGACATAATAAAAATGTCTTCTGTATGAAAGAGTGTCATGTAATATCCTCTTGTAGTTTTCTGTTGTACACGATATGGTATCACTTTATTAATCATTTGTTTTCTAAAGCTGACTCGGTGTTGTGCTATCAAATTTAGATGTGGAGTAGAAGGCAATGAAATGGCTTTAAAAAACACAACAGTTTATTAAATATACATGGAAAACAATATAAACATAAATACTCCTCGGGAGCCACCACTCTCTAAAACATAAAAAGTTTAACATGCTAGAATATGGACATCATATTTAACTTCCGTAGAGTTGCTGTCCCTTTCTATGTAACTCGTAAGGATCATATAAATAAAAAAGTAAGACTAATTTATTTGTTCAGTTTATAAATATATGACACATCACAAAATGAAAACCATCAATAAAGCATAAAAAAAACGTGTTGCTGTGGATTGCTTGCGCAGGATATGTGCAAATACTTATCCGATGGACCAAAGAGATCAAAGGATAAAGAAAGACGGGTAGAATGCAATTAAATGATTTTATTGCTTTACTAGTTTCAGATGTACTACAAAGTATTGTTTGGTTCTGCTTCATGATCTGTAAGAGGCAATGCTGGACACCGGGTCAGTATTTCCACATGGACTCCGTAGCAGATCTGTGATTGTCGTTAATTACAATCCGCGTTAATTACAAGATCCGAGGTCTGCTATACTGGAGGCACCGCAGGGTTTACAGAAGGATACACTATGGCATACTTTTGGTCCTTAACCCCTTAAGGACAATGGGCGGTCCATAAACCCATTAAAAACAATGCATTTTGAGCCAGTACATGGACGGGCTTTGTCATTAAGGGGTTAAGGACCTTTAGTATGGTATAAAACTTTTACATCCACCAAAATGTGTATTTCATTTTAATAGAATAAACTGCATTAAGTCTATAAACCGTTTTACTCAAGCAGGTTTTGCAGTTTAAAATGTATGTCATAACTATTTCCTATAACGTAAACCTATCATTTTGTGTTATAAATCTGTAAATCAGCTACATTTCCACGTGCGTCAATGTTATGGTATCTCTGCGGCATCCTATGATTAAAACAACATGATTTTGTTACTAATCTGGAAAAAAAAATGAAATGTATGCAACCTACTCTCTGAAGTTCGAATATTATGTTAATCTATGAGAGCAGAATTCAAAGTGAAGTAGACTGGGATAGCTTCCTTTGAATTTCAATTTGAAATTTACTACTGGATGATAGATATTAAGCTATGAGAGCGGAGATTTTGAAATCGCACCTGGAACAGTTTGAAGTAAAAACATCAAAACCCACAGGTAGAAAACATTATTACCAAGAACGTTAAAGTAAACATGTTTTCTTCCATCACATGATGTATTATATTTAGAAATTCTTTCAGTTATATTTAGAAAATTGCAATAAGTTCAAATCAACAAGTACCTTAGTCATAGAAAGTTCTTTGTGGAGTAAAACCGCTAATGGGAACGAATACCTAGAATTTGGGGTCAAACTTTCATTACTTCCAACGAAACAAAAAAAAATGCGTTATTGCAGGCATGTACTGAATGATTACTGTGTCATTAAAGGAGAAATTCCATGTATACAGAAATGTAGGTTAGCATTGACAAAAGAACTAGTTAATTTTGTTCCAGTAAACTTTCTTTATCTGCAGACCTGGAGGCCGCCATTGTTGTCAGTCATGTGATATTTTGGCTGACTTTCCCTGCTTAAGCGCCACACTGAGCTGATTCTTTACGGCAATGCTAATTAAGTCTATTGCTCCATAGAGAGCTTAAACGAAAGCTCTTGGTACCTGGGACAAGGTCGTAGGTCCCAGCTCGGACTGACATCACATCAGCATCCAGAAGTGGCAGACAGCACAGGAGAATTCCTGCTGGGCGACCGAAGGGTGCCCCTTTATCTTGCAGCGCTTGGGGCAGGTGCCCCTCCTGTCCCATGGAAGTTACAGCCTTTCAGAGTCTGGTTGGGTCTGGTTGGGTGAATAAGACTGAGCCGTTCCATTGTTTACCACAAGCAGTATGATAAGAAATCAGGGTGTTGTTTAGTAAATTGGGCTACAGGTAGAACACGTACAAATTGTTAATATGCAGCTTCCGGAAAACATTTTATTATGCAAAATCTACAACTGTTTTAAAAAAAATTAATGAGTACATTTCTTTTGTAAATTTATTTATCATGTATTATTCACAATCCATACGCTGCATAAATCAGAGCCCGGTTTTTAAGGCTCTGGAGAAGGTGAGTTAAAGTCCGATGGGAATAAAGGGGATATCCATTTATATAAAACATACAGAGTTACACATTTGTATTGTATATGTTTCGATTTTCTTTCAAATACTTGGACAATTTCTCTGGATTTGCAACACAGATATTATGAAAGATAATTCTCTGATGCACAACACCTTTTTCCACTGACTTAATAAAATCTACGTTAGTGCTGGAAAGATTTTTACGAATCGTTTAAAGGAGCGATGGGAATTTTTTACTTGTTGGTTGACATTTATCTTCAAATGGGATTTATCATAGTCATTTGCGTTTTTTGGGCAATTAGAAAACATCTGCCGGAATGCACGGAAAAGATCTGCTGCTACACCGATGAAGTTTTTGGATAGATAAATGGCAACTGACTAGGGGGGAACAGACGGCCTCTTTAACAGGGGGCTTATAAAAAAATACAACATTAGAAATAGAAATACATCTATTTCAGCCACGCCGTGTACAGTTTCCACAAGCATTGCTAGCTTAGAAAGTAAGTTATCCAGCTTACAATGGACTCAACTGATTTTTTTCATTATAAATATGAAAAGGATTAGAGTAAGTGCCCACGTAAAGAAACCTGTCTATATTATATGTAGTAAAAGAAGGGGGCGCTCGTAATGATAATGTTTACCTTTACCGGGATTGCCGAGCCAGTTTTACAAAATGTCGGACTTCAAAATCAAGTCATGTAAATCAGTCAGTAGAAGGTGTGAGGAGGACTTCTCCTTTTCATGAATAAAGATATGTTTCAGCCATCGAAGTGGTAGCTCACCGAAATTGCCTCCAAAGACCTCCAATAATGTTTATCAAGTTCACCAAGCTGATTTCAGAATGGATGGACGGGGAAAACATCAAGCTGTAGCCTTGGGAAGAGGCACCACGTCTAATGGAATCCTCTCTGAACTTCTTAACATCAATTCCTGCACGTCCCATAGGGCACAGGATCCAGTCTCTAATAGCATTTACTTTGGCTGGTTGAAAGGGTTGTCTAGAAATAATGAACATTGAGAAATGTTATTGCTTGGACGAGCTGTGCTTGCCCATATGAAACCGGAGAGATCAAGCTAGGCACATATTTGGCTCTAGTAGATATTCAAGTCAGGTTCCACTCGTGTAGAGCCTATATTAGAAGTTTTTGTTCTGCCCAATAATCTGTTTTTGCCCTAGGAATGTGTGTGCGGCATTACCAAATACCATTTATTGGCTTAAAACTATCACAGCAACCTCTGACACTGTTAGGGACAGACTTCTTTTTTCTTTGGACATTAAAATATACTGTACTTATATTTTCAAATAAAAAAAGTGACCAAAAAAATAATAATCCTACTGAAGCCTGATGGTAGCAGATTCCAAAATGGCTGCCCGTTACACTACAGTGTGGTTTTTGTTGATATACTTTTCATTGACACCAAAAGTATTTTAAAAAACACATATCAGCACGATTTACCATGTAAATTTCGCAAGAAGGCATCATAGATAAATCTTCAACATTCTTTGGATTTCTGGTTCAGACTCCTTCCAAAGTAGAGCTCCGCATTCCTGGCTAAATTTATTCTTGGCTAATGACTCTCTTTGATCCTATGTTTCTCATAATAATATATTTTTAGCCTGAATTTCATAATCACGTATCCCTCATTGCCTACACAGTGGGCCATTGACCTTTCATATTTATTTTTCATAGACATTTATTACAATTTTATATAAAATTGCTCCTCGGTTCCTAGCTCTCAGCAGCAAACACTTCATTTGTTTATAATTACACGTGTATCTAGTTCCTTAATTCAAAATTATTCTCATGCACATCCAAATATGCAGACATATAATTTCATCCTGAAAAACAAATGTAAGATATGGATTAAATCTCAAGTGCTGAAGCTTTGGCTTTCCTGGTTACAGCGGGAAGTCATGCTGCAGCTGTTTGGAAAAATGTATAATTAAATTAAGGTTTTATTCAACAGTGGTTTTTATCTAGACTATAGTTACTTTCTCCGTATGTTTGATTGGCACGTCTCACCATCTGGGTTTGGCCAGAGATAGATTTAATTACATGGAAATGCTGATGGTCTAATTGCATAATATTAAAATATTTTGTGATGTCTTCTCTCTAAACTAACAGTAGAACAGTTTTCGTTTAGTAGAAGAGGAAATCATTTTTTTTTTCTTTGGCTTGGGTCTGTGCATGAAAATGTCACTGATTACAAATTAATGTAATCATCCATTGGCAAAATAATCTGAAACAGCTTCCTTAATTTACAAAATAGATGATGGTGCATATACAGATCTGCATTATGACGTTACCTGAAAATATTTTATACATTGTACCGAATTGGGTCTATTCACTAGAACTGACTCAACTGAACATGAATTCTGACAATCACTCCCTTCTACCACCCTGTGAGCACTGCGGTGGCAATTAATCAAATATTGGCCTGGGATGTAAAGGCTACCTATACACATCACCCTATGCTCCATGGGATGACGTGGCTATAATATATTTAAAAAAAACAATGAGTCAATGAGCCCATTTTGGACCTCCCACCATGCCCCTCATTAGGTCCCCATGGGATGACAGTTAAGATCCCCACCTGACCTCTAAGTCCTCAGTCGATACTTTGAGGGGCCATCCAAAGAAACAAAATGGTGGTCTCTATTTATATCTATGGACACCATTGAAGTCAAAGAAGGAAGCACTGGGGATACAGATGGGTTACTTTAATTTAGTTTCTTTTGCACCAGAGATCTTTTTAATTTAATTTTTGGATGTCTCCTTTACCTGGGCAAAAAAAAAAAAAGACTGATAACTTTTCAGATTAGCACTGGATTAGCCTTGAAATGGTGATGATCTGTTTTCCCTATAGGTTGCACTCTTTGAGACAGGGGTTTTAACTGTCCACCCATGTGACCCTCATTTTGCTTATTCTTATTTATTAATTATTAAGAATGGTTATTTGCACTTTGCGAGTTTTAGGCAAGGACATGCAAATTTTTATTAAATTCTGCCTGTAACCCACAGACAAAAGCAAACAACTATTATTTTAATGAATAGGCCAGTTGTTTTACTAATGTTAGCATGTGACCTCAGTTGAATTAAGCCTTAACTTGATGGACCTTTCTTAGTGAATTGATGTAAGGGAGATAGGTGCATACGGTAGAGGATTTACTGACAAGCAGTTTACAGCGTAATACTCTCTGGAAAAAACGCAATCATAAAAAATGCAGTCTGGCTCTTTAGACTTATGATCCACCTATCTTTGTGATATTTACATTTTCAGCTGCACATCCCTTTGTCCTGATTCTCTCCCCCCTCTGACCTTCTACAGCCATAACTACTCCCCTTATTACTTTTTACTATTTTTATTCATGTCTCTCTCTTTCCCCTCTTAGCTTTCCTGCATCAGAACAGCCTCCTCTTTTGCTCTCTTTTGCACGCTGAAACCGCTTACCCCTAATTACTGCTACAAGAGAGCTACTTCTCCCTCTTTTCACCATTCACTAGTAAATATGAATTCACATGTTAATAAAAACTATGATTGAGAAAAATGCATTTCTTTTTTTTTATTTCCTTTTATTTGCCAACCTTCCCCCAGGCTTGCCACTCTGCCCCCCAGGCTTGCCATTCTGCCCCCCAGAAAATGCCTTATACCCCCTAAATGCCACTCTGCCCCCCCTGAAATGCCACTCTGCCCCCCAGTCTTACCAATGCATCCCCAAACTTGCCCCCCGTGCTCCAGACTCCATCATAGAACCCCAGCGGAAGTGCTGGGCAGCAGTTGAGGCTGCCTGTGCGCATCGCGCAGACGTCCAAAAACTCTATATTGTTATGTGACACAATAGTAAGTATTGTTTGCCGTTGCCATAGAAATACAAAATATATTTTATAATGTTTTTATGTGATTAAACATTCAGAGGAAAGAGTGAATTCATGATTTCTCTAAGTGGAACAGCACCTTTAAATAATAATGTGTGGGAAGATATTGAAAATCAAAATGGCAAGGTTAACAAATTATTATACACACAGGCTGTTTTATTTTGCGCAATTGGTTGGCGTCCTAGCAGTTAGATTGTTCCCAGACTACTGTATATTGTTTTTTCTAGCTCTAGTATGAGATTTTACAAGAATGTGTCAGGGTTCTGCAATAATGTGCAGGGTATTCAGTGAGTCAGGAAGAATATGTAATATCGTAAGATTAAACACCCCGTGGTTAACATGTATTTTAGACTAAACAATTATGTTCTGAGCTCTCTTTGCTCAGAGGGTGGCTGAGATCTCCACTATGACATACGGGAAACAATTCCATCCTTGAATAAAATAAGCAGACGTAATAATACTGAGGTCAAAACTAGTACTTAGTGTGCTCAAAAAAAAAAAAACAGATACCAAATAAGAAGCTAATATTTTTAAGAGGCTAATAATTAAGAAACATCTCCAACTTTTTTTTTTGAGTGGTTCATATTTTCACATACTGTTTACTATTTTTGCTACAATAAGTATAAAGTATACTAATAAACTTAAAAAAAACGTGTCAGGTCTAAATATATTATTTTATTTGTTAAATGGCTAGTATAAAATTCCAATCTTAAAAAAAAGGAGATGTTTCTTAATTATTAGCTTCTTAAAAATATTAGCTTCTTATTTGGTATCTGTTTTTTGTTGTTATGCATTAAGCATTTCTAAAGGTTAAATAGACTAATCAAACCGTGACTAAAAAAGTCTGAAATGAGTCACAAGGTGGCCACGGGAGAGCTGTAATTGAGGAACTGACCTCAATCAATGTCACAGCTTGCTGGGCCAGTCAGGGGAGATCAGAGGATCAAGCCAATTGGCCCACGATCCACACTGTCCCCAAAAACAAGACAGTGGGGGTCCTTGGTGGGACAACTGGATACTGATCAAAAATTAGCACTCTCATTTGAAAAACAGCTTTTTTGGAAAGTATGAGCAATGGTTTAAGTCTGCCAGTTTGAACTTCTCAGAATGCATGAACACTGAAAAAGTCTACAGTGTTTAACACACACATGCACACAATTTTGACTCTTTTTCCAGGTTGAGACACAAAACCGGGCAAAATCCATCTTGACCACAAGATATCAGTCATGTGTCTCTCAGATAACTGTACTACTTGTGTTAGTAAATTAGCTTGTGTTATTATATCAGCTAAAGTATTGCACTATATTCTTAAACCTCTTCTAAAGAAGTCAATCAACTCTTTAAAGTAAGAAACTATCGTATCGCCAATTGTGAACAACGTAAGTTATTATTATTAATTCCATATTGTCCGTTTGATTTTACAGGAGGGCTTTATTAATTCTGGCCTCACGTGCTGGAGTTCTTTACCTTAATGAGCTTCTATGGACCTGAGTCCATCCCACCACTCTACAGACTGACAGTTCAGATGCTAATATATTGTTTGTCTTTGCTGCATCGACTTGACATTGAGTGCTTGGAATCCATTAGTATGCCCAAAACTATTGTTACTACAAGTAGCATCAAGGGGCTACTCCTGAGCTGGTTTAGTAAACAGTGATTGGATACTAATCCTTTCCTAACTGTTGCACGGCTGTGATAAACTCTGGTTCTCAGAATACAAGAAGGACTATTTTAACCCTGTTTTGTTATCAGTTTGAGCATTATAGAATTATTTTAGTAGCATATGAAGATTTTCTGGCATAGTGTAATTTGGTAACAAATTGTCCCTTTGGGTTCCTGGTACTATTATTTACACAGTGTGCATCCTTAATAACGATAGAATATTCCTTGTAATCTTGCAACTTCCATCCACCCCTCTATAAACTTCCCTTCCATAAGCTCTTGCCATGACAATTAGGGGGTTCCACCTCCGTTCCCATTCTGTTTGGGACGTGTTCTTCTGTTTTGCCATGAGCACCTTAGTCTCACACTTTCTCTCTTTTCAGGAAGGTTCTTCTATGCTCTCAATAAAGGAAAAGTCATTTTTGTTTGGATCAGTGAAGCAAACTGGATACCTTTCTCTCAGCCAAAAGAGCTGCATTTCACTAGCCAGCAACACCATGCACTTATGCACAGTCACTGGCAGCTTTTCCAACTTTCAGCAGAGAGGATGAAGGAACCATAATTTTAAAGTGCAGGGAACTGCTGCGTCAAACAAACCTGACTGTTACTTTCATCAAAGCTTCACCACTTTGCTCTTACTCTCACACAGTCTTGAAATTGCTTAAGTAAACAATAAACCCCTTGTGATAAAGAATATGCCATACAGAATTGTAAATCACAGAATGTAAGTTTTAAAATATCCGTGCTTTTATCAGTGTGGTGCGTACTTATCAGTGTAAATGTGTAAATATAAATATATTACAAATGTTTAACGCAAACAATTCTCTCCAGTTCTTCAACTAGCTCTATGAGAGTCCTCCATCTTCTAGTCTTGCGGTGTCTCTTGGAAAAGATCCAGAATCACTCAAGGAGTTGTTGTTTGCAGCTATACAGAGTTTGTTCTCTTGAGGTTTCTGGACTTTAAGAACAGTGATTGGTGGAATGTTGGAGTTGCTATGGTAACCTCAACTACCTTGCCAAAATAAACTTTACATGATATTTAAACACTTAAAATGATAAACTTCATCATACTATAGAATATGAACCACATGGAACCATCCTGCAAGCAAGAGTCCAGCTTTATGTCTGTCGTGATGCTTATTGTTAAGATGTTTTATGGACAAAATTGAGCTTATTTCAGTTTTCTGGTATTTTTTTCTTAGAGAAAGTTATGTTCTGGAAGTTCAATTTATCTCAAATCCAAAGGATATTTATGAATAGGAAAATACCACATTATATACAATATCTAGGGATAATATTTGCAGTAGTTAGATAAGAGATTATACTTTTGCATATATAAATAAACTTGAAACCAATTGGCAACCACCACCTAAGTTATACTTCAGTATTGTTCTTTGAACGATCCACATTTTGACCGTTGGCTTAGATATTGAAGTCAAAGAAGACAACTGCTTGCCATACCAGACCCACCTAGGTTCTAAGTGAAATGCAGCAAGTATAGGATTGATATGTTAAGGAGTCCATCTGAGGACCTCTGCAAGTCCTCATTTATACCAACAATGTCACAAACAGCCTCCCTCCTGGCTCTGACACATAACCAGATTCAACGTAGCCGATGTAGCACCAGAAGCAGTCTTCTCAACCTCTCACTCCTCTAGGAGACAAACATTAAAGCTAAAACATTATGAGAACTCTTTATGCAGCTAACACGAAGGTTAGAAAAATCAAGTCACTGGCAAAAATATTTTGTCAAAGGCAGCATATCATTGCATAAAAATGCTATTTTGGCTGCAGCAACTATATAAATTCTAGTTAATAAAGTGAGCACTGATATCACTTAAAAAGAAAGAAATATGTATATAAAAAATTGAAAGTGACCCAGTAGACTTATTAAAAACCCTTTTTGACCCACAGTTCTTTTAAGGATCTAGGGGCTTAAATTAAAATGGATCTTAGAATTAACTTATATCACATCACAACAAAAGAATGTTCTCTAAAGCATTTACTTGAAAATCTTAAAAGGGCATTATCAGGATTCTGATATAATTTTACCACTGAACGGAATTGTAATGCATTGACATCAGTGTAAATGGGTTAAATGCAATTTATCAAAGCACTATGGCATAACTTTCCAGTTTTCTTTGGACCAAGCTTGTGGACTGAGATTATGTATAATTGCTGGAACATTTTCAAGTTCTTTACATCCTTCAACAAAAGCCAAGTATTGCAATCAACAAATGAATGAAGTAATGTATATACTTGTAGTCGGGGAGGAAAATGGTACATGGTTGAGTTAAAACACTTATTTAGAGTGAATTTCTTAGTGTGAGGATTAATATCCTGATGTTTGAACCCTACCCCTGGACAGTTTATCTGCATGGGATAATCTAAACGGTAACTTTGCTTTATTATAGTCAGGTCCATTTCATGTGGAAGACAAAAATCCCCCCTAAAAAAAACAGTTCAGGAGCAGTTTCATCTGAAATAGTGGATTAAACACTAGCAGGCAGCTCCTCTGGGTTTCTGCCAACTTCTGTGGAGCAACATTTTGGCATCAAACCGGTGGATTTACAACTGCTTTTCCCTTGTCTGATTTTCACTGAATCAAATTACCTGACAATGAAGGGGTGTTTTGATAGGCCTGGCCATTTATTTTATTTTGCTCATATTTCATATAAACGCGCACAGACACAGAATAACAAGATAAACAAACTATGAAGATATATGAGAAATATAAATTCAAGGTGGTCAATGGGCATCTATGGGAAAAATGGCCTCTAATTTGTTTAATCAAGTCAACATATCAATCTTTGCTTTTTCAGGAGAATCCCTATATTCATAATGCTGGCTCTTGTTTTTCTGAATTTCCCAACATATTTTAAATTAAACTTTGTAAAAGTGATTACAGATAATTATAGTAACCAAGCTACTGCTGGTAGCCAATTATAAATTAGAATTGATTACTGACGTGATGTACAGTAGGTAATAGCTAGGTGTGTCATTATAAAGGGTACAGACAGTATTCCTCCCAGACTATAATAGGAAGTACTTCCTAGAAAATGCTAAACCATTTCAAAATTACTAATACAATATTGTTTGAAAAGTGGGACATTATGTGGCCATGCTCCTCCATGTTCTCTATGCTCCCTGACGGTTTCCCTCTGTTCCCTGCCCGGTTCCATCCAAATAATGGCTCTCTGCAGCTACCAATTTCCATATGCATGGCTAGCCCCTACCCTAACACCAAGCCATTAGCATGGTAGTATATGGTAAAAATGGCTGAAGCAAAGGTGGAAGATGGCAGGGGTAACAAAATGCAGATGTATATACCACAATCTGAATTTATTTCAGCCTTTGTGAAAAGATATACAGTATTATATTAACTCTGGCATTGTGTACAGATTTTTACAATCCTTCAATGCGTGCTTAGGATGGTTGTCCTGCTTAGGGCCGCCATCAGAAATGTTGGGGCTCAGTATAGGCTTAATGCTCGGGCCCCCATGCCGCTCCCATCAGCCCATTCCGTTTCCTGACTATTGCTCCACCCATCACGCTGCCTTAAGATCCTCCTATGAGCATGCAGAGCACAGAAGGCTCTAACCCTAGGCACACCTCTCGTCGGGCGTTCCAGCCCATAACCTGACACTCAAACTCACGATCACATCATACACTGACACCCACAGTGGTGGTAGCACCAAATACTAACACATGCTAAAGTGACACACTATCACACACATACTGACACGATACACATATGCACAGACATGCTAATCCCATAGACCAATGCGCACACTCTAGCAGTACATCAGGATATTCACACTGATCCTAATGCCATACAATAACACACAACTTCAGACACTCACACACGCTAACACCACACTCTAATATACATGCACACACTAAAGTGTTAAAGTCAGTGTGTATATTATATATAAATATATATATAACACACATTGACTTAACACTTCACATACTGACTCTAATACAACAGTACAATACACATAAATACGCATGCACTCACACTCTACTCCCCCTCCGCCTCTTAACCTGCTGAGTCCTCTCTCCATTGCGTTTTACACACTCTGTACAAACTGCCGCACTGCTGTCTCTCTACTCAGTGGCATAACAAAAATGCCGGGCCCCCTGTGAGATGTATGGTTGGGACCCCAAGCTCCTCTTACACACACACAGTAACCTACTTATGCACACACTAACATGCTTACACACATATTCAAACACATACACGCATACAGTAACATACTTACTTACACAGCAGTTCTGAAACTGTATATAAGTACCACAAAGATTTAATAAATCACATACAAACGCAGTCTACGACAATGAGTTCAGAATGCATTACAAAGCAAAACCTATGAATAAGTATCGGGTGTACTAAAAGCAGTGTTCCTTAGATCCTAACGTCGACTTAACAAAACATAGCAATTAGTACAATCACCCAGTGTAAAGTTCAGAATTTTAAAACGCATTTATTAATTGCAATGCTCTACCCCATAAGATTTTAGTATAATTCAGATAAATTACCGGCTTTGTAGGGGGATCGTTGACTTTAGTTGCCATTGTTTAGAGCCTAATGATATTTTATATGAGTCTTTTTTTCTGGGAAAGAGTCTAATTCTTGGAAATTGAAAGTCACCTGTGTTTTTATGTGCTAGCAAAGTCTTGTTAGCCTAGAGAGAAAACTTAAGAGAAAAAATGTGCTTTTAATTGACTCTAAAACCCAGAGTGCAATATAACTAGGTTTTTTTTTTTAAATGTACCAGAATTAAATGTTTAAAAAACAAAATAATTTTCCTTTATTCATTCCTAGGTAAGGTAAGGATATTTGTTACATCTTCATAATGATTAACACAGTAGATAAATATTATTAAATTATACATTATATATATATCTGAAATCTTTACATAACTGCTTTAATTATACCTAAATTAATTTATGAAAACTATGGATAGCTTGTACTTGATCAGTGTAATTGGCTTGAATGTATTTTATTTAAAAATTACCCCTTTGGAACTGTGATTGGTTTCTCAATTTGATTAGTATTATCTAATCAACTTCCCGTCACAAGGTTCTGTCCCTTCTACTTCTGAAAGCAAAATCGTTTCGGTTTAAAGTTTTGTTTAGTTTTTGCCGTATTCCTTTTCCGTTCAGATGAAAGTTAGAGGCTGCTTCACAGACAGACAGACGCATCCAGCTACATGACTGAACCCCCACACCCCAATACTAGAATAAAGAAGAATTGATCCCCCAGAGTAAGGGGGCATTGAGGCGCAGATGCATGGCAGCCACTGGCAGACATCCAGCTACATCACTGAACCCTCCCAGCCAAATATTGTGAAAAAAATAATAATATTTGATCACCTAGAGTAAGGAAGGAGAATGAGTCACAGCAATAGAGGCAGGATAGGGCAAGGCACAAGGCAAGCTATGCCAGACAGAGACATAAAGAAGAAGAATTGACCCAGAGTCATGAAGGGTTTGAGGCGCAGGCATACCTGGGAACTCTCATGGTTTGACCGGTGCTGCTGTTGCTTCTGCATGTGGCGCGTGGTAGTTCTGACTCCAAGCCAGAAGGCTTCAACCTGCTTGGTACTTGTATACCAGGGGTCATCTGACTATTTTCTCATACATGTCTGTCGCCCCTCTGCTCAACCCATGAATACCCATGAATCACTCCATTTTAGAGAGATTTCTAAATCAGCTGTAGTGGCTGGTAAAGACGCTTGGAGGAAAGGAAGTTTAGCTGTCTTAAACCCAATTCAGGAACAGTATTTCAAATAACTAAAACACACTGTGCACAGATGCCAAATTATATTATAATTTATTATCAATTCATTCTTGTTTTGCGTTATCCACAAACTAAAGTGGCCAAAGTGAAAAAAATAAGAGTAAAAATCTATCACAGCCATGACCATCAATGAGACTGATTTCTTGGTACTTCTACCAGTCATATATACCCTCCTACACACAGTCTCTTCCCACTTTACCTCATCAAAGAGGGTCAAAGGGCGTTGTAATGGGGTCCAAACAAGAAAAAAAATGGATGAATCCTACCAAATTAGGGAGATTTTGCTATGCCTTTTTGTTTGTTTCGTCGGGACCCTTCTCGTTATTATAAACAGGCAAGTTATAAATAAAGTTTATATGAATCCAAATGCACAAGTCCACTCAACAACAGCGGAGAAATAACTAAATGGCGATAAATAATCATGCAGATTACCGTGACCAAAGGAAGTTATGTTTGATGGATCCATGGCACGTACACAAAGTGGGTTTTTTATACGTGTATATTGCTTATTTCCGTTCGCAAGCACAATGTAATTAGATACATAGATAGTTAATAGAACTAATTGGTCCTATCTACTACCCTTTGCGTAAAGTATAATTTTCTCACATTGCCCTTTAGTCTTCCACTCTAAGTTTAAATCTTGTGTCCTCTTTTAATTAAAATCCCTTGACATATTGTAAGGTTTATATCATGTCTCCGGAGATAGTACCCAGGGTGTGTACTACCGCATCCTTGTGGGGGCGTTGAATCTCTGACGTCATTGCTGGTCTTTCCCTCTACTAAGTCATGAGACCACTGTGGCTTTATTGACAGTTGACTAATATTTTTTTTTTCAGTTATTTTTTATATTTCATACTTAATATACAGAAGAATAACTAAAAGGACACACTATGGGCAAACTCTGATACTGACTCTAAGGACTACAATTCTCATCATGCAAAGAGATGCTGTCCAAAACAGTTGCCCGCAGCAACTAGACCCCCAGTTATTGCTGAAGACTAAAAGGAAGTTTGAGTTCTTGGTTGCCAAACAGTAAGCAAAGTATAGAGTATCTCAGAACATCTCCCTGCATCTAGAAGCCAGCAAGGATATAGGAGATCAATGTGGTTTCGTGTTTGATTCCAGATGCATCTGAAACACATTTACAAGCAATAAATCCCTGAAACTCACAGCAAAAATAGTACTAAATAGCATACTCGCTGGACAACGTGAGAGACACTAAAATATTTCAAAATGTACTCGTGCCAAAATAGACAAAAAAAAAAACATTTTAAAATCATAACTATTTTCCATTTTTGACAGCAGATAAAACTAAACAAATTAAGCTGACAGAAATATGTGTGTCGTCATAAAATGTGTTTATTAGACTGAACCGCCTAGTGTATCATTGCTTTATATTTAAATATATGAATTTTAATGGGACATTATAGTTTAGGCTAGAATACTATTTGAATAAACATCATTGTGTCTCTCAGTTTACATTTCCATCTAAACCCAAGATTTATCTATAGGTGGGAAACATCTGACTCTCGTTCAGGCGTTCTAGCAGAAGAACACCCAATAGCCAAAATAATATCCCAAATAAAACACAAGGCATTAAATGAAAGTTAAACGGTTGGTGATTTGTGCTGTTATGTTGATTTGATTACCATGTTAATATAACAAGGACGGTTCAATAATGTACTCAACACTTGATTATGGATAAATGATAAATATAGTTTCCTGGGGGCAGACAGACATTGATCGCTGATGCACATTAAGATTTCTACACATCAAGAGTGGAGTATGAGCTCATGTATAAGTCTCCCAACTGGGAGGATTCTGGCTCCGGCTAACCAGAGTCCCCCATGCGGGATGCGGGTAGGGGGTCTCGCTGATGTTGGCCCCTTAAATATGGTCAGCCCTGACCATATTCTCATAAAACCCTTTGGAGAAAGTCCTTACACAGCTAGATTTTATTTTGGTGTTACTATATATAAAATATACCTTACTTTTTTCTCAGTTACATAAAACTGCCCTTATATTTCTGGTGATATTTCATATAGGAATGGAATGTCTCGGCACAGTATACTGTGGCATTGTATATCGAGTAGTTTAAATGAGAATTGTATACGACATTTCCAGCTATAAATTCCAGAATCCTTGCCAATGTTATTTCTATGAAATAGAATGAGCGTTGAACTTTTAAACTTAACATCTGCAGGATTTCTGATCATTTATGAAGAATAATTTGTAAGAGGGACTGAAGACTTCCTTCTAAGGAGTCTTCAGAAAAGCAAGAAAATATTAGACCCACAAAGCACATGTCTTGTGACAATCATGGGCTCATTCCTTTCCCCGTGCTTATGAAGGCCAGTTTTGCAACTGTGCATATGTGTACTGCCCCCCCCATGCTAAATCAGTCTAGAAGTTGAAGAATGTTTAAAGCATTTATGAATCCAGATTATTGGGCAGTGAGTAAAATGAACCCTGCAAGGGATATGCAACATTTCTATATATTGGTAAAATATAATTGAATGTCTTACCTCTTATTTCAGTTGGGTTGAGGTCTGGACTTTGACTGGGCCATTGCAACACTTTGCCAACTCTGCATATTCTTGTTCCTCATCTTCTCTCTTCTGCCTTCTATCTTTGTCTGCATCTTCTTGATAACCTGGCAAAAATGTCTTCTAAAATGGCAGTGCTTCCATTGATCTCTTCTCCCCCAAAGTCACTAAAGGAGCACCATTTTACCCTAAGGTGAACTTCTACCAAAATCACAGCGCTTTTCCTGACATCTTCTCCCCCGATTGAAGAATCAAGGATCATAGGAAGCTCCACCATTTTGACGGAAGTTTTCACCAGGTTATGTCCGCTGAGATGTGAATGAAGAAAAGAGAGAAGGTAAAAGAGAGAAGATGAAAGCCAGAAGGTAGAAGAAAGGAGATGAAGAACAAGAAGATGTGAAAGTGGTTGGCAGAGAAGGTAGGGAAACATTTAGAGGGTGTGGGAGAGTGAACCAGAATGAGAGTGAGAGAGTATGAATGAATTTCAGATGAAAATGTTTGGTTTGTTTTTAATCCACTTTGTAGGGGGAGGTCTGGCTTTGTTTTCCTGGTTTTCTACGAATCGCAGAATTTGCTAAAATTCTGTACATCTGCAATTCATACGCATCTGAATGCACAAGACTAACATACACTACTACAACCGGAGCTTTGGTTACCTAACATACCAATTTGTGAATGCGAAATTAACAATATGTCACATACAAACATGTTTATATGGAAAGAAAGAAATATAATACTGTGGATTTAAATATATAACCATGATGCAGAAATAAACACTTCAAATAAACAATTTTAAGGAACAATATGCAATACACAGAGTAAATAGAGAGGGTGTACAGGAGCTGATGATGTCCCTCAAGAACATAATAATTACTAAATAAGTGCAAAATATTACAAGACATCATATTATTATTATTATTATTATTATTATTATTGTTATTATGAAGCATTTCAGCTAAACCAGTAAAATCTATGTACATTGAAGGGTAAAAAGGAAAAGTATAAAATGGGAAAAATTGAAATGAATTGAAAAGTGAGGGATAATGAGAAGAGTTAAGAGTGGAAGATGCAATAGAAATGGATCGGAGAATCTGATCTGATTTAGCTTTTCTCTCTTAAGAACTTAAATGTTTATTTTTAATTAATTCACTCAGCAGCACCATTAACATTTATATTAAAAAAATAAAATACACATAATGTTTATTGAAGATATTAGCATAGTAAAATGATTGTTTTAAAAAATAACATGAAAATAAATATTTTCTGGCATCTGGCATCGATTAGCTTAAATATTGATGTATTTATTTTTTTTTATAAAATAAATATCCAGACACTTCAACTGTCCGAATGTCACCCTGTACTTGGATGGTACTAATTTATAACATAAAAAAAAAAATGTGTTTCTTTAAAATAAAATAATGTGAAAATTGCATTTGGATCCCGTGTGCAAGCAGTTCTGTTTGTAGCATTTAGCTTCAGTGGGCAAAATATCTTTAACCTGCCATACCTTAAATACAAGTTAACACGAGTCAAAACTGTCACTTTAAATCTCATAATGTACACCATAAAAACTTGGAAGAGGGAACTTGACAGTATTAATCTAACATTTCAGCATATATCAAGTTACAGACTCCACTGCCAGAGAGGCCTGCAAAGGGGTTTAAATATATAATAGTAAAGGCATCCTTTTCTAAGAATTGAGTTGGAATGTAAACGTGTAGCGAGGACTCAAGCTGTAGCACGGTCCATTCAGGCTACTGCATGAATGTGAGTACATCGGTATATACATTTCATGGTATAGCCAAGCGGGGGTCTGAGTAGAAGAGAAGATGGAGTCTTTAGTCAAAGTCGATACCTTTTATTGTGGCAATGTAAAAAAAAAAAAAAAAGATGTAATATCACATAAGCTCTTGAGACCTCACAGTTATCTTCCTCAGATGGAAAATCTATGTTGAAAATCTATCTACTTCCTCTGCCCAGGCCGAAAGGTAGCGGCCCTCCCCTGGGTATTGCCAGAGAAAACAGATGGCTGCTCAACATTACGGTGAGAATATATAACTCATAAAAGAACCACACAAAAAATCTAATAAGCTGGGCCACTTTACCACTGCAGTGTGTGGCCGACGGCTGGAGACTTGTGTCATAAAGCCGGCCGCCGGCCTTAAAGTGCCAGCGCAGCCTCGTCACAGTTTATCCTCAATCCTAATTTTCATTTCAATAAGATCTCACATTGAAATTTCATATACTGTTTGTTATCAGTCCGCACATGATTCTCATAGTTTGAAAGTTGTTTGTTTGGAATGGCAAAACTAAACAGGTTGCTGCCAAAGAACGAAGAGATATCTGTTAAGGAAGAATTCAAGTATAATGTATTAAGTGTAAGCTTTGGTCATTGCACAGACATTCACTGACTAAAGGAAACCAAAGCTGGGCTCTTGAAAGCTACAAGGTGTGGGGTAACTAATGATAAATGCTTGCAAATGTTTCCACCATGTGCTTGTTAGAAAAAGAAAACTCCTAGCCAAGGTTTTTGTCTCTCGAATGGTTTTACCTTATTTAGGAATCTCTGAAAAAAAAAGCATCTATGATAACTATAGTTATCCTTCTTTCTCTGCCATGAAACGTTTATTGAAATTTTGTGAACTGAATCATATGCATATAGCCAAATGACTCAGGAGGGGCATAAGCAAAGCTCTAATATTGTTAGCACTCGAAGTGTTATGTTTTACTCTCTTTTTCCCTTCCCCTGTATCTCCTTCTCCTTCTATGTTCTTTCCCTTTACGCATTGGTATGACAATACACTATATGCCTGAATGTCAACACCTAGCTTTGGATACACGACCATGCACGATCCGATGGTATAAAAAAAGAAAGCAAGTGGTTAATCACAGTAATTCCCTTCTGTTTTTAGGGGGGGGGTAGAAATTGGGCTGTGTGTCCTAGATTATGATTATGAAGGTGCCATGAACCTGCCGTGCTCAAACATGCAGAGGACACAAAGCATTGTGAACTTTCCTGCCACAGAATCACAGACACTCTTGAGATGCAGAGAACCCTGTGCATGTGCTACTCTCGTCCAACCTAGACTACGCTTTCAAACATGAATAAGGAAGTCTCCAAATGTTTCCTATTGCAACTATCTACTTGATTCAGCCGTTGAAGTATGCAGGAGCTGTGCCAAACTGTTTTCCGTGTTTCACAACAGCTGGGATTGATTTCCTTCCAAATGTTGACCTCTTTGATCACCAGTCTTGTGTAGGAGTTGTTTTTAGTTCCTCTGTGCCATAGCTTATTTCCATTTCACCCAACACGCTATGTATACAATGAAAGAGGTGCTGTGGTGAAAACCAAGATGTCTGTCATCAGGGGAATCACCTAGTTTATTCTTATTGAACCACATATTCTGACTGTTTTCAAACTTTGGACAGCTCTATATCTGACAACGCTGTAGCCCCGTAATCAGTATTGTATGATCTATTATCTATTTCTTACTCGTGGTACCAAACTGCAGAACGTGGTTCTATGTAAATCAATACATAAAAATAATCTATTAGGATCTATCTATTAAACTATCTATGTTTTGAACTGATCCAGCACTTTGAATAATGTATGTTTCACTCCATGCCTTTCTATAGGCATTCAGATTGTGTAGATATTCCAGAATATGGAGGATTCACATATATAATGTATCTGTGCTTGTAATGTACCTGTATGCACAAATGCATTATTCAGGTATTAAAACTGTATTATGTATTATATAATTACTGTATGATTTGTTTCTGTTTATCCATTCTTGCTCTGTTTATTATTCATGATCTGCGTGCCATTAATTCTCTGATTTAAAAGGTAATTATATAAAAAAAAAACTTTGAAAAAATTAATAAACACAGCGTTATACTCTCAAACTCCGAAACAATGTGGATTTGCAATGCTTGCATAATACAATGAGACAAATGGCACATGTGCTGTGTAAGGAAAGTGATTATGTAATCTACATGGGAGTTAAACTAGAGGTCATAGGATAGTACAGTAATAAATTATCACAGAGTCTTATAGGAAAATGTTTACCATTATTCAGTATTGCTGCTTAACCAGCCTTGACCTGACACTTACATCTGACCAGCATCCAAAGAATTAAGATTCCAGCGCACCATGCGGCAATCCATCATCTGCTACAAAGTATCTTTTGTATGATGGGATTGGAAAGTTCATTGCCTCTAAATATCCCCCTATTGTTGTCACTTTATGTCCACTGTGGTGCCAGGCTCAATGGCAATCATGTACTTAGAGTTATGTTTTATCATTAAGGGCTCGTCAATGAAGATCTAGTTTGAAATGCATTATAAAGAACAAGAATTGAGCCGGATCCAACACTGTGCTGTACTTGCTGGGGCCAGCAGGTCAAAGGCATTCATATGAAGTGCAAGTTTAGACTATAAGTCAAAAAAGGGGGGGAAAGCCATATTTCATTTCAAGTCCAACTTGGTCAAAATGTTGTCCATTTAATAACACAAAACAGCTAAGGAAATGATGGTAGTGATTTCTGTTGTTTAGATCTGTGATCTCTGTTGAAAATAAAGATCCTGAGTGTGTTTCATTTAAAAGAAATAAAACCATCAAACTGTTGATATAAAAAAAGATAAATAAATTTTAAGGCTTCCTCTTTCAATAAGATATTATGTATATGAGGATAAGGATCACAGCTTAGAACAGGCTTCTAGTTTCTCACCATCGTTATTCAATACCTTGACTATGGTGCCTTCATAAAAGTGGATTGATCAATATCCATCTTTTACACCTTTGCTGATAAATTGCCAAGTAAGTTCATGTATGAAGAAACTTTTACTATTAAAGGTACTTGAGATCCAGGGTGCAAGAACGTAGACAAATGTAGTCTTTAAAAGCAGGGAAAACAATCATAATGTCTAAAAGACATATGTGAAAGTAAATATGGCCCTGCATGTGGCCCCTCACCCTGCTTTTACACTAGTGGGAAAGAAGGACACTGCCTTGGAAGTCTTCCAATAATCAAGAGCCCGGATATATTTTGCCAGCATTGGATTAAACATGCATGCTGACAACAAAGGGTGTTGCTGATTCACATATCATTTCAATTTATTGTTATAGGGCCAAATATGTTTAGAAACACTGCAGTGAAAAGCTTAATGTGTGAAAAAGGAAATGTGTCTCATTGTTATGGGCTGTGAACTTTTCCACTTATTCAGTCTGTTCCTGTTAAATGTTCCAAACAGGATCACAATGAGCGCTATATATGTACACTTATGAGTAAGAAATGATTATCTGTGATCCTTGAAGATAGAGACTGTACAACTATGTAATTGGTATGGTTGTATGTTCCTTTTTCTGACAAATATACATTAATGGCGAAAAAATATTTGGTAGTTTAATTTTAAAAACCTAACAACTTAATTGACCATCTTAACTAAAAATATTAATAAATATAGACCAGTCATAATGGCATGACTATGCTGGAACTACCTGATTCCTGCTATAACTGACTTGTATGAGAGTGGACTCTGGTTGATGTAGTGAATTTACAAGGCAAGCCTTGGGTTAGTGCTGCCTGGGTACTGCCTGGGTACTTTGTTGCCCACCCCTGCATATAACACACACACTCACTGTTATTCCATACACTTACACATACTTACTCACATACTCCATCTCTCTTCCAAGGGCCACTGACTCACTCCTGACACCACTATGCTGATACATGCTTACACACACTAACACCATATGCATATGATGTCATACACACTCTATCACTCTCTCCTCCTCTTCATCTCTCCTTTTCTCATCCTCTTTTCTTCTTCCCTCTTCTACATTCTCCTCCTCTTCCTCTCTCAACTTCTCCCCTTCTTCATTTCCATCTCTCACCTTCTCCTCAACTCACCCTCTTTCATCCTCTTCTCTTCTTTCTCTCATTCTCTCCTTCTTTTCCTATCTTACCACATCCTGCTCTCTCTTCTCCCCTCTGCTTCTCCTCTCCTCTCCCATTCACAGTCAAGCTCGCTTATTCTCTCTCCCACTCATTTCACTCATTCATTGCAACCCACACTCCCTGTGGGTTCAAGCAGTGCTGTACACCTGCTGCACCCTAGCATGCCCCTGCAACAAATGTAAATTAACAATTCTTGTATAGTTGTATACTTGCACAATTTAATTTGTCAAAAAGAAAAAAAACTTCAACAATGTACTACTGTGGTAACAAGGCCCACTGTTTCAACACAACATATAGTTGTACCGTGCTGAAAAAGCTTCATATAAACCACAAGTATAACGTTTTTACTAACTAACACTTTTCCTGGCAGTTACAAGGCACGTAACACCTGTTTTATGGACTATACTGTGGAAAAATAAAATATTAGCTGTGAGTCAAACAAAATTCCCCTAGATTTTCTATGTTATACTTTAATTGAGTGAATCACAAAGTGCTGTTGTTTATTAAAGATCACACATATAATGTGATTAAAAAATGATTTGATCCCCACGCAGATTTTGTAACAGTAATTGGTATATTGCTTGAAGGAACAAAGAAAGCCTATTTCCTTTGGCTGGTATAATGCTTGGATGGAATAATTATTAGACGTGCATCCTCCCGGATCCTTCAATCCTCCTGTATACGCAAGGACAAAATGATGGCTCCTACGGTGACATGCTCTCCCCAGATTGAGGGCAAAATGACAGCGATTGTGGTGACGTCCTCTCCCACAATTGGAGGATTGTGAGGATGCCACTGCATCAAGTTGCTGCCGGGTTATGTCCGCAGAGATGCGGATGAAGAAAGAAGACAGAACATTAAGCATTGAAGAATGAAGAGAGAAGAGAAGGGAGAAGATAAAAAAGGAATAAAATGCGGAGGAAGATGTGGAAGCGGAGGTGGTCAGCAGAGAAGGTAGAGAAACAATTAGAGAGCGTGTGAAAGTGAGTGAAAGAGAATAAGAGTGTGAGAGAGTGAGAGTGAATGTGGGCACAGGGCAATGAACCAGACATTATGAAGTTTTTCAAGCACATTTCCACCACATTCAAAATCCAGTTCCTCCCTATGTTCTTTTGTCATTTTTCAATTTTCAAAACATTTTCAGGTGTTGGTTGCAGTTTTCCATCAAGCAATGTATTACTAGATTCTTGTTAGTGTTCATGTCATTGCCAAGCACAGACCTGTGGAGTTATGCCGCATTCAATTAATAAAATTGCCCTCTCTAATATACGTTAAACAATCTCCCATTTTCAGGATGTCATTGACGCTGGCTGGATTATAATGAAAAAAAAGCTTTGTAAATACAAGATACACAATGGAGCAAGCAAACTAATAGTGTTCTTTTTAGACGAGTATGTACATTGGATCTACTACATTTCCTGCATTTACAGCCCTGCAAACAGAAACAGTGGATAGTATTTTCTTGCAAGAACACAATAGGACTTAACAATAGTTTGCACAATGGGTGAACCGAAGCAAATCTTAGGCAAATGAACACAAAAGAGCCGCCTGGAACAACAAATGTGGAAAGTCATTGGTTCTGTTTAGACAGTTTTAGTCAATAACCAGTGCTTAACTCTATAACAGAAGGCTTGTCCTCCACAACTGACACCAGTGTAACACACATAACGCTCCCATACAATTGTACTGGGCAGTACTCCAAGGATTAGTGAAAAGGCCAACATACAATGTTAACTGCATGGTGAATAGTTATAGTAAATCATAGATTATGATTATTTATTATGCTGTTGCTCCCATTTATAACTTGATTATCTGATATGCTTAAAATATTCATTATGAGCATACATCTGGCCAGTGTTTAGTCTGTGCAAGGTTGGTATTCATTGTTATATAACAAACCTACCCAAATCCACATGTGCAAAATGGTGATCTGCGCAAACACGTGTGGTGAAACTACCACAAAGTTAAGGATGACCCCAAAATTTTATGTTAATCCAAACCAAAAAACTAGTTATTCTAGTTATTCCATTCCATTGTGGATCATTCTTTCAAAAATGTTCTAAGCCTGTACTAGTTAATTTAAAAAAAGACACATTCTTCTAATTGGTCAGATTAAATAATAGCAACAGCATTTCGGTTGCTTAATTTAAAACATTACATATATAGCAAGCCAACAAACAGCAAAGGTACAAAAACAGCTGAAATCCATTCCAAGGGTGAATACATCTTTTTTATTTTTGTATTTGCAAAACATATTGCCAGTTGGCTCAACTCCTTTTAAGTGAGACACAAGCTTGGATGGTAGCCTAAGTCATGCTTATTAAAGGTTGAATTATCAGAGTTTGGCTGGTGAACTCCTTTTAGAAAAACATACAATGAAATGCACACTGTAATTTACACATCATGTCTATTCTCCCTGCAGCTTTCATATAAACAAAATAAATTAAAAAAAAAAAGTCGATAAAACATAAATGACAAATTAAACTGAAAGGGAGAAATATGCAATAGTTATTAGCACAAAGATGCTTGCTTCAGCCGTATGGGCCGACTATTTATCTATTTTACTCTGGGATCATTTCTTATGTTACAAAAAGACAATGTGAGAAAATGTTCCTTGTAACCCAAGAATTTTTGGAAGCTGGAAATTAATAGTCACACGTCATAACTGAACTGAAACAATGATGAGATGTAAGGTAATCTTGCTTGTCTCCTTTTGAGGTTTTAATGGCTGTGTGTGTATTTCCAACAAAAGTAAGGTTAGTTAAAAACTTTCAGGAAAACCACAAAATATACGCCATAATATCGCCATAAAATAACTCACTAAATGAACCAAAGATTAATGGTTTGATCTAACCAATGTTAAAATATAAGCTTCCAGAAAATGTAGTATATGCATGTTATGTTGCAGTAGAGGATTAGCGATATCATTTGAACCCAAGCACAGATATTTCTTCTCTTCCACCACAAATAATTTACATCCCAATCCCTGGAGAATTTTATTCCTTGAACAAAGCATCCAGGAATGGGAAACGTTTTCATCTAGACATTGGTGAACTATAAATCCTATTATAATTCTGTTGTATAAATGATGATTGAGTATATACTGTTAGTGTAAGAAGCCATGTTAGCAGAGTTGAGGAACTATTGGGTTTCACCCAGAGTCTCTAGGTGGAACCCTGTTAGTATCGTCCATCTAAGATGGGAGAACACCTGTCACAGTCACACCACTTTGCTGCCTCTTATCCAGGCAATTGGAATTAATAAAGGTATAAATCGATGAGAAATGCAGGGATGAGAACATATTTCCCAGTTGGCCATCTGCTCTGGAGCAGGTCTTGAGGCCATGCATCAAGGGGTGAGAGATCCGGGGGGGCAGAGAGTGTGTATGTGTAGGTATGTGTGTAAGTGTGTGTTAGTGTAGTATGAGTGTGTGTATGTACGTGCAAGAATGTTTGTGTAAATATGTGTGCCACATGTGGTGCAATATGCAGTGATGATTGTAAGGGATGTACATGATGGAGGGGAGGAATAATTATGAGGGTGGGAGGTTGGGGAACAGAATGAAATATGATTTGGGTGGGTATGATGATGGTCAGGGGCATTTCTACGCTTACCCAAACAAACATACACATACAGACCCACTCTAACACCATACACTTACACATAAACTTACACATATATATATATATATATATATATATATATATATATACATGCACTGACTTTGACCATACATGTAGCGCACACACTTCCTCTTCTACTATTTACACTGTTTATTATATATTGTGAAAGTGATTTTTTTGTGTTTAAAGGACTTGTTTTCTGCAATTTGTTCAAATAAACTAGAAAATTTCAGACTTTAAAAAAAATTGGGTGTGGACCCCACATTTGTACCATGTGCACATTTATGGCACCAAGCAATATAGAGCTAGTATTCAATTATTTCCAGGACTGTTATTCAATTATTTCCAGGGCTGTTTTTTATTCTTAGTCTGGCCCTGGATGACAATGAACACAGGATACAGGAAGTAACCACGAGCAACACAGTCATACCATCAAAATGTAATGCTAGCATCCATAACACCCTCATCTTGGTTTCCTGTGTATAATAAGATTTATCTTCCGTCAATATCTGAAAGCTACATTTTGTTGTTATCCAAACAAGGAAAGGGAAGTATCAGTCGTCACAGGGATCCTCATTGCTATAGTCCTCGAGAACTCTACAGAATGTATGGAAAAGTTCCATAGTCCCACCGGGGCAGATCACTTTATTCACTCATTAGGACTTTCAAAAGGCTGGTTACAAGGGAGATCCCTGATATCCCTAACCACCCAGTTTACACTATGGAGGTTCCATTCCATGCTGTACCTTGTGCCGCATATCCTTAAGAGATGGAGTGGTGTCATATCCTGCCATTCAGCAGAAAGGACAGTTGTCGCTGAAGAGGGGGTAATGCGGGTTTGGGTTTAACCTTGGGCAGTGTCTCAGGTGAATATATCACTGTCGACAATGCCTAGGCCAGAATACGTTACTGGGCAACACATGGAACGCTGCATTCTAACCTGCATTTTCAGGTGTTCCTGCATTGTTTGTCTACACAGACTCGGAGTGCATTGTTCTCTGCTGTATATAACAGTTGTAAACTCTGGGAATTCACTGCGTATACTACATGTTCAGGCAGATATTTGTTTGATTTTCATTATTAATGAGACCTCAGATCCTGCCACTGTCAAGAACGTTGAATCATGAGCCTTTGAAAACTTAGAACACAAAATACGGACGTTTGATGCCAAGATTCCTATTTTCGTATTTTTCAAAGTGTCTTTTTTTATCAGAGTTTTCACAAAGGAAAATGGTAACAAAGTAAAATAAGAGTGAACCCACTGCCAGTTTGCTTTTATGTCTGAGTGGGTATATTAATCACTTGAGCATTAGCATACCCCCAACATTTCAGGACATAAAAGTCGTGACTGTTGAGAGGTATGCCGTTGGTACGAGCTGTAAAGGGCACCAGCTCACAGGCCCACTGGTCATCCAGTCCCGTTACTGCTGTTTAATAGCCAGTGGCTTGTTTTTTTTGTTTTTTTTTACATATAATTGAAATATTTCTGTCTCAGGCTGCAATTATTAATGTTTAACGCATTGCAACCAAGTTTACCCAGTAGCCACAACCTTATTATTTCTCAAAAAGGTGCATTAACACATCAGAGTTAATAAGCTCATCGTTTTTCTTTTTTGCCCCCTGATTATCCATGTTGAGTTACGTGGGTCAGGTATATAAAGCATGCCCCTTCATGCTGTAGATATCCCCTTGGGCTGAATTTGCAGTAATGTATACTTAATGATTTTCTTGCCTCAACATAACATGACTTGGAATGGGAGGTGAGATTATGTGCCAAAATACAAAACCAAAGCCTTAATTATATAATTACAAAAGGGACTGAACACGTGTGATATACCCCTATTAAAAACGATATTAACAGGTTCATCCTTAGTGTTCTTTTAATTCCGCTTTTTACCTCGTTTTGAAATTGGACTGGAGGCCTCAGTCTTTAATATACTCCTCTTCTCCATCTCGAAGGGGCTTCAAAGAACAGGTTGAGTAGTTGATAAGGTAATGTTGAGTTGTAATGTTAAGGTAAGTTGATCCAGGATGAGTCTCAGATTATTGTCTCAGTGGGTTTTTTTGGGAGAAGTGGTAGGTGCTGGTACTTCAAGGACCTGGGGTTGAGCAACTATTCCAGTTTCATGTAAAGTTGACCACTCATAAAGACATGGCGAGGTTAATTAAATACATTGGACAATACAATATGCTAACCTATTAATATCCCTTAATGGTAGTAATGGTTTCTTTACTCTACCCTTACTGACGTTTAACGATAAATTATATATGCGGTGCAAGGACTATGTGCCCCAGACAAAATGTCTAGCACACATCTAATTTATTATGCCCTTTGAGCCAAGCCTCACTCGTCTGTTAATTCATTACAATAAAATCTATTAAAGTGGGTGGATGGATAGTCAGCATTCACTAAGTATGACTATTTTGCACAGAAATAGTCATATAACACATTTAGATTTAAATTACCTAGTGGCCTATTATTGCAAAGTAAACTCTTACATGGTATAAATATAAATATATGTGTGTTATGTCTGTGGAAAGATTAACATTTTTATAGCAAAGCCATAATAGCACAAAACAGCTGCAATGAAAGGAGTGGGTGGAAATAAATCAATAAAGCCAACTATGTTTGTCCTGTTTATTTTCTTTCTACTGAATGATAATTACTGACAAATGAATGTGCCGTAGAATCAGCTAGATGTATTGATAGAAAGAGGCACAGTTGGCAAAATCACCATCCGTCGGTGGCAGGAAACAGTTAACAAGCAGCTAGTGGTGGGGCAAGAAGCAAATGCATTTAGGTAGATTCTGCAGAATCATGTATTTGCAAGTCAGGGGCCACAAAGATAATTTAAAGGGACTACTCAGCTGTCCTATGCTTTTAAGAACATTTAGGATTTTGCTGTGTCTTGGATATGGTCATGTTTAATTTTAAATGTGAGGACCTCGGTTGTTGGGCCCCATACATATAGTTCTGCATTTTACATATTAGAACATCTAATACATGTCAATGGAAATATATCGTCTTGTTTTATAGGGAAAATCACTCTTACTCACAGTAAGCAGATTCCATGGCAAATCATCCCAATTCTCTAAATATTGATAGCAAAAGACTGGGGGAGAGGCTGTCCCCATGGCTCCGTCCTGTTGCGGAAGTACTCCGAGAGGCCAGAATAATGCAGACAGATTAGCAGAGAAAGAGAATTGCAGAAACGCTTCTCTTATTTCGTGAATCCATCTTTATAATGCTAGGCTCCCGGAGTACTTCCGCAAAAGGATGGAGAGGGTGTGCCTGGAGGCTCCGTCCTTTTGAGTCTGTGCTCCGGGAGGCCTGGTGTATGGAAAATCGGACAGGAAGACAGGAGAAGAAGAGACAAGAGAAGAAGCAGAGCTGCAGGAAAGGAGACAGGGTCACCGAACGGTCGGGGGAGAAGGTAGGGAGGCATTGAGAAAGAGAGTGGGAGAGTATAAGAGAGTGAATAAAAGTGTGAGAGCATAAGTAAGTTAGGGTGTGAGAGGTTGCGTGAGAGAGAGCAGGAGTGTGAGTGTTTTTACATTTTAAAGCGGGGGGGCAGGGGCCCCAAATATAGGGTTCGCCCAGGTGTCGGATACTTTAAGTGCGCCCCTGCGTGCTGGGAGAGTTGATGCCACTTGAAAAACAGCAACCAACTTGCATAATTATTAACCAACGGGTTATTTGTGTGTTTCAAATGGAAATTGAAAGTTAGCTCCCCAGTGAATTACCTCCAGCAGGGTCTCCTCTACATCTTCCTCTGCATCCTCGGGGCTTAAATGTCATGACACAGCATCATATCTTGATTCCCTCAGACAGTCACGTGATGCAGGGTAAGGGATACAACAGACATCTATGCAGGTAGAATGACCACTATAGCGTAAATGGGCTAATAACCCAGCCAAATAATGCCACCTACATTGTGAATGCTCGGTAATAATCAGATTTTAAGCATCCAGTTTAGTGGCTAAAAAGGCATTTTTTCCCAAAATAATGTATAGGTTTAGAGATTTTCAGCATTTTTGTTTGTAATTCTGAGCAGTCATCTTTTTTCAGTGCTGAAGAAATGCATCAAGAAGATTCATGATCCAAACATGTTATCTGTATCATCTCAATCTTACTACTTTTAATTAGGCAAAACTTAGATCAGATGCCACCATACATTTTATGTCAGGTAATGGAACCCGTCCCTTTGATACTTTGAAATAACTACCCTTTGTCAGAAACAGTAGCAGGACACAGAATGCATTAGAATGCCACGTATTTCATTGGGTTTGCATAGACGGGGTCAATGACCGATCACAACCGTCGCCACAATCATACTATTATAGTTCAATGATATGTTCAGATATTTTTAGGTTCAATAGAATAAAATAATGTTTTAAATTGATTTGCTTTAATGCTGTAGATTAAATGTAAGAAAGATGTTGCATGGGAACAACGCACTGTTCATTATGATGTGAAATGAGTTGTTTGTATTTGCTGGAAAAATATGTTGCCGCAGTTCAAAGTTCAAAGACTAACAGACTCTGTTTGAAGTTTGATAAGAGATAAACAGTCACAACTACAAGGTCTAAAACAGTTTCAGGTTTCACACCTGCCAACGCCTTCCTGCTGCAAAAAGCTGTTGCACATCAATAAGAGAAACTTTCTACAAAAAAAGTCTCCATGATTTCACAATATTTATGTTAAATTTGCAATGGAAATAACAATGAGAGTAGGAATTGAATATACCCCCTGTGGCCTGATCAGGAGTGAATATTCCTGTCAAGTAAAATCAGCATATTTATTTGTTCACAAGAACAGTCAAGTCTCCGGGGGAAGAGCCGCTTCTCCGGTTCTCTGGAGCAGCATTTATATATGCCCACTCTCCGCCCTAGTCTCCTCCCACGCCATACAGATTTAAGCTATCTGGGGCTAACTGACAGCCCCTCGCTAAGCAACATCAGGAAAACATTCAGGAAAAAGCAACTGGTCAACCCAGTATACAGGGTTTAAAATAACCTACACAGATCCACATCGACCATCCTTGTGCCAGACTGTTATTGCCGCTCGTGAGACACATCCTTTTCTTTACTGTCCATCCACAGGCTAGACATACCTGACAGCATATTGCAAAAGTGTTCGAGAATAGATACTTTACCTGCAGCCCGGGCCATTAAATGCCAGGTCCGGTTTCTGTCCCCAGTTTGGCCCTGATGTTCTAAACATCAGAATTGATTTGAGCTAGAACTAAGACAATGTACAAATGCAGAGAGCACATTTTGTTGAATTGTATTTGAAGTGTTATGTAATATAAATTACTTTTACTCTAACAACTGATAATTCCTATTCCCCCATTATTGATGTGCATTTAAAATAAAAGTGGAAAATATTTACTGAAATAGATGAATGCCAGTCATGTATTGTAGAAAATGATTTATTTATTATTTAGTCCTTTAGCATCATTGTTATATAAAACATTTCCATAAACATGTAGTATTAAAATATCGAAATACAGGCCAATCAAATTCATGTAATATTACAGCTTCTAAACACATGAATACACTCTGTGACTTCATTTTCAGTCGGTGAGTTCGATATGTCTCGTACTAAGAGGAGGCTGTTTATTTTAATATCTGTATCCAGAATCCAGAATCATATAAACAACAGAACAACGTGTACCTCTCAAAAACTGAAGGACCGTGATGCTTTGTCAATGCATTTAATGCTTCCCTAGCTAATTTTTTTTTTTTTTTTTTAAAACATGGAAGTAAGTTTTGCCTCTCAAACTATAATGAATATGTCAAATTATACTACTGAATTTCATACAGCCAACGTATATAAGAAACAAGGACACATAGAATTTAATGGCAGATAAGAACCTAGTCTTACCTATTTTCTCCAGCGGCAAAAAAATAAAAGTCACATTTATATTATACAAAGAAGATAGCAGTCTAGTCAAAGTACTTTTGTAATAAAGAAATCAGAAAAAGAGGAGTAAAAATTAGACCTTTAATGGCTGACCAAAAGGATAGAATTTGAGGATTCAGGACACTTCTGGGTCCCTTCTTCAGGCATAGTCAAACAAACTAGGTGTTTTGTTTAAGTCCCCCCACCCTAGCCACTCTCCTCTCCACTATAACACACATACACATACAAACACTAACACATTTACTCTAACACTCACAATGACTCTGTGAGCTGCTATGCTACTACTGCTGGGTCACGTAAAGCGTATTATGTGACCCCACTGAGCCCTCCCTCCTCAGATTAAAAGCGTACCATAATGTCCTCTGGTATGTATTGTTTTTTTAAACACCGTTTCATAGATTTACTTTGTGTATTAAATAAAGAATTCACTAAAGTGGCAGTTCAGTAAAGTATTTACATGCACATACATGCACATAGATCTACATCTTCTTTTTATTTCTGCACCAGTTACAAAACATGTAATAAAGATTTTTAAAAGATACAAATTAAGCAAATAAGAAAAATAAGAAAATAGACCAGATGTATGCTAGTTAAAAAAATCTTGACGGTTTTTGGTTGAGCACATTTCCTGCAAGCCCAGTAAGTGATAAGCGGGTAAAGATGAACGTGCATGGGGAGAATCTGTAAAATATCTTCATGCATTTGTAAGATGGGGAAAATTATATTTAAAAAAGGACATATGAATTCAAATGATATTAAAATGAAGTATCCCTTTAAATATTAAGGTTTTTAAATGAGACAGTTCTGGAAAATGACCATGATGAGCGCCATTATTTTCTTAAGCACCAACACTCACTACTGACATGAAACCCTATTTGTTTTTGTCCAAGTTGATAATGATATTGAGACAACGGCTGAATCTGTTAAACAAAACAAACATCAGTTGTGCTGTCAGCAGTCTTAGTGGAATCTACAGAGTAAGCAGCACGATAGGAAAAACTACACAATGGTTGAGAGTTGAGGATGACAAAGCAATTCTAATGGGAAGAGACCGAAACAGAAAGAAAAATAGCTAAAAGAAATAATTAATATGATGGTGATGATTTAAAACTCCTTAACAAAAAGAATTCTTAAAAAAAGTTTTAGGAAAAATTAGGCATTACCTAATTGTAGCCTGAAAAAACGTTATACAAGTTTTTACGTAACAATTCTGCATTTTTTTAAATGTTACACAAAATATTTTCAGAGTTTCACACAAAAAAAATTACTGCTCACATTTTTTTCATAAAAAATGTTTAAGGAAAACATTTACAACAAAAATCTGAGGAGAAATTTCTAGGAAATAATTCCCAGAAAAAAAGGAAAAAAAGCTTCTGGGAAAATCTTCTAACCATGTATTTTGGGGGGGAAAGTCCTTCCAGAATAGAAACATTTCTAAAATTTTGTAATACAAATTTCCTTGGAAAATGTCCTATAATTTGTTTTTTTGGAAGAAAAGTTCCCAATAAATGTTCTCAGAAAATCTCACTGAAAATTTTCCCAGATCACAAAAATGTTCTGGTCGAATCTTCCCAGGTTACGGTCCCAGACACTTTTCAGGAAAACATTTTGGGGAAATGTAACCCTGAGTAAAATTTTCTGGAAAACTTCCCCTGAATCGTCCGGAAGTCTTTCTGACAATTCGTTTTGGGAACCTTGCAACCCAAAATGCAACCCTGATGACTTTCCTAGGATATTTTCCCAGACAAATTTCCTGGATCAGTTTTTTCAGACATTTTGTTGAAGACTTTTCTACTGGAAGAATAGGAGATGATGGACCATAAAAATTAGTTTTGCAACCTCTTCGAAGAATCACCCAGTATATACCCATTCTGTCCTACAGAATAGCTATAGTTCTTTCACTTATAATTCTGAAGGCTAGGTGACCATCGCCTCCATGAATCACTCCAGTGTAATTTGTAGTATAGTTGTGAACAGTGCAAAATCTCCCAGAAAAGATTATTTTGCACAGCTATGAAAACACGGCCGCTCTTAGCTTCAGTCTAATGCATTTCTCATCAGAGGACTTCGTCAAAGATCTTTCTTTGAACTATTTGCATCTATTCTATACCTAAAGAGATATGAGGAAATACAGTTCTAAATAAGTGGTCAATGACTTAAAGCCTTTGTTTCAGAGCACAGTAGGAGACAGAGAAAAAGCGTGAAGACTTACGAAAAAAGACTCGGACTGTTGATTTAGAATTTCTTGGACCACAAATTTTATAAAAGCGGTAAATTAAATTTTAAAATTAATGTTTTAAATATTTGTACATTTACTGCTATATTTCCTTGCAATACAACTGACGCCAAATCTACTTAATAGCTGATCTGTTCTCTTTCTCCTTTTTGTTCTTACTGGTGAGAACTAGTATGTTTCTCATGTTGGGTATAGGCTTAAAAGAAAAGTAGAAGGTAGGCTTTGTTGTGCGTTTGTTGGTCAATAAAAGTAGGACAAATATATTTTATTGAACAAGTTTTATGTGATGTAAGGTTATTTTCTTGCGTTAGTTGAGACAAGTCTGAAACGCAGTGAGAGATTTCTAGTTTCCTGCAGCGAATGCTAATTGCTCAGACACTCTAAAATTAAATATTGGATATCCCACATTGTTTAAATATATTTTGAACAGTACATGCAGGTAAGGGGGCTTAATTTCAAATCACAAATTAGTACATTTCCGCTTGGTAATGTTTTTTCAATATATGAACTTTAAAGGCTTCTATTAAAGTCCATCCAATAAAAAAATGGAATGAGATATATTTACCCAGAATTATTACCAATACATGGTACGCTTTATTCTGCTTTGTCACTTACAACTCCAAATCAAGTGAAAATCCAAGCTAGACGGTATTGCACCTTTTCTGGATGACCAGTGTTAGCTGAACATCACATACCCTTCCTTCTAATCTTGGAGAATGGAAAAAAAAGTTAAACATTGACTATTTTATAAATCACATGGAAAGCTATTTATAAATTAGGGATAAAAAGTATTATTTATTATTCTTTAACACTGTTGTAATTAAATACAGCATTACAAACATCATTCCTAGCACTGTTCAATGGCCAAACCTTCTAAGAAATATTCCGTTAGTAAAGTGTTGTCACGGCATTTCTGTGCTATTCTTATGTGAGAATAGAATAAAATTACAGATGTGCTACAACTTATTTACTTAACAGTATAGACAGTGCAAGTAATGTTTTGTCTCAGTGGAACAGCATCATTAAGAGTTATATGACTTAACAAATCCTACATTTTACAGTTCACTATACTTAACCTCTTCACTGCCAATGACTTGCCAGGTACATCATGAAAACATCCCCTAGAGGACTAATGACATACCAGGTACAGTCAGCCTATAGTTAATCTCCTTCACTTCCATAAATGTGATCACTTCTACAGTCATCACATGCATTGATACAGTCAGATGACAAAGGAACTGGATGTGTGTCTCTTCTTCGTCCTTCTCCTTCACATTATGATTGTGAGCTGAAGAGCAACAGAAAACTGTAAAAAAAAAAAAAACTGTCCCAATGCCCAGATTGAAAAAAAAATAAGTGAGTGCGGAATTAGTGCAGAAGTTAGGGTAAGATTTAAGGTTAGGTAGACATTAAAAAGCTAACATAAAAAAAAAAAAAAAATGAAAATTATATAGAAACATAGGGTGCTTTTCAAATCATGGCAAGTTAAATATATGTTTTCACATTTATATCAGCTATGGATAATTTCTATAACTGTAATAGTGTGGGGAAAAAAAATCCCATTTTTTATTTTCTTTTTGTAAAAAATAATGCCCTACATATAAGAGTATGGTTTAAAGAAAAGGCCACTTGAGAAAAAAAGGGGAAAATCCGTTGAAGAAAGACATGGCAAAAACATGAAAATTGCTCTGGTGCTGTAGCATAGAGAAGCCCTGGTCATTAAGAGGTTAATTTATTTATTAAAAGAGGGAACGTGTATGTATTAGAAAACCTTAAATACTAAGGATCTTGAGACAGGGAATTAGTTATTCTAATATTTTAACATTTGACCCTGAGTTCAAAAAGGGGGCATTACTGCTCCTTTAATAAATCTTTTAAACATCAATGCAGAAGGCCAGGTTAGTGGGTTTGTGCACTATTTATGAAAGTTAACACAAAATATACATGAAGTAGTAGCTGCAATAAATTATTGCGTGTTTCCATAGGAGTAGGCCATATTTCCTTCACATATGCCAGTGAAGTGAAACATGTAGCAGCTGAATATCTCTTGAGGCAAAGAACAGCCAATAACCATTTTTGTTACATGACACTAAGTAAAAAAACAAGCTGTGGTGAAATCATGTGTTTTTGGAACGCTCTGGTATGAATAATATAGGTTACATTTATTTAAATTAATGTCATGTAATTTTTAAGATAAATAAACTAAACAAAAATCTGGTATCCTCTTGGAGACTGTCTTCCCATCAGTCTTTGGGTTCACAGAGTGCCAGTGTGGCAATCTCATTTAACACTTTCATGGTCATACCTGGGAACTCTCCTGATAAAGTCCTGTTTCCTCAGTTCCTCTTCCTCCTGTCTGTGGAGTGCTGTTCAGTCACTGCCACTCTTTGCTCACGTCCCTCCCATTCCCCACCCACTAAAGGCTGCCTGGGCCTAACCTTGCCCCTGCATATACCTAACCCCACCCCTTTTCAAAGCCACTCCCACAGAAGAGGGAGCGCTCCAAGTAGTCTACCCTAGGAAATTCCCAAGTATGCTTATGGTGCAAGGAGATAATCGTAGATGTCTGTGAAGTAGGGTAAATGTGGGCCAACAAATTGGCAGTAAATGTGCAGTCCATGTCCAAAAAACTGCAGTATTACTTCAGAAAAAACTGCAGTAATTTTTCGTAAGGGCGTGAATTAATTCCAATCTTTCAGGGGAAGGTGCGTTCAATGACATTGATCATAAAGTCTGGAAAAACCCAGAATGGAGACAATGGGGAAAGTCTGAGGAAAACATAATTCCATCACATTCCTCCCATCTACCCATCAGATTTTAGAAATGGACATGAAGTCAGCCAATTTGGTTGGAAGCATTGAAATTTTGAAGAATGACAATGCAGTTCAGCAGCAGTCAGTTCTGCCCTTAAATGTGACATCTGCAAGAATAATCTCTAACTATAGTGCATAACTCTCCATGCAAATTTAAAACACAGCTGTTGTTTTACAGTAAAACCTTCCCCTGAACAGTGGTCTTTTCAGCCTTTCCTTGCAAGAGCACATGTGGCTCATTCATCAACATCTGTAATGCTCAAAATGATTCATATAGATACTGACCCGTCTGCTCTCATATAAGGAGACTCAACAAATATGTTGGTCGAGATCATCTAACAATGAAAACTGTGTTTGACTTTATAAATTATTGCAAAAATAGGGGTTTTTTTTACTTAGATGAACATCAAATACCAAACAATATATCAATCCGTGTCATAGCTGAACACAAAGCAAATCTAGTTTTACACAAAAAAATTGAATATGGTCGGTTATTTCAATCCATAAAAAGCCATTGTTTGGAACATTTGCAGTATAGATTGTGGCTGCCATTCATTATCTGCTGCTCTGCCATACATTAGGGTCTTTAATTTTAGGAGCTTTAAGTGAAATACCCTGGTTTTTATTTGCCTGATTGAGGGATAGTCATTAGTCATTTATTGAGATCCGAATCCATGGAACCAAATCTTCCCCCGATGTCCCTCTTTTGTAGGAGGGGTTCATAGCTTATTCCCAGAAATACTAAGATTGTTCTGATATATTCATTGTTATCATTCTTCTCAGTTAAATTGCGACGGGAGAATAACTTCAAATCATGAATATCACCGGTTGTATGCTGTGCAGAAGCTTCTGTATTGTTGAGTCACACCTTCACATGTCAGCACACCGTCCCGCAATAACAAATTCAGTTTGTACGTACTAACATGCAGAGTCGAGTTAAGTGAAAATTTTACATTAATCATGATCACTTGGTCACACAAGGTTTAACACAATTACAGGGGAATATATTCATTCCAATTTAACAGATCTGGGAAATAACAAAACTCGAGCAAACAAGCAAATTTGAAGGAACAGAATGGGAGAGGCGTGTCAGCGTGCAGATACAGGACTCCGGCTTCCATTCACGAATGTTACAAACATTTATCTTAAAGCAAATAGTTCAAAGACTTAAAGAATATAATACTAGAACGATTTAACATGATTAAGAGCAGACAAACAGAACAATGATGATGAACAATTGCAAAGTATAAAACACCTGAATGTGGAACAAAAATTTTAGCGTGTCAAGGGTTCAATTTACATTTGAGAGATATTGAGAGTGGTGAAGTGCAAATACATTTAGTTTTGATTAAAATTGCAATTCAGAAACGATACAGAATCGGTATAACCTCACATAAGAACAGCCACACAGTTACACAAAGGGTTCCTCACAGCCCCACACCAGAAAGCTTCACAACCCCACCGTAAAATGCAGAAACAGGGACCTTTGCAACTTTTAATTATATTTTATTATATTCTTGTTAATATATAACTCCCAATGTAAAAGTACTGCGGAAATAAAAGTTACTAATAACGGTGGGACCCTCACGCTTTCCTACCCACTCGTATCCATTCAGAGTCACACTAACACACACGCATTCCACTAACATCTCATAATAATATGCAAATTCACACTTACAGCTATAAATGTACATTTAACGATACGGACCCCACATTGGAAATCAATGTTATAACAACTAAAAACACATTTGATGTTAATTTAAATACACGCAATTATTTGAAGAGTCCTATGGCAGTGAGTCACGATGCAATGAGACAGGACATGTGATACAGTATTATACATTCATTCTTCATCTACGGTTTCCTTTTAATCTAGAATGGATATATGTGAAAAAAATCTCCCTTTTTCTGTCTGTTGATCACGTTCCCAGCAATAATTTATTAGTCTGCTGTCTGAAACGCAGGAAAAATGCAGGCGCGCATTTGCATGTGTGACAACAAAGGCTGTATCAACGTCAATATGTCAATATGTAGCTTTATAGAGTTTTTTTTGGATGAGGAAAATACAATAGGTACCTCTCATTTCATAGATATTAAATAGAGGCTTAGTAATTATAACTATTTGGGGTAAAAGCTAGTTTATAGATTTTATATAGATGCATTTATATCTTTGTTCAGAAAGCTTCAGAGCTTTGTTTCAGGTTCTTCTCCTTTGTATCTCACCGAATAATTTGAAGACAAAGCACAGACTCATTGTTTTAACTCCACACCCATCTGGCAGAATGCTTATTAAACTGGCGTTTAGATTTCGTTTCAATAGGAACATAACATTTCCCTGTAGAAGAATAATTTACAGGCCATCTAGGCTAAACCTTTATTAGCGGTGGTATCTCTACGAATCATATTGGTCATCAGTGGGAAAAGGAGTATTAATGCATGTGCTGCTTTACAAGAAGTCATAGGTCGTTGTGTCCAGAGACTGAAAAGATTAGCAAAAAATAAACTTGTATCCAGCCAAGCAGCGTTTCTCCAACTCCCAGGCAACACCAAGTAATCTCTAGATACCACATCCCTGCAACTTCTGGTTGAGATGGTTTTTAAAGACCCTTAACATGCCAACATTACAAGGGGTTAATTTTTTTGTTTTATATCAAAGTTGTATTAATTTTCCATGCATAAAGAAACAGTACAAGGGGTTAAATGAATTTTCACTGTTGTCGAAGTCCACTGCGTTATTCATTGAGGTATTTTAAATGAATATCCCAGATCTGTTTTCATGTAAAATACACTGTGTACATTTTGCATGTGGGGGAAGTGTACTTAATATAATATATGCACCAATCGGAATGCAATAAAATGCATTGGAGTCCCTGCAAACGGGGCTCCAATATGCATTATTACAAAATGCATTCACCTTTTTCCATGCAGTAAAATGCATTGACCCCTAATATTTTTGTTGGGTGTAACTTCCAATTACCCTTTATTAAATTTTCTATGAGGATGGTATCAGCGTCAGCGTTTGATCCAGTGATGTAAACCCATGTTTTTATGATATTGAATACCATTTAGAGCCACATATTTAATAAATTTTACCTTTCAAACTATTGCATTATTTTTTCGACTTCTGATGTTTCAACAACTGGCCTTTGGATGCCAAACTCTGCCAATGTCATACCACTTTTATTTAATCATTCAAATCGACCAATTGCCTCATCATCTCCTTATAAAGTGGGTAAACAGCCTATACCAGTTCATCATCTTGACACAATAAAGAATGTAGCACCAGGAAAGAATATGTAAAACAAACACAGTACCACATTGTCAAAAATGATATTATTGTGGAAAGTATGCCAAAATCTAGTAACTAAACAAGTAATTGTGAAGTGCATCTATCCACTGATTATATACAATCATGAGCGGGCTGCCTTTTTTTAATAACTTGCTGTGCTAAACACTTGCTGGATAAAATGGGTTTTCATCACACAGATGTTGCAGCTTAATTATAATAATAGAGATCTAGCTTTTTAATAATAACAGATTTCTGTGGCAAATAAGCAGCGTGGCAATATGTCCCAGCGGCCGCGTCAGCCAAATCCGAGCTGCTGGTTCATTATCTGCGGAAACCTTCAAGTTGTCATCAAATTATCCCATCTCTTGTCAGCTTTTATTTTCACAACTCAGACACTGCCGCCTGCCTGCACTTCTGAACACCATAACTGCACTTGTCATTGACAGAAGCATTGCTCAGATGCATGCCAACCTTTCTTTTAATCCTGTTATTTTAGAATTTTATAGTATTGCTGTAGCAAGAGATTCTTGGAAACTACCCAAGCTGAGCCGGGCACCAACTCTCTCGTGCAGCTGTTAATAAGTGAAGTTATTATCCCATACCGTTGACCATGTATGCAAAGAACGAGTGATTTTTTTATTTGACAGAAAACAAGAGGGAAACGGCTGCGGATCACAAGAAGATTAGATTTAGGACTCCGATATCACAGGCTAATTCTATAAATGCTAAGACAGTTGTTCTGGCAGTTTTCTGCCAAAATCACTGAATGGTGTTACGGATGGTTGTAAAAGACTGAGGCATACAGCTAATAGTTTATTATATTGCTTCTAAGGGTGCTCCCTAATTATTATTATCACTTAAAAAAAGAGCATTTGAGAATACTGCTGTTTTCTCCAGTTTTCACATATCACAATGTTAATCTGCATTTATACAACCTTTTTCCGAAAAAACAAAAGGGGCACCATTTTTTGCATTCCATATTTATTATTTTCTTCACATTAAATGATCATGTTGTATACTATTTAATAGAATAAAATGTATATACTGAACAAATGTGGCTTCTTCTCACATTATTTAATTTGATGTAAACAATCTTAATCATGTGTTGACGAAACAATGACAGCAGGAGGGCTTCCATTTTGTTTCTCCTACATTCCTGTATAGATTTAAGCATTTTTTTGCATTTGTTTTATTTGATATGATAGCACTCAAGGTGAAGGATATATTTGTAGCAGGTGCTGCCCCAGGCACTTTGGAATCAAATGATGACACCTTGCATTTACCTTGTGACAGAGGCTCCATCCAGCCTTGTGTTTATTCAGCGGCACAGATGATCCGAGGCGTTGGCTGATGTACCCCAACACTGCCATCGCCCGACATACCCCAAGTTCTCAAGTTACCGTATTACAAGTTACAAGTCTTCTGCTAATGCAAAATCACATTCTAATGTTTACAATAAATAAAATCAAGGTTGAGTAATATCTCCCATGAGTACAATGTAAAATAATATTATTATATATTTATATATATATTTTATTTTTACAGTATGATTTACATTTAAGCATTAGGTTCAAATGCAGAAAATTTGATTCTCATTTAATTCTGAAGTTCTAGCATCGTGGTTATGTAATCAAATGCATTATTACCCCCCCAAAAAAATGTGATGAATGAATACTAAAAAGAAAATGTAATAAATTCAGGGTAAAAACATTACAAGGGCATGACATGAAAATTGGCTTCATTACTAGTGACGCATCAACTTCTCTCCTTACCGCATGATATATTGAGAATGATGTGAAACTCATGACAAAGACACATTAACACCAGCGTTTTACGTACGTGGTTAGCCCCTGCCAAAAATCTTTTTTTTGTTATTATGAGTGTGTCAGATGGTTCTGCAGCCCCAAAGGTCCCAATACATAAAGTACAGAAAACGTGTTTGTAAATCAAATCAAATGTATTATTCAATTACACAGCTATCACGTGTAAAAGCCATTGTTCCTTATACAAGTGTCTATCAGCACCACTGTGACGAAAGTGTCATTCAGGCCATTTAAATGTACAGGTACACTAGCTTAATAATGTAGCATGTTCTCTGACTATTCCTTATTTTAAACAATTATATTGATATTGTATATGCATTTAAGAGGCAACCGTTAATGTCCAGATAGGTAAGTAGTGTTAGTAAACATTATCATGTGATAAAAAGTTTACATCAATAAACCTGTTAACACGGTACACAACCAAATTTGAAAATGGACCAGGTTTTACTTCACTTGAAACAAAATATTCCGCAGCATATCTTCAATGTCTTCTTTCTGACTGACTGCTGATTTTGTGACATCTTAAATTTCTATAAATGACTTCTTCAGCTGTACAGAAACCAACAGAGAAGCGGGAGCTTGGAGGTACCCCCTAAATCCTTGGCAAAAAAAAAGCTTAAAATAAAAAGAAAGAGTGGTAGAAATACATAATAAAAATAAAAAAAAACAAAACAACATTGGTTTGTATGTTTTACTTTATTTTTTTGCTTGGGTCTTTCAAATCTCTCGCACTAACCATTTGTCTGTGTTTACACATCCCAACGTTTTAAAGGCAAGAAAGCAAAGGTGGTGTTTAAAAATGGTTATCCGAAGAAATTCATCTCCACTTTGAGGCCTAGAGCATCAGAAGAACACTGCAAGAGCAATAAGGATTTTTAGGGGCATTATGGTAGTGTAATGGAAACACATCTGCCCCCAAAAGTCCCTCATTTTCCCTGCGGTATACAGCTATACATGAAGAGGCAACTCATGGAACAGCATGGCACAGCTAGAAAGGAAAAGGGTACAGTTAATAAAGTGATAGACACAAATATTTAAACCTCAACACATGACATGTCCCTAAACAGTAATATGAAATCACCATGGTCATCTGTACATTTAGCTTTCTGTAGTATCTTGGTTGGCTTTATAAAACAAACACTCAAAAAACACAAACGTCAGCTTTATTTCTTTAAAAAAAAAACTACTTTCGAATCTCAACCAAACATACAGAATGTGTACATTTTTCTTCTTTAACAAATTTTTTTCTTTTCTAAGCATATTTGTGTTTTTCGAATCAGCATTTGAAGCAAAATTGAGCTTTCATGGATCTTGCTAAAATCCCATGTAATGAAGTAAATCTTCTGATTAAATATAGCACATCACAGGTTTTATTATAAGCGTTTGTTCACTAATTAGTAAAAGAAAAAACTGACAGAAGAAAACACTTTCAGATATATTATATCCAGACACAGACACATTCTCTTAAGCAGAGACACCTTTGCATTGCAATCTTATTTTAGTCTAAAGGACGGGATATCATCTACATTTTACATTAATTATAAGAAATTAGAGTCTTTCTTCTCTTGAGTTAAGTACACTGACTCGAAATACAGATTTACCAAAAATTTACCATTGTGGCTTGAGGTAATCAAATTTAAAAAAAAACACACAAAACAAATATTAAAGCAGAGACGTACGTTAGCTGGACCTAGGCCTGACTCAGGTCAGCACCCCAGCTACCCCTACCATTTACCTCTACAAAGATATCTATAATGCTGGGCGTCGAGATGGCACGGGGCTCCATAGTGTAAATCGGCAGGTTACAAGGGAGATCTCTGATCCCCCCAACCAGCCCAAGGAGAAGTTGTGCCGTGAGGAGCTTGATCACCTAACAAAGCAATCAGCAGGCGATAGAATATGCCACTGTCTATAAGATTATTTTCTGTATTAATACTTAGTAAACTAAAGGTGCCGTAATAAATTAATGTGATACCTAGCAACAAATGTACGTGAAAGGAGTCAACAAAGAATTTATACAAAAAAGATGTGAATGGGGTAAATCACATATTGTACAGGCCATCACGACAAAATATTAAAAGCACAACTAAGGCTGATGGAATTTGTAAGAAAACACCACATGATTTAAACAGAACCGAGATGCGTGTTATATAACCTTGCTTCTGGATTGCGCTGCCAGCTAACTAAACCCTTCAATGACCATTAAAGCGTCCACGCGTTGGTGGCATGTGCTGGTTACATTTATAAAGGATTTTGGAGGGATCTGAATACCATATGGAGATAAGTTTGAAAACACTGAGATTTTTTTAAAAAAAAAACGAGGATTTATGCCTGACACCAGGGATTTAACAGCCCTATTTAACAATATGATAGTAGGGCTATTTCAAATGTATGAATATACTGGAATAAATGGGGGGGGGGGTCACTTATCACTTTGGGAGCTACATAGGATTTAAAGTTAACGTTTATTAAAGTATTGGTATTTCGGAATGACTGCATTCTTAAAAGATTATAGTTAACAGTATTAAAAAATAAACATGTTGAGAAGTTTGTCTAGAGCAAAGGGGAATGATCACGGCCGATTGCCAGTCTGACCTTTGCCTAATAAAGTACTGTGCTTTCTCAATTGATTTGGCATACTTCAGTACGTCAATATATGCATTATTTTCCATGCATATAAGGATCCTTTTTTGATCTTGTCCCTTATGTGTGACATCACTCCGGGGTACTAAACGGTTCTTAAATGCTATTGTGCGGGGGACACAGATTTACAGATTTTGTAAATACTGTTATGTGACAAAATCCCTTTACAGGTATTAGATGGACTAAGTTAACCCCTTAAGGACAATGGGTGGTCCCTAAACCCATTGAAAACAATGCATTTTGAGGCTTTGTCATTAAGGGGTTAATTTGTTTCTGGAAAGGAAAAAAAAAAAAAGAAAAACTACAACACTTGCAACAGATGGAAAAAATATGATCATGGATAAATCATCTATGTATTTACGAAGTAGCTGAACAAGCAACCTAAAACGCTTTTGTCAAACTGTAACCATTTCTCAGTAAATGTGTCTATCCCCGACAACCGGTAGTTAACTTTCTGCATAACACGGCAACACAAATGCTTTTATGTCAATACTTCCACTAAAGAAACACTGGAGGATTTCACAGTAAAAACATGTGACAAGAATAAATAAAGGGAATGGTTTGTGACAGACTTTAAAACAAATAACACAGCAATAACTGTAAGTCATATTTCACTGAGATTTTCTCCAGAGGTTTTCTATTGCTGAGAACTACATCTGTTAAATAATATTGGTTAAGGACCTGCTAATAATGGCTGCCAGTGGGAATTTTCCAGAAACGGTTTCATAACTCGGCTGCGATCCCTGAAAACATTCCTTCTGTATTCTTGTTTAGGCTAAATGTGACATTTATGTTGGATACAACTGATATTTCACTCTGTGCTTGTAGTCGAAGCCTAACCTTCATTGCAGGTCCGAGTATCTCCAAAAACTGTGTTAGTAAACTAAAACAAATTTGGAAGACTGTGTGTTCTACAGATAAATGTTGTTTTAAGTAAATGTGGGAGTTAGTGACCCTGGGATATATACCCCAACGTTTGAATCTGCCGTTATTAATAACTGATTAACTATATCTGAATACATGACTGATTTTATCTAGAGGACAACGTTCCATTAGAAGCAGGACTGGAATAGGGATGGGAGTTTAAGGCCAGTGGACACCAAATTATATCAATGCAAGTGCTGGTTGAATATGTTGGGCCGCAAATTACAGTTTATACTCTCGCACATGGTATCCGCACAGGACTGGATCTGCTGCTGGAGGGCCAGTATCAGTAATATGTTGCCGTAACGGCCAACAGCCCACCAGACATTTGTCCAGATGGCCAATAAAGGCCCTCAGTAATCTTTCTGGTTATGCGTTTGAGACAGGTAAGGCAGGTAGAAAGTAGAATTACAAGGTGAGATATCTCAAGATTAAACGTTTTCCGAAGTAGATTCTTATTTATGTTGTGAAACGTTATTGTGTCTACCTCAGTATCTGTTTAAATGTGGGATTTCAACGTAACCTAAATTTCTTCACTGTAAATGACCTCCTGCAGGATAAAGATTTACGCTCATTAAACCATCTGGTAGACATTAAAAGGGATTGAAACTGCATACCAGGTATAGCTTAATCTATCACGCTCATCAGCTGCAATCCATCTATATTACCCAATTCTCTCCGTAGAAATAGATTATTTTAAATATACGTTGCATGAGTCTTAGAGAGCTTTAGTAAAGTCGCCCTACACCCAGCCAAACTGCCACTCTTAACTATTATTATTACAGTTATCCCTTAATATATATCGGAAAACACAGTACTGTATGATATACTATTATTATTTTACTATCATTAATTTACATAGCACCAAATTACACAGTACATGCATTCAAAGGATAAGACAAAACTAGAATTGAAAGACAAACCGATAAATTAGTAGGCGGAAAACTAAAGAAAGTGGGGCTATTAAACAGTTAAATCTATGGATACACATACATGTCTCAGCGGCTCACTGGCGTCAGCGGATACTTGACACTGAATGGTAACATTTCCAGTGTAAAAAGCCGTCTAACTATACTCTACTTGGTTTTCCTCCCCTCAGCCCCAAAAGATGGGAAAGGCAACCCCCAACCAAATGGGAGGCATTCTTCCTCAATCAAAGGTATTTTAGAAGACAAAAATAAATGTTAAGCATTATTTTCACATATTTTTAGTTTAAGCTACGGGGGTACAAAACTCTTCTTCCCTACCAGCTGCATATGGTTTTGTCTTGTCGTAAATGTGTTATCTGGAAATGTTCATTTGTGCAATTCAATAAAAATAAAATCCATAAAAGTTCCATTTATACTGCCCATAGATTTATTTTTTTCTGGAAACTTGACATTACCTTTAAGAAAACTATAATTTACGGGTGTGTTCTAAGAAAGATCTGAAACAAAATTGTACAATAAAACAGTACAGCAACGAAATTGTGGAAAAAAAAAAAAGAAAAGATTTATTAACTGGTCGACGTTTTTAACTAAAATAATATGTAACTTAATTATGTGTTTAAATGTAAATAGGATTATTTGAAAAAGTTGTGTATTCTTCTACCAGCCAGGGGTCTATGCTGACTTTGCCTTTATCATTGGTGATCGTAAAATTTGACCTCCTATAATTCAGTGGCCATTTACCCCACACTATCCGTAGCTCAGTTTCACTTTGTTAAAATTGAGGTAATGGTTTTTATTGTAGTTTATCTAGGACACACTTAAAATCCATTCTGCAAATTGAGGAAGCCGTGCAATAGTCTTGCCTGGAGCCAGAAAATATGTATCGTCCAATTCTTTAATGGGAACAAGTAGCCGTGATTGGTTTCAAACCTGACTTTTTAAACAGAACTAATGGCCGATCAATGTCCTCTGGTACACAGCCCTATTTTAAAATGGATTTTTAGAGATTCGTCAATAAAATGTAAAAAAAGGAACAAAGACTGTTTGAACTAGGTTGTCCTTTTATGTCATTTTTATTGCAAATAACACAACATGTTTATAGTGAAAAATAGATATCACGAAGAGAGCTATGAAATGACATACACACACTAAAATGAAAAATAGTCTTGCTTAGAATTATGTTGGTATTTTGAGTCCAGGTTATTTACAGCTTGGGTTAATGCTGCGGCCTACGGATTTAGCAGACATGAAATGGCAAAAATAGTCTTAACTTACATGCACTGTATATATGGTTACCAAGCATAGCATTTAACCTTCTGAGTGCCAGAGGCCTGAGAAATACAATGTAGTAGAAAAGGTTAAAAATGCCAAAAATTGTCAATCAAGTTACGATAAATACTCTAATGGAAGCAGTTCCCCTTTAAACCTAAAGTAGGAGAACCGATAGTTAATTTATAAAACATCTCAATTAAAAGGTTAGAAAATGAACTATGCTTTTTTTCTCTTTTACTGCATCCTTTATGGAGATCACAAACAAGCCATTCATCATAAAAATCATAAAAAAAATGTTTTTTTATTTTATTTTAAGCACCAAGGACACAAAATGGTATCTCCTCCTTGAGAGTGCAGAGTCCAGGTAATAGCATGCTAGGAACCACTTAAATAAGCAGCAATGAAATGATTACTTGTTCAAACATTTAGGAAACAGGCGGATGATTGTTTCCATAAAAATCCAATATTTTTATTTTAGAACAAGGATAGCATATTTCCCCTTTAAATAAGGCCACTTAAGCTCATACTGCGGAGTTATTCTGGAAAAGAAGTACCGCATTATGTCTTTTACATGGTACCTTTTTTGTAAAAGGGCAAGTATGTTAACCTTACAATAATTACTGCTTTAACCTGGAACAATTAAGTCACAGTTTCAAATATATATATATATATATATATATATATATATTCATCCACAAAGAAATTAATTACCAAATATATTTCATTTATATATATTTTATATCTTCGTTTATGATAGCTTCAATGCATTTCTCAGGAGAAAATGTTTTTTCTACAACCCTTATAGAATCTGAAGTTACATCTTGACTTTATTAATTTATGTTAATCAAGTGACTAAATAATAATAAGTTACTTAATCACTTAAATAAATTTTTTTCACACCTACCCAGATAATACGTTTTAGTTAGTTTTGTTCCAAAAGTAAAAATGTCTCCAACATCCTATATGAATGGGTAGCTCGGTAAACCTTATTTTGCAACAATAAATTAATAAAAAAACCAGAGGACATGCTGGTATTTATTCCAGCACAGAAGATACAAATACTGTAGGTACAAGCTGCTACACTTTACAGGTGAATTCTTAAACTTGAAATAAACCTGAAATTGAACCCAGCTTGAGCTACAGGTCTCCTGCCAAGTGCAATTTCCATGGAGGGATGCCACACAGATCACTTTAGGGAAGTTGATTTTCATCTGATTTTGGAACAAAATGAAGAAACTCTGAGTTTGTTCACAGACCTTTGGAAATTGATCGCTTGTGGATGTCATGAGGCTCAGCACAACATTCTGTTTGAAGGTTAGAAATACATTTAATAGTCATCAACCAATATTACATTATACAACACATTATTTATCGCGCGGCAGCAGATTCCATCCGGCTCTAACAATTAAAACCGTAGCGTGGGGTTTTAGGCAGACAAGAGAACAGGCACACGAGGGAACTTAATTGTTTTTTTTCTATAGCAATCCTAATCCTGATGTTTGCTGCTACAATATTATATCTATTAAGTTATGCCCTGCTATAACAACAGACCCTAAACAATATAAGATACTTGATCGATTTAGTATATTATACTCACTAAGACATTACTATAGACCAAGATTTTAATTAAAAATATTAAGCAGAATATGGCTGGATATTACAAAAGATGGTTTTCTTAAAAAAGTTAAGGGATAAAACCATGGAGCTGCCTGCTGGCACTGGTAATGAAGGGTAACCCAGCATGGGCATCCAAAACTCTTTAATTATTTTATCACGGAGCAGTCATGATGATTAATGGGTCAAAGATGGGCAGTTCTTGGACATTAATTGTCTTTCCTTTGCTATGTTTTCCATATGAACATTTAGAGGAGTGTTTAAGAAATATGTAGTACTGGGGTATTGTATTATTCATACAATCATACATTTGTGTACTGAAGTTCTGTTTTATATTGCATATCAGTAATCCATATAATGTAGGTTTACACTTCTTTAAGGGAGAAAATATATAAGGAAATAGAACAAAGTTCGAAGAATAATTGCCATGAAGGCACAAAAAGACATAACTTTCATTTTAATCTGTAAACACCACTTTATGGGTTTACTCGGCAGCCTGACCTACAAAACATATGACTTGGGAGAGGTACAGAATCCCTTTACAGCTTATTACTTATGAGAAAATATCACAGATTATCCTAAAGTTGTGTATTTGCTGAAGATGTATTTGTAATTCAATTAAGGAAACCAGTCATTCTAGGATAGAGCATGGATAATAGAAGGTTTTCACTTGAAGGGAACATGGAGTTATGACACTGGTCATTCCACATAGACCTATGATCTATCCTGGCCTAGGCCGATTAGGCCCAGGCCTAGGACGCTAGGTTCAGAGGGCGATATGGAATGACTAGTGTTATAACTCCGTATTCCCTTCCAGCTCAGCGTCCATAGACTTTGCGCACCTTTAAGATACAGCGCACTGGCATATGACATCATATCATGGTGCTCTGTTTCTCAAAGGCGCTGCCCTAGGTTGGCCCTTGAGCTGCCCCAAAGCTAAGTGCACCACTGACTTAGACAAGGCATTAATTACACTTTCTAGTAAGCCGAATAAATAAACCTTAACATATATGTGATTTTATTCTTCTGAAAGATCAGAACCCGCATTGTGTAACATGACAATTAATTGTTCCTGGCAACAATTCTGAATAAGGAAACAAACATAATGAAATAATTATTTTGCAGGAAGGCAATCCAATAATACTAAGAATGATGTGTGAAATGCTGTAAAATAGATACATTTAGCAGTTTAGGTGGAACAGCACTTTTAAGGGAGTTAAGGATCTAAAAGTTAAGCCAGAACAGTAGACATAATAACACTATAGAACTGCAAAGTGGCTAAAGATCTGAGTAAGGCTAAGGGCCAGAACAGCAGACAGATTAGCAGCTAGTGGTTTGGGTAGACATACATTTCAAAACTCTGTGTAAGAGAAGACATGGAACTTCATTCTTTGACTTGAGCAGTCACACTTAGCTTGCATGTGCTTTATACCATTATAGCTACCCAACTAAGCCAAATTACCACCACCCCAGAGTGAGTTAAGCCTCGTATGAGTATGGTATTTGTTTAAACAGAAATACTTCATCAGAGAAAATTAATCAAACGTTTTTATTTCGGGGGAATCTGTCTGAATAGGTGAGAAAAATGAATAGAAGGAGTCTGCTTCTAAATAGACCATGACATATTCCAAGAAAGCAGCAAAGAAACTTTTTGGGTGTCTGGGTTGCAAAAAAAACAAGGACTAGAACACTTACAAATTAGTTTTAACACAGACACACATTTTGGACACGTTTCGGTCAAGTTATATATAACTATATAAAACTGTGCTTTATCTTTGACAACATTATAAAAATAAGTCTAAGGGGTTTATTGAGTAAACCAAGAGTGTAAGTTAAAATGAAACATTTCAACCAACCTAATTCACTGTGAAATGTAAAGGTCCAACCCAGGACTATTTCATCTACAAGAAAGCCTCAGTAGATCAAGCAGAATCCACTGTTCAGGAAAGCATATAGGTTTAACTATTCATTATATAAGGACATTCCTACCCTTCTTGCTAGAAAAGCTAGCTAACCCAGTATAGTAACCAATATACAGCTGATGCAGCATACACCCACCTTATCTGTTTGCTAAGAGGAACAGACAACATTTTTTGCTAGTCTTTCAACTTGCGAAATTATTCTGTACCGCTGAAACATCCCTCACCTGGGTAAAAGCTGTCTTTGGAAACATTAGATGGTGAAATCACATACCATGCAGGAACTCACATACTATATGGCTCAGCTATTCTCAGAATAAAAAAACATGCCAGTAACAGTACAGAAAAAAGTTAAACAGTAACACAGGTGTATGTCTTCACATTGTGTCCCACTACTCAATTATATGCATTTAAATGACCCCCATAACCATACCAATAGAAGATATAATGTATGCGCTAAACCACCATGATTGGGAATCAATATGCTAAAAGAAATTGAAAGTAGCAACATAAGATGATTTTTTAGCAACAGTTCTATAAGACTACTGGCTACAGAAATATTTAATTTCTTCAGAAATAGCTTTTTCGGTAGGAAGCATTAGCTTCTTATGTACCCTGGACCATGTCCAAAATACCTAATTACTGGTTGCTGATCCATAATTAACCATATTCTTTATAAACAGCATATAAAAGTATTAACTCAATTGAAATCCCCGATGTAACATTTTTGAAGGGGATCGCCTAATGCATGGGTCATTGACAATCAGTGTATATCAACATCCAATCTTCTATTATTAATATTAAAGTTATGTCTTACCTACAAATTGTTTCCTGATACAGCTGCTTTGGTGTATATGGATGGGGTGATGCCAATGACTGGTATTAACAGATAAGGTAATTAAACAATTACTACATGTTTGCATTATTATTTAATGATTCATATAGTGCCATCATATTCCTCAGCGTTGTATAATAGGTAAACAGGACATAACAAGTGGTGTATAACACAAACTTACAATCTAGACAGGGATCTTTACAGTAAGAACCATAAAGGGTATGGAATGCATTACCTATACATATGTTGGTATATAAAACAATAGATATTTCCAAGAATGGGTTGAATCCCTTCATAACAAGAACATACAAAGTTGTGCAAATTACTATAAATATGGTTGACTCAAAACCTGGAGAGTTGACCCATTTAAGAGTCAGAGTGGATTTTCTTTTCCTTTGGAGAAAAATATAGTGCTGGAATCAGCTTTTCTCTGTAGATGGGTTTTATTGACACCTATCTTTTTTTAAGCCACAGCTACTATATATGTACACATTGTTCTTGGCTACTCCAAGTGATCTAAGTGTCTGGTGTCCAATTTAGCCGGCAGGGGTCATAATCATGCCAGTGTTTCAGGACTTAAATTTCTGTATTAGCACAGAAACGGGAGGGGTGATCATTTGGACTTGTGGGCAAAGAGACAGATATAGTTTAGGGAATAATTTAGGGACTAGGCTAGTTTGGGTATATGGATTATGGGTAAGAAAAAATAAACTAGACAGAAAGAGGTGAGAAACAGAGGAGTAAAACAAGCTAGGGTGAAAAAGAGGCTGAAGGATATATGTATATGTACATATATATACATGCTATTTTGTAATAGATAGGAAACAAGAAATGCTTCATTTCACACACATTTTTAAAAGTTGTGGGTCTGTCACACACAAACACATATATAAACACAACATTTGACAGAAACATTTGGATCTTCATCTAAGTGAACAAACAAATAAACAAACACAGCCTGTTTCAACTAATAACACACAAATTATTGTATTGTTCTAGTCCATATTGAATACATCATTCAAACATCCACGGTGTGGGTTGGAAAAAGTGTGTGAAGCCATAGGCTACTGACTTCCACAAAAGCTAATTGGAGTCAGGAATTAGCAAACCTGGAGTCCAATCAATGGGGTTGGGTTTAGAGCTGCTTTGACATAAACAAAAAAAACAAAAAAAGCATCTGCTGATGTGAACCATGCCTCACAAACAATAAATCTCAGAAGACCTTCAATCAAGCAGCATTGCTTTTATAAATCTGGAATGGGTTGCAAAGCAATTTAAAAGAGTTTACATATCCATCTGCCCAAATTGTTTATAATTGAAGACGATTTAGTACTGTGGCTATTCTCCCAAAAAGTGGGGTGACTCCAAGGGCACAACACAGAACGCTTAATGAGGTAAAAAAGAACCCCTCTATGTTCATGAGCCTACCATATGCAAAACATTGAACAGACATGGCAGCTACAGTTCTCCAAAATTAACATCACTGTTCACCTGAAGTTTGCCAAACCCTAGTAGGGAAATGTTTTGTGGACTGATGAAACTAAAGTTAAATTGTCCAGGAAGAACATGCAACGCTACATATGGTGTAAAAAGTGCCACCCATACCCACATGAAAACATCATCCAGGTGGCAGAAGGGTGAGTAATGCTTGAATATGTTGTTGGGCACTCAGAGGGCCAAGAGCTCCTCAATAACGTTAAACTGCAAAGCTGTATGGTGACATTTAATTTATTTAATAATATTAATACAGAATGTAAACATTTAGATGTAAAAAGAGGACTATCTACGTAAGAGGCCATACGGCAGGTGAGCGGCCAAAACAACTAGGTTAATTTCATCAATTATGCTTGTTTATACATAGAAAAACATTTACTGATGAGCCATTCAAATAAATATATCACACAGATGTAATACATATGATATATGTTTCTTATTAGTTTGCTTATAAAAACAGCAAGGCTTTATTTCTTCCCCTGTTTCGGAGTGAATGAATGTATTGCTCTGTGGTATGGCGCTGGAAGTGTTAATTATTTCCAGCCTATCAGGATTGATATTTTTCTTTTCTATTAGAAAAACATACGTGTAAAATTACTCAGCCATTTCATGCATACAGCTGAGATATGGAGACTAAGAAGTCCTGCTGCCCGTGCCATTAGAGGGCCGCTATCTGCTGTATTCAAACAAATGGCACAGTAGCTCTCTCTATCTCTATGAATAGGGGCCTGTGTGAGAGTAACAACTGAAAAACAGACCTATGAATTGCTGACGATTTCATTTCTGAAGGACTCCTATATATCACAGCCTACAGCATGTGCGTGACCGTCAGGAAGCCTCTCTCATAAATACTTTAAAGTTTTTGGAATGAATAAGACTTGTTCTTCAATGCGCTGGATATATTTAACCTTTTCACTTCCATGTAACCCTTTAGGGGGACTGAAAATAATCTACTGGCATAATGCAGTCTCAAATTTTATTAGTAAAGCTACAAGTGTCTGCAGGTGTGCCGTACAGTGCTAAAACAACATAAAGAAATTGGGGGCTAGTCCGACTAACAGACTGTGGCCCAAACACTCCTTATAACCTCAATGCTCAGCCTGCCGCTTTGTTTCTTTTAGAAGGTAAAACATTCTAGAATGACATCTTCCACATTTGAATCATATACCATAATATGGGGTGCTGCTCCAGAATAAAGAAAATCGAATCAAAGTAAAGACGCAAAGGAGGAACTTAGATTAGCTTGCAACGCACCGCTATAAATAAGCCACACATACAATAGTTAGCCCTGGCCAGAAAGGCAAACTGGAACTTGTCCGCAAGCTAAATGCTAATGACAAAAACTAATCACATAAAGTACATTAATTGCTTGTCTCGGAAAAACCAAGCTAGAACTTACCCAACACTAGCACCAAGGAGACCTCACAACTCCCAAGTCAGAACACAGCAGCCTCATGTAACTTAGTGGGCAGTATAGACTAAATCATGGAGTTTATGGGTGGTTGACTACTATACGAACTACCCTCAAAACACATCCAGAAAAGTACACAGCGCGGTTCATGCTTGTATCATGGAATAGAATCGTTTTTCTAGATGCAGGTCCAGAAAGGAACCTGTCATCAGCAGCTACAGGGTGAATACATGAGTATTTCTGCTGGAGGCAGGTTTGTACAGGTTAATCTCCTGTGTGGGAATATATTGAATCACTTTATCACTGCTGAATCATATTAACCTAGTCTGGGAGCAGTTTAAAGCTGCAGTCAGCTCTTAAAATGGATAATTCAGATGGGTGAGCACATGAGCGCTAAATGGGACCATACCTTCACCCGAGAGAAGGAAGCCGTCCAGCAGACCGTTACCTCGGTGTATTTGTGTATTCTGATTCAGTGAAGTTAATTCTTACTTGTTGATTTGCTGAAACATTTATTTGTGCCCCGGCCCTTGTCCGCAATTAGTCACTCACAAAGTATCCTAACTTCTTATGTCAAAACAGTATACTTCAGCTTTGCCAACACTAAGTCACATGCAACAGATGCCAACTCATTGAGTCAAACCAAGGACAGCAAACAGCGATTTGACCAACACTAGTCACTGCAAGCCAATTACAGTCACATGTACACGGCTCAAACACAAAGGGAGGCACTTACAAAAGTTCTGTTACTTGTGGAATCCAAATCCAATCCATCAAAACTAACTGACAACATATATAACCAGATTCATTTTTGCAACAAGTCATGCAGGATCGAGTTTTAGTGTATTGAAAGGCGTGTCTTGACACAAGTATACTCTCTAAGTAGCAACACAAATCACCCATTATGTCCCATAAATGTAAGAGCTTATCTTCCATGATGTTAGTGTTTCAGAACACTAACATCATCCTCGCAGGGGTGCCAATTTGAAACTCTTCAAAAACAAGTGAAAACCATGATAAATATTCATGAACTTTTATGAAAAAACCAGAGGCATGCTTTTTGACATATAGATTGTTTTATATTTACAAGTGTATTTGGAGAAAACACCCAGTTCAAAGAGCTTATCTAACAACATGAATGGTTCATGGCAGTACTGAAATCATTATTTTGCAGCACATCCCTCAATCTTTTGGCTGCCTCGCAATCTAGAGTAGTAAATCCAAATTCTTTATATTCACATTAGTGCACAGATAAGAATGACTCAAAGTACTGCAAATAAAGTAAGTAACAGAAGGAAACAATGTGAGCAGAGGTAATATATTGTTTAATTATTAGTAATTAGCTGCACACCTTCCAAGTGTGTCTTCAGGAGGGACAGTCCTTTCATGCGCTGATGGCCATAGTTTCTGGAATCTCTGAATGTTTAAGTAAATCACAGTGTTTTACAATGATGTGTATATAAGCAGCAGAAATGTGTAAATTAAATAAATAAAATACACAATTTTCTAAAAGCCTTCTTTAGAAAGCTAGCAACAGATCACAAAGTCTTGGCAAAGCCCTTGCCCCAGCCACTCCTTTATTACACGCTCTACTTTACAAATTTCGGTTTGTCAATTTGAAATCTTGGGGGCTGCTGGAGAAATGAACTAAATTGGGTAAAGGGTACTGGAAGATCGGTGGTAATTATGGGTGTTTCAGTAATGACGATAGAATATAGTGAGCTGGAGAATATGAGGAAAGGGAAGAACTGGCAGGGTAAGGACTGTTCCATTTTATCACTAATCCTCATTATTTGGACCTTGTAAGAACCAGCGCTGGATTTATAGAGGCTTTTAGTTTATACAATTTTACTGGGCTTTTGATAAGGTTACATCTACAGCCAATAGCAGGCAACTTTCCCACTATTACTCTAAATGCCGCCTAACACGATTATCAGAAGATTCATGGGGGTTGTAATATTCCGAGTATGAAATACATGAACAATGTCCTCCTTTTATCAGTCTGCAACCGTCTGCTTTTTGGCCAGCAAACCTTTTAAAGCAAAGATACATAATAGAGCTTCCGAGATAAGATTTTTCTCTATTTAAAAGTTTCAAGAAATCATTGAAACATCACGAATTCGGCCTGATTCCGAAAATGTCTTTTGGGCTTTACCTTCAATGTTTAGAGAAAAGTCCTCAAATCAAGCTTCAAAGTGAACTTAAGAAGAGACATAAAACATTAGTTATAAACTGTCCCATTTAAACTATTAAGATCACCAGGCTATTCTGGCAATGAGAGAGGCGAATTGGGCATGTTGGCCCAATTTGGCTCCCTAAGGCTTTCGCGGTCTACTCCTGCTAATTTAATGCCACAAGTTAATCAGCAAAATGCAATTTCTCTCGATAAAACGTACTTTAAAGGTAGGACGATAAAAATATATGGTACAAAATCCATACAGACTCATAAAATAACAATTTATTATACGTCTGAATTTTATTCTCTATTCAGGCTCCTAACAAATTAAATTAGAATATCATAAAAATACAATCAACAAAATTAGCGGCAGAATGAAAACTTGGAACGGTTACTTGGAATACTTACACTACCCTTCCTTTGGACTTAAATATTGTATTTGTCACATCTCCATAAAATAAAATACTCCCTAAAATAAGATATAACTAAAAGAATGTTAAAAAAGGGAGTCGTGTCTGTTTTGTTATCAGGGATTCCACTATTTAGTGAGAAGTGCTCCTTGTTCTCCTAGTCAGCATCTGCCACTAAACAGGCTACCACACCATATCATAGAAAAGGGCCTGCGTTCCAACCCACTAAAATCACAAGTGCATGTGCAGGAAGTATACTCAAGTACACTTCCTGCTTTCGCTCAAGAGGGAGGGAAATGAAGCAGACGTCTCATTTTCTACCCTCAATAACTAAAGAATGGCTGCACCGATTTGCATCCTGTAAAATTCCCTGGAGTCCATGGGAAACGGACTCCAATACTGATTTCACACACAAGTAGAGCTGTAATATTATATCATGTAGTATATTTAAATAGTAAAAAAAAAATCATCCATAATTCTGAGAAATAAATGTTCACAGTGTTTAATTTATAAAACATAGAAAAATACACAGCTCACCAGAATCTTTCTTGGACAAGCAGTTTAAAAATATTTGTTTTGCTGTTACATAGTTCTTCAGTCTATTTTATTTTAAAGCGAGTTGGCTAGCAGCTCATACCTAAATGGAGAGAGAATACTGCAAAAATTCCTATGTAACAGCATCATCAATTTCTTAGAAAATCTTATGGGTGGAACCTATTCGTAGGCCTCAGAGCTACATCTCAACTTTTCTCTGAATCCAAAAAAGGGCACAGTAACAACCATTACTAATATATATATATATATATATATATATATTATTTATTCATAAAAGGGTTATCTGGCAGCAGTACAACTATTTAGTGACGCCTCTGTAAATGGAGCCATTTAGCAGAACTGTGTCCCAATCAAGAACTTGTTATTCACTGTTTAACTAAATTCTAGAACACAAGATCACAGAAAATGAAAATCATTGTAGACGGCCAGTGTGATTGGAACGGACCATTTTTAAACCATAACATATGGGCATATACGGACACGTACCATGAAATTAAAAAAGCTCATTATTAGGCGCCTTCAGGATATATTATTTCTTTACTAAATGTTCTGTAATTTAGTAACTTGGATAAATGAAAAAGTAGGGAGTAAGATATATATATATATATATATATATATATATATATATATATCCTACAAAAATCAGGATACTAAAATGAATTTTAAAAATCTAATTTATTCCATGTACCTCGTTGTGATGGACAGTTTCCAATAAATATCGTTTTTAGGCCTTTGTTTCCTAATCCTTAATGACAGCAGATACATAGCAGGCACTTATAATTTCCATGTTATATGAAATAGCCTAACATAAGTTTATTTTAGAAAAAAAAAATGGAACAAAAGAAGGAAGAAAATTTCTACTATACATAAGCTAGAGTTGAATCGTTTGCTAGTAATGCTTTATTTGCCAATAGCCATGTATTCCCTGCACTACTAATGTGGCTAAGCCTATGAGGCTAAAATACCTTGAAGATAATCACTCTTAAAGCATATATTTATTTTCAATAAGTTTATGTGCATTGGTTTATGTACATTATGTCAAAGATCGCCATGTTTTGGATACTCTGCGTACAGGATTCGCACAAATCTTGTTTTAGGCCAAAGAAAACTATCTAATGTATTTGTTAGGCCTACATTTCTGATACTGTATGTTTCCACTGAGCCTTTAAGAACAGCAGCTAAAAGTAAAAATTAAAAAAAGAAAATCCTAACTTAAAATGATCCTCACTTAAGATGTGTATTAACCCCTTCTACACCATTTTTAAAAAATGTATTTTGTACATACGAAAATACATTATATTCACATACCGAAGTTTTCAGGTTTGTGAACATATTAATTAAACTGAATATTTCCCCAAGAAAGAAACAATCAGTATCTCAGTGGGGACAAAAATCGCCCATGAAAGCAAAGTTCTTTCCACCATTTAAACAATATACAACAAATAAGTTGTCACGTGACACCCTGCAATTTTAAACTTACAGGCTGTACTAGAATTAGTTTAGAATTGGAGCACTTTTGCATAAATACAATATCATTAGTCTATTCGTAGGTTTGCAATGACTACATAGTGTGCGTTATGTATAAACATACAGCGCTGTGGAATATGATGGCACTATATAAAACAATAAATAATAATAATAAACATGTTGTGCTAATAGGCACAACGCTCAAATTCTCACTAGTGACATAATTAGACGTATAAACAGAACTACCAACCTTTAACATACGGAAGACTTAGGCCACTTATTGACGTGATTTTAAAGGCCTACTTTTTTTTACAAATCACAAACCAGAGAAATCTCTCTTAAAGTGCTTTATAAACACTGACACTTTTCCATACTTTTGCGATTGTGGTACTTTTAAATATTATACCTCCATCATCTGGTTTTAAAGGTTTCTATATTAACCCTCTCAGTACTCAGTTACAAACATCCTTTTTTTGGTCTGCTATATAAAGTAAACTAATTGTGGTCAGTATCAGCATACTTTAAGCCCCTGTAAGAGCTGTTTATTTATAAAAATACAATCCAGAAAGGAGTACAGTAAAAACACAGTAAGATATACAAGTAGACATTGGATAGGAGTCAGACGAAGCCAAAAATGATGTTATAAGTTTTGCTGTAAGTAGAAGAATTATTTATGGAATCTTTATCTGCCCTCTTTTGCTTCTATAAAAACAGGTTAAAAGCAATCGTTAAAAAAAAAAAAAAAAACCTTAGTTACTGGTTGGAAGGGTTGAGATCTTGTATCTATTTTTTTGTGCTGCTCGTATGCAAAGATGCAAAATTAATTAGTGTTCTCACTTACAAACATAAGCGTTAAAAAACCCCATGATCAGCTCTGTTACAGCAAATAACAACTCAACGAAATCTGATCCTAGCACGTCTTCCTTCTTTCCAAAAACGTACTTTAAAATTCTATGCCTGAATAATGAGTCAGGTTTGCAATGCTATGTTAACCCCTTGAGGAATTAATTACATTTTACCCTGTTTAATTAACGACTAATTTCATTAAACGTAACACATCCTCATTATTTCTTATAACAAAAGTTTGATGTTGATTATTATCTAAATAATCGCCATTACCATGCTTTATTTACCCTGTATATAATTAAATCCAATAAATCAAAGCACAATAAACATCCCATATAACTAGTATTTTAGATATTAAATTATAAATATTTATATATATTAATATTTTAAATATAATATTTTTCCCAGTTATTTAATTGGGATTTTACCTTATGGGTGTATAAAAAATGTATAACGTGGATATTTTGCAATGACCAAGTACTCTTAATCTGTGTCAACGTTAAAATTGTTGCATTCATTTATAAAATAAAAGAAAACCATATATTTTTTATTTGAAAATGCAGTGATTTATATATCGTTTGCACATAATAGAAAACAGAGCCTCTTCAAGCTGTGAAAGTTCTAATGTTAATATTGAGAAGTGGTCAGTACATAATGGAGTGAAATGTTTTTTAAATAAATAATTCTTTCAAATATTTTACAGACACAATGATCGAGGTTAAGATAAGGGGAAAAAAATAAAACAAAAAAGAAGAAAGTGTTATGTAGAAATATGAACATTTGGAATTCATATACTTTTGACAACTTTTTCTTACTCTGTACTTCTAAAACAGTCATGTTTTACATATCATGTAAAAACAATACAATCATATTGACAGGTGGAAACATACTTGTTGAAAGTTTTTGGGGTTTTCTTGCATTTGTTTTTATGAAATGGTAAATTTGTTGAAAAATGCAACATGTAAGACAGCCTAGTCCTCAATGATTGACGTGGACACAAAATGCTTTTTTTTTAAAAAAAAAAAAAAAAATTGCTGAGAAAAGTGAGTCCAGAAGCGGGACTTTGCGGGCCAGTTGGATAAAACATTAGCTCATCTCGCCCTCAAAATCCCGACTCCGAAACCACACTAATCACACGCTGGTTATTAAATTGGGTGTCAGGCAGATGAAAAGGTTAGTATCCATAATTGTACATCAAACTTATAGAGCACTATAATCCAATGCATAATTTACACCAGTATCTACTCAAGCACTGACATCACTCTAACATTTCTCCCATTTTACCCATTATGCTCCATAATCCAAAAATTAATCTTATTTTTGCTCTGCAGCATAAAAAAATCATACAATGTTCTTAACAAGACATGAACATACAGGTATAAAAAGGGACATGCACCTATTTTTATTAAAAACTATAGAACAAAATTATAGTCGTAAGTATTTCTTTATAATTTAATTCAATATTAACCATTTCCAATATTAATACAATATGTAAACACTCTTACCATATGATTCAGTTCCTAATATATTGGGCAATTATACAGAAAAAGAACTTATTAAATAGGGTTAATTTTTAGATAAAATTGTGTCTTTTCCAAGTTTAACTGTCATCTCTTACTTTGTTAGTTTTGGCTCAGCCCACAATTTGAAGGCGCCTCGGCCCAATCCCAGAAAAGTAACAACTGGTAGGATGAGAGAATAATCTGCAATCTAAAGCAAACGATATCATTTTTTAAGACGTAATTCTGCAGCCACCACCATAAAATTTTAGGATTTTTAAATTATATGCTATATAAAAAACTACTGGCAAAGGATTACTTAATCATGATAAAAAAAAGTATTATGACAATATCCTCCTAGATGTGAATTCAGGGTTTTTTTTAATGACTGTAAATTTGGGAAAAAATACAGGTATTTTATATTGTATATTTTATCCTGTTTATATTGTATAATATTTTTTTTTAAGTATAGAATATAACAAATACATTTTTTTTAAATTAGGTAATTAAAGGTAAATAAGCAAGGGCAAATATTTTTAAGAAATACTTGTACAGAACGCATATTGATGGAATTTGCAAATAAAAATGAAACAAAGTTAAAAAAAAATACTGTGATGTAAGTTATCATTTTAGACAAATCATTATTTAAAACACAATTTCTAAAATATTGTGCTGCTGAGATATTGTTTCTGTTCATTCTTACAAAATCATTTGGCGCAATCTTTTATTTATTGCACGTAGGGTTTGATCGCAATCTTTTTGCAAAGGCCAATATTCACCAGGAATGGGTGTGTGACTGCGAATAAATTCACATGGTCTTGGCATTCGGCACTTCACATTAACAAAAACATAAAGAGGAAAAAAACAGGAAGGTCTTGCAATCACAAAAAAATACTGTTCTCTATAAACTGTGGTCATAAGTCAACGTACATGGACGATAGCTGGTGTTATGTAACAATCCTGATAACACACAAGTAATACGGGCCTTTTTGACTTTTCTAAAACAGATGTGAATCATTTCGAGATTTTTACATTTCTAAATACCTGCTGTACATTTTCTTGTGAATTGTTTTATTTCTCATATATGATATATTTATATATATTTATATATATATTTATATATAAAATATATGCACACATACACAGTATATTCACAGGCAGTCAATTAGCAGTTGTGCAACTTGATAGAAGTTGGCACGCTGCAACTTTTCATATGACAACTGACCAAAAAAAAAAAAAACATCACCCATCTTAATGTCACTTTATCCTACTGGATGCATTTCACAGCTACATATTTAGTAAGGTTGAGTGGGAAAAAAAGACATAAATCCATTTCCAAGATATCTCCAATTGCACTGATCTAGATGATGGCAGAACAAAAACATCTAGATTTAATGTCAGGGTGCAGCAACAAAGGAGCATGCACACAGAATCACAATGTGCAGGTACAATATGCAATACAGACAGACAGGCAGGCAGGCAGGCAGGCAGACAGGGGGCTGATCAGCTGAGAGATCTGTTGCTTTAACAGGCAGCCCACTGCAGCTGAATGTCAGACACTGCCTATGGCATGGTCCCCTGAGAGTACAGGTACTTAGACCATTGTCTGCCTGCCCTGTGTAACAATATTGTCATTACATGTAATACAACTGCAATCCAATTAGTGATCTCTTAGTGCAACCCGGGCAATCATTTGCTCTGTATAATCTGCAGATGCCACATTTTACAGTGATCAATAACCCCCAGTGTCTAGGGGGGGTTCCAGTGCTGCTGCATGTCTATCCCACCCTCCCCTTTACATTCTGCCCACACCTGCAGATCTCCATGTATCTCCCTGGGATTCCACCATGCACATTGTGCCATGCACTGGCTTCCTGCATGCTGATCACAGACTGCAATGTCTATTATTTATAGAGATTTAAGACAAAGGATGGTAACTTACCGGCTGTTCTCATATAAAGGGGGGGCAGCTCAGGCAGCAGCTCCTGCTTGTCAGATCCATGCAGGGGAAGAAGGCTGATCCCCAGCCCTGCTCCTTTCCCTTAGCGAATCCTGACTCATTACAAGTAGATCACATTGCCAGGCTTCTGAAAAATTTCTTCATCATGGTCACGCCACAAGAGGCCAGATCAGGGGTAAAAAAAAAAAATCCACTAGAGGCTTAGAAGGGAGGGGGGGCTGGGGGTATCCAAAAAAGAGTTATTCAAATATATATTGAAATAATAAAACAGTGAACCCTTTGCATGCTGGCAGTAACATATACAATGTAGCTCTTTTATTATGCAACAATGTTGCAAAGCATATTGCTGGCCCAGATGCGTTAAAGGAGGCTCCAGTGTCCGTTTGCAGGAGAGAAAATCCTTAAAGTGGTTCTGAGTGTGGAGCTGTGCTGAAGTCCAGATCCTCTGAAAATTATTTTCCTAGAAACTACCTCCAAATATAGTAACAGGGAAGGGGCATTCCTAGAAATTCGGGAGACGTCAGAAAGGGAGACGCTGCTGTTATACCACTGGCGTCCACTAGGGGGCTTGTCTCTTCCCATTGCATGAGGCATAGGCAGATTAGAACCTCTTGCAGAGACTGTGTGCTTTTTGGATCTGTTAATTACTAAACTAAGAGTTAATTTAAACCTGTAGTTAACACATTAGACATGAGATGTGTTAAAAAAAAACAATAAACTGAACACAGCTCTGAGAACATGGCAGATAAATGGAACAGCCTCCCAATAGTGGTAGGGACTAACGCAGGAAGGGGATTCAAACAAGCAGGATTAGGCATACAGTTATCCTGAATCTGAGAAAGATCAAGGACTGATTAAGACCAGAGTCTTACATCAGGAATAATGCAGACTAAATGAGCTCTTGCATGTCAAATTCAATGTTTCTATATTTCGTGTTTATTGTTTTTTCTTATTCTTAATTCCGTTTAGGCTCTTACTTTGCTTATGTGCAAAAAAATCACATTATGTGCAAAAAACTATGCAGGAATCAGTATATGAATAAGTTATCGGAGTTAAAAAAGCACAGCGTAGGTTTCATTTTTCCGAAGGAAAAAAAAAAGTCTGAACTTGAACCATGTAACGTTCACATTTTTTACATTTTTTTGTCTCACTCAACTTCTAGCACGAATTTTTGGGAAAGATATACTAAATTGTGAAGTGGCAAAAAAAGCCCATAGAATTAATGGGAACACTGGTGTACTTGTACAGTCCATAAACCCCTATCTGGGGTAGCTACTAGCAAAGCCTCTCTGCAAATTGAAACTTTTTTTAGAAACTTTCTAGAAAGTGGCAAATCTCTGAAATAATATTTAGAATATGTTCCAAATAGTTGAGACAGTTGCACATTTCTTTTAATTTAAACAGTTTTGTTACTTTTGTAATTGTGAAGTATATTAATTCTGAATAAATCAAAGAATTCCTTACCAGTTTTCATGCCAGCGCCGTTAAAAATCTTTCCTTCCAAATCAGCCCTTCCAAATATATTTTAAAGACTGAATTTTTAACCATGTGATGGAAAATTAAGTTACGCTTTATCACCTCTTTAATCATGTTTGCAAGACTACACAGGAGTTTTCACATCTTATTTACTGAATCTCCCCATTTATACTAAAATCACACATTTTGGGCCTGTATGGAAAATAGCTCATTACGTCTATTTACCCTTTAATAACCCAAATGTACATTGCGATGACTGAATGTCCCTTTTAATGAAATAATTATACAGATAATCAAATAATTATACAGGACACATATGAATTTATCCCGTGCCGCAATATACGTTTTTCGCAAGTAACCCCACAAGATTTCTGGGAACTAGGGTAAAATTTCCACGTTTTTCAGTATTTATTTGTTCTGATTACTAAATGACATCAACGTAATTGCACAAATATATGATATTTAAGAAAAGTAACTGTGTTGTTAAGAGGACTATTTGGGGCTTATATTTAAATTGCCGCATATCAAGCGTACCTATGAACAAAGTCATTATCAATCACCACGAAAAAGCCAACTTCTGCCTATATCACCAAAATAGAAAGTTTACCTAATTTTGGGTTAAAAGTTCTGTTGGCTGACTATATATTATAAAGTCACAAAAATGCAGCATTTTTAAATAACGTTATGTAACATTAAATATATGTTACATAATAGCATTAACTGAGCAATGGTGAAAAGCGTCCCAGTGGCAGAAAGCTTTATTTCTACAATAAGGACACAATGGCAAAAATTAGACATTTCATCTATTCATGGCATTTTTTTTTAACTTGTCGGTTGAACTTAGATAATATATCATAAAATAATTTTTAAGTTATAGAAATTTAGACCTATTCATACAGATAAAAATTTCATATTCATTTTTAATTTAATTTCGATTTTTTACAATCTGTTAAAATGCATAAAACGTTGTTTGCAATCAATGTACTTGACAGATATAAAATAAAAAAAAACTAAATGGAAGCATGTGCTAGTAAACCTAATAATATATAAATTTGTATCAAAAGATAACGTAAGGGATGTGGGGCACAAATGTGGGATTGTAATGCGGCTCTTCATAATAAACCACAGGTATTACATATAAAGTATACATTATTAATAGCAAAGTGTTGACATGGTCCCAAAGCGATGCTTCTACATACATCCGTCAATCTTTTAATGTTTCTTTGAGACTAGCACAAAAGTCGCATACACAAATTTCCGGACGGCATACTTTATCCCCGTGCGTCAATGCATATGCACAGAACCTGGAAACATGATTCAGAAAGGCTTAATTAGAACCTGTAATATAACTCGTCTTAAATAAAGAATAACGAGGGTGAGTGCAGCAGCTTAGAAGAGACCTCTGCTGTCTGAATGCGTAGTGTACACTATAGGATTCTATATGTTAGCAAATGGTTCCGTTAACATATTGGCCTAATCATTAAAAATATCTATATACATTTCACGTCAAAATGTAAATCCAACTTTATGGCTTTTTTTTTACATTAAAATGATTGAAATATTAAAATACAAATATATGTTGTTATTGGAAAAGATTTGATGGAGTCAACTATAAAATGACAGATGCAATGAAATAAGTGATCAGATAATAAGATACAAGTGATCAAAATTATGGTTGGAGAACAAAGAAGCATTGGAATAAGTTGCCAAACTTTTCTTCCGGGTTATTATCCAGTTCAATTTCCTTGCTGTTCTGAAGATCTTTGTCTTCATAAAGAAATGACATTTGGCATTATATTCATTACCACAGCATTACGGAATATGATGGTGCTATATAAAACAATATATAATAATAATTACATGGTATTGCAATATTCTGCTTTTAAGGGTTAAAACGGGATGTTGCTAAGCAGGGTAACTCACACTGAGGTTTGCGTAATCCGAATGCTTTACCCACATAATACAATTGCTGCAATTTATGAAATGTTAAAGGCACTCGCTCTGAGACATATGACGTCGGAATAAAAGGCGCTCAGAAACACAGAGCTTGTGCCCCCCTGCTCAGAAGCTTGTTCGTAGCTGCTGTTTAGAAAATGTGTCTCTCGGAGTCCAAAATTAGGAGTTTTGGACCCTTCCCAAAGGCATTAAACATAAATCTAACAAAATGTGATTTAATAATAATTAAATGAATGCATGCATGATTAAATTACTGCCACGGTGCAATGATGTCAGCCTGCAGTAATGCACATGGTGGTGGAAAGGAGACAGAGAGAGGAGAGATGATAGAAACATTTAAGTACATAAAGCAAGCAGAGAGAACTCCTACGACAAGAGATCGTAGTCTAAACATTTTGTAAAGCAGAGAGTTAAATGTAACGTGAAGAAGTTTTAGTTCACTAAGTGGTGGAGGATAAGGGGAGCAGCTGTCCAGCAGAAGTGGTAGCGGTTGGGGAATTTAAATATGCAAGGGATAGGTCTTAAATATAAGACATTACCAAAGACCGATTATGGTCTGAGTCTTTACAGCAGGCTAGATGGGCCATATTTAGAAAACCTTTGTATCCAGTGCATGCAGACCCTTCATTGCATCAATATTCTTACATCCCGGGAAGGGCTGGATCTTTTATTGAGGCCTAGCTTTATGGGAAAAAGAGAAATCTATGCGCTGAGAATATATATATATAATTACTGGGTAATCACATATTACGGAGTAACCCCCTTCTAACTGCACTAAGAAAAAAATATATGTATATATAACTTAAGATGGATGCCAACTGAACTTTGATAGTGTCCCTTTTTATTGGCGCACGGTAATGACCCCCCTCGTCTCTCGTCTTCGTTATATGGCCACAATTACCTTGAGATAACGACACCCATACAGGATCTTGTATGTAACTTGTGACACGAGTTTAAACAGTCTCCTGTTACTGTTTATATCAGGTGGGGAATATCCAACTAACAACCGCTTGTGTTTGTCATCTGACTTTCAGATTTCTCCAGGCGGTTTTTGCTCAGAAGAGGGACAAACACCATAGAAAACTCGATAATTGCATTATGGATAATGTACTAAAAAAAAGGGAAAAAAAGAATTTCTTAATATCGCAGCATTCCGTACTAGTGTGTCCATGTACGGTATTTATGTATATTTTTGCAAATATGCTAAACAGCTTAAGATTTAAACGTGTTTAATATTTATTGGTAAGAATAATGTTTTGTGTTATTACACACACATACGAATGCAAAAAAACAGAATGTTGCAGAATCTTGTAATACCTTTTTTATTGGACTAACAGTATTTAAAATAATAGACGAGCTTTCGGGAGTCCTCCCTTTGTCAAGTCAAAAGCATTTCTGACCAAGCAAGTGAAAAACACAGTTTAAAACAGTTTAAAACTGACCAGTACATGTTCTGATACAGGGTTAAAACAGGGGTTAAAATAACAAGATAGAGAATTTGCAGACAAAAAACTAAGAGGGTCGTAAATAGTAAATAGTGGCATATACTGCACAGATAAGGCTGGGGGGGGAGCAGGGGTGAGCATGTAGGAGAGAGAGAGAGAAGGGAAAAAAAAAAAAAAAAAAAAGGCACAGGTTAGAGGAAGTTTTGATAATGAGCTAAGAAGCTCAAATCCACATTAAGTCCTCTGTTTTTACAATCATAAAAATGTATCATTTTGGCTTCAAATGTCTTTCTTTCTTGGGTGTTTTTGAAATGACCTCTCAGTGTTTTGATTTTGAGGTCATGTATGGAGTGACCGGTTTGGGTAAAGTGGTGCCCAACTGGGGTGCAAAAGTTTTCTTCATCATGATGGTTGATGGAGTATCTGTGCAGATTCATCCTTTTATTAAGTTGCTGGCAGGTTTCACCGATGTAACACCCTATAGTACATTTGGTGCATTGAATCATGTATACAACATTCTGTGAAGTGCATGAGTATGATCCTTTAATATTGTATGTCTTGTTGTTGTGGGTGGCTGTGTTGCTGGTACAGATGTGTTGACAAAGTTTGCATCTAGCTTTGTTGCATGGTTTGCTTCCATTATCTGTGTGTGTTGTTTCGGTATGTAGTTTGCTACTCACCAGCTTTTGTTTGAGATTCGCTGGTTGTCTGAAGGCCAAGATGGGGGGTTCAGGGAAAATTTCTTTTAACACCTCATCCTCTGCTAGCATTGGTTGCAGATCCTTGATGATTTTTCGGATTTCTTCTAGGGCAGGATTGTATGTGGCTACCAAAGGTATGCGTGAGGATGTTTGTTTGTCTCTGTATTGCAACAGGTGTTCACGTGGGGTTTGTAGCGCAGAGTTAATTTTCTTATTGATTATCCTGGGTTTGTATCCCTTTTGTTTGAATGTCTCAGACAGTGTTTTAAGATGCATGTCTCTGTCATCAGTGTTGGAGCAGATGCGGTGGTACCTGGTGGCTTGGCTATGGATGATGCCTTGCTTTGTGTGGGATGGATGGAAGCTGGATTTGTGCAGGTAGTTGGATCGGTCTGTGGGTTTTCTGTACAGGGATGTATGTAGTGTGTCCTTGTTTATTGTGACAGTTGTATCCAAGAAGTTTACACTTTCCGTGGAGAAGTCCATTTTGAGTTTGATAGATGGGTGAAATGTATTGAATGCGTTATGGAACTTTTTGAGGTTTTCTTTTCCGTCCGTCCAGACAATGAAAATATCATCAATGTAGCGATAATATTTGTAGGGTTTGTGAAGTTGTGTTTCCAAGAATCGTTGTTCCAGGTCCGCCATGAATAGATTGGCATATTGTGGTGCCATTCTCGTCCCCATGGCAGTGCCCATGGTTTGCAGATATATATTGTTGTTAAAACTGAAGTAGTTGTGTGTGAGGATGAATTCTATGAGTTTGGTGATGGTTTGAGGACTGTATTTCTGGTTATGAGTATGTTTTGAGAGGAACAGAGAGCAGGCTTCAATTCCATCTTCGTGTGGGATGTTGGTAAACTCAGTCAAATTACAAACTTACCTGCCAATTCCATACTTGTAACCATGGATGTGGAATCGCTATATACCAACATCCCACACGAAGATGGAATTGAAGCCTGCTCTCTGTTCCTCTCAAAACATACTCATAACCAGAAATACAGTCCTCAAACCATCACCAAACTCATAGAATTCATCCTCACACACAACTACTTCAGTTTTAACAACAATATATATCTGCAAACCATGGGCACTGCCATGGGGACGAGAATGGCACCACAATATGCCAATCTATTCTTGGCGGACCTGGAACAACGATTCTTGGAAACACAACTTCACAAACCCTACAAATATTATCGCTACATTGATGATATTTTCATTGTCTGGACGGACGGAAAAGAAAACCTCAAAAAGTTCCATAACGCATTCAATACATTTCACCCATCTATCAAACTCAAAATGGACTTCTCCACGGAAAGTGTAAACTTCTTGGATACAACTGTCACAATAAACAAGGACACACTACATACATCCCTGTACAGAAAACCCACAGACCGATCCAACTACCTGCACAAATCCAGCTTCCATCCATCCCACACAAAGCAAGGCATCATCCATAGCCAAGCCACCAGGTACCACCGCATCTGCTCCAACACTGATGACAGAGACATGCATCTTAAAACACTGTCTGAGACATTCAAACAAAAGGGATACAAACCCAGGATAATCAATAAGAAAATTAACTCTGCGCTACAAACCCCACGTGAACACCTGTTGCAATACAGAGACAAACAAACATCCTCACGCATACCTTTGGTAGCCACATACAATCCTGCCCTAGAAGAAATCCGAAAAATCATCAAGGATCTGCAACCAATGCTAGCAGAGGATGAGGTGTTAAAAGAAATTTTCCCTGAACCCCCCATCTTGGCCTTCAGACAACCAGCGAATCTCAAACAAAAGCTGGTGAGTAGCAAACTACATACCGAAACAACACACACAGATAATGGAAGCAAACCATGCAACAAAGCTAGATGCAAACTTTGTCAACACATCTGTACCAGCAACACAGCCACCCACAACAACAAGACATACAATATTAAAGGATCATACTCATGCACTTCACAGAATGTTGTATACATGATTCAATGCACCAAATGTACTATAGGGTGTTACATCGGTGAAACCTGCCAGCAACTTAATAAAAGGATGAATCTGCACAGATACTCCATCAACCATCATGATGAAGAAAACTTTTGCACCCCAGTTGGGCACCACTTTACCCAAACCGGTCACTCCATACATGACCTCAAAATCAAAACACTGAGAGGTCATTTCAAAAACACCCAAGAAAGAAAGACATTTGAAGCCAAAATGATACATTTTTATGATTGTAAAAACAGAGGACTTAATGTGGATTTGAGCTTCTTAGCTCATTATCAAAACTTCCTCTAACCTGTGCCTTTTTTTTTTTTTTTTCCCTTCTCTCTCTCTCTCCTACATGCTCACCCCTGCTCCCCCCCCAGCCTTATCTGTGCAGTATATGCCACTATTTACTATTTACGACCCTCTTAGTTTTTTGTCTGCAAATTCTCTATCTTGTTATTTTAACCCCTGTTTTAACCCTGTATCAGAACATGTACTGGTCAGTTTTAAACTGTTTTAAACTGTGTTTTTCACTTGCTTGGTCAGAAATGCTTTTGACTTGACAAAGGGAGGACTCCCGAAAGCTCGTCTATTATTTTAAATACTGTTAGTCCAATAAAAAAGGTATTACAAGATTCTGCAACATTCTGTTTTTTTGCATTCGTATACACTGGACTAATACGGCTACCCCAAACTACAGTACACACACATACTTATTCATAGTAGATTTCATTTAACTGCAAAACAAAAAAAAAACATTTTTAATATCACAGTTGCTGTGTTGTGTTCCATTACGTAAGTGACCTTGTATAAAGGAGTACAAAAAAGGACTTTAATCAAATTAATGGCGATGGGAGTAATGTATACAGAGGTCACTAGGAAGGTGACGGCGGCCATGTTTTCTGGGACACGTATTTTTCCTATTAGTGACTAGCACAGGTAAAGTGCTGCCCCCTGTAGTATGTGGAGGGCACACTTGTGATATAATGGTATGTCTAAGACTTATCAGCCTTTATGCATAGGGGTGTGATACCATCACTTAGGATGTGGCTTTTAATTTAGTATTTTTTGCCACAAAAAAAAAAAAACAACAAATGTTAAGACATCATGTTCTCCTCATTTTTTACCATGTCACAACCAAGACAGATATGGTGCCATGGGGATTGCAACACCTTTATACATAACACCTAATGGATTTGATAAAGGCATGGGGTAGGCTTTCCTAAACAAAAGGTAAGAACCAGACTTAAGTGACAGACTGAGAAGATTGCTTCCCTGACATGTTTTTTTTATCTCTCTCCTAACCTAATGTCTGTTTTTCCACCTCTAAGTCCTTTTCCCTTCAGTTACTCTTCAAGCCAGGTAGCTTGTTGGTATCTCTACACCATCTAGTAGAATTTTTATGTTCCTGTACCTACCACTGTTTTATTTTTCCAATATCACTTTTCCTTCAGCATTTTCACCCCTTTCTTCCAAAAGTGTTTTGTCCACCACATCCAGCATTTTCTCTTTCCTCCCAACTAGCAGAACCCCTCAGCACCTTCATACCTAGCATGTCTTCCATCTTTGCCATCTGTGGCTACCATCCTACATGCCTAACTTTTCCTTCTGAAGGGAGCCTTATCCCTAGTGGTAAGGATGGGACCCTTTATGGGTTGTAATGATGGACACCACCAGGTTATGACATCATATTCAGGTCCTTTGCATCATCTGGCCCTGCAGAATGTCAGAGAATTAGGCAACAGAGATCTTGATACAAGAAATGGGAAAGAGGATATGGGGAAACAGCTGTTCCTCCATGTCTTCCCTTGTCTCAGTGCTTACCGGTATTTTGGCCTACAGCCCACAAAGGCATGCCTAAATGTCCAGTGATGTTTGGAGAGACTCCTCTTCAGTGAAAAGTTCTACATGTTTCCATTAAGCGTAATTTTCAGCTGTATTTTCCTCAGCATGGCATCCACTGATGCAAACTTCTAGAATGTCATGTTGACATTTGTTAACCCACACAAATCATCTTTCAAAGCTAAGCATTATTACCAAAGCACAAAAAACACAATGGTATAAGGTTTTGTGTTTGTCGTGGTTGATTGGTGAAGACCAGCTAAGTGGCCCAGTAATAAAGCAGCCTAAGACATATCTGTTATACAACATGCTCAACGTGTAAAACACAACAACAGAAAGCTAATTGAAGGAAAAGGATCCAGTCTGGATTTAGATGCTGCCTTAATGCCTTCTTACATTACGTTAGGAAATCTGGTGAAAAAATGTGAAATTGCAAGTAAAACACAAAACTTCCCAAAATATTTAATTCAGTTTTATTGCATTACTACTTTAAATTTTGAAGCTGAATTATGGTACTTGGCACTCCTAAAGCGAATAGGAAAATTGGTCGTACTGAATTCTGTATTTCAATCTTTACTTTGATATAAATCAGCTAGAATGCTATTTTATTCTTTATTTTAGGACATTTAAGGCACTAATATACAAAAAAACGAACTACGTTTTCCTGCAACTTTGGTTTTAAGTTAAGAATCCGCATTACACAAGGGTACTTATTATACTCTGGAGTTTATGGTAATTGCTGACATATAATATTTCCATCCAGAGTTATGTGAAAATAACTCGTTATGTGTTAATAAGTAACAGCCAAGCATTTTGTAAGAAAAAGGGTGACTGGCACGCAGATATACCCTTTGCATATGAGATCAACGATCGGAGAGTGCTGTTGAAATACACTTTACACTTCCGAATGGAATTAACAATTTGCAAAGGGAGTCCCTTTTGTAAATTCACAGCATTAAGATAATTGATTGTTGCACTACAATTTCATGGTGGAACTTCGGATTGGCAACATGGTGTTCAGCTGTTGAGAAAGAAATCCAATCTCTATAGCCAAGCATTTCACTATGGTTAGTAAGTTCCCAGCATTGCCAGCCTAACTCCATGTCATCATGAGATTAGTTTAGTCATGATGTCCTAAAATTCGCTGCATGCGATGTTGAACGCGTCGCAATTATATATCATTCTATAGGGGTAAAAACCCTATAGCAAACGCAAAACTCTGATTATTATGTATGTTACATAAATAACATGGTAATGCAATATTTTCTTTATCTATGACTTTGCTGGTGATAAACATGTATGAAGGGCATGTGAGTAAAGAAAATAACCTCACTGCAAACACAGCAGTCATTTACCTAGCAGCAGTTCCAGTTGGAATGGAAAGTCAGAGCTATTTAAAGTCTTGGTGTTGTAACCTGCTACTAAAATAGCAACTTGAAATAGCAAGTTGATAATGAAAACATCACGTTCATACAAATAAAACATAAGGAATGGATTAACGCAGGCCTGGACTGGCCATCTGACCCACTAGGCAAATGCCCTGTGGGCCGCTGGCCATTGGCGTCCCACACTCACCTGATCTGCTCCAGCGTTGGATTGGGTGCAGCATGCCTGGCCACACGCTACATGAGCATAAAAGCCTAGCGTTTCCTCACATATCCAGCCATCACGTCATCAGGTGGACACTGTCCTTAAAGTACCAGGGCCACCATCAAAGGCAAATATGTGTATGGTATCGGAACAAATAATTCTGATTATTGGAATAAAATGCGATATTTTAAATGTTTATACCTACATTGTTTATGTAGTCCAAACTCATAATCAGTAAACTGGGATTTTGTAATTAAGTCAAACCTTTTATGTCACTGATTTATGATAAAGGGGCAACGCAAGTAAAGTGTTCCTCTAAAAAGGGCTGAGCTGGCATATCGAGAAAGAACTAAAAACATATAGCTAAGAGCTCTTTCTATGTTTTCCTTACCTATACATTTTACCATCCTAACAGTAATTGAAACAATGATCAATTTAGCATGAAAAGAACACAAAACATAATATTATATCATCAGTCTGCTAATCCACTAATTGCTCATCCTCATTTATGAACTTGACAGGGCATGACACAGTCGATGTACACATTAACTCGTGCCAAGTAGCTCTTAATGTCTTATCTAATCAGCCCAGACCTCTTGGGCTATGTCTGGTGTTAAGGTCATCTTCAAAAACATTTGCAATTAGAGAATGAGCAGCTGTTTAAGAACAATGTTTAAATACAGACTAATGCCAAACAAGACCCATTGGCACGTCTTCTTATTGTAACTGCAGTAATCCAGACCAAAGTATTCAAAGATCAGCGGCTTTGACGGGTATAGTCATGTGCAAATTTCATGTCAATTAACCCATTAAATCTTACAGTGGAGTAAGGGTCGATCAGCAGGAGTTTGAGGTTAATTAACTAACCTTAGTTTAAAAAATAAGTACCGGTTGAAATGCAACAGTTATCAATATTGCTTTTGTCACCAATTTAAATATGTATTTATTATTGGTTACATTCTTCCCCTGATCACGTGAAGAATGTGGACACCGGCTCCTCAATCTTCCTCTTCTGGAACAGCACCCCTGATGTAGTTTTACGAAGCCACTTCTGTCCCTCTTTGGCCAAATCCTAAGGATCCTGCCGGGTTTTCTAGGATGCCCTCCGAAGAGAAAAAACACTGAAGTCTTCTAGGTCAAGTGGTGGCCAAAAACACCAGCCACCTCCTTCCCCCCAAAATAATTCCACATCAATTTACTGCCACATGCCTCCTTCAGAACACGCAAGACAATGACCAAACATAGATGTGTCTTGAAAAAGGACTGATATAGTCACCCTAACATACACTTTTTTTTCTAATGTATTTATAAAAAGCTTCCTGAGATTTTGTTTAATGCATACATTTGAAATCAAAGTTATTTTTAAAATTAACCCCAATGTTCTCAAAGAAGTTCTATTGGTTTTCCCTCTTTCGTACTGTAGTCCTTTACGAACCTTTAGACTCTTGAAATTAACTCCTTCACATTCATCATAAAGCTCAATGGCATCAAGATTTTGGGGTGAGATCTAGCATGAAATATCCCAATTTTAAGAAAGCGGGGCAAGGTATTTTTCAAAGAAAACTACAGGGTCGAATATATGGATATGCTGTCCATCCGGAAATTACATAGTTTGTATGGGTACATTTAATAATAAAGAGAAGATCCATTATTAAACACGTAGTCATTTTTTAAGCCACAATTTTGAGTGTCCTAACCCTCAGAAGTGAAGGGGTTAAATGAGCTCTTTGGATCCAGGGCCCATGTTTGTGTTATAGTCATTTTAATGGCTAATGCATAAATCATTCCTACACATGCAGGAGGTTAGACAAATGATTTCAGTAAAGTAGATTTATCACTGCATTTATTGCACGTACTGATATATATGTTTATTCTGCAGAGTAGGTGGGACAGCAGACGCAGACAAGGAAGGCATGCAGAGGCTGAGACAAATGTGGCTTATTTAAATTATTAGAACCCGGAAACACAGACGAAGCTGGCATATGGCCAGCGAAACGCAAGTCAGGCTTTTGCTATTAGATCGACTTAATAAAGAAACGGGGTTAATTTTTATTTTTTTATTTTTAACTATTTTGCTTTTGCGCTAATGGCAATTAGGCTCCTATCCATTACAAGTGAGCGGTACTTAGTACTAAAATCTTTCCCTGATCTGATATTTTCTCATTTTAGTGGTTTTATTAAAAGTTACGTTTTTTTTAATAGATGTTTTGGGGGGGTTTCTCTAGGTGGGACAGCATCCTTAAGATTGACAGGGGAGTTATGGTAGCGGAGTTCAAGGCATGGCATGCTTGGGATGGGATGGGCATAAAGCTATCCTAAATCTCCGCCAAGACCAAGGACTGATTAAGGTTTGAGTCTTTACATGAGGGAAACGGGCGACAAGGTGGGCCGAATGATTCTTATCTGCCATTAAATGCTATGTTTGTAAGCTTGCAGACATTAACCATAAACCAGTCGCACCAAATGTGGTTCTGCTGCCCTCACTTGTTCAGACTGATTGTGACAGTACATTTTCAGCAAATATTGAAAAAAAGTATAATTATTATTTATTGGTTTTTTTCATATTCTGCAGCGCTCTACAATGGGTAACCATAACAAGTAGTGTACATAACATTGACTTAGAGAAACAAGAGGTAAGTAGGGGTATCTGCTCAAAGGAGCTTACAATCTAGAGGGATATTAGTTTCCCAGAATCTTGTAGCATAAAATTTGTAGAAATAGTCATTTAAATGGGTGGAAAAGGTGATGTTGCCATAGACGCTGAAAAATATACATATTTATATTAATATACATATATATCTTGAATCTAAGACGTGGCAAATATTATAATATTATGTATATATATATATTATATTTTAATATTATATATAATCTAAAGAAGTGCGAAATTCGTTTCCCGTAATACTTTATTACAGATCTACTAAGAGCAAAAGAATATGTTTCAGGCACGGACGGGGTTCGAACCCGTGATCTTCGGTTTACGAGACCGACGCCTTACCACTTGGCCACCGCGCCTGCGTCTAAACGAGCGCCGCAAACTCCACATCACTTCGTCTGTAATGCTTCGTTATGTCGCTTTCACCGAAGACTGAGCTCCGCTTCTGTGTCGTTCATTAATCGGCATTATCTTCCTGAGATGTATGGTTTGTCAGTATTATTATTATGTCATTATTAAAAAACATATAGTAGTAAGTCTACTGTTAACGTTAGTTGCGTGTTGTCGCTACAACCAGCAGGGAAAAACCCGATGTACCCGGAAACACGCAGTTATTTTTTTTCTTTTCTTAAGTGTACCGTTTAGTATAATTGATTAAAATCCAGCATGTTTGTGTGACTCGGTAATAGTAATTCTATAACTTTTTGTGGTATTTGCGTATTTTAAAACCTCGTGTCTCGCGCTGGAGTTACGTCACACTGTTGTCACATATTACTTAATCGCTTCGATTCGCTTGTAGCCGGTAAATGAGGGAGCTGCTTTTCCCGCGCATTTACCTCATATACGATAATGTTTAATCCCAGTTCAATCGTTAACGGTAACTCTTAATCATTACACGGTGTTAATTATGATTTTCCCTAATATTGATTCTGGGAATATGAATATAATATATAACATATATTATATACTAATCAGGGCATACGCGTATGTATAAACTTATAATTTTTTATGGAAATATATTTTAAAATATCTTAATTTCGCTCATTATAATTATACATATGAATTCGTTTATGTTTTGCTTGGATCTCCCAAGAACAAAATGTCCAAAACGTAGCATTTGCAATTGTAGCAATTATTTACATAATGATTATGTGCCTTAGGTGTGCTGCCATCTTTTTGTATCAGGACCTGCCATTATTATGGTGGCACTATACAGATAGATAAATAGTAATTATTAGCTATGGCTGTACAAACTGCAAGATTAACCCCCTCCATCCAGTCCACTTTGTATAGGGCTAGGGAGATAGTTACTTGAAGCACATTAGACATTTATATGAAATTCATTTATATGGATCTGGAAATCTAAAACAGACTCACTACAAAGTTCACAAGAAGGGCTTTTAGTAATCTAAAGACTCTACTACCTACCAAATCTACAGCTGGCGCCCAAGGACTATCTGCTCTATTTCATGAACCTGCGTCGTGATGAGATCACTGGCGTTTCAAAGGTGGGCATCCAGTATATACCACATTCTGAACAGGGGCAAGTGTCGCTTAATAACATGAGGAATGTGTCCTGGAAAACATGGCCAATGTGGTCACTCTACTCCATATACGTTTCCATTTCGGGATTACTTAAAGAACGCTTGAGGCTTGGCTCATAATTGTGGGATATAACACGTGTCCCCTCATGTTTTTCTGTTTCTGGATTAATACAACTGGGAAGTTTCCTTGCCCATCAGTGTCTCTCTGTATATATACTTTGGGCATCAGCAGCCTCTGCAGCCTAGGACTAAATGCAACTGCTCAGTGCACCTGGGGCTGGTGGACACAATGGTGTTCCAGACTTTAGTGTGAAATTTACTCTGATTCTGTATTTTGTGAGTCTGCACTTTTTTTTAAATATTTTTTTATAAACTGGAGTGGCTATGATTTATTTTTTTTTATAATAAAGGTTAACATTTGGCAATATTAATATTTTATGCTTGTGGTTGTGCAGTTCTTTTTGCATGTTTTGCAGTGTGACTTATGATATCTTTCTTCCATGTTTTTTTTTTTTTGCTTGGGAGCCACCATATTTGTTATTTCTATAACACATAAAGGGCACATGCCTCGGCTGGCCTTGGATGAAAAGACCAATTTTATTTCCCAGTCCATCCCTGATCATATTGCACAAACACAAGGTAAACTTGCCAAAAAAGTGAAATGCTGCTTTTCCTACAATAAAAACCTTGTTCAAATTTCTGCGAAAGTTTTGTCTTTGTGTTTATGATGATTTTTTTGGCAAACATGAACATTTTGTCATCGTATTGTATCATATTTATATATGAAGCAAATCCTGTTTTCAATTTGTGTTTCAGGTTAAACTAATAAAATGGATTCATATTGGAAAGAAGGTAAGATGAAATGCAGCCTGTACTTTTTCAGCTGTCCAGAGACTACTTTATAAAATATATGTGAAGTCTTATATTTCCCTGTGAAGCGATAACTTTCAGTGTTGATTGATTTTCAGCCATGATATATATTCTTGTAGAATAGTTAGAATAGTTAATTAATATAAAGATTTTTTAAAGCAGAACTGCAATCCACACATTTAATTTAAAGAGACACTTTAGCCATCATAGGCACATTATTATGTGTGGACACTCCAGCTATTATATGGCGTTTAATGCATTCTCCATAATCCCACACAGGCATTTGTCCCTTCCTTCTCTATTTGCTGTGCCGGAGATGTGTTCGGCTGTGCATATCTCCCAACATATGGTATACTCACTGACAATCTGTTCTAGCTTTGGCTCAGCAAAAGTCTAAACAGACCACTGAACGCATGTGCAGAAAGTGCTTCCATTGATTTCAATAGGAGTGCTTTTCTGCCACTAATTTGCTGGTTCAAAAAGTCAGTGGTGATAATCAAGCCATGATGGAGATGGGAGCTGCAGCTTCTCCCTAAGATAAGTCAATTATTCTGTAAATGTTCTATAATTATTTTTGCCATTTGTTCCCCATCTAACTTCAAAAGTGTTATTGTATTTTAATGTAAAATAAGAAATCTGGAAAAATATGTATAAAAGGTGTAGTATTGCGAAAGAAGGAATATATCTGAGGGAATATAATGTGCTCCTTATTTAGAAGCATGGTCTTCACACAAGTGAGCTGCTAGTGGAGAGCTACAAATTAGTTTTACAACTCATGCTAAGGGAGAAGAGAAGTGTTAATGGGATAGAAGGAAGTGTAAATCATTCTATTACCAAACATAAGACATGGACTTAATTGTATTGTGAAGGTTAAAGGGACATTCTGGTCTCCAAACATCTATTTAAATGCACATTGGAGACACTTTATACAATCTCTGCTAGATTTTGCAACATACAACTACTGCATGCAATCCTTTTAACATGACTTTAAGACTTCTACTAACATGCGAAGGAGGCAGGGATTGAGGACAAATCAGACATGTTTCATGTTTTATCCAAAACCAAAAAGTGCAAAATGCACTGGAGCCCATGCAAAATTGACTCCAACATGCTTTTTACATGTAATATTGAGATGTTTATGCAACATTTAATTCAAATGTATTTGTTTAAATGTCCAACTGGTATATTTAAAATTATTCTCAAACCTGAACACAATATATGCTATGTGGCATAGAGTGGTATAGTGAGCCCAGGTTGCTTCCCAGTATTCATCCAGTAGAGCATTTGTGAGGTCAGGGACTGAAGTTGAATGAGAAGGCCTGGCTCGCAATCTCCGTTCCGGCTCATTCCAAAAGTGTTCGATGGGGTTGATGTCAGGGCTCTGCGGGCAGTCAAGTTCTTCCACTCCAAACTCATATAATTTTGTTAATTTTCCTTATATGAATGACACTTACCAACATTCCTGATGAAACACTTCAATGGCTCCAGTGTTGCAATGCCTATTTTACAGTATATGATTTGTACATGTTCAGTGGCCAGTCTTAGATTGGGTGGGATGTAATGTGATGCCAACGCTTAATATGAACAGGTTGTAACACCACTCTCTGATGAGAATGTAGGAAAGTCTTCAATACATTTTTTTTAAAATGTAATTTTGTGAGCGGTGACATGGAAAACTATTTGGGCACAAGAAAAGAGGGCCCCTGTATGTATAAATGCTCCAGGGCCCCACATTTATTAATCTGGCTTTGCATACATAGCTTTCACACCCGGGGCTAAATAAATGATATTACGAGATATAGAGAATAGATATAGAGACTAGCTGAAGAAAAAGAAGGTATGGTGGAAAACTCCCAACAGTAATAGTCAGTTTAGGTTGGTGAGGCTGTTGTACATCAGTAGCTAACCTTTAAGTTGATGGGCTTCTCTGAAGAATGTGGCGAATGAGAGGCAATGACCATGTGAGGTAGGGATGATGAATGCAACAGTGACATTAAGTGAAACTCTCAATGAACGTCCACATTGAAGGGAGGGGATATAAAGTAGAGGACTGCATTGGGAGGCAGGTCCCGCCAAAAAACTTGCGGGCGGTCTTGTTGGAGCTGCGGGCGGTCAGGCACTGTACCTGCGGGTCCCGGTAATCCCGCGCAGTCAGCAAGGCTGCCTTCTCGCTGCTCCATTACAATGTCTCCTATCTTGCTCTGCCCAGGAACAAAACGGAGTCACGTGACGTGACGTCACTTCCTGTGACTCCGCCTTGTTCCTGGGCAGAGCAAGAGAAGAGACGCTGTGAGGGAACAACTCGAGGGCAGCCTTGCGGGACTGCGTGGGAAATCAGGTAAGGAGGCGGGCGGGATTGGCCGCAAATGTGTCGGGAGCGGGCGGGATTGGCCGCAAATGTGTCGGGAGCGAAACACCCATATTGCGGGATTAAAAACAGCGGGAGCGGGATTAAAAAAGCAGTCCCGCGCAGGGCTCTAATATAAAGGTTCAGAAGAGAGATTAAGTTTTCGGAACCAGTCAGACATGCTGCTTTCTAATGCAGCATAACACATGAGAAAGCTGACGGCAATAGAAGGCTGACTTTTATATTTATCTCTCCTACATTTGAAAGCAAAAACAAAACACAGGCATAAATACTTTAATAATATGTTTTAGTTTTAAATTTAAAAAGAGAAACAAATCACACAGCAGGGAGAGTTCAAATAGAAAAAAAGAGATATACAATGAGAAAGAAAAGAGAGGGCTGCTGAGGGGAGAAATAAGAGAGAGAAACAAGAAGACAGAGGACTGTGTGCTTTTCCCTTATTAGCCCAGTTGCTGTCAGAAGTACTATGTTTCTACTCATCATGTGTGTGCATAGGAACTGGAAACATGCATTAAAACTCTCTTAGTACTCTTCCGGTTTGGAGCTGCATTTAGTAATAAACTCAATGGCACCCCATTCATGTCATTGGGTAAGTGTCCCCGTCCCCCCTAGGTTTGCATTTGGCCTACAGTGTACCTCCCCTAACCATGATGAAGATACCACCTTTGAAGAGATATTGTTTTTTTCATGTCTTTTTAAACTGCTTTTAAGTTTAAAAAAACATTTGAAGGAAGTATTTTTTTTTTTATAGGAGCAGTTTTTAACCGTATTCTGTTCTGCACAATACAAAATGTGGTTCCCAACTGAATATTAAACTCTAATTTATACACTATTTTCTACATAATTTAAGATGTCGCAGGAGCAGCTTGTTTAAATTAAAGTGGTCTTCTTGTTTCCGTAGCAGGCAAGGAATACATTCCTTTGTGTGTGATTTTATATTCTGTCTACAGACCTTCCGAGTTTTGTGGTCATTTCATCACATTTATTGTATAGTAATACATTCCACATTATTTACTTAAACAATCTGTTCGTTTAAGATACAGTAAACGATAAAATGATTCTTATTTTTTAAAATTATTATAATTGCACATCTGCTGTTTTTCAGTTTTAAATGAGTAGAATAACATCATACCCGGTGCTGGACAAATCACTGGAGCCAGGTAGCCACTGTGTCTAGATCTTTACATTTGGCACCAACATTTCTGCGGTATTGAGTCTCTTTGCTCTTAAATTAATCTGTCTCGCTTGTGAATTCTGTATAAATTCATCCAGCCCTGTCCATCTAGCTAAGAGCTGACACACGCAGTACGAGCGCTGGTACACCGACACGTTTAGAATGCCAAAATAGAATATCAGGCGTAGCCTTTCACCAGTGTAAATGGTAACACCACCAGAAGCATCAGTTGCTATAGTAGAGGCCCTGTTGGGGTCTCTTATAGCCATTCCTAGGAAATGGAGGTTACAGGCTGTTGGAAATAAGGGATTCCAGGTGCTGACATCTTCGCCTAGGGGTAAATTCTTTTTGCTCGTGTTTAGATTGTGCCAATGTCATTAATAGTTGAAGATGGGTTTATTTCAGTGAAAAAACATGCATGCCATATTCACAGGGTTACACGCACCAGGATCCAAACATAATGTAACACCCTGTGAGAGAAACAGAGCAGTCTTATTAGAGATTTCACACAAGGTTAAAAAGACTTCCACACAGGCTACCTGGAGCTTTCTTTTTTTTTGAGGGAGCCGCTTTAAGAGGGGTAGTCATGCACAAGGGCCAGCCTAGCTCTGGGGGTGGGGGTGGGGTGTGTGGCTAGCCCAAAGTACCATTAAATGGGTCAGTAGTGTGAGAATTGGGCAGGGAGTTGGCATGCTCTCCTCACTCTCCCTGACCACTTCCTTGGAGACCCACAGAAACAATACTAAAATCAGCGACTTCCGTCAAACATAGAGCATTTGCTGGTATGCTGATGACCCCTTGCACACAAGAAAATAGTGAAATTTCTACTAGGTGCAGTCTTTTACAATGATGTACATGGCATCTCCATTACAATTAACATTGAGCTGCATCATAAGAGAGCACTTTTTGTCTCCACCTCCCTCAAACCTTCTAACCGTATACTTTTTATACTGTTTAAACTGTTCCTGGAAGTAATACATTTTAGTTCCCAAGATTGTCAAAAAGTGTCTTTAGATAAATAATATTTCTTATGAGGGAAATAAGAATATGTACAAAAAATGCTAGCGATCCTAACTTTTAAAGCAGAGGATATAATAGCTCCTAGTTAGAAGAGAAATATTACATTAAATCAGAGACTCCTTATGCCAACAAACTTTCCTACAGGACACATTCAAGGAAATTATCCCTAAACCTAGTTAAACAAAAACACACTGTTCGATTTCCAGCAAAATCCATTTTCTCGTTGCTTGAGCCAAATAAAGACCGATTTCATTAACTTGTGAAAGGAGCAGTCAGTTTGTACTCCGCCACTTGGAATGACAAAATTTCAAAACAGAGGCATGACACAAATCCAATGTGGGAAGCAAAGCAGTTTCAAGGGTTTCTCTCGCCCTCTTCTACAAACAACTTCACGCTTTCTAAGCTGGCCATTAATGCAGTATGCATCTCGCACACCAAAACCATTTCATGGTTACATGATGACATTTATGGACAAAGGTTCCAACACATTTGCACACAGCCAGCATTTCCTTCTCACTTGGGTATTGTGTAACAGTGTTTTGGCACCAACTTTATTGGTCTTAAAAGTGGGGTACGTTATTGCATTGTAATTATGACATCTGAAACGTGGCAGCAAAAACTTAAAGGGATACTGCAGCAAATATAGTATCTTATCTGACAAAATCATAGTCATGTATTTATACATTCATGTATGCTTATAAATGCAACTAAATTATTAACCATTTTTAGCAGTTCATTTTTTTCACTTTTAGGTCATTTACAGTACCTTTTTCGTAAGCTGAATCCACGAGTTCTTCAAATAAGTCTTTAAAGTGGAAACTTCTAGCATAGTTTTTATAACCAGTAAACGCCTATGTGTGATTTTCAGTTTCATTTGCATATCGGCTATCCGTACGTGCTTTGCCCGATGTTAAACAATAGAATATCTTCAACCCAGTGGGACTTCGCAATTGAGAAAGCTTGTTGTTGGAAAGGACGTCATAGAATAAGTTAGAGTTCATTAACACGGTCATACGCAATCCGTTTAATGTGGTGTTCAAGTAGAGAATGGCACCAAAATATCATGATTACCAACAATAATTACCAGATCTACCGGTAAAGCAAGTTCCGAAGAACAAAATGTAACAGAGCCAACTCTTTTTAAGTGCTACCCTTGTATACGGCAGGACATTTATTGCTCAAAGAAATAGGTTTCTTTTCCACAGGACTTCCCTTTTAAAACTCACAATTGACTACATTAATTATGCCTCTTCAGGTGCCATTACTATGGGCATAATAATGCACACTATGTGTAGTCTAGTGGTGTTTGGTCAATTATATTGCTTTTAAACATGGCATTTCATCTGTTCATTCCTCTTCTTCTGTTCTTGAGAAACACTTGACCAGCTGTGATAAATGTACCTTTCACCTTCATGTGGCAGGAATTCAATCTAGGCAACATTTCCTCTCGGACTTCCATCACCATGGGTCCAGACTGGTTCCTAAAAAAAGGCTCATGCAAGGACATGTAACAATCATGCATTTATTAAAATGGGTACACAGGTTCTAATGTGTTATTCAACCCATTGATGGCTACAATCTCTGTCTTCACTCAAACTGTGTTGCTTTAATGGTTCAATGTCGAGGCATTCAGCAACATCGAGATCGACAGAGGGGACCCTGTGTGGCCCCTCCCCCACACATCAACATCTGCCCTATATTGTATGGTGACGGATGCCTCATTTAAAAGAACTTAGGAGGTGATCAACGATTGCCTCCGAAGCTTAAACGGCATCACTGAAATCCCACCCCAGGACGCACTGTGACTGTAACAAGAGAGGGCAGAGACAGGCAGTTAGAACCAGTGGTGTATTTAGCCTCGACGTGGTCCACACCCCTTGCCCTACCATGCCGAGGGGTTCCATCTCCTCTGCTAGGCTTCCTTGTCATGCAGATCGTCAGGATATTAATTTACATCCACGTACTTTGCCTTAGCTGTCACAGAAAATACATAGAGGCCTGCACAGACCTCTACAGTGTAAATGGGCCAGTTTTGAGGCAAATCTCTGATATCACCAAAGGCCAGATGACAGCCCCTCACCCTATATGGTAAAGTCTCTAAAACATAGTTTTAAGTTGCATGTCTTGAGAAATTCATGGCTCGTCTGTTGCAATTACAAAAACTTATTGTCTAAAGTTACAGATGTTGTAAATTTAATTAGATTGAGAAAAACGATTTATAAAAAATGATGGATGACACCATATAACATTAAGATTGTGAAAAGGCTGGCAATTGTAGCCAGTGTGTTGTGGAAGTGAATGAAGTACATAAATTGGGAACAACTGGATGTGCATGACACAAATGTAAATAAACGATTAAGTGAAAATACTTTGATGCTTCACGTAGAACCATGTTAGCCATACAATATCTTAACAGGAAAATAATTTCAACCAAGACACCAGTTCAAAAAGTAATTGATATTTATTTATATATCTTTTTTTTTTTTTTGGAACACAAAAAATGCAGGAAAAAAATGATGCTTCTATTTAACAATTTATCAGTAGCTACAACATTGCCAGTATGTACAAAATATCCAATGATAGATGTGCTACAGATATAAAAATACAGTATGCATTACATATATACAATGTGCAAAACATATGGCATTCGAACATCATGATATGGAATCGATTGCAAGGGTGCAAACTGCAAATACAAAAGGCATCCAAACTTCTCATAGAAAGGCAATGCAAGAATTAACCCCTGAATGTATTCACGTTTGCAATCCCATTTTCTTGCCTTCTCCAATTGCATGAAGGCTAATCCTTGCAGCCTTAACAGTGAAGAAGAAGGCAACAAGCTAGTGCTATATTGTTCAGACTGATACACACTCGGGTACTTTTTTGTCCTCTTAACGCGAGATGATAATACACCATTTAACTATTAACATAACTAGAAAGAACCACTGACATCACAGCATCTGTTCTGCAAGCAATACACGAGAATGATGCGTTCGTCAAAGTCATTTTGGGTGCCAGATTGTCATAAAAATATAAAAACAACAATGGACAATCAACACCCTACTGCATAAAACTATAACCCTTTTAGAATCTTTTAAGAATATTTCATTTCCTTTCAGAGTGCCTTCTTTGGCAACGTATCTAGCAATGCGTTTGGTTGTTGGGAGAAGTATTTCCTGCTACCTTTTGTGCAGCTTGGGAGTTTCTACTGTTGCCAATAGTTTAAAAGGAATTTATCAACTCATTGCAAATTAAGTTAAAGGCCCTGCAGGAAAAAAGGATGCGATGCTTTGGAAATTAGAGTGAATTTAAAATGTGCATAAGCAGTCATGTCAGTGTAGGCATGATCACTAATGCCAATAGTTTTAGCTGCTTCCATACAGATTACAAAAGAAGAACCATAAAGGTTCTCTTAACAGTTTATCAAGGATTATATCACTTTGGCCTTGCAATCTAGTGCTCAAAGCGGAAAGCAGAAAATCACATGGCAGAGTGGTGATAGATAAAGATTCCAAACAGCCAAACATGCTTAAGAATAAACCAACAGTGCCACGTCACTGTCAAGATTATCAGTACAGGTCAAAAAATAACCCTCGTGAGATTTTTTTTTTTTTTTAAACTTTCTTTTCAAAGATAGCTTCCCTTTAAAATTTGTCACACCTTATTTACAAACCGAGTTCGTGATCTCAAAGAAAAAAAATATTCTGGGTCATTACTGGAACATGTGTGTCTTTCCAGCCAACGGAAAAGCACTTTCACCCTGACCCCTGCCTAAACGGTCTGAAATATATGGTACTACACGTTAGTACTGACACCTCCTGTAACAAAGACACTTTAGATAAGGTGGCACTTGTACCTTACTTATTTTTTGTTTTAAATAGTCTGCTCATATTCTTAAGAAATGTCTTGAAAACTTTTTTTTTTCCATTTATTCTCTCCATTTCATGATGTTATATACTACCAAGAGATGGCAAGCCTAGGATGACAGATGACAAAGAGCACAACTGAAGAGTAATTTTATCCCAACAAACCAGCATTAGAAGCAATGCGTAGTGACATCACAACTCAATATGAAGCTATAATTAGTCAAAACAAGCTTGCTTTATAAATGTATTTTCAGTAAACCACAGATACAGTATATGCTGCAAGTGGCTATTAGTTCTACCTTGCCCATGTCAAAATAATATGGCTGGTCGAACATTATAATTACAACTTTATTAATATATATGTATATATGTATTTTTAAATTACAGTTTATCTTTTTACTGGGGCACACAGTGCCTGCACACTGGGTTTTTATAATTTAATATTTTCTTTATATTTCTTTATATTTTTTTAATTTGGGTATATCTTTTTCAGAAATGACATTGCTTTGTACTCAGAGATTACTAATCCAGTTTAGGTCAAGAAAATAATTGGGAGAAACTTTTCAGATGCTACTATCCAAAAATGCATGATAAAAAAATAACCTGGGTTTAACTGATTAGAAATTGTGAAAATTTGAGGAAAGGCCAAATCATTAAAATTGTCTAAATTGCACACGACCAATCCTTTTTGTCTTTGAAATTCAACAGAAAAATATACATATATATTTACAAAACCCCTTGTTTTTACATGCACGATGAAAAAGAGCAATAAAAGGATTTAAAAAACAGAACCCCCTGGCCATTGAAATGTACATGTTGATGCAATGTGCAAGTTCTTAAAACATAGATTTAAACTGGATAATAATCTCTTGTGCGCTGAAACATTTATAATTTGCCCATTAGCTAAGTGAACCAAATTCCTCTCCAAGTTCTGTCAGGCTACAAAAGTATTTAACAAATTTATCTACAGAGCTAAAAAAAAAACAGAGCTAAAAAAAAAAGTTAATCAAGACACAAAATAACTATTGTTAACCCAATCCCTAAAGTCAAAACGAAACCGGTGACAATTTTGGTTCCACACAAGCCTGTGAAACATTAAGGCTGACGCTTGGTATTTAAGAAACTGTGTTTAAATTGGAAAGCCTTGCCTCACAGTCTCCCGCTGGTTTTAAGTTTACGGAGACATTCCCGTATAATACAAATGGCTTTATATTAGTAATCAACCTTAAAGACGGTACAGAAAACCTAGATTACGGCAGTTGTTGACGACTCGATCGTCCTCACTTGGGTGAAGATGATGGAAGTTCGAGCCCCCGGATAGGTTTCCTAAAGCCGCATTAAAGCAGTACTTTGTTAATGGATTAGGTGAACAAAGCAGGGTTGAATAGCAGAGCCTGGTGTAAAAGGGATCGAGTATATTTATGAATAGTTATGTTTCTAGCATATGAATAAACACATTTTAATGGCTGGCTCTCCAGTGGGATAACCTCTGTGAGCGAAAGCACTGAATTCTCTGACACCTAGAGAACATTATAGACGTGCACAGCCCATTACTGCTAGTTATATTTTATCTATAAATCTGCTAGTAACTTGGCTAGAAACAAAGAATAGGTGAAACTTGCTCTACAAAATGTGCCACCTTATCAGAAATTTTAAAAAAGGAATTATTTTTATTTAGTTGAAATAATTTTTTTTTACTAAAGGATTAGCCAATCAGACAAATAGGCATGGCTATGAAAACCAGACTTCAAAATTATATTTTAGGGTCTATTTCAAGAGCAGACATCATAGAATCTTCTTAGTATTAGTGGTATGTGTTTTACCTATTTACATTACTTGGAGTACCGCCTTTGCGTAGCTTCTCTCAGGGGTGTCTAAATAGTAGTGAAGGAAGAAGTTGTAGGCTAAAGTCATCAAGCCCTCATCTGCCTACATTTTCTTTTTTTCTTTTTAGTTTTGCGAAAATGTTTTTAGAACATTTTTTAAAACTTATGTTCAGTTCTATTACCGAGTTGTGGTTCAATAATATGATTTCAATGGGGGGAAAAAATCTTTGTTTTGGTGTGTTCATGCATTGGGTTTATAGAGTTAAAAAAGTCCCCCGTATACACAAATGTAATAATTTTTTTACAATATATTACAGCACGGACTGGGGAGGTTGCTGTGAGAATTCTTTAGTGGCATTTGTTCCAGAAACAAAAGAAAAAAAAAATCAATGCACTTCTGTTTCTAAAAATCAAAACAATCAGTGAAAACAATACTTTTAAAGATATTGCCTGCTATCACTTAAAGATCTACAATAGAATTGCCAAGTATAACACATGCTCTGAGCTGCGTGCTAGTGAATTTTTATACCATGTTTAAGTCTACACTGAACCAGTCAGCGATGTTTGTCATGAATTGCAGAATGCACATTGGCTCAGCCTGTTCACAGGAACAGTCAAGTGCAGTTTTGTCAAAAAAATGTACAAAAAACGGAAAAAAAAAAATATTAAAAATAAAAACTTAAAAAGGTCTATTCCCTTCCCTATATTTCAGAACAGGTATTCCCCAAATTGTCTGTACAAATAATACACTCACTAATCCCGTTGCCCATTCACTTTTTTAGATGATCTGTCATTTCATTTTCCTGATTTCTAACATGTCATCAGTTACCTGTTTTGATGTACAATGTAGTGTCTCTCTCCAGGAGCCCAAAGATTTGGAAATCCAATGCAGTGAAATAGCTGCAGATCTATCTCTGTTATGTTCTATGGCGTAATTAGTTAAATCACAACCATACTTCCAGCCTAGGTTATTATAATGAAGCCCCATTGTCAAAGCTTACTCCCACTGCAAATCATTAGAGTCCAAAAAGTCAGTTGAAAACATACTTGGGAGAGTAGAGCTTAGAGGGGTGAGAGAAGATGCAGAGTTGGGCATAGTGATATCCAGCCATTCCATGTTGTCCAGACTTGTGTCATGAATATCTAGCGATAAGCAACCGGTTGCTGTAAAGGGTGTTTCAGTGGTATCCATGGGTGTAGAGTCCTGATCCAGTATGCTATGGTGTTGAAGGAGATCATTGTTTAGGTCATCAATTAGAGAAAAAGTCTCTCTGTCATCACCTTGGCTTTCCAGATGGGGAATGTTGTTTCCTGCTGGTAATGTTCCATCCAAAAACGCTTCTAATTGACTTTCTAAGCTTACCGACAAGCTATATGTTGGTTCCAAACACAGAGGCGGCGCTACGTGTACCTGCGGCGGTGGCCTTGACACAGCAGTGTTCACCGGCATGGTGGTTACATTGGCAGTAACGGGTCTCCGCTTTGATATAGGAGAAGGTTCTTCTTTTATCAGCGGGGAGATTTCTGAATAACAAAGAATATTCAAACATATCAATGACGTAAAACATCAATATTACTAATAAATTGACCGTTAATTAGTGAATTCCTGTCTTTATGTCCTGTATTTCTCATACACAGTCACCAGTCTGGTAGTTTTTCAATGACAGGCAACATAAACAATATAGATTTTTTTATGTTAAGACTGGAGTTTTCATTAGCCAATGCATGCAATGCATCAGAATCAAACCTGAACTCTAAAAATTAAACATTGTTACAAGGAAGCAGGTATTCTAACGGTTTCTACTAAGCTGACAAAACTCCTTCCACAGCTGACTTGACAAATCTGAGTTAAATATAAAACGGAAACCACTGTAGCTGTTGGCCTAATTTGTGCCCATTTCCTAAAACTCACATAATTTAAAGCAACCTGGAAAGTTACCAAAGTCACCATGTTTTTTAGATTTCCTGCAAACATCTTTGAAATGTTCTGCAAAATCTTTCCTTACTTTACAGAGAAAAATCAAATACGGCACCAAATATAAGGTAAACCCACGTAAGCCAAATACAAGGTGGCAAGAAAGATAATAAACACAATCAATGCGTTCCTAAAAAGCATATGTATAGAAGGCATTTTAAATGCTCATTAATGTTCCAAACACATAGTAATAGGTTCTACAGTATTGCATTACATGAATTACATTATTTTTAATTATAAAGGAATTAATGACAAAGTAAAACACACGTTTGCCACTATATCTATCTATCTATCTATCTATCTATCTAGTGGCAAAAGGATTCAAGAGACATTTGCCTCTTACTTTTCTCATTAAAGATGATCTGTTATATATATATATATATATATATATATATATATATATATATATATATATATATATATATAATCTTTATCTTTAAAGAATGTCTCTTGAATCCTAATTGGGTTTTTGCCAGCGAGCGGAGCTGTATAACTTCTATGGTTGATGGACATTTGGAAGTCGGGAATCATCTTGTTTAACTCTTCTAATGGCCAAATGAGCACAACACGATAACATCGATAATAAAAAGACGACAACATTTAGAGTCAACTCTCGTTCACCTAAATGAGACGCCATCTTTGCAAAAAAATAAATATAATGGAAAAATGTTTCAATAAAGCTTGACTCAATGAAGCTGTTTTGCGCACCTCTTAGATCACGTATTTATTATGGCAATGCTGTCTCGATGTCTGATATTTATTACATTTTACAGTTACAAGTGTTTGAAGTTTGATCATTTCTCTTTAGCTGTGGTTATTTTCTCCGTGACTTTATTTTGAAAGTCAAAAACATGTAATACTAAAGGATGTGGTTGAAACTCAAACTCGGCAGCCAGCTATGAAATGTTTAAATCTTAACACTGTCATTAACGTCATTATTCTTTGACAGCAAAATGAAACAGAGCACTGACCATTTGCCATAAAACTAATCAGCCTGCACTTTCCCTACCAAGTATTCTGATGGGTGTTCTTGATGCAGGTCTTACGTGTTATTTTATGAATGATTTCAATCAAAATTTCATAAAATATTTTTTATTAACACATGGCAAACTTTAGCCGATCATTGCATTATTTCTGGTGATGCTGGATATAAAGCTAGGCAACAGTTGCTCCATCCACACCTGGGCAGTCACACCTGTAAAGCTTCTGTTTCTTTACAAAATATTTTATAAGCCTTTTATGCAGGTTAAGGTTATTCTCGGCATTGTAGCTTTGCATATTCACTTATAGGTTTTGTAATGTTTATCATAGGCAGTGGTGTAGCCTGTGTCGTTTTTTTTAATGCATCGTATTGCCATGTCCAAACCAGAACTCAATGTAGGTATTCACCAAATATTGTAATTTTATAGGTATGAACTGTTTTTATCATACAAGCCGTAAACAGACACTGTCCTTTTAGGTTTAACCCCTTAACGACAAAGCCCGTACATGCACGGGCTCAGAATGCATTGTTTTTAATGGGTTTACGGACCACCCATTGTCCTTAAGGGGTTAACATGGCCTAGTCGTAGAAAAATAAATATTACAGATTTAGAAAATCTGATTAAAATAAGTATAACATTCCTGTTATTAAACCTTATATTTTTTAAAAAAAACATTTTTATCTTTAAAAAGGAAAGTCAGAAATCCCACATTAGACCTTCTGAGGCAGATACATTTTTTATTTACTATAACCTAGAGTTAAAGTGCATAAAATATGTTGTAGGCCTCTAAAAATAAAGAAAAGGGTTAACAAGAGAGTTATAATGATCGGGTTTATACATAGGAGAGAAGGCTGCGCTTGCCTACTCAATTCATGGTTTAATTTTCCTTCAGCTGTTGTTTATTTAAATTTGGCTTTGGACTCCTAGTCAGCGGCCAAATGCCTGTAACATAAGTCTGTCATTCTCCTATCAACAATGTTACTTCATGAGAATGATTGCAGAGAAGTAAAGGTTCCTTTCCAGGCTTTCACTATGCATTTTCTTCACTGCATAGTAAGGAATAGTCAGCTCTGCACAAACGCGGTTCAAGCAAAACTTCATTTATTGTTTGAGAATAAACTCAAAGTATCGGTGAAAAAAAAGATCTGACTGAGATCAGCTAGAAAATCAGAATGTTACGGAGGGATGAGAGATGCTGTGCACATTCATCCAGTGCGTGGCTTATTACTACCGTAACATTATCTGATAACTGCATCATTTACATTATATAGTCTCAAATAAAAGTTATTCCAGTGAAATTGGTATAAATAAAAAGTGAAAGAGTTGACACTCAAAGTCTGAAGGTTATGATACAACACAATTTTGAGCTAAGTAACTGGTTGATTTACCAACAGCCAGTGTGGGGACAATATAAAATATAGGCAGATAATGGCCTTAGGTTTAGGTTCAGTTGCTGGCTCATGTGAGGTTTCCAGGGAGTCTAATAAGACCCCCCCCCCATGTCCTAGCACAGAAAGCACCCCCACTGATTTCAGGGAGTCCTTCTAGCAGCTACAAGGGGCGCAGAGGAAGAATACTTTGCAATAGGTAAACTTTTGTTGTTTATATCAAACATGCTTTAACATATATTCAGTGTGGATGCTGCTGACTGGGGCAGTATAGTCTTCCTTTAAATTATAAATACCACCAAAATAAATATACTGAGCAAACAACGAAAAGCACAAGGTATCCCTGATTTTAATTAAGGAGTTCATTTATATAAAAAGCTGTGTATTTCATGCCTATTCACAAAAAAAATTAAAGATGATTGCAATAATAAATGTGAAATATTCCTTAAGTCACAAAGGAAAAACAAACAAAAACAAATCTTACCTCCACTTTTAATTAGGATATCGAACAGATCATCCATCTGTTGGCTGTGTGCATTGGGAACCTAAAGAGATGTAAAAACAATTACCCCAAACGTATTTTATACTTTTACCTTATAGAAGATTTGGCACAGACAATAGTACCGCTGCTCATAACCTGCTGATGATGACCGGCTTTATATGTCACAGAGTTAAGTCATTGCTTGATAAATGAAATACAAAAATACTATGTATGTAAAATTGATTTATATTTTAAGAGCTGTAAAGCACTATGATAGACAAAGAAAATGTAGAGCTACTAGAGAAGAATGGCAGAGGGATGTCGAGAACTGCGCTTACAGTTACATTGATAAATTGTGTAAATCTTAAAACTTAAAAAAAAGAAACCTGTGCATTTCCATTTATAAAATGTGGTAAATGTTTTCCTTGAAATATCGTCCTTTCACACATTTTTGAAGACCATCAGCCAAGATAAACGGCACAGATGCTGGTGGGCTATCTTTCTGAAGCTCTTCAGAGCGAAAGCCACATTCTGCCCTGTTGGGAATCTCTGTGTGAAGGCAGAGGCAGACTTCACCTGGTAGCTTTACAGAATAGCACTGACTCGAATGGTCTAACACTTAACAAGACCCAGTGTGTACTGCCGCTACGCCAGGCTAGGCTTTAAGTGTTTATGACTGCTTTCCTTTTATAGACCACACAGGCCCCCAGCCAAATAAATGGTTATATAGAGCTAACAACAGGATGGTGGACATCATCCCGCTGCCCTTGGTGGCTTTTTGAGCATCTTGGAAATTCACAGTCATGTTACCGCAAAGAGAGCTAGTATTTGCTCTGGCATGTTCGTGGTCTGTAAATCAACTTTTTTTTTATGTTTCTCCATCCCGCTGGCACTCAGTGTGTTTAAATGCCAACGTTACTACATGTAGGGGCTATGAAAACTATTTTATTCCGGGCTGTTTGCTTCACTAAAATTTCCTCCTTTTTTAGTCAGATCTTTGTGAAATCACTCAATGCTTTTGCAGCTAGATGCCAGATGTTTCTAATAACAAAACAGATTTCTCTGTCGCTGATCAGGCAGTTAGCTTAAGCTTCTGTAAGATACAAAAGACTCATTTTACAAATATTAAAAGTGTCTTTAATAGGTTACTTTTAGTTGCAAATCCCCGTTCCTCCCCTTTTCTAGGACCTCAGAGTCTATGCTTGGTATGAGTGAATCACTATGTTCTTCAGCCTTAAAAGTCACAATACTACTTTACAGAAACAGCGGAAACCGCATTTACAAACTCATCCTGCTTATTTGCTATTCAGGGTCACTGTCATACACGCTCCTCACTGATGCTAGGATATCAATGTTTGAATGTCATCATAAAAAAAAAACCCAAGGTAAATATACTTTGGTATATTTCCTACAACTGTATTAATTAATAATGTGGAAAGTAATTGACGAAACAAATAGTCTAGAAACCACTATATTCTTAAGACATGCTTCTGAAATCTTTACATAAGGGAACTAAAGCATTAAATAATAAGTGTCCCTATAACATAATAGACGGTTACAAGCAATGACAACAGTCCTCATCCTAGTAAGGTCCTAAGCAGTATTCTCATAAATCTATCGTACCACTTATAATATATGCTCTCAGAAGTTAAGTGGATGGACCCATTCCATTTTGTTGAGCAAGGTCTTGTGCATACAAGCACCCGTGAATATTTACTCTCCAAAGCACCTATCACCTTATGGCTGGTACAGCTGGCTCAGTCTGGCTCGTCAGTGGAGCGTTACTGTATGGTGGTAGAGTGTGCAATACTTAGTAGATGTTGTAAGCATGTGTATGTGTGAGCATAGTTGTGTTTGAGCATATGGTATTAGTGTGTGTGAGTATATGCAGTTAAAATGTGTGTCAGCATATGGTGTTAAGAGTGTGTATGTATGTTAGTATATAATGTTGGCATGAGTGTGCATGTGCTTGTATTTGGGGTTGGAACGGGCATGCGCGTTAGCGTATGGTGTTAGCATGAGTATGTGTGTAAGTATTTTGTGTCAGTGTGGGTTCTAGTGTATGCTACGAGCATGAGCCAGCATCAGGGGTGAAACTAGTGTTAGTGGTGCAAGGGAAGGGAAGGAGAGGGATAGTGTGTGTGTATGTGTAAACCTGTGTGTGTTTTAGCTGCAGGGATGTTAATCTCACCCCCTGACTGCAACACTCCCATTTCTGTCACAATGACTTAATAGAAAATAACTGGCGCCACATTCTATGGCATCCACGCTTATTCCTTGGTGAGGATATGAACACAGTATCTACTTGGTGGAACACAACATTAGTATTAGTGAGCGCATGCACAAGGATCCCATTTGGCAATTCTAAAAAAAATAAATGCATAACTTGTTTCCATCGTGGCACCATTAAAACCCTCATTTACAAAAATACCCTATAATGTGGAAAGTAAAACCCACCTCGCTATTGGATCCCTGGATGTTACGGGCTTGTTTTATGGCCTCTTCATACCGCGGAGGATCTTTAGCTTTGGTTGTGGAGTTGTTGTTGAACAATGGTTGGCGTACAATATATGTTTGGGGAGGGGAGGACGCGTTGGACTGCTGAAAAGAGAAAAAGAGTGTTTTTGGTGCACAGTTGCAACAATTCAATATTTACTTAAAACAATTTGTTGGTTACGGTTTTATGTGTTCACTATAAGTGCAACGCAACGCCATCAAATAACATCGATAGGAAAATATTTTTTTGGCTTATACGTGATTCTCTTTACTCATGGTTCAAATAATGTAACATGGAGTAAAAATACAGTTTAACAAGTGGGTTTCTGTATAGCCCCCGGCCTGTCTACAAAACATATAAAACATATATTGTATTAGTTAGTTTGGTATCTGGCCCATCCCAGCCTATGCCTCCCGGCGTGTAGTTACTTTTACATAAGGCCCTGCCGTTATATGGAACAATGCCTGGTATTTGCACACAAATGGCCAATGACAACTAAATCCCCTTCAGGAAACAAAGCATTCCTAATCATTTCCAAAGAAAAAAAAACATTTATTTTACAATAAATCCTTAAAAAATATGGAATCTGGCTGCCCTTTAACGTTAATGTAGCTTCTCTAAACCACCAAATTGCCAGCAAGGGATAGAGCCTCGCTCTCTAATAAATTATTTGTTGTAATGCTTTCCTTAACAAATGTTTCATGCTTTAAATTGAAAAAAAGAAAGGAAAATAGAGCAAAGTATTGAAAAATAACACACACTCAGCAGAAACTCCTCTTTTCAGTTTGAACCTACAATGACACCAATAGGTGAGATAAAGAAAGAAAGACATTGCAAAAAATATCCAATAAACCTCGCAATCGATGTGCCTCAACACCCCGAGAGATGGGGTGCTGGTGCTACAAGCAGATCCCAGGGGCCCTTTACAGGTTGAATAAAAGTGATACAGAATCATTTAAAGTAACATCTCTGTAATGTAGTTTTATAAAAAAAAAATACATTTGTTGTCAGAAATATTGTCTATTATATAATTATTATTATTTTTACTTCCTATATTATAGATGGGGCCCAGTAAAATTGTATTGGCCTAGGGCCTCCAAATACCTGAAAGGCAGGTAATCTTCAGACATGCAGGTATTTGTCTTTAATGTTTATGCTAACATGCAGGCTTGGCTATTAGTATAAAAAAGACAAGATATTTACAGTAAAGTCATGAATGCCTTATAGCCCTTTCTAGGACTCCAGGCAATACAATACTATTTTACAAGAAAAAAAGTCTGACCTCCGGCAAAGCAGCGGGTCCATTCTGCACTGGGGCAGGCTGCTTCGTTCTTGGTTGCTGGGAACTAGGTGATGCAGCGTTGCTGAATGGTTGGGGAGCAGCAGTGACTGGGGTTTGTGGGTAGGAAAAAATATTGTTTGATGTAGCAGGAGGGCAAACCTGTGAAACATAGATCAGGAACAATTTCACATATGTACATAGAGGGATAACATTAGATTTTTACACATATATATATATATTATTCTCATGTATGTATAGGTCTGTGTATTCATTATGTGAATCAAATACACAAACATAAAAACAGTGTAACCATTACATGTAGTGCAACAATTACACAAACACAATATTCTCAGTTAAAAAACTAAATATACTTTGAATTCCAATGATCAATGCAAAGTTAAGTACACCATTGCCCTCTACTGGCCAAATTATTACATTACAGCACTCTGGAGGCCGCTGTTTCTGTGGGACCTGAAGGGCTTGTTAGGATTCCGATATCAGGATCTCTTGTGTGTTATGCGAGTGTATAAATTTAACGGGCCATATATTAGACTGGACATTTACAGTGATTTTTCCACTATTATATGTAATTGTATGACAATACATACAGGTGTAAACACACCTGAAAGCCTTACTCACAAAATAATGTGTATGTTTCCTTCTAGCAAGTTGTTAATGTTAAACCAGAATATAAGACCGTATGGAAAGCATCATTGGGTTTAGCCCATCTTTAAGAATTATTACCCATTTCAGGAACCTCCAATACTTCACTGAATGAATACTAAGAATGTTGTGGCGGCCGTTTTAATTTGTAATTGTTACACCCTAAAATCTACATTATAGAGGGACTAAGTTTAGCTTCACAAAGCACGTGGTTTTATGTACACATAAAGCTTGCCAAAAATGAAAAATGTCAACATATTCCAGGTAAACCTATCCACGCAAAGTATATTTGGATATTTATAAATAATAGCTATATTTTAAATGAAAAAATACATTTTTTTTTATCTGTTTGAATATACAAAAAAGAAAGGATGGCAACCCAGAAGATCATCATGACACCAGAGTTACTCACCATTACCAACAGGATGCCAAGTCTACCTGATTCAGGATATCCAGAAACCAAAATAACGGAGGAGTGTATGCGAGATTCAAAAACCAAATTGTTTACAATGTGAACAATGAGCACGGCCGATTTATGCAAAAATGATGTTACTCAAAATCACTTTACATATAAATACAAGTATATCCAGCTTTTCAAATTACAAACCTTTCTCGTTTGCTGGTTTTGGTTCAGTGTCTGTGCTGTAAATATGTCTTGTTTCAATGAAACTGGCTGCTTCTGAACAGTTGGAGCCTGGACGACAGCTGACGAAACTGCGGAGGAGACCTGCGTCTTTGCAGGACTAGGTGCAGCTGCTGTAGCCTTAATGTACATAAATACACACAATCAACCAACATTTTCCATCAGTGGAAGACACAGTAGATATACACGAGTAAATTAGTCTAAAATATATAGTAGTATGTATATATATAAGTGTGTGTGTGTATGTGTGATTATGGATGTTTTATGTATAAGTATGTAAGGGTGAATGTGTGTGAGCATGAATGTGTATGTGGTTTGAGTGTGTGTTAGCACGAGTGGTGTGAGAGGGAGAATGTGTTAGGATGAGTGTGTGCCTGAGTGTTAGAGAGTATGAGTAAGTGTGTGATTCCATGTGTCAATTTGTATAAGTGTGCTTACATATGTATGCCACAGTGTGTCGGAGGGGGGCAAGGGTGACACAATCTGTTTGGGGGCAAATATTGTACAGATAAGCTGTTTGGGGGGCACTGACAAGCTAAGAGCAAAGATGGCACAGGCAGGCTATTTGGGGGTTAGCATGGCACCGATACATTGCTGGGCTGTGTTATAAAGGATGCTTCGGTTTTGTTTATGGTCTTTATGTGGTCAAGGAGACTTTTCCTACAACCCATATAGAGTAGAGCGGTGTTTGATACATGACACCCGCTATATTCCATATCTGCTGGTGAACACTGGATTAAACCAAGTTCATATATGTATTTTTCCCATTTTTGATTCACGAATATGATTATATGGACTAAGGGAACTCTGATTCTGCACACATTCATTGTGTATGCGTAGTAAGGATGCTGACATGCAAAAGTGGGAGTTCTACCGCTATATGCTCATAGTTTTTAGGCTGATATAACACATATATTACACACCTGAACCATAGACAGTTGCATCCCATTGGTAGTTTTGATTGATACCGGGAGCAGGATCTGAGCTGTTGATGTGGTTAGCAATGCCTGCGACTGGGTCATCACCGCAGTTTGAGACTGCCTCGGAGAAGCAACATAAAACTGCTGGATAATGTTCTGATGCTCAGGTTTGGCTAAAGGTACTTCTTGCTTGATGACTACAGCATTATTGGCAATGATGCTTGGGCCACTGGAAGATACGGTCGTATGTCCCAGTAGATGACCACTTGTTACAACTGATGGTTTAGAATTCTGACAGTCTAGCACAGTGTTCTCTTGTTTAATATTAGCAGTAAAATTCTTCTGATCCACATTCAGCATAAGATTAGAACAAGATTGTCCTCGTTTCTCCACCTCCAGCTGCATCTTAAGCACTTCAACAAGTTTTTGCTCCTGTTCTAACTTTCTCTTCAGCTCTTCAATTTGCTTTTCCTTTTCCTGGAGCTTACGGTCTTTTTCAGCAGAATCTAAATCCATGCTTGCTGTAGTTCCACTTTCCTCATTTACACCAACTTTAATGGGGGATGTATTCATGAACTGGGATGGTGACATCATGGTCATGATTTCTGCAAAGGTGTCTGTCATATTAGTGTCTTCTGTGCTAAAGTTGGATTGTTCTGAAGGGGCAGGCGACATGGGCAATGGAGAGCTCATGCCATCCGTGTGTGCTTGGGTACTACCAGCTGTGGTGGAAGAAACATCAGGAGAGAAGCTGGATGTTGTGCTGACCGAGTTACTTAATGTAGTCGTAACCTCTTCTGTAGTACTAGTGACAGCAGGGGTGATGGAGGCCACGGTTATATTGTTTGTTACCACTCCATTGTTGTTAAAATCCTGATATGGTTTCAGACGCTCAATAAGATCGGTTTTTGTTCCAGATACTGGTAAACCTCTCAGCTTCAATTCCATTTTAAGTTCTGCAACCTGCAAAGTTCAGTTAAACATAATGAGTATACAAAGCTATGAGTGTAATTGGTTATTTCCAATAATCATGTATCATTTTTATACTAAAATATATTATCTATCTTTCATACAATGAAAAGATGTCAACGGGAGATGCAAAAGAAAGAAAGAAACGCCTGCAGGGCACTTAGATGGGGAGGGAAAAGGGGCAAACGCATTTGGGGGATTCTCTAGAATCCCCCCATGTATTTGCAAAACAGACCATGCGAAAATTAAAAGGGACCACACACACATATCATTAAAGTCCATATGATAGTTGGAGTGTCCCTTCAAGTGAATAAAGCCTACACATTGATCTTAACCGGCTAAACAGATTAAAATTCGTATAAACTAGATTAAAATATTGATGTGTTAAACATAACAGAACATCTCTACAAAGCTTAAAAAACAATGTTTCAGGGATCGAGAAACCAACTAATGAAAAGGGACAAGTTACATTTCTACAAAAAATATAAAAAAAAAGAAAAGGTATAATAGTATAATACAAAGTGAGGAATTACCGGGACTGAAACCTAGAATATCAACTTTTTTACTCCAAGTCTACTCCTCTTAAATATAGCTTATTCACAAGCAATGGAAACGGCAAAAACAACAACATACCTGGATTGATCATTTGCTTCTATGCTGCGCTTTCTTAAAGTGGTAACCACAACAGTAATAGGAAGGTAAACTATTACTCTTATCTCACCTTCATATCATCCAAGTTAGACGGCAACGGACCCGCTTTTTTAAATGGAATACTGTTCTGTCTGTTCATGATGGGGGTTACTGAGGTCACGCTGTTATTCATATTGTTGGTGATTACACTGCTGCTGGTTTGCTTGTCATTACGTGACCTTAAAAATGGAATAAAAAGTACAACATAACTAATCAGCATTCATATTATTATATAAAAAGGAAACCTGCAAAAGTCAATGTGTATTTAGAAACAGAGGAATATATACTTAAGTCAAACCGAACCGATAGAGAAAAATATTACTGTGAATTAAATGGTATTAAGTACAGAGAGAGAGATTAAATATTTATGCGGCAATAGTACCTAGGTAACTAAGGGGAATGTGTGTCTAAACTAAATATCAATTTTTCTTCTAATTATTTTGTAATATTTGAAGAATTTAATGTTAATTTAATGTTGCCGAAAGTCACCACTAATACCTTCAATGTCTTTTGTAAAAATGTTTTTGGAAACAGAGTGTGTAACTAAATGTGTATGGCACATGAATAAACAAAAAGGCGACATTCCACATCCCATAAAGAGGTCCTTTTCTATGCAAACTGAAGGTGGCATAACTGGCCCTACCCCATAGGTAATCTAGACAGGCATAGGATGTTGCTACCCGTAGCCCGTTCCAATTAAAAAACATGCAAACAAACATTAAACTATGTTAAGAAGTCAAAGAGCACAGGGGAGGGAGTATAATTTAATATGCATCTGAAAAGGAGGGTTAGGAAAAGGTTGGGGCTAATCATTTGACCGCACAAATTTACATGAGGTGCCCAAATATCCTGCACCCAGGCTTCCATGACCCTAAACTAACCCTTGATTAGTATCTATTGTGTCCATATTTTATCGACGAGCTATGACTATTCATTTCTATACACAGTGATATGTGTCTGCATCTTCGTACAAGAATGTTCCAGGGAAACACAAAAAACACAGCTCCTTGTCTGGAAGTTGGCTATGCCTTATGACGGCGAACCCTATTCTAGAAATACATAAAAGACTGCAGTCGGCACAAATCATGACGTACTTGAGCGGTGCAGGCAGGATCGTATGGTAGTTGTAGTGTTGTTGCTGTTGGCTCAGGATCTGCAGCTGAAGGAATAGTTGCTGTTGTTGCAGGAGACGGGCATAATTGGAGTCCATCTCTGGCTCGATCTTCTCTCCTTTCTGGTCTGGTGGTATATACTGGTGGTATTTTAACTTTTTTACCCGTGGTTTTGGTTCTTTGGACTTTTTACGAGGCTTGTCGCTTGTACTCTTCGGCTGGCTTTGCTATTTAGAGAGAGGACAAAAACCCCAAAAGGTATATAAAGGGTTTCCATTCCAAGCAATGTTTGTAGAACCCTCAGATTTATAAACCAACAAATATAAACGCACAGGTGGCATGTACTCCACTAAGATCCATGGGTTTCCATTTACAATATGGATTATTTTGGCAAGCATATGTCTGGCACAATAGTTAAGGCAGGTACAGGTTTCTGTTCCCATCAGATGCTGCAGGTCACATGTAAGCTTAGAAGTGAAATCTAGCTCAATAAATCCAGTTTATTATTACGAAATTCATTGTTTTCACACCAGACTTGCTTTATTGGTGTACAAAGTGCTCAACCTTATCTCAGCCCAATCTCATATGCATTTTAATGCTAATATAAAAAGGTGAGGTTCCTCTTCCAATTTCCAGATTCAAACCTCTAGTTTATAACGCCATCTGAAAGATCCCAGTTGCCGTTTTAACCAAAAGCAACAAAAATCATAACTTCAAAACATAAATCCTTATGCAATGCTTCTTTACATTTAGAAGACCAGGTTCCCTATTAACACGAATACAGTGCCAACTGGAAATAAGAGATCTTGCTTTTTTGCAAGCTCACCTGGGCATACATCTGGAATAATCAATATTTTTTTGAGCCAACATATCCAATTTCCCCCCAAAAAAGAAAACACTATTGTTGTAATGACTAAACATTTTTATCAGCTTAATCCAAAGTGCTGGGGAAAGAATAAATATATACTTCCTATTCTAATCATACGTTTGTTCTGCTGAAATGCTGCTACTTCCTGTCTAGCACAAAGTCAGCTCTTACTTCTGTTCTCGGTAATTTCAATTCAAGGACATTACGGCTTTTCAGAAGCACAGGAAGTAGTATGGAGCTCAGCAGACACGTCTTCATCCACCAAGTCTACAACAATAGCCATTCCAAACTACTTGCGAAAATATAATAAAAGGTATGAAGGACGGCCGTGACGTACATTTCCAGGACCGATCCTGACGATCATGTTTTAACACAATAAACGGCAGAGGAGGCCTTTCATGGTTAAGCTGCTCTATTATATCTGCAATCACAGAGCTGCCTACATATCCACTGAAATGATACATTTGACAAAATACAGAAGCCAGTTTGATTCATAAAACCCATTCGCCGCATCTAAAAGCCCATCCTTTAACTATTTCCAGAATCACCACTTTACTAGACTTCTTTACTTCCGCCCATGCACCACCCAAGCACAATACTTATATTCACGCCAATATGAACCAGTGTTACGGCAAAAGCCGTGACCACTCCTCTTAACAGCTCATCATTTTTTTGGCATGTTATTTCAGTGGCGTAGATGTTGATATCACCACCATAACCCATTAATTACAGCTTAACACAATGCCTGACCTTTCTAACCAAGCTGAGATGTTGCTTTCCAGTAATTTGAAACATGCTACACAGTCACGTAATCTGCGTCACGGGGCGGCATATTAATTAAAAACACACACTTTTACAATTACATGTGAGCTGTGAACCTGTATAAATTAATTGCAATGATAGGGTTGTGGTAACGAACAGATGTTTACACGTCAGTAACGGCCTTTTTTGTTGAGGGCTCCTAAAACCAATCCTGCCTGGCTGACTAAATGTTCTCCACACTGCAACGTCACACAGCTCTACAAACAATGCAGTGCGGGTTTATATCTTACTACGTGAACAAAAGAAGCCCGGTGGCGTGATTGTGTATTTACCTTTACCAGAGTCGGCCCCGGCTTTGGGAGTGTGGTGGTAACCGGTGAACGAAGACAAAGTTCAGGAGCGGGAGTTGGTGGTGGTTTAAAGAACTCCGGGAGAGGCGAGTGAACTGTTTGGCACTGCAAAGAACAATGCGACATTCGCAATGAGAATGCAACAATAACAATAATGAAAAACAACACGCACTTATGCACATTATTTTATAACCATGACCCCCAACCTCCCTTGTAGTCACTTAGAGGACCCAGATTGGTGTATCTCGTGTAATTTCAGTATGCCTGTCCTGATAAATGCAGGTATTTAAAGAAATCGGCAGATACAAGAAATGGGTTTCTACAGCAAGTGCTCCAAATACAGCACTTTGCCCCAGTATGGCTCCAGTTTCACTGTAATAACCGGGGCGGGAGATTCAATAAACAAAATGGCTGACCCATCGAGGATGCTTTTGGTTTATAAATTAAAATTCTAATTCTAAAGTTTAGTAACACCTCCATGTCTCGCATCTGAGGACTGATGAAGTCAGACAGGAGACACTAGGGGCATACCCTGAAATTACATATTTAGGTGAAAAGAAATCAAACATATTAAAAAATATACTTGAAACGTATATATGAAATAGCAGATTGCAACTAACGCCTGGCATTTGATGTACATCTTCAACACACACAGCTCTTCCATTTAAGATCAATACACGCAGTGGATACATTTCATGTATTCATTGTACGATAAAATTGCTTACGGCATCATATTTGACCACAGAAACGGCAAGCATATAGGCACCGCATATTCACATAAGTTAGCCGTGGCAGGGATATGGAACAGATAGGTTTAACAGTCGTTGGTGTAGAGCATTAATTAAGACCACATCTTTTTAATGTTCCTGCACTAATCCTCAAATGAAAACAAAAGGATCTGGTATCAGGTTGTCAACGCAGTGTTCCAAGCATGAAAAGAGATCTTTTGGAAGCACCAGGGGGTTCTAGAAGCTGGAAGAATAAACTCTCCTGGCGAACTGGCTGCAGGCCATCTTTTTGTTGAAGGAAAGTCGGAATCTTTGCCAGAAATTCACAGAACTAACATGGAGGTCTGCCAGGAGCGTGCGCTGCAGCAAGACGCACATGATAGGAACATCACCGTCTCCTCTGAATGCAGGGAAATTGCACAGAACCATGCCTTGTAAGTTTACGTCACTGGACATCTTGTGCCAGTCACTTGTCATTCATCCATCAATCACCACACCTTGGTTTTTACATTTTAAGACATGGTATATTGGCTTTGGACAAAATGGCTGTCTGTTTGGACAGAGTACTGTTAACCCATTCCTGTCTTGCAATCCTCAGCCTTATGCACAGGATTAAACAAAGTATACAGAATTCAAATGAAATAAAAACATTTGTTACTGGCTTATTTTAGTCAAAACAAAAAGGGGGCCTTCCGGGCAGCTACTTTACTAGCTCAAGGAGTAGTAACCCATTGCGTGTTTTGCCATACACTCATCTCTATTGTTTGCGGTCGCTGGGGATACTGGGATAAATAGAGTTGTGCTGTAAATGCAGTTTATTTTATAGACATTCCAAGATATAATTACAGAATAGGCTGTATTGCTTCATTACTTTCGTAATTAATCCCCCAGAGCTCACCGCTACCTATTCATTTCTAAAGGCAAAGAAAGCACAAAAAGTGGCTTGTTGAAGATTCCCTCGTTGATTGAAGATTCCCTTAAACTAAGCACAGATGATTTTAAGTATTTGTTAATGTAATTGGCTGTGATGGGAAAATGAAAGACTCCTAATCGCAGGCTGACGATCATTTAGTAACAGGGCTAGATTCCCGCGACACGATCACTGACTGCAACATAAAAGCAACGGAGCAGATGGCTGCCATTACTAGAAGTAAGAACGTTCAGACGTTCAGAACTGCAGTTAATGTTATATTCTAAGTTGTGATAACGCGGAGAAAGTGCCTACTCTGTGTACGCAGGAAAGCGGGGGAGGGCTGGTAAAACACTTGACAAACAGCAGACACTCGAAAGAAGATGAGTAGTCGCAACTATGACGTCTTGATCGCTTCATACAGCGTTAAAAAAAAGGCTTAATCTTTCCAAGGAAAAACAAGGTCAATTGTTTTATTAAGTTATGAATGGTAAGCTAGCGCTTTCAATCAATGCTCTTTCCTGGAACTCTTTGTGTATCCATATAAGTATTGGTATTTGGAGTTGTATACTTATTAATGTGTCTGGAGTTTTTCTTGTCCTCTGTCTCAGCGATATAAGAGTGCTAAAAGGTATGCTATTATATTTCTTCTTTGTCAACCCAGCAAACGTATTGTTTTAATTACATTAAGGAGGGGGCTATAATATCTATAAGCAGTAGTTTAGTACGGGTCATATTAACAAGAATGTGATGAGGTAACTCGGATATTCACAGTCTTTCCAGAAGTGTTAAGTGCTACCCTGCCTGCTTTATTACTAACTTGCTGCCAGGAGAGACTTTTTACAGTATCCAAAGAAAAAAACATGCGTAACACACTTAAATGCTACACATTTATACCATAAGACTGTTCCTTAATACTATATCTCCTTCAATGTGAGGTTTGACTTAATGCAGTTATTGTCGCTGCCTGTATGCAAAGGAAAATGTCACCACTGACTGCATGGGGAGGAATAAGAGTCCCATTTTGGGATTGAATGTAAACCTGGTGCTGTTTTGCCTCACAGAGTCTCTTACTTACTCACAAACTGTCCTGTGATATTATTTTTTCCAGGCATGATGATTCCAATTTGTTTAACCCTAACTCTTCTAAATCCTTTGGAATATCATTTGCCATCCGTATTATAAGATAAAAAACACTTCCATGCCCCCAATGTGTACCTGAATGGTAGTGTTCGACATCGGAGAAGAGGAGTCACTGGCTTTAATCTCTCCTGGAGATGCTGCGGAGCTTTGAGATTCTTGGCTTGCCGGCTGCTCTGGGGATAAAGCATCGCTGCTGTCTTCATCAAATGAGAACGCATCCGGAGTTTCTGGGTACGTTTCATCTGAGGACAGGAGGGCAAAAGAAGTCAGGCTGACATATAGAGGGCCACCCCTTCCATAAAGTGGAATTAATGTATTTCCTTAAATCCCAAACTATATGATTCACTATAGATTTGGAGGGGGCTCCAAATCACAATTGGCTAACAACACGTTATCTGGCTTTGTAAATGTAGACCAACATTGTGCACCACATTGAAAAGGTTTGTATCTGAATGAAACAATCCCCTGTCTCAACTATTACAGCCATCTCTGAAGAGCTATTAGTTCATCGGGATAACATTATGCAGATTCACAGCACTTTCAATGCACTTTTAACATAAAGCTACTGGTGTAGTTGTCACTTGGCAAAGAATTGTGAGGCACAGCAGCCTGATCTTAATTGCACGTCTGCAATACGTATTTTCTATATGCTTAAAGGAGGCACACAGCCACCATACTGTAGGATCTACATTTTTTTCACTGGCCAGCAACATCCTTCAAACCATAACCCCTTTGTTCACAATCCCTGCAGATCAGAGTTCAAATGAATATCGTACAAATCTCATTTGCCGTAAGCCATGTGAAATGTGATGCACTTGCCTGTAATGGCTTCTTTAACACTCGAATCAACTGGAAGGATGTTCTTTTGTACCAGCTCCATCGGACCAGGCCTCTGGGCGATCTTTTCATTGAGGTCATCTGCTAGTCTCGCTCGCTTAAGTTTCATCTGTGTAGCCTGCAAAGAGGGCTCAGCCAGTGTCTCTGCAGAGAAGGAGGAAAAAACTCAGCACCAAAAACATGGAACTTTTATTATCATATGCCATCATATAAACTTGTGCAAATGGACCAAAAATGATTGACAATTGTCCACCGACAGTTTCCTTTTTGGTCCATTCTTTCTCGGGCTACGAAATTTATTTCCTGGTGTTTCTGTTTGGACGAAAATCGGATGGCATTTTACATTCGGAAACGATATTCATTGTCACTCAGCCGGTGGGCGCCTGTGCGATGGATGCAGACAATCTCCGCTACTGCCCTCCACCTCCGCTGGGGCTTCTATGATGGAGCGCCGGAGTCACATGACCTTCTGGTGCTCAGTGCTGTCCAGCAGCAGCGTTTGTCTACGCGCATCAAGCAGACGTCCACCGGCTGCCCCCACTAGACACAGGGAGTCTGGAGCATGGGGGGTGGGCACAGTGGCATATCAGGGGGGCATGTGGCATACCTGGGTATAAGGCATATAATAGGGCACAGTGGCATTTATGGAGATATAAAGGCATATCTGGGGAGAGGCAGAGTGGCAAGCCTGTTTTTTTTTATTCTGCTGTTTTCAACACCCAGTTTGTTAATTCAATTTTTTTTTTTAATCTGATTAATCGAAAAAATAATCAGCCAACTAATCGATTATGAAAATAATAGGTGCAGCCCTAGTTGGGGCCACATGAGACACATGAGAAATTTCACAATCTGCAAGATTAAAACCAAAGAAGGTTTACGAGTGGATGTGATAAAGACAAATTCTTTCTGACAACGTCAGACCATGAGGTTATGCAAGATACTGTGTTGGGATCATTGGGTTTGCAGATATCGCTCATTCAACCCCAGATTATTCAGACTAAAAATGCATTAGACACTATAGAGGGTAGAGAATATTTAATAACTTCAACCAACTAACCTATATATAGACATATACTATCTCTATATTTTATTGGTGAGATCAATGCCTTTGACACACACATTTGTTAAGACTTAAACATGCTGTATTTGCAATCTGAATTAACAAAGCTCCATAGTGTTTCGGGCGGTCAAACAACAATTTGGCAATTTTGTGTATGGCGTTATTGTTGTAGCATCTGTAATTTTTGTACCGAACTCATCTGACCTGATATTCTGGTTCATAATGACACTGTTTTCTCCCAAGCTATAATGCTAGAAACTTTGTAATGAATACGTTCGCTCAAATATTGTACAATTTTGTAAACTCAGATTTTAAAAAAATCAACATATTCCAAGATCTGAGACAAAATGTATTTTTCCCATTCATTTCTAAGCTGAGGTAAACAATTTTTTAGGTCTTTTTGAGTAAATGTAACAGTTTTTCACCTACTCCTTTCCTTAAGGCGGTATGCGACATACCATGAATGATATTTGGAGTTAAAGAAATTATGAAGTATTTGTCAAAAACAAATTTGGCAAAAGGGGCTGAAAAAACATTACTATTTTCAAACTGAGATTGAGGAAGTTTGGCTTCTCTGTACTTCCTGTAAAGCTAATGAACTTCCTGTGTATTTATTGGCAGGAGGCCAGCGTGAAATAAAAACAGTGCAATGGAAAATGTGCCTCATCGCCAGCTAAAAAATGGCATGTTCTATTTCGAGTACCTGTCAGGGTGTTTACAAATGTATACAATGATACAAAAACAGTAAGTATGAATATTTACAAGTTTTCCCCACAAATATCAAACTCTCTATTATGTTATGCATCTGAAAGTTTATAAATAGACACTTTGACAAAGCTTTTTCAGTTTGTATGGTAACGACCTATCAGTGCCGGCTTTTGTGTCACATGACAATTAAATTCAGAAGATTAGGTGCCAAAGCACCTGTTTCTGTAATCTGTTATAAAGTTATTCTTCATGCTTAGTTACGTTCTAAGTGCACATTGAAATTATCATTCCTGGCATTAATTAAAAAAACCCCACTGAAATAGAAAAAAAAATGGCTGTTTCGCAGGCGGAATTCACTTGCGTTCCAGGAACAAATTATGGGATTAATAATTAAAACACTGGTGTTCCCACTAACCCCATTACTTCTATACAATATACACAAACTGAAAAAAGAGCTTTCTGCACAAAAAAATGAGTAGTTGAAATCTACACGAATAATAATAATTTCAGTCTGGTTGGTTATTATTGTTATTATTATTATTATTATTAAATGTTCTTGTCAAGCATTATAAACGAGGCAAACTTTTCCACGGTTAACCGATTATTTCCAGGAAGGGATTGGGCATTCAACAGTACTGCTGCATCCATCTCTGGTAACATCAGAAAATATTACTTTACGGAAAGTGTAGTGGACGCATGGAATAGCCTTCCAGCAGAAGTGGTAGATGTTAATACAGTAAAGTCATTTAAGCAAGCATGGGATAGGCATAAGGCCAAGCTAGATATAGGATAAAGGCAAATACTGATGGAAAGTACTCAGAGGTTGGGCAGACTGGATGGGCTTACTGGTTCTTATCTGCCGTCACTTTCTATGTTTCTCTTATTCACTCCAGACTACTCTTGGATTAAAACAATTGAGAGCAGGTAGATCCGAAAAATGAATGAGTTGTGTTAAGGGCATACTTAAGGGCTGTCACTTTACCGCTGTACAAAAGTAGGTTTAGATTATAGCTACAGGTAGGACTTGCTTTTTACATAATATAATCTCTTTGCATAATGCATTCACACGATATCAACAGCGCTGCTTACCTTCTAAAATATGCATCCTTACAAGCTCTGAGCGTTCTGGCCGACTGCGAATCTTGTGTTTCAGGAAATTTTCAGTCTATAGATTAGAAAAAAATAATAAATTATAATGTGCCTGGGTAACATATAATATATATATATATATATATATATATATATATATATACACACACACACACATGCATATAAAAAGGGGACGTATCTATGTCAACATTAAGCTTGTTCTGACTGCTGGTATCTGTAATATATTATGAGTATTTTGTGCTTCTAGACAATGCATTCCAGTTTATGTATTTTTTGTATTTTTGTTGTACCAGAGGCATTCTTCCCTTACCCTGGCACGCTCCAAGCTTTTAATCTGCTCGTGAAATGCAGCAGGGCTTTTTAATGCTGAAAATAAAGAAACAACAGTTAATTTCCAGAACATTTTACATTTACAGATGGCAATTCCAATGACATCATCAGTTAACGTTTGTACTTAAGGAGACACCGAAGACTCAAATCCATAAATATTGTATACTTTATCCGTGTCTCTTCAAGTACCATGTATGGCGGTAGAAAACAATCTGCCTGCTATCTTTTCAGACAGAATGGTGACCCTTTAAAAATAATCACTGATTGATTGGGTAAAGCGATACACAATTCATATACACTAAGCTTCAAAGGGAAAAATGGGGGTTATTCAGTGAACTTTGAGCTGTGATTCAGCGTGCATTATGAATGGCCTAACTCCGGAGAGATTACCTGCAGTACCATGGGAGCTGGTACGACATAATACCTATGAGATATGCATTCTCCAGAGACAGCGCAGCCCTTTTCACTGGAATGCTCTTGATGATGTGTGTTTATATATATATATATATATATATATATATATATATATATATATATAATGAAATGCATCATCTCAACTCATAGTTTAGAGCGTGAACCCTGCTGCTGCCCCAAAAAAGTAGAAACAATCAACAACTGAACTAAAGTCACAGATAAACTACATATTATTTTGAGCAATTCCAATCTTTTCACCTCCAAGCTTTCTAAAATATGGAAATATATATATATATATATATATCGTGTGTAATCTCAGGAACTATCATGGCTAATGCGTTTGCACCTTTTGGGTCCATACAGATGAAAGGGGCACAGAGTGTTTTGTCTTGCTTTCCCTAAAATATCATGATGAAAAGCTGAGTTTTTCAGGTCACTAGAAGTCATATTTTCCACATGGAATGCGTATAACGTGCTTCACTAATTCAGCATGTTGGAAAGGTCACAATTAGGTAACAACAAAAGCCTGTCTGGTCATGAATGGTGGATTGGAATGTCTAGACATTTTAGAACAAAGGCCTGTAATTGATTCAGAAGAACACATCTAGATTATGCAAAATTAACAAATAAAAGGTGGAACAAACCAATGCTTTTTATATTTACAGACTTGGCCCTAATTTGCATGACAAACTGCGGATTCATCACTCAGCTCATCAATTGTCTTTCTCTAGAACCTCCATTACGGTTCTCAGAATTAAAAGAGCATGTGTGTTTAAATAGGAAAATACACATTTTAGTGTTTGTCACCAATATATTTCACTTCACCTGTAAGACCAGCAGGGAACCAGTGACTTCACCAAAGTGAAAAGGCTGTAAAGCCAAATTAGAACTTTTGTTTTAAAATAGGGACTGTTCCTCCAAATTTCAATAAATAATAAAGCAATCATCCAAATGGTAGAGCCATGCGTAGACGGGTTTGAGTGACTTACGTGGCATGATGCCTTGATCCACAAGTTGTTCTCTTGTGCGCCTCTGCTGCAGACGTAGCTGAAGTACTAAAGGAGGAAGAGAAATACAGATATTATAAACAGTTTGCCATGCAGCCATTCTGTGATTTAGAAATGCATTACTGAAGATATAGAACGCCACATGTTTTCAACACACAGTGAAACAATAGAGTTTGAGAACCACAAGGAGAGAGAGCATCACCAACATCTCACTAAAGTTTAAGCTTTCCCGTCATCTCCTAGTAAGACCAGATGGATTGTTACACCTTTATCAAACATAAAAGGTGTCAAAGGGGACACGATCCATGTGGCTCTCATGGTATCACATCCTAATCCACATCCAGACTACTGATCTGACCTTTAATTAATTACATGGTGAGGTCAACCAAGCACCAAAATATCATTAAACACAAAAATGAACAGCCCGTTGAGTTTATTCATCAAGGCTATGGACAAAAGACTTAGTTTAAAGGAATAGTCACTGAAATAAACTATAACTGAATCCTGCATCAAAACCACTAACAACACTTTGTTATTTTTATGTTAAACGTCCTATTTTTAAGTTATTTAGACAACTACTATTTTTTTTCTTTAAGGAATAGAGATCGTTTTCTCTTCTCCTTGTAATGTGCCCCTCTATAGGGGCTTAGATTTCCCAGAATGTCACTTTATTCAAAAGCTGTCAACGACAGAATTAAGATACAAACTGAGCTCTGTGCTGTTGGAGGTTACTGAGGGGTGAGGTTTACAATATTTCCATGGATACGACTTGTGAAGGTTTATAACTAATATAAAGGAGAGAAAAAACAGACATCACTGAGAAGAACCCCTAGATAGGGTCTATCTGCAGTGAAAATACATACACAAGAATACACCATAGAGAGGATGTATCTCCATGGTAACCTGACAATGACATTCCTACAGGACACAAGCCGTGAGATGCCTTGGCCTGCCGGTCAGCGGGTCTCTGATATCGGGAGGCAAAAGATTAATGAACTGCTAGAACTATTAGACTGTATGTTCACTGGGTACACTAAAAGTATTTTACCATTTAACATCTAGTATTACTCTGTAAACCACAACACAGCCATATTGATTTTCCTTACCGGACATACTGAAAGAACCTAACCTAATATTCCTACTGCCAAAATACGTGAATGAATATAATATATTTATTTCAGAGTGAAATATATGACATGATGGAGTACCGCAAAACTAATTAGAACACGAGTGTGAAGTAATAGTGGAATCAAAACAAATACTAGCAGAAGGTGATTAGCATACCTGGGAACTTTTGGGCTCCAGCTAGCCTTCCCCTGTGGGACGCGGCCAGGACTGCCCACTGACGCCGGGGGCGTTCCTGCTGATGTCAGCGGGAAAACCCCCCATTTAAAGGGAAAATGGGCGGGGAGCAGTGCGTGTCACTGCTCCCGCGACCCGGAGGATTTGGGTCTTGACCCGGAGAACCTGTGCTTCACCTGGCAATCTCTGATTTGACCCAGGTATGGAGATGAGATACGTAATCACTGCAATGTTTTGCTTGGAATTGCCATTTGTCACGTTTTTCATTAAACTTCTTGTCTTCAGACTATGCATTATCCGGCATTGTACTTCTATGTAGTTTAGGAATACTACATATTATATGATTTGTCTGTTATAGTGATCAAGATATTTCCTCTGTAAAGGCATAAATACGCTAAAATGTGAGACCTTCCCAAGAGGGTATTCACCAGAGGGCAGGCCGCATAAGTGCTGAGGTAGACTGATCTCTTTGTGTATCTGTAGATACTCACATCTTCTGGGCTTATGTCCCAGTTAATGTCCAGAGATTCTTGAGACTCCTACATAGGTAGCACGTGCAAAGCCCAATTCAAACATTGTACATGCCGAGACAGGGCATCCTTTAGGTGGAATCTCTCGATATTTCCAAAAGGTTAAGGAAAAAGTGCCAAATGAGTAGGCCAGTTAGGAAGATGAGATCAGGTGTGTGGTTGGAAACAGTATGTTCTAAGCTTGAGGCAGGTAATGGGGCCAACCTGTTTTAACAAATATATTGAAAACAGCTGAATCACTTTATCATCAGGTGTTTACACAATATATCACCTGTGTTTTTGTTCAACAGATTAAATGCCACAGAGATGACACATACTCCTCCTATCCAACGCCATGTCTTAAAAAAAATGCACCTGGCATATTCAGTTACCACGGTGATACCGGTCATTACTTCATTAACCATGATTCATCGACTCATCATTCAGTATGTCATTATTACTTAACATACATTACTAGCACAAAACCTCTCATAGGCCACTGATGGAAAATTATATTTTGTAGATCCCAAATAATAAAAATGAGAATGACAGACCTACACTGCATTTAAACATCATTTAAACTGTAAAGTACCCCGGTGGGTGTTGTGTATTTGGCAGCCTTTACAGCTTGTAGTGTATGGTTGTTGGATCACGTACACAACGAGTGACACCAACGCAAACAAGGCCTCATAATTCATCATGATCAACAGATGTATATTTATCTTTTACTACAGGAAAACAACCATGAGATAGCCTAAAAATCAGCTGCCATTTGCTCTGGTGGGATACTTTGATGGTTCAGCATACCTCCCAACACTTGAAATTGTCTAAATGGGATGTTTTGTTTTTACAGGCTCTCTGAGGCATGACTAGCGAACAGAGCTTTCACAAGACCTTTTATGTGACTTTGTGGGATTTTGATAGCAGGGTAACAGAGAAAGCTACTTAGAAGAATATATTTTAATCTACGTAACTTCATTTCTAAGCACATTTACTGCTGTTTACATTATAGTGACGTTTAGGGCTGTAGAATACTGGGATGCAAACATTCTGAGCTCCTAGAAAAGAGGGAAATCAGGGGAGGAAAGACAAAGGCTTTTGGGCCCCATATTATCTGTCTAAATCTACATATCTAGTTTAAAAGAACAAAATGAATATCAAAAAGTAAATATTTCACTGGGCAGACGAGATTGCACCGTCACTGAAATGTCTGCAGTTGGAGAATCCTTAAATCCATGTATTTGTGATTGCTTTCTCTCATATTTACTGTCTGTCTGTACACTTTACTGGAATTGCTTCCTTACGCCGAGTCACTCGAGCGACATCCTGGTTCGCAGAGCGCAGCCTCCTCACCGACTCCTTGGGAGAGATGAAAAGAAAGGGAGGCCTGACACAAGAATGTGCTAATTGGGAGGGAGGAAGGAAGGAAAAGTGCCACCGCTATAGGGAACACAGAAGGATTTCTTTTACCCAATTGTTTTTTCCTAATTATTGTGCATTTAGTTCCTGGCAAATATGTTGTTAATGTGAAACAGGAAGTGAAAAACAAGAGGATTGTTTTTTTAAAAAAAAACCCATATGAGCGTTTGTGTGTGCGCGTGTATACAAGTAAATATGTACAGTGGATAAGAAAATCAAAAAGTTGCATACCTTGTGTCTATATCTGCATGTCCCTGCCAGGAATTCTTAAAGTGCCCTGCAAACTTTGCACTTGGTTGAATTCTTAGCATGGTTGTTTTTAGACGCCCGTATTGACTCAAGTGTATTTGATATGTCTGCCCCTCTGTTCTGCTTCACAGCAGTTAGCATAACTAAAATGCATTTAATAACAAACTACTACCAAAAACATGTGCTTTTTTTTCTGGTCGAGGATTGGCAAAATGTGGCATAATCAGCATTTAATTTTCCTGTGGCTATGTCCTCTGCTCCTCTCCCTCTGCTTACAATAGCTGTTACCACACAATACACCATGATAGATAGATAGATAGATAGATAGATAGATAGATAGGTGTCTTGCAAAAGCAATCGGGCCTCTACCTGAATGAGGAAAATGAGCACCACAGAGCATTCTACAGAAGCTATAGTTAAAGGAATACAAATAATATTCATGTGTTTTGATAACTAGCATGCCTAATTAATAATCAGGGGTGTAATTTGGGAAATTACAAAAAGTTAAAGAGCCATGTGCGGCACCAACCTAGCACTGCCCATGCCTTAACACCCCACCTCTACAGGGAAGCGCGGTGGTGGTAGCATCATGCCGTAGGGGTGCTTCTCATCTGCAAAGCCTGAACAAAACTAGTTCCATAGACATTATTCCCACCACAAGACCAAAAGCGTTATGTCCTAGAGAGACACCTGTCCAGCTACACATCCAACATTAAGAACCTGGAGCAAATCTGCTGAGGAGAACTGGACAAAATCACCCCGACAATGCGTGTATTACTGGTATTTTTCTTTATAAGCCTTTACCAAAATAAAACATAGAAACATGAGTTTAAGATTTAACATAAAACAAACAGAATTAAATTATAATGTGCCATTTTTAATTCAGTAATATAAGGGAATTGGGGTCTGAATAGTTTTGCAATGCTACTATTTAAACTACTGTGTATACTCATGGTATCCTTTTTACAAACATGTTGTCGCTTCTAAAGGAATAAAAATAAAAAACGTTCTTTGATTTGCTTTCAAATCTCTAAATCTATTTGAAGGACAGCCGGAATAAACCTACTCGCTTCTATTTCAACAATACCGAGATAAACAGGAAGTACTGCCTGAAAACAGGAAGCGCGGTGGCCCAGGTGAGAGGTGAGTCACCACACACCGAAACAATCGTACAATCCAACCCCTTCCTCGGAGTCCCTGTGAGCCCTTTATTCGTTAGATCATAAGCTGTAGATAAATTGATGCAAAATGAAACAGAATGCGACCGCAGATCAGAACCACTTGGCCATCTCATCTGCCCATTTTACTGACGTAAAGACTCGGCTGACCTTCGATTCAGGATAGCTTTATACCCATGCCATGCATGTTTAAATACTCCCAGCATAAGTGGTATAGGCCGGCCACGGCGAGATCTCTAATGTGAGTAGGGCTGACTGACCAGCATTGTGTACAGTAAACGGACTAGATCATCTTACATATAAACTACACAGGGTCAACTTGGTTATTCCCGCAGGAGGAACTCGCTAGTCAATGATAATCTCACTTCAATTCATGTTTTAACAAGTGAAGGCCATCTGAAGACTGCAATAAAAACCAAAAAACTGCCATTGGTCTACCTACATATTGATAATGAATCAATTCATTAACTGGAGAAATGTAAAGAAAATTACTATCTACTTTGCTATTCACATTCAAGAGATATCACAAGTATTACCTTGTAAACAGGAGCAGCAAGAATTCCCAAGAAAAAGTGAACGTACATAAAATAGAAGGCATTTCTTTGAGGGCTAAAAAACAGATGTTACTCCCTTGTAACTTTGCTGAAAATGCCCTTTTTTATGCACCCGATTTGCAGAGTCAGCATTTTTTTAACTGTGGCTCAGTTTTTGAGCACTTGGCAATCGTTCGATAGGTGCCTTAAGCCAACAGAGGTTGCAGTATGATTTAGCTAAGGTTACTTGGGGTTCAGCACGAGTCTAAAATTATGGATTTTAAAAGATACTGGAATTAACTAATAATGATGATGACGGGTGCAGCGAAGGAGCAGAGCTAGGGGTAGGGGAGAGGATGTCCTGATCGCTGTGATTTTCGCCTTTGCCATGGAAACATTTCTGCGGATAACCACGTGTTACAAACTGTGATTATGTGTTCAGAAAATGGAATGGTGGATTGTACTCGCTGCCGGTTCTGCTCAGTGTCAAATGCAGGGACAATGCTATCTGAACAGATTGGAGATACAATACTTTTCAACATGATTTCCTGCCTGGAATGAAACCAGAACATGGCAAACTTTGGCACAGTACGTAAACAGCACATCCAGTAACAATGGTTGCACTCAACACACAGGATCTAAACATTCTGGGCTAACAATAAGAAATACCGGCCAACTTCATGATCCAACATAAAGGGTACACAGCTCTCCCTGTTATAGTACGCATTCAATCTCAATGTTAGAGCCAGTTTTGGCTCCAATTGCTGAGAGAATGTGAAGCGTATTTTAGCATTTAAAAAGAAAATTAAATATTATGGCATCTCCGCTCTCTAGCATAGTTCAAATACCCACTTAATGAAATCCAACACTATGTAGTCCTGGAGAGCATGAAATAAAATAAAAAAAGATGACTTACAATATAAGACTGCAATAGGCACATGTCCAATTTGTGAAATTATATATTTATCATAAATACGTATGCATATGTGCTATAAACGTAATTATGATAAAGGTCACAAGGAAGGAGAAGATACAACGGGAGATGTGAGAAAATTACAAAGTTATTAGTTATTATCACTCCAAATTACCTCCCTTTTCTGCTCAAACCATCTACCTGTCAACTCATTCTGGGCTATTCTTGAGAGAACAGAATAGACCACAAGAAGCTATGAACACCGTATTGGCAACACAGTTTAGGAGAAATCGGCTTTGATATAGTAACGAGAGGTCCACAGAGGGAAGCGGCTTCCTAGATTTCATAAGAGAAGATAATATAAGTTGCGGAGTACAAAAAAAATAATGACTGTTTGAGCAATACCATGTGGGACTGGCTACGTAGGTGATAAGAGAGAAAAAGTTATTACATTTTACTTATACAGCACAATTGCAATCGGGGAAAATACAAGAATTACCAGCATCAATAAACATGGCTGGCTAAGGTAGATACATTGAATAGCTTCCAGCAGATGAGGTAGGAGGCTGTTAAGTATGTAGAGATGGAATTTACCTAGAATAAAATTGGCTTTTTCACCTCTTCTTGTGAGAACTCCAAAGTGAGCACTGACTGGCGCAACATGGGCCAGTTCCCACGTGTTGCGATACCACTAATGAGCATTTCATGTATGAAGGATTTCCCAGCACTTCCGCTGGATGCAAAGTATCACTTTCAGATGGACAAAAAAAAGTGTTATAATGTTTTATACCAGGTATGAAAAGGCCGCCGCGGTCTACGACAAATCTGCACACGGCAGCAGATCACCGGCCGGCTATTGTCTATACTGAGTCTCGACATAACGGGAATTTCTTCAAATCTGAAGTATTGTAATATAAAACATGAGTTCATGCATTCCACTGTACAACCAGTACTTCATGTTGGAGAATCATAGCCACACTAATTGTGTTCTACCCCAAACCACTAAACAATTCTCAATGTTCAGGATAAAGGACATAGCTCCTGGCAGCAGACAATGGCATCGCTCTTACCCGTTTCCAGATTACGGCTGTAACTGACTTTACTGCATTTTCTAAGCACAAGAACACGGTCTGAGTTGCCCGGTATAAAGTCCTGCCATGTCATTATGTGCCAGTATTACAGATTTTAATAGGGATCATCGGTGTTCGCACAGAACCACTAAGAACCAGTGAACAGATAATATGACTGCATTGTACATAGCAATTAGTATCATCCACCATGCCGCAGACAAGCGTGTCCTCATACTCGGCCCGCACCATGGTCACCCTGGTTGGCTAGCTCCATGAATCAAGTACCAACGTAGGTCTGCGCAGTTTGTAAAGGCATGGCACTGCCCGCTAAAGGAAATATCTAAGCCTACAACACTGCGGTAATAATACGGTATGGCCTTAAATTAAGATTATTAATACACCACAAATTGAAAATAAAAAAGGAGGACCCACATTCTCTTTAACCCTCTCAGTGCAACATCAATGCACAATATTTCATACACCTCACAGCTTTAGCGTTATGAGTTAATACGCTGCAGCAAACTTCCATATATCGTAAAATAAAACAATACACCCATATAAACCCAAAGCGTCGCAGACAGAGCAAAATGTAAAAGGTGCGATAAACTGAAATATGAGATTTAAGTAGAGTTGTTTTATTGTCTCTTCCGCTGCAGGCAAAAGGTAATGATTTACGCTTTAAACCTTGAGCCGCAGTATGTGTGAGATCATACATTCCCATCGGCACAAGACAAATTGAAGATGATGTAATCCAGGAGTATTGTTTAGTAAAAAGGAAGGGGTGCATGCGCTTCTTTCTCAAATTCTTATGTAAAATATCCCTACTTAATCAGAATATCTAAATTCCCCAAAACGGGCTATAAAATTAACCCTTAGAACATGACACACAAGTGGGTTAAGTTCCTGTTTCCTTCTTGTTAACGATAGACAGTGCTTGCATATGTATATACAAATAATAGCAAATTAATCTGGGTACATTACGTCTATTCTTTATTAAATCGCGCGGACGCGATACGTTTTAAAGGGATGGCCACGTTTCGACACATTGTTGTGCTTGGCGTACCTGGGAGCTACAAATGGAAACTAATGAAAGAGTGCTGAAGTTGGTGAATGTAAAATGCTGATGAGGGGAAGTCAGGGGAAGCTTTCCTTTGTCAGTGGCAGAAAAGGCTGTGTCTGAGACTAACGGAGGGGCTGGCGCTGGGAGCAGCAACAGCATGGCCAAAATGCAAATCAATTCAAACTCCTTGTGCATCCATTACAACACATCAAAGGAAAATCCTTAATCATCTTAAGTACGCATGCTATTTCTCTGGGTGTGTGCAGGTCCTGTGATACTGTACAGCGACAGGAGGCCGGAGATATACGCACAGACAGGCCGGTCAATTTAACACGCTTAATGCAGAAAACAGATGTATGGTGTTGTGAATGCAGATACTGCAGACACATCGGGACTGCACTCATCTGAACATGCTGAGATCATGTCTGCATCGCAACGCATTTCCCCCACGCCGCAAGCCTACTGACCTTCCTTCAGACTTTTCTGGTTGTTTGGATCGAGACATTCCTTGTCTTTCAGCGGATCAAAATCCCCGGCAGGTATAATCTCAGCAAAGCACTGCTGCTGTTTCTTGCTGCTATCGATCATGGTGAGATTCCTTTACAAATATCCAACACGGACAAAAGGTTTCGGGAGGCAAACGAACAGCAAGAAGCCCGACACAAATCCTTCTCCGGTACACCGACAATTACACATCTGAGCCGGTGAGAAAAGCCATGATGAGCGCTCCCTTTCAAATCAGGCTTGTTCATACACTAGATTCCCCCAGACAGGGAAGCAGATCCAGCCGAGCCGAAGCCAACCCCTTTCTACAGCAGATCTCCACCCACCCGCAGCCCTGACTTCCTTTGAGTTTTGTGTTACTGTGTTCACAGAATAATGATCACATCTGAGCAGCGCGGACTCCCGAGTTAATCAGAAGCCCAGCAGCCCTCTGCTGGGTCTAAACACATAGGAAGTGCTGCTTGCGGTATGATTAGCAAAGCGACAAACATGTTGCGTTATATCGTTAAACACAACTTCCTGTGTAATAAAAATAAAAGCCCAACATGTTAACTCTTACACAGACCCGCAATATGCAGCGCTTAAAGAAAAAAACATAAAACATATTAAAATCTGTACATCTAGCGCACTTCCAAAAATGCATTAACATGAATATATTTTTTTTATTTTTTTTCAGTGCATTTATTCAAAGTATAATTTGGAATTAACAGCATGTATTAAAAAGGTATGGAATCATTTAGAAGTACTGATAGCTAAAACAATGCCTTTTATTTCCCTTCAAGATTCTATTCACAGCTTAAAGGGACAGTTTAATGTACCTGAGCCCCTGCTTATAGAAGAATGCATATAAAAGCACCCCGTGCACTGAGGGATGTATGGATATACGTGGAATATAGCAAATGCATATGTGGGGATTCTGCACAATGTTCCATTTGGAAAACACAAAACATTTAAAGGGCTCGCACAGTATTGTACGCACTAAGGTGCCTGTGATGGCTACAGTGTCCCTTTAAGTGCATTTCATGTCATTTTAAGGCACATGGAGATAAAGTGTCTGGCCTAAGGTTACAAAAATAGAACACCGGAATCAAACTAGATTTACCTGCTTTGGACTAGCAGTGACGGCTAGTGGAATCTCAGCCACTACCTATGCAAGAATTTAACATTATATATAATTATATCTATATATAAAGAATGCACAAAATGATACAAAGCAGCTGTGCGTGAAATTTTTGGCCCAAAATCACCAATTGATCTAGTTAGCAATCTTGGCAGAAAAGGCAATAAATGGCTACTTCTGATCATCTAGATCCTATCTATGAAATCCTTCATCCAGAACGAAATTCATACGTTAATTTCATTCCGTAAGTGAAGACGGGCTGCTTGCAACACAGCAAATTCACACACAATGCATAAACTCAACACAACTTCATATTCAAATTGACAAGTAAGTACTTTGGGTGTTTTGCATCATGGAATCCAGTTACGAAGTGGCCTTCAGCGATTATCTTGTCCTCAAGGAATGTTAAAAGGACCGTCTACTGCCCCAACCCAAAGAGCCTTGCCAGCGACGAATGGCTGCTGCAGAACTTCGTAAATATATTATTTCTAAGCTCAGGGAGAGGCCAACCTACCCCTGCCTGGGGGGGATTGCCATTTGCAATCCCCCCCAAGCAATTTCACTGAAATAAATAAGAACATGAGCAGGCTGGCAGAGAGTACTTGCGCATGTACACTGCTAAGCCGGAGATACATTTAATGGAATGTATCTCCTGCAAAGCAAAGAGTAGAGGGATTTCTTGAATCCTTCTATGCATTTACACACAAAAAACACCTTTAAAGGGATACTCCAGCCATCATACGCAATTTAATGCATGGGGGGGTATTCTGCAGAACTTCATATATGCTTTTGCCCCTTTGCCAACCCCCAGCTATCTGTACTGCAGGAGATGTGTTCAGCTGAACGATTTACCGAGTCCCAGCCCTGGCTCCGGGCACGGATCTGTCCAGTACTCACAGAGCGCTTTCATATGTATTCTCCTGTGGAGGGAGTGTCACTCAGACATCATATACATTAAAGCGCTCGACTGCACCTTTAACACAAAGCATTCATACTCCTTTTTTCCTGTAACTTTTCAGTTAAAACTTTTTAAACATACATTTAGACAATTTATCCAAGATACAGTAGTTTGCGTATAGAGAGCAAACCTACAGTACGACGGTGCACCACTACACACAGGCACATATTATAAATATATAGCGCCATCATACTCCGCAGTGCTGTACAATGGGTACACATATGTATTACCTGCCAATATAACCCAGGGAAACAAAGGTAACGCCCGGATCAAAGTCTTACAAATAAATTGCAAGTGTAACAAAAGTAAAACAGAACAACAAAATTGACACAAATTAGGTGAAAAAAGAAACATCATGTACGCTGAGCACTTACCGCACACGACAGGAAGACAAAAAAAAAGAAGCTGATGCAGAGACATCAACTAATCATGAAAGTGTTTTGGCAGCACAGTCTTGCGTGAAACTTTACAGAAAGGAAGTGTATTGCAACATACGCCCCTTTCGAATGAATTAGAAGAACCGAGCCTCCAATGTCAAATTCTCAAAACCCCCAGAACTCCTATTAATTAACCATTTGAATGCAAGGAGCCATCTGCAACACACAGCTACTAAAGGGTTAAATATAGGGCCTTAATAAGCGAGCTCCTTAAAAACTGTGACTCAAGAGGGCCACGCCAAGGTTAGCAGTTGTTAAAACAAATAAAACGTCGGTCTAACATAGATTTCAGTTGTTGATTCCAAATAAAACCAAATAAAAAGTCTTTTACGTTCCCCATCTGAGTTCTACTACACCAGGAAGAGGTTCCTCTCAGAAAAGGTACATCAAATAGAAACACCAGTGTCTTCAGAATGAAAGGGTTATTTTGTAACATTTAGAAATGCACCACGGTCCACACGCAGGCAGAACGTATGATGTGTTGATGAGCTGTGTGTTTACAAAAGGCTGTTTTGTTTGCTTGTGTCCATGCTTGTTGTATCTTCCTAAAGAAGCCTCAGCCCTATTTTTATATTAAACGTGTATTAGAGACCATCGGGCATCGACTCCGGTGCATCTTAATGCATGCACATAGAAGCCAGCACTCTTTAGTTATTCTGTCTCGTTTAACTCCTCCCCCAATTGCCGCTACTGAAAGCAGGGAGCATACTGCAGTATGCTTCTTGCACATGCTCAGTGGAACTCCCATTCTTGTCAATGGGATAAGCAGAGGAGAAGCCTATCACATGTATTCTAGATAAACAGTGATGTTTTGCTAGCATGATTGTGATTGGCTACTGCTTCAGTGACTTCAACGTGAGTTCTACTGAGCATGTGCAAGATACTAATGCTTCCAGGTTTCAATAGAGGAAGCCAGGTGAAGACTAACGAGATATCTCATTATTAATAACAAGAATGATCATTGCACTGATCTGCATTAAACAAAAATACAATCTCTGGGACTAAACTGTTCCTTTAAGAGAGGGAGCTCTATGACGCCCAAATACAGACAGTCAAAATGGGAGTACATTATCTGAGTTGCCATTAACATTTGTTTTTATTATTGTTGTATATTTGGCTTCATTGTTATGTAAAAGTCTTACGGTTTTGTTTATTTACATCGGGAGCCACCACAGGCTTAACACGACCCACTGAAGCAGATACCGGGCTTCTCCCAGACCTTGTGAGAAATTAGCTTTGCCAACATTTTTATCTACTAAAGGTTTATTGCTAAAGAAAGATCACCATGAATTCCACTTTACTTTCCACCGTCTTTAACAAAGTGACTCATGGTGAGGTCGTAATACGGGCCAAAACAAATTCAAAACTCTCTCATATACACACACCCATTTATATTATATATATTACATTACACACATATACATATATACACAGACACACACATATATATATATATATACTGTATATACACACACACACACACACTGTAAGCGGACTGTGACAGAGTCCCTTTAAGAGTCTATAAGGTACTTTAGGGGCATAATATACAACTTCCTGTTGTAAGAGGATATGGGGGAGGATGACAAATGTAAAACTATATGAGATAGAAACATTGAATTTGGTTGGGGATAAGAAACATTCGCTTCATCAAGTCCCCCCTTTTTGTCCTGCAAACCCTATGCAATGAATGTCTACATTGGTTATCTGTTTTAGTATCTACCACTTCTGCAGGGGAGCTGTTCCACTTAAACACCACCTTCTCAGTAACCCAAAACTGAAGAACTTCCTTACATTACATCTAAGCTTCTGACGCTCTAGTTTTAGGTTACGATCACCGTGGGTAAGAATGGGCACCATTTTTCCTTAGTACCAGTCCAGGTTTATTTATTTTTTGATGGAATGATGGATGACAGTAAATGGACAGGACAGGCTGATAACGCCCAAGTTCTCTGTACATATCTGGTGATGGATGTTCCAAGAGGGTACGATCATGGATTGCAGACCTCCGTCTGCTACTGTTATTATAAACGGTTTTATCTGATGCGTTTCTTTTTTTCTACTCGTTTGCTTATACACACCCCCACATTCTCATCTCCGTGGGAAAATATTTTCTAAGATGGGAAATAAAATTAAAAAAAAAAACAGAATGAATAATACAAAAACCTGGAGAAGATTATGTAACATTACAGAGAGGCTAATAGAGTATTTTGGGTGATTATACGTGTTATTCTGTAACGTTACACACGGGCCATGATGGATCGACAAGTCTTTTTTTGACCACTGAGTGTCCGAAATGAATGGACTCGGCTCACCTTTCATCCTATTTCATATTATAAGCTTTAGTTGGCTATTTAAAATGAATTATTTATATATATATATATATATATATATTGTGGGTATAATCTTAAATCTTGATTACCTGGGACACTTTATGTATATATATGTACCGTATTTGCTCGATTATAAGACAAGGTTTTTTTCAGAGCAAATGCTCTGAAAAATACCCCTCGTCTTATAATCGGGGTCATCTTATAATCAGACCTCAAATAGGTCTGACTATGAGACGACTAAGATCCAGATCTCCCGCTGCTGCAGGGGACCTGGATCCTCCTGTCTCTTCCCCCCCTGCCCCACTTACCGGTACTTCCGAGTCCCCGCTGTGCAGCTGGGGCAGCGTGAAGATGTCTACGCGATTCTCGTAGACAACTTCCGCTGCAGCCGGACGGAGGTGTGGCTAGCAGCGGGGGGGGTTGTCTGCGTGCATCGCGCAGACCTTCCCCGGCTGTCAGAGATCAGAGTTCCCCGCACCGATGCAGCACCGGCGCGGGGAACTCTGATCTCTGACAGCCGGGGAAGGACTGCGAGATGCACGCAGACAACCCCCGCTGATAGCCACACCTCATTCCGGCTGCAGCGTGAGTCTACACACTGCCCCAGCTACATGACAAGAGACTCAGAAGTACCGGTAAGTGGGGGGGGGGCTGAGTGTTAAATGGGGGGCATAAGGCATTTCTGGAGGCAGGGTGCTCTGTGAAATGCCTTTTAACCCCCTTAATGCCACTCTGCCTCCAGAAATGCCTTTTTGACCCTCTATACGCCACTATGCCTCCTGAAATGCCTTAAACCTCCCTATATGCCACTCTTCCCCATAATATGCCTTTTAACCCTCTAAATGCCAGAGTGGCATATAGGGGTATAAGGCATTTCTGGAGGCAGAGTGGCACATAGGGGGTCAAAAGGCATATCATGGGGCACAGTGGCATATAGGGTTAAAAGGCATATCATGGGGCACAGTGGCATTTAGAGGGTTAAAAGGCATATCATGGGGCACAGTGGCATATAGGGGGTATAAGGCATTTCTGGGGCAGATGTGCATAACTGGGGGGCAGGTTGGAAAATAGAAGGAAATAAAACCAAAATATTTTTTCTCAATCATAGCTTTTATTAAAAAAAATAGTTTACATGAATTAACATTTACTGGTAAAACTTGTTTCCTATAGGGTCGTCTTATATTCAGGCTTTTTCTTTTTTTCCTAAATTAATATTAAGATTTGGGGGGGTCGTCTTATAATCAGGGTCGTCTTATAATCGAGCAAATACGGTATATGTATGTATGTATGTATGTATGTATGTATATATATATATATATATATATATATATATGTATATATATATATATATAGATATATATATATATATATATATATATATATATATATATATATATATATATATATATATATATACACATATATATACATACACACACACATATATTCAGGAGAAGGAACAAATACTGGAAATATAACTCGCCCGAGTATTGCTTTAGCATTGATAAAGGGACACATCAGTGGCTGCATATAATAATATAATATAGATGATTTGGAGTTTGAAATAGGTGTCTATAGTGATACAGAATGGACACCTTCTATGTCTTGGTTTCAGTTGAGGCAACCAGGGAAGTTCCTAAACCAGACCAAAATCTCATTTTTAATAAAAATATATATATATTTTTAAATGCATGCACCAGGTTGATACCAGGTAAAAATACACTGGAGTGCAAAATGGACGCCAACTTGCTTTTAAAAAAAAGAAACATTTTCATTAAAATAAATTATATAAAAAGCCATATAAAATGTTCTTCCTAAAATGTGGGCCCGGCCTCAGTTACAGTAAACAGTCCTGTTAATATGTGGGTGTTTTCGTTATATCGCTGTTACTCTATTATCTTTGTTTTCAGGATATTGATATGTTTTTAAGTTATTTGGTATTCATCTAGTTGGTTATACTTATAATGTTAGTTTCCTGTTTTGAGATTATTATCAGGACTGCAGTATATTGACTTGTTCCTAAAACAAGTATAAAAAATACTGTAAGAAAAGGAGATCAAAACAAATGATATATACATACACAGATTATAGTACAGATAAAGATCAGACCTGAACCAGAACCCCGCCGTATCTGCAGGATTACTTTAAATCAAGACGTCACATGATGTCAGACGGATGTAATGCAACATGAAACGAATGACAGCACAAAGCATCCTGATGTGTCCGAACGGGTTTAATCAAATATCTCTACATGAACTACGCTGGCTGCAAAACAAAAAGCACCTGGTGCGGTATCCGGTTCCTACATCCGCGGTACCGAGCAGGAGCCTCTGCGCTTTCTGTCCGCCTATCGTCGGAACCCATCATATAACTTACTGTACTGCTCTACAGAATCAGCTGGTGCTATACGAGTAAAAGTATAGACGGTAGCCTGGAAATAACGGCTCATTATGAAAGTAACATTTTAAGGCGTATATATCCATAACATAATACTATGGCTTCCAGGCCACCGCGCTGCAGGGAAGGGCTGCAATGTTTACATTCGCAGACCCTGGTGTTCCTTTTCACAAAGTCTCCAGCACTGCCACAAGTGACAATTATCAGCGCAAGGCATCTAAGACTTTGGGTAATTAAAACATCTAAACAAAGCACGGCCCTTCTGCAAGTCTCTGCAGCCCTGGAATGCGAAGCATGTTCCCTTATCAATGCTGTCAGCAGGAGCCCAAATCTAAGGAACAACAAGGAATCACGCTTTAAACTGAAAGGCAATTGTAAACACATGCGCACAATGCCTCCTTACAGATGGCACATTCATGTACGCAACATACAAATAAAAAAATGAAACGTTCTGCGGAAAAGCACACGTTAAATACGGTAAATCAAGTTGGGAAAAACAAGATACAAGTTCTATATATATATACACATAACAAGAATAAACAGACACACATACTTATATACAAGTATAACATACATACGAAAATGCAAACCTTTGAGAAAGGTGATCTGGGTATAAGGATAAGACATAACAACAAAAACAAGCAACAACTGTCAATGCATATTTCAAATATCTGAGCAAAAAAACCCCCCAAAAATCCAGTTTTTCTGAAAATATAGAACGCAGATTACTTAAAAAGTTAAATATTTACAGGAACAAAGTGGTTCACGAAAAAAAACAAAACAAACAAAAGTACTTAAGAAATGTGGATGATATATATATATGTGTGTGTAGTGTGTAGAACACATAGGCTGTTCCCTTGCCGGCAGACGCACAGCGATCTCCCTTTCGCCTACATTTAAATGGATTTACTATACTTGTAGGTGTGTTCTCACTAACGCTCTGTGGCTGAAGGCATGTATAAAAAGTAAGATCTTACTGTACATATAGTCCGTGTCTCCCTCTATGCAGCAAAGACTTCTTCTTTCATTTCCCATAGCACTTCAGTCCAAATCCAAACAAACACTGCTCGATCTTACTAACCCCAGACAGCTCGTGGAGACGAGAACCCGAAGAGTCCCGCCTACTGTGGGGTAAAAACTATGCCTGAGGATACACAATTCTTGAACGCTCAAACGATGTGAAACAGGCACAGTTTATCACAACAGGCTGTTCTTTACAAGACTTCATAACTTTATTGTGAGTTTAGTCTTGGACTTAGTGTTTTAAACATTTGTGACACACATTAAATTCACATACACACTATAACCTACAAGAGAATCAAAGCGCTGATGGGGGTATTGATGTAAGATTCCCTCTTAGTCCTTTTCTTAGCCCCAGCACTTTATGGACTGGGCAGTCCTAATGCATAGACCCTCTTTTTACACCTCAGCACCCCAAAGAACCACTGAGCCTTGGGCACATACCTAGTTTGTCAGGTCCTGATTTTTTGGGGCACTGTTACACGGAGGTCTGTAGGGATTGTGGGCTGGTTGGGGAGATCGGAGTATCCCCTCTGATGAAACACATCTTGTTTTGAGTACCTGACCTGTTAGGAGGCATGCTGGAGGAAAATCTTTCCCGGGCTTTGCAATGTGTAGCCAAGTAGGACAGCAAACCATGGAGGCTCAAGTCTTAACTCACAACAGACTGCCCACCACTACTCTGATACACCCAGCGATAACTGTCTCCCCATTCCCAAGACATCCAAAGGCACGTGAGCCACCTGACTCTTTAGCAAGTGCCTGAATTGCGTATCGGTCACCTGCGCCTGATAATGGGGGGCACAAAACTGTAAGTAAAGACTGTCCAGGCAAACAGGAGCCGCATGACAGATGGGATTAATAACTTATTGATGTGGCCATGTGGCACTTTTTATAACGCAGATACATCTGTAGTAAACTATGTGTACATGAAAGAGATAAATGCACATGCTAAGGGAAAAATTAAAAAGAACTCTTAGAAAATAAATAGGACATTCCTGGAAATCCCAACTCCTTCAATTAAGGGATTATTGTGATCTGTAGCCAGAAGGGTTACTTTAGAATATAGTATGTGTGCAAATCATATATACTGTATATATATCACACCGCCTTGCCCCTTTTATCTTTCTGTTATCATAATTACACATAATCCGACGGTACCTATGCAAGTGTATGAATGATAATATGCCCATCATCAGACACTGCATTCTCTGTAAGGCAGGTGTATACAGCACTTCTGTTCTAGGACCACTATGGATGACGGAGGGTGAAGGGTCTGTTGATGCCCCCAGTCTTGTATATGTCTCCACAGCTTCCGCCAATTTCCTTCTATTTTTAGGGGAGAGGAGGCGGAATCACTAGTCTTATGCTGCCTGTGATGTAAATCCAGCCCTGTCCATAATAATTCTACCCAATTATTAAGTCAGACTTTTCCTTTTACAAGAGGAAAAAATAAGAGGTGGGAAGGGATACACATATGCAAACAGTTAACAAAATACAAAAGCTTACTTAACAGGAACAGAAGTACAAGAACAAGAAGACTTATTCTTCAAGGGAATGGACTCTCGGCACTGGTGATAGAAGACAATAGTTGTGATAGAGCTGTAGAGTACCGCTCCCTCCTCTCTAACCTAGAAGCAGGTAATCACTGTCAGGTAAGCACCGAAAATGAAATCAACGGAATGCCAACTGTACCGTGGAATTCCGGTTTGATCCAGTGCTGGTGGTGAGAATGTATGAATGTGCACTACGGAGCAGGACAGGCGTCTGATGAATCACAACGACTGCAAGGCAAATAGCTGAAGGGTAAGGAAACCGAGCAAACGCGCAGAGAGGATTACTTATTGTTTTATATAGCGGCATCATATTCTGCAGCGCTGTACAATAAGATTCTGATGAATCTGTCTGCATGTGGAAGAACAAATTATAAGGCGACACTGTGCTAACATAAAGATTGATAAAATTGACATTAAATACTTCCGCACATAGGTAACGGCCATTTACTCGCTATTAACAAGAACGGAGTCAGTGTGGCAGAGGAGCGAGCGCGGAGCATCCTGGGTAGCGCACGGAGCGCAGACGTCACATACCGGCGCTCAGCATGTCCTGCAAGCGCACCGCAAGCAAGCTGGACTCTGGAGAGTGTCATTGTGAGTCCACTCATAAAAACAGCCCACTAGATCACAAGAATAAATGCTGGGACAAATTTGTGCAATAAATATTCATGCAAAAGTTCCTTTTTTTGATACGATCGGCCCGGGTGCCAAATACTCTGGGCACGTCCCCGCTGTGCTAAGGAGAGCGTGAGATCGCTGAAGTATTGCAGTCAAAACAGCCCCAGATGGGTTTACTAGAGCAGTGAAAATGGCCGGCACAGGAACACGATGCGCATTGAGTTTATATAGAAAAACACCAGCCACCTGCCCTAAAAATCAGGCAACAAATAAAGAAAGCTGCCGGCACGTGTTGGCGTTACTGATCTTCTCCATGACTCCCCAGACAGGATCTACCGTGCCAGAACAGCAACTAAGGTACGAGCTTCTCCCATCCGCATGATAGGTGAGCAAAACCGGGTGGGGGGGCTCACAAATAACCGTAGTGTCAATGTCATGTAGAGCAATTTACAGAGGAAAAGGGGGACTAGAAAAAAAAAGACTTTACATTTTGTGGTTGCAGAGCGGAGAACGTTTTTTGAGCGGTGACTTATGTACCCGGCTTGTATGCTGACATTCCATGTCGAAGCTGCCACATATTACTGTGGTGATCCGAGCCGAGCTTTCACGGCAACGTCAAAAACACCAGTAAAGTTATGGAAGATCTTTTGAAGGCAGACACCCTAAACCCTGTTTGAGTGCTGCACTCCTGTCAGACTATCGCTAGCATTCACTTTCTGATCCAAATCGTGTTCTTGACTCCTGCAGTTTTCAAAGTTTTTTGTGTCGCTAGGCAACTGCTACATAAAAATACACAAGGCTCATACAAGTAACTACATTTATGGTGGTGGCATATAGGATCGCCTATTCTGAAAGAAACGCACACACGGCTAAACTTTTTTCAAATTAAAAAGTTATGACTTATTTGGGGAACCGAAAATCAGATGTTTAATCGGGAAGCAAACAATCTGCTGAAGAACTGCAGTAAAAGACTTTAACGGCCAGACGTGAAATACAAGTCATAACCCATCCTGCAGTAGGCTGAAGTGTCACTAATAAAACCCCCAATGACTTGGCCTTTCCCCTTCCTATACCTTATTATGTATACAATCTCGATATTTTGCTTAACCCCTTAAGGACAATGGGCGGTCCCTAAACCCATTGAAAACAATGCATTTTGAGCCCGTACAAAGGGGTTAAAAAATGTAGTATATGTATAAGGCTGCTGGGAATACAGTTCCAACCAAACAGCAAAGGGGTTGATAGAGAATGCTGCGTGTTATCTGTGTATTTGCAACATTAATCACTTACAATGTAAGTACCGGCGGCGGTACATAACATCATGCCGACTAGACATACGATAGACGTTATATTCTGAATTATTCTAAACAACACAAATCAACCCATTGTGCGCACCCACACTTTGCGAGTTATGACTCCAATAGTCCAATAGTCATCTCTCTCACTGAGAGATATAGATATATTTGAATCTTTTTTTAAAATAAATTGGGTTCTTTGGTACAGGAGAAGCCGATCAGCCACCAACATCATTAGTAGCATTATCCCTTCCACCCCAGTCCCTAGCCATTTGATCAAACACAAGGCTTCTTATAAGTATGTATTCCAAGACTGATTGCTAGCCCCACGCCAAAAGAAAGTTATATTTTTTCCAGAAAGTTTTTATTACAGGTTTATGGAACAAACGGAGGAGACTATGAAAACAGGATTGCAAGCAAAGGCATCATAACGAGTAAAGGTTTATAGAATAACCGCTCCCTCCTATATATATCTTCAGGCACATTCTGTATTCCTGATTGAAGCTAATTCATTTACATCCGCATCTACATGGTTTCTGTTTCAAATATACTTGTGCGATGTATTTCTATACATCTGTCAACGCTTCACACACTACCAAGGCAACAGCGTAAATTTAAACTTATACAGAATAATAAATACACAGCATATAAATACAATTTGGAATTTTCACAGAAATAGGTTACAGCAACATTGTTTCTCGATAAATTCCTTCACTTTGGTAGGCATCAGAAACATTCGGAGCATTCTGCATGTGTGTAGGTTTATGGAGCTAAAGAAAACAAGCTAAAGAAAAACACATTCTGAATGCTTAACATTCATTAAAACTGAAAGACAGGGTTGATCAGAAGGAGGTTTGTAGACCCCATGCGTTGCCTACGCCCCCTGGCTGCTTCATAGAGGCACAGGCTCACCTATACACAAATGCTTTACATACATACATATTCTATAATATGACAGATCACTCCGTAACTAAACAGCAGTGCGGCGTTGTGAATAAGTTACAGAAAGGTATATTTAAAAAAAAAAACAAAACAAAAAAAAAAAAACATTGCATGTGTTCATAAGGGCAGGGCAGCTATAAGTAGTTTGAAAAAAAAAATAACCGACAAGCCAAAAGCAAACAACCCTTTTGTTAACCCTGACGGTACTATTAAAAAAAGAATCCCATCATTTATTTTTTTTTAAATGAAAAATGGAGAAAAAAAAGCAAAATTAAACATCAAAGCTATGGCAGATTACATGAATGCAGAATAGACGAACGCGTTGGTACCCCTTCTCAACAGAGTTTGGAGGAGGGGACATTGCTTTCATGTTACGCAAGCCATCATATGGCCAATGTTTGCTTAAAACAAGACTCATATGTGTTTTACCCAAGTGATAAAAGGACTTGGACAAGTCTAACAGCGATTGTATAGGTTAGCTTCACTCTAAACCCATCAGTTGGTACATAATCTTCATCCCACTCATTGCAAGTCTACATAAACAGTGCTTAACAGCAGCTATAGTGTAGTCTACAATATAACACACGTATAGATTGGAGTGAGTGCACAGTATTTAACAAGCATTTAGTTTCCAATGACAGCACATTCATACAAAATATAATGCTTTATTCTTTCCAATTAACAAAATAGTTTAAAAAAGCTAAGTTAAAGCCTGTCACGTCATCTATACACTTGCTAGTTAAATATATATTTCAGGTGTGACTATATGGCTTTGACAATGTAATATTTCACGATCTCTTCAGACCCCCCCAGGTTCACCAGTGATATCACTGCCCACTATTGTTCAGCGCTATAAATCGGGGTGGAAACAAAAACCTGTCGAGAAGGATCAAGAAGACGAGAAGAGCAACGCAGAGACGTAAAATAAAAATTCTGCCTAAATCTAATAAATTACACAATGATATAAAGTAACAGCTTAGATGACACTTTGTCTTATTCTATGAATGCGTTCGCTCGCTTATGTATCTTTGGTTTCTCAATTTTAAAAACTAATATCAATAGTTTTACTTTGCAAAAGGGTGGAGAAGGTAGAAGTGTCCAGTAAAAAGGGAAAAAAATTACACATAATTAATGGAAGTTGAGTTGTTTTGAAGCACGTCGCCAGCAAACTAAGCCTCCGGACTGCATAGGAAAACTTCATGGAGGCCTCTGCGGCCATCTCAGCACCAAGAAGACATCTAGTGCTTATATAGTGGAAGCAGCCTTGCTAAAACCTTATTTATAGTTTCTAGTAATCATATGTGTGTCAGGCCAGATAGTGGGAGCTTTGCATATTACAGCTGGGTTTTGCTCTGGACTACGCTCTTCTTTCTCAGGGAAGGAGGGTGGTGTTTTCCCCTCTACTTCCACCCAAAGTAATGCTCTCTGGTGGTTGTCCTTGTCACAGCAGCCCTGTCCCCTTGCCCGATTAACCATTCCTCACATGCTTAGCCCTGTCCCCTTGCCCAATTAACCATTCCTCACATGCTTAGCCCTGTCCACTTGCAAAGCTGCCCCCTTCAGAAGAGCGAGAGCTCCGACCAGCATTACCAGGTGCGTTGATAACTCATTCAGCAATGGTGGAGTGAACTGTTGATGGATGACAAGACTGGCTGTTTAAATGATCCTAAAAATGGTGGTCCATAACTGAAGTTGGAAAAAACCTGACTCAATTCCTCCAAGGTTCAACCCAGCCAGTAAGTAGTTGGCAAACATATTAATGACCCGATACTGGGGAACAGACGTTAAAACCTTTTGGCTCCTGACACCTTAGTGCCTTGTTTTAACAAAATTTGCTTTGCTTATACTTGCTGTTATCAAACATTCTAGCTCAAAAGTCAAGTATGCAATCCTTGGACATAAATCAGAACTAATTACCACCAGTTCACAGGCCTCAGAAATCATTAGTCTTTCAAGACAAAAATCTGTAAGCAAGATATTTTTCCCCAAAGTAGAAATAAATAACTCCAATCTGCAAATGAGAGCTGATTTATTTTCCTCCGAGGCAAACAATGGTGCATAAGCCCATTAAGTGAAATTAAAGTGTTTGAAGATATTAAATTAAATCTATTTGCCAAAAGGCTTTTGCCTGGAGTTCAGTACACAGTTGTGTCACTTAGAATGTTACTCCAGGCCCTCCAAACACAGCAGATGTTTCCTCCCACGTGCCCTCACAAGAAACTTGTCTGGGAACAATCAGTTTGAAGAACTTAGTAGACGTAAGGGATCAAATGATGGGAATCCTTTAGTTAACATGACCTTGTCTTATGTTCCCAGATGAAGTCAGGACTGGGTGATTTTTTCCCAGCCAATATGACATTAGTTTGCAAAACAGACGCAAAATAAGACATCTGGGTGTATCAACACCACGGAATCCTTGGTCTAAGTAAATGGTAGTTCTGTGGGGCGGCCATGTTAACGTCACCTTTTGGTTTGGCATAAATATGGGCTCCGAAAATATTTCCTCCAACCAGCTGCCTTAAAAAAATAAAAAATTGAGAGATCAAAAATAGGTTATAAATGTATCCACTTCTAAGCAATAAAACATCGTGTCTAAACCTCACCTCGGCACATGGTGGTCTGTGTTTCCCACTACGGAGAAATGCCTGACAACGCAGGCAGTCCATGGGGGACTGAACTTTTCTCCTCCGATCACATGATCACTGTGGTGACCAATCGAGTTCACATGACAAATCCATTGTTTACAAACACTAGCTTTGTCTGCTGCTCTGACCATCTCCATGTCTTACACGGACGGACCGTGGAGCAGGGAGGAACACAGAAAGATAGCTTTATAGTGGTCAGCCTTGTCGCTACATTTTCATTTGGGATTTGATGTTTAATAATTTAGTGGAATAACCGGGGTTGTTCTGTTTTTTTTTTTGTTTTTGTTTTTCTTTCCTCTTTCTACCGAAAGTAAGAAAAACAACCAAAAATCAAATATACAAAAATGTAACAATTCAAAATAGTCCCATCTTTTTATGTTACAGTTTTTTATAGTATTTTTGGGCAGGGTAGTGTTTGTTTCATGCATGGAACGGAGGATGGTTTTGTGGGTTTACTGCTAAGTAATGCATTAAATTGGTGTTTTAGAGAAAAAAAAAAAAACTGTTGAGATTTCCAAATCTATATATTATTATATAAATGTATTTATATGGCGCTATCTGCTTTCGGTGGCTACAAACAATACTGTTTTTATAATTTTTTCCCTTTACATTTTTATTCATTCTAAATAAGGTGGGACATTTAGCGTACAGGTAAACATCAGCATTTACAATGTAGCAGATTTCAACTCCCAAGATACTTTGCGGCACCTGAGGCAACCGCTCCCTCTTGTCCCACAAAAATTACGTCCCTGGCTTTTGTTTTAACATTTTACATGCCTTTAATCCATGGTTATCACAATCTGTAGAGGAACTAAGAGTTCTATATATTATATTTTACGAAACCACGGGTTCCACTGGGTAGCGTTTTACTTTAAATATTAACTATGCTTCTATAACCAGCACCGTGTTTTTTCCAATAACCAGTTTTCTGATGAACAAGCCCCAGCATTTACACATAAATATTTGCTGGCACTGAAAGACACATGCAGATGCATTCACGACCCCCCCTCCCCACCTTGTTTCGTGAACATGCTTGCCCCGACATTTTTACCTTTAATGTTTGATTTCCCCAAACTCAGGCATACATGTTGCGCCGGGAAAACAAAACTATCCTAAAATCTACTTCCACCGGTTGATATATAACACTAAAATTAATGACGCATTGCAACACAGTTGCTTAAGTTGGAATGATTTGGAAACTCATCCGTAAAAAAAAAATACCAAAGAAATATGCGACAAAGGAATACCTGTCACTGCTTGTTTCAATATATCATGTGCACTCGGCGATATTGCAAAATAAATGTATAGAGAATACGCCAGTGTGTTCTTTCTTTCCTTCCAACATGCTAAATGCACAATATGAATTGTAACTCGGCCATGAAAAATGAGATGGGACTCGCCAAACTTGGGGTACCTTGACGTAGTGTCGGGCTAAGCAATATATGGCTATATAGTGTGATGGAATCCACAATGTTTATGCTTTTGGTAATTGCACCGTTATGTACATTCATAATAACAAAGGATGGTATTTACATGAAGCCAATAGCAACTATATAATAATGGATTTAATGTTGAAATCTTACAAACTTTCTCTGCAACAAATATTAGTTATAAAAACCATTAAGAATTTCCATCAATGTTCAGTTGTGTGAAAATCAGATGTGTAAGTACAATAACAACTACTGATAGGATAATATGTGTATATTAGACACCCTAGCAGGTAATAGACTATAATGTAGATGTTTTTTGTAGATTCAATGCATCATCTTAGATTAAAGTGGAATTAGCACATTCCATATCATCAACACAATGTTTTTCCCATTGACATGTATTTTTCTGTTGTTTGTGAGGGCCGCAATCTTGCTGCCACATCATACATTTTTCACTGTCCCCTGGCCAGAAGAGGTCAGAGAGCTGTAGAGAGGAACATCAAGTCCATAAACAACCTTCAGCACTAGAGGACCAAACACTGTCTACTAGAAATATTTATTCTTCCAGACAGATAAACCAAAAATGTTGGTGTTTATACTCAACGCTCATCTCAGGGGTTATTTCCCATAATGCTGCATTTTTTACAACCTAACTAGATCACAGAACACGTTTTAAGTGATAACATGTTACGATAAGACTCCCCAACGCATTTGCTATTCTATCTTCTGGCTTTCACCTGATGGCTGATGGGTTTAAAATCCTGGTGTATCCCTCCTTCTCTTTGTTATACCCCTGACAATGCCCCAGGAGCTCAGAAGACGCGATCTGACCTTTTGAGTTCCAATACTCAGATTCAGCTACTAAGGGCTGTCATCGGCGCTGGCACGGAACTTAATTCCCATAAGTATCCCAAAATAGATGCACAAAGACACGCGCATAAACTAAAACGTATAGTTGCAAGGCAAGTAACTATAAATGAATAATGTTGTTTTCTTTCTTGCTGACTTGCTTCAGATCGCTATGTTAAAACACAGATTAATATTAATAAAAAAGTTTTTATTTTACAAAATACTATATTCATAACATATATCATTGTATAATATAAGCATTTATTTGTATAACTAGAAAATAAATGGCCCCGCAAATCTTAGGTGTATTTTTTAGCTAAGGGGGGAAAAAAAACACAGACAAGAGTCAATTGATTTTTTTTTTTGCAGAAATGTTTCATTTTGAAGGGTGGGAGAGCTCAGAGAATTCCAGCAGAAGGCTGTACTTTGTAACGCAATGAATAAATCACGCAGTCATAGAAGGTTCCTTTAAAAGAGGCCGTTATGGGTATTTTTATTTTATTTTATTTATTTTTTATTACCGGTATTATTTTTTTTAATAAAAATAACATTGAAAACGCCTATGACATTTGGTAAAACGCTGATCCTCTTATACACAGAGCTCATAGAGCCTTGGGAAACTATTTAGGTGTTATTGCCCCTTTCACCAACCCTTAAAAGATCCAAGCACCTTTTTTTTTTTCCCTTTAACGTCAGGAATGTTTTCCTTTTCTTTAATGATCAAACTAACATTTCACAGAGAACTTTTACAGCATCTGCAACCACTTTGTTGTACATCTGCACGTCTTTATCATACACAGCGAGAAAGGGGTATCTGAGTGAACATCGGCGTCACTTAAACCCCATTACTGCGTTCAAAGAGGAACTGGATTTCAATACATCGTAAAGCACACGTTATACTTGGTACTATTATCCCTAACATATAACATGTGCCAACATTAACTCATCTACTACCTAGGCCAATATTTTATTTACAGTATTTCATTTGGGAATCCGTAACTCCCGTTTCATTTAAATTCATGGAACACTTCAATTTCATTCCATGAAATTTTCATGGAATTGGCAAATGTTGGCTGTTCTGATCGCTGATCTCTCTAAATGGCTTATTAACACTACGGAGGACTGTGTCGAGCACATTTAAAAGGCGGAGCGCCGGGGTATTAAGTCATATCTCATTACTCCGTCTTTTAAAGGCGCTCGGCACAGTCCTCCATAGCTTTAATAAGCCAGTAAGGATGGCGGTGCGGAGAGGCGGTGGCTGGTGGTGTTCCCCTAGGTTAGGCGATAAATATGGCAAGAGCGCAGAGTTGACAGATACAATGTAACAGCCTTGGTGTGCAATAATGTCACAATAAGGGTATTTGAATTATGGACGTTTGTGGTGTAACAGAACGTATTTGGCAGTATGGCAGAGGCCCTTCTGTTGGATCCTCTGGTGATGCCCACCTTCCATATTAATACGTGGAGACAGGGAGATCAGAATGAAACAAAGGGGGATGTTTCTCACTGTTTGAACTAAAAAAAAATTAGAAAAAAAGTGAATAAATAAAAAAACTGCATTCCTACCCAGCCTGTCCTGAACTATAAAAACAGTTACAATGGTAAACTAAATGAGAGAGAAATGGGGGGTGAAGAAAGATGTAGCTTAACCCCAGAAAGCGCGCCAGTCTTGAAAGTGCCGTCAACAATATTGTCCTTAAAGGTATCAAAGTATAAAGAACACTGGATATTTGAAAGCTCTTTAACTCTTTAAGATATCTACCCGCTCTATTAAAGCACATTTAGATTTCACAATAGTTTAGCTTGGGATAAAATTGCTATACCAGGCCGTTGATTAGTTTAGGGAGAGAATAACATCAGGCCAAGTACATTTTGTCCACGGCAAACATGGAAAAACGTGCCTTCTGTGCCCTCAGGGATTCATAAAACCCATCGAGTACAGTAATACTTATACGATTCTATATAGCCGTTCCCAGCACCATCTACAAACATCCAGATTTTTTTTTTAAATCGCATATATCACTGAAATCAAGATTAATCACGTTGTATCCTGCACGTGTCTTGACTAAACTAGCCTAAGCCAGACACATTAGACAGAAAAAGCAGCTTTTACATCGCTTTCCAGCTGCTTACAGAAGATTCTATAATTACCCAGATAGGTACCTAATGTACTGCTGGGAGACATGGCGGAGGTTCATTAGCACCGCTCATGTCTATATAGTTGAATTTTCATGTATCAAACATGAATTATCTTTTGTTAAAATCTATTCACATTAAAATGCAGCAAATTTCATGTGGGTTCCACGTTGCTCTACTAGTTTCGAGCAAGCGAAAAACAAAACATTAACATGCCATTGACAGAAATCTGTCAAAGGAAAGTCTTCCTATCTTGAGAAGGCATATTCGAGGCGTGGAAACGCATTATACATGCGGGAAAGAGCTTAAAATAACCAAATAGGGAACACTTGTTAAAAAAATGTTTTTTTTTTGTGAATGAAATACAGTAAATACAGTAAAACTTTAGCATTTGCGAAAATATGTTTGCTAATTTAAGTGACTTTCCCTGCTCACCACACAAGTTGATTCTTTATGGCAATGCTAATGAAGTCCTGTTTATCTAATAAAGTCCTTTCCTCCATAGACCTCCATTTGTCTTCGTTAGTAACGAAAACTGAGACATTATATCGTTTACCAAAAGGCTGTAAGATACGTAATCAAGTTGTTTGTCAACTTGGCATCATTGTTTTTCCCTCCATTAAACCACAGTATTTTCAAAGTTTACTGGGATGACCACATTGACCCCGTTTATGACCATAAGGCAACGTAAAACAAAACAAAAATCTCTTCTCATATGCTACAAATGCATGAGCGCATAAAGGAACTTGGAGAAAGTTCTTAAGGACATGTGTCATGGAGTGACCTCATTTAATAACAGAGCAGGACGTTCCGTCCGTGTGAGGACCACCAGCTGTTTAGAGCTGCAATGGTTGTCGTCTCATTGAGGTACAAAGAATGAATCTATTTCATATCGCTAAGTTACTGAAACGCAAACCAGCATTTTGCATACATGCACGCATAGCTGCCAGCAGTCCTACCTTTTCGAGTACCGTCCTGAAAATAAGGCCACGGCGGCAAGCAGTCTTAACAATCATTGGGAGAGTTAGCACTGCTCACGTGGAACGCCCCAGTCGGCCGCTGAACATGCACTGACATCAACTTCAATAATAATGGATTGTACCGTACCGTCAGCGGCTATGCGTAAAACATGTAATGCTTCATTTGGTGATTATTCTTCAGTGTGGGGAATCCAGCTATGGCCAATCCATATTTATATTACATTCTGGGCTCATCATAACGGCCTTACATTCAAAACACTAACAAAGATACCATCAGCATCTAAACCTGCCATTTGACATAATGAAACCCGGGTTTCTTAATTATTTTCCATACGAGTCAAACTTACCCCAATAGCTACTCATCCTCATCAAACACCACTGAAGTCTGAAAGTCATTCAGTATCCTTTGGCTGTTTGGAAGTAGCTCATGGGATAGATCGAACGACAATAAAAACGAAATCTGAAAAAAGTGCGTTTTTAAAGTGGCTATTTTTACACAAACCAGGGGGGGAAAAATAGCCGAAAGGAAAAACATACAAGGACCTGGACGTTTAATCGGGACAGAAAATGGCATCAAGCTGTGACAGCAGACAGGATCAGTCCTTTTCAGAATTCCCCCAAAGTTCTCGCGAAAATGTCAGCGCATGGTCCACCGCAGAGGTCGCAGTCCCTGGAGAGAAGGGTTTTGGCTGTAGTGCTTTTTTCACATGCTTTCCGGCTTCAAGACGGTTCCTCCTCGACACTGACTGATGCACAGGGAATTTAAAGACTGTGGGAACTGGCAGTACCAATCCCAAGCCATACATCATGGGAAATCTCTCTCACTTGATCCCTTCTAGATAACGCGGAGAATATGCTGAGGGCATATTACGTCTCTAGAACATATTTGTTTTTAGGGTTTTTTTTAACCCTCTGAGCTCAAAAAAGCAACACAATCAGCTCAAAGTGTTGTCACATTCCCAGTAGCCAGATTACCACTTATATCAACAAATGCGTCAGACCCCCTTAATCAAATTATTTGAGTTATACATCAGAAAGAATTGTAGGGACGGTAAAAATGGTCAATTATAGTAGAGTACGGCTAGGTTAAACCGTTTATATTGCTGTTGCATTTACTTTCTCTGTACTCTTTGCAGAGAGTTTCTATAGTAAACAGTCTGAAAAGGTTGGTGGCCTTTTTGTACACTAGCATACAGTTTGAAATTCTAGGTGAGAATGAATGGGCACTGACCCTGCGTGCGTGCGCGGGACATCCAAGATCATATAAATATTAACCAACCTCTGGTATACGGCACAGAACTCTATTCAGGTAGCAGGCAGGAATCAGACTCTGGAGCACACCTGTGTTAATGGAACTCATTTATTAAGACCTTTTCAATATTTCCAGATTAATCACCCCACGATGAACAGGACCCGGCTAATTAGAAACGTGGCACTGCTTTTCATTCGTAGTCATGGAATGCAATCTATGCCAACCCTATATACATTGCATGTAATGAGAGTAGATAAACGGATTTGTGATGTATTGTGAGTTGGATTCTTGCCTCGTGCCCCCTGAGTTCTGTAGAGATGAACACGTGGGGGAGGACAGATAAGGCGGCTCTCGCTGTGCTGAGTTATACAGTCTGCTCTGGGCCATCCATCTTTCCTCTGTCTGTTGTCCCATCACCTTAATCTGCCGATACGATTTCCCGTTATGTATAAATCTTTTCAGCCGACCTTGAGTAAACGCTTCTGTAAATACGCTAAAACAAACTCACTAAAGCTAAACTCCATTATCTGCTGGGAAATTCTATGTTTCTTCATTCAAATCTTAACTTTTTTCCAACAAACTTTGACGTCGGTTTTTCAACGCTTAGTAAATTCTGTTTTAGTTTTGGAAACAAAATTAGTCTCCAAAACTGTACGGTGCTGCAGAATAAGCTAGGCTTTTGTCGATAAAACATGAGCTTTGACCTAGGATTACAGCGTTAAGTCCTGGGCTATTATTTCATGACTAACTGCAAGACCACAATACGAACTTTTACTTTATTTTTTATTTTTACTTTTACATACTAGTCCAAAGTACATTTCCCGCACATCATAAAACACGTATTTTTGGGACGTGGAGGATTTGCACTTAAGACATAACGTCCGTAAGGAGACATTTCTTATCCCGCCAAGTTCCCACAGCATATGCTCATAAAATGTAGTTCAACAGGTTACAGGTGCAATAGTTATTTGTCTTTTAGGCAGAATCTACCAGTTCCCTGGCGGCATTATATTCCCAGTGAATTACAACCCATAAAACCTGTCTCTTTTTGTCAGCCCCGTGGTAGAAAGTTAGGAAGAAGGTGAAAATGTATGATTGTTTAATATTCCAGAGCAGATTCAATAAGAATGTACAGAATATGTTATTTGCTCCAAACCCAACCATGCAACCTTTACACTCATCAAATCAGTTTCGTGGCAAGACGAGATGTCCATTTCTTTTCTTGAGGAACACAGAATCATTAAATCAGGGAGCTAAACGATTCATTGACACACTTTGGTTCTTGTTCAATTACGTGTTAGACCCTTCCTAAAACTCTGGAAACCCTCAGGGTCAGAGCTGGAAACGCTATGGTTTTCGTTCTCTCTCTCACGAGAGGTGTGCTTTCTGGTTTTACCCGGTTAGAGGCTTAAGTTTTTTAGCTTGGATAAAGACAAAAAATATGAGGGAAAAACTTGCAAAACAGGAAGCAGAAGCTGTTTTGCCTTTTGGCAGTTTACGGTTCCTCTGTAAATGACTACAAATGTTAACATGCGTGTGCTTCCTATACATGATTAAATGCTAAAGAACTTAAAGGCAGTCCCAGGCTATGCCGCTCACGGAGGGATGTTAACAAGCATGGCAACAAAATAAAGTCAACAAGCCTGCCCGGTCTCCATGGATAAAAGGAGATACAAAATATGAAATGTGTCTCGGATAATTATTACGTTAGATTAGAAACACATATAGCGGCCGCTGGCGTAGGGTTAAGTATACAGATACTAAACGCTCGGTCAGCAGTAGACATGCTCTGCGCACACAACTAACAGGGATTTGGGAAATGGAACCCTGTTTGTCAGACGAATACAAAATGTTTTCTTCCTGCTCAGCAAATGTATCTTATGACAAACAAAAATGAAAGCATTTGGGTGGGATGCTCGCCTTATTTGATTACATTTACTTCCGTGTTTATCATCCCCCATAATTGAGGCTCTAATAATACGTCCTCCAGCTGTTCTCCCAACAACCATCCTACACATGAACACAAACAGAGAAAAGTGCGATTGTGAGGTGAAAATAAAAGTAAAGATGTGGCTCGTTTACCGGAATTGGAATTGTAACAAATCGAAGACTATATCTCGATATCTATACTACATACGTAATACTATAACATATACATACATATACAAATAATAAAAAAATAAAGGCTAATGGAAATAGCCGCTTTCTCGTTCCTACCAGGGCAAAGCTAGAAGCTTTTTATAGCAATAACAGACATAGTGCAAAAATATAAATACATGCGCTCTGTCAGAGCCGACAGAAAAACATATCGAACACTAAAAATAAAGTATTACTAAGATTCAGTAGGGCCTTTGGTTTTCACAGCTACTTTTTTCATTCTATTTAAAGGAGACAGAGAGAGCAAATGAGAGCTGGTTGTTGGGTAAAGTTATACGGGCAACTTTGTTAATAAATATCAAAAGCTAAACTAAAAGTCATGTCATGGGTGAAGAACCATTCACAAAAATCCCTCGCCGTATAATTACAAAGGAGACGTTGGATTGTACATTGCGTTTTAGCAGATGGGCAGAAAGGTTTGTTCATCACAGTTTTGGATGAAGATACTGAACCAGCATTGAAACATAAATTAAAACATTATAACGACTAAAATTCATGCAAGATGTTTCTGGGCCAGTTTTAGAAACGTATTACAAGAAAATTACGTAGTTATCTAATGTGCCACAATGTATACATCGCTGTACATTTTAAACTAAAGCATTTGGTGTAGCCGTGTGTTCAATTACTGGATCTCATTAGGATTGTTGTGTCTTTTCAGACAAATAGAATAAGAATTTATATCATACAGATCAAAAATAACCAGGAGGGGAAAGGCATGTAAATTCTTTCATTATTGGCTCCGCAAAACAGTGTCAACTAATCCAAAAGAAACAAAACACAAAACTATTCCTAAAACGTATGTACATTGTAGGTTCTGTATATACTTGGATATCAAAGTTAACCTTCCTTCACTCAATGCTTCACTCAACTAAGCTTGATGACAGGCACATGCCACAGAGCATGAGTTGAGTCTAGTTCCTCTTCATAGACAGGGATGGTCAAATAAAGTAAACCGTATTGGCGCTTCATGGTTAGAATGGTAGAGATCTGGGTTACTCACCATTCTTCCTTTCCTTCAGAGGGGGTAATTGCTGGACAGACTGCAAGGATAATTCCTGAAGATCATGAGCTACTGCTTCACTTTGGGGGCTCGGAGCCAGGTTAACCAACGACCCAGACTCATCCTCCATGATGATTCAGGGAAAGGGATGTACAGCAGAAGTGGACTTCAAATTCACAAAAAGATACTGAAGGGGAAAAAAAGGTAATTTAGACAGGAAAAGATGAATTCAAAAATATATACATATATGTAAAATAACCACATTTTAATTAACATTCTTCAGTCTCTTCTCTGAGATGATGATAGAAACTGCTGAGATCTCTTTGTAGTTGCCTCTAAATGCATGCGCAGGCACTGGCCGCATACATATCTTAATCAAACTGCGCTATAATACCTTACACTATATGATACTGTATGTATTGATAATATACTACTACTAAAACATAAAATTTACAAAAAGCCAGATTCCATTCAACAAAATCACAAAAAAACCCAAGAACATTATGTCCGCACGTTTAAGGGAAATGAATACCAGATTTATCAACAGTGTGACATTCAAGTATTTCCCCATGATCTAGAAAGTTACATTACTTATTAGTAATTCTATAATGATTCTTTATTTGATGTAACATTTTTAGGAGGTTAAACATCACTTAAAATGCACTTAAATCAGCACTTAAAATGCAATACAATTTAATTTGTATAAATTAATAACTTTTATCTGAGCTGCACCATAATGTCCCAGACTTTATTACATTACCTCTATCTAGGACCAGTTCCAAATAGACAGTTTGAGAGACCTAATGTTATAAAGGATCAGGTAAGGACATCAGAAAGGGGTAGGGGGTTATGGTATTTGTATGTCGTTTCTGATCAAAAAGGGAGAGTTGATGGATTTTGGATTAAATGTAAAAGACAAAAAAAAAAGTTATATTTTTGTACATAACTGTTCTTTAAGAAAGAAAAAAAAAAGAGTGAAGAGAAAAAAGGGTCCCTTGCTTCAATAAGGAATCAATTGGGCGCGCTTGGTAGACAAAACGCCAACAAAAACATATACCAATTCTATTGCTAAAAGGCACTTATGTTTTATATTTTGAAAAGAAATTTGAGCAAATGTACATTGCGTACTTGAAAGGAGATACGGTGTACCGCAGGACGGAGTACAAAGTTTGCCATAAGCTAGAAAATGTTAAATTAGCGGATAGCCAACACGAATGTATACTGCTGGTTTCATTTTAATCTGATGGATTTTTATGTGGAACGGTTAAGATTCTGACTGTGTTTAATGTACTGCAGGAGTTTGTCCTGAGAGCACTGCCTCTGATGAAATACCTTCAGTTCTAGAGTTTCGACAGACTCTCAGGAGAAAAATAAGCCCCAGTGCCTAAACATTTTTGAACTATATCAAACTGAACATACTTCAGAGCCTCAAAGTGTCATGTTCTGGAATCGGTTCTTTTGGCTGTCCAAGTTGTTGCTTTGGAGAAAGAAATACAATATTTTTCCAAAGTAGATTTGTTTTTTACATGTATAGAGAACACAAAGATGAACTCCCAAGTCCCAAGTATTTAATTGCTTTCGATAATGACCCCTTAGTAAGCCAAGTTGTAAACGTCTTCCTTAAAAATACACAACACTATCATATTCGTTTATGAGGATACAAAGATCTTCAGTAAATGGATGGATCAATCACTTTCAAAACTAGCTCTCCATAGAATTAGCATCACTTTCAATGTGCTCCACCTTGAGAACATCCCAAAGCAGATTTAAATGACCGTCAAGGACAAGAATGCTTATTTCTGAAATTAACAGACGTGAGACAGCGAAATGCTATGTTGGCTCATTGTAGTTGCAGAGTCTAAATGATGTTTTCATGTCCATGGTCGTTTCAACAGCTTGCATTTTAATTTACATTTGACCAAAATCTTACTTATATGCCTCCAACCACAAAAAACAAACAAAAAAAACACTAGTGGTATGGGGTATACACTTCATGGCATCATGATTAAAAGGCACTGATCTTCTGCTGTCTAATTTACTAGGTATGGGAAATTATTACGAAGAATACAACTAAAAGTTTAATTAAATCCCATACAAGATATCCCATACTCCAAGTAATCACATAACAGTTGCAAAAAGACAATGCCCTGGAGCAAGGACATTAAGCCGAAAGAAGCTCTTTGTTGGATACGGTCAGAGACACAAATACCACCTCCATTCTCAATATTACAAAACACAGCAAGGACTGCTGGAAGTTAAAGTGTTAACTGGCTCCAGAAATCAGGACTGGGAAACTTCCAGGTATTAGCACTTATCTAGAGTTACCAAACGAATTGTTCTCAGGCTTGAAGATGTATGTCAAACAGTAAAAAGTAAGCCTAAGATAAGCATTGTATAGTCTGATCGCACTTTACAAACTATCAAAATCAATAATACAGTATGAATTGCTAAGGAACGTTTGGATTAATCAACAACCCAGTGTTCTATGCTTTACCCAGGGCACACAAACAGCCATCAACAGGTATATTGCGGCAGGAACCTGTTCCGTATTTCAGCTCCTCAAAATGTCTTGGTGTGTCCCATTCTTCATACCGAGGCATTCTGGACAATGCTTTGCTTCCAACTTTGTGGGAACAGTTTGGGAAAGACCCTTTTCTATTACAGCATGACTGAGCCCCAGCGCACAAAGCAAGGTCCATAAAGACATGTCTGGATGAGTTTGGTGTGGAAGAATTTGACTGAGCTGCATAGAGCCCTGACCTCAACCCCATCGAACAATTTTGGGATGAACTGGAACTGGGATTGCGAATTAGGCGTCTCATCCAACATCATCAAATGCTCCACTGGGTGAATGGGCAAAAATTCCCACAGACACCTGGTCAGGTGTCCCAGTACTTGTGTGTGTGTGTGTGTAAATGTATGTATATATGTGGGAGTTGGTAGAATAAGCACTGGCATGGGTACAAAAGACAGAATATTTATATATATAAAGAATATTCTGTCTTTTGTACCCATGCCGGTGCTTATTCTACAAACTCCCACACAGTCCTTCGAACTGAAAATCTAAGGTTACCATAACTACACTGTTCTATACAGAACATAGAAAAGGTACAGGAAAAAAATCTCTTGATTGCCTCACTTATTGTGTTAAAATTGCATTGAAATGCTTCATTGAACACTCTGTTCTAAACATGAATCATAAACACCAAATTTGTTACATTTCACCTTGTATCGCTGGGATGTGTATAAGGTTCTTTTTAGAATTAAAAGACAAACTGTTTTTAATGAACAAATGTATTATGGGATCACATTTTGTGTAAGTTTTGAACAAGATTTTAGGGCCTACAAGAGCATTTCATATCTAATCATTCAGCTTTTTTAAATCGTCATGTAAGCATTAACCTTACAGCTACAGTATAAGAATTATAACAAGGTCCATCAGAAGAAGTCCTATGGGGTCAGGGACAAGTGAGATCTTGGTACCCACTCAGTCTGTGTGCGTTTTAATGAATCCTGCAGACTCTCAAAATATGTCCCACCATGGCTGCTGCCAGGGGGTACTAAAGGTATATCTTCATAAAATCAAATTCAGCATCTTAAGGGATGTCCAAGAAGGCAAAACTGAACCAACCCAACAAAAACTCAGCTTCGACTCTCTTGCATTTCAAAGAACTGGTCAAGCCAGGCATCTATTTGAGCCCATAACAGTTCACTCGTTCTAAACAGATGATGCAATGAAGCAGAACACACAACTGCATGCTAAACAAAAATATACAAGTCACTGCAGACAACACAGAGCTAAAATATGTTGGCCAAATGCAGTTTTCCCCACATGAGTCATCATATCTTGACTGAGTTTGTTTAAATCACTGAGAAAGTTGTAACCCATGACTGCCCCCTGCTTAGAGCTCAAGTTACAATAAGCTTAACAACTGGCCTGTTCTCTTGAGAAACCATTTTAATACAGAAATATATATATATAATTTTTTTTTAATTCACAAAACATTAAAATATAAGCACAACTTAACATTTAAGTTACAATATGGAATGTACTTGGACACTGAAGTTTGAATGGCTGAATGGTCCTTTTCTTGGAAATCATCTTCTGTTATAATCCTTCATAACGTTGAATCTCCAAAACTCCAAACTCATACTTTAGTTTTTTCTCTCTCACAAAAGCAAGCCAATCCCAGTCAACGTCTCTTTCTGACCCTACATCCAGCTAACGCAATGAGATTTCATGATCTTCGTCTCAACACACAAACTATGCTTTATGTGAGGGCACAGAATGAAGCATACTGCGGGAAGCACACTGAATATAAGCATGGTGTGGTCCACACAAAATTCATTCTTTGTCCCTTGAACTACTAATGCCTTTTAAAAGACAAGGTGACAATTTGTACGCTTCTTTGTCTAGTATCAGATGTTTTACTTTTTAGCTTTTTTCCTTCTCTCGGCACCAAATGTGTCCGATGTCAATGTTTCAGCTCCCTGATATCGCGATGCATTAAAGAATGGCCAACCTCAGTTATCCTGCCATGTCAGAAGTTCTAGGCTGGTCCTTTATAATACAGAATCATACCTGAGCTCTGGTTCTTCTGTGAGAGTGGCTTCTTGAAGGAGTAGGGCTAGCTACACACAGGGTGGGAGAAGCTACAAGGGGTGAATTAACCTCCAATCCGCATTTACCATCAAACAACCTCTCCTTTTTCCATACCTTATGTTTCTCTTCACTCTATTCCCTCTACATTGTAATTCTAGTTTTGCCATAGGCATTGAATACATATACTGTAAGAAGTGCTGTGTAAATTGTTGCCACTTCATAAACAAACTATAATAATCAAACCAGAAGAGTGGTTTGAGAACATGTTATAAGGGTATCCGTAGCAGGCTTCTTCTAGTGTGGTGCTCCTTGCAAATGTCAGATTCTCAGCCTACCCCAGTAACCAGCAGGCAAAACATCCAACATAGATAAAAAAAAACTTTACGGCAAGCTTGGCTGGTATATCTGGATTCATCCAATTTTATTTCACACAATCTTAAAATGTCTTTCTAAATAAAAAAATTAAGCTCAAGGGCCATATGGACGCCATTTCACATATTCTTCATTGCGAGATTAGTAAACAAAATAAAGTGGACTCATCAGCGATGAGCTTGTCCGACTCACGAACGAATAGTGAGTTTTTGGGGGTGACGGGGTCATAGGCAATCTTAAGTAAACAACATGCTGAGATTGTGAGCCAAAGAGTCTGGGATGAGTCAATAACTTAATCTCTGACAGAGAGCTTGGCAACATTGAGAGGCAGCTGGTTTTGATTGCACTGGCCTAGTGTTTACATAGCACGGATTGTCTGTGAATGTACGAACACAAAAGATAATGAAATCATGTCAAGGGGGTCAAACCGAATGCTAAATAAAGTTATTTTAGTCAAATAAAACAAACGTGAAAAAAAAAATCTTGTTCTTGTCTCGTTCTCCGCTTCATTACTCTTTGGTGAGTCGCTTCTCGCGGTGTTTCGCTGTGTTTTCCTGGCCTCTTGAAGCACTCCAGGAGACCAGAATAATGCAGACAGAGGCTCAGAGAAAGAGAAGTGCTGGGACGCTTCTCTTTCTCTACCACTCGCACAACCTCGTAGGTTGCAGGCCGAAGCTTCACGTCTAAAATTAAGAGCCATTTTTTTATCGGGTACTGTATTTGTATTAGAAGCTGTTCACTCGTACAACAGACCCAAACAAGGAAAGCCTAGAATTATCTTTAAGGAAGGAAATACACGGATAGACTGTAAATGTAAGAAAGGTACTGCTTCCCTTATTACGAACGCCCCAGCATACCCGGATTCCATTTGACCATCAGTTTGGCACTTGTATGACTTAATTTCCACCCTATGGCTAGATATCCCATCGTCAGGCTAGATACATGGCAAACCTGACTCAAACTGAAGAATTTCTGCGCAATTATTCATAAACCAAACATTTACTAATAATTACTAATCAGTTATTGCTCAAACTAGTCACTTCCAGTCTTGCATGGTGAACTTATCTCATCCCACTTTATAATGCTACAGAATATAATGGCACTTAACAAAACCTAAGACAAAGCTAAAAGCTTGCCTTAAATGTCTTATTTCTCAGTGATAATCGGCCTCCTCAAACGAAATCTTTATAGGAAAGTCTTATCACTCAGCAAGACAGCTTTGTTCATAACAGATCTTATTGTGCAATTTCCCCAAAAGCACCAATAAAACCAACAATAGTTGTCCTAGCACTAACATCTTTCAACACATCTGAATCCACTGAATAAACAGAAGGAGCTGTCAAAGTGTCCTGCGAGACTGAAAAGCTACTTATCCTCACAAGAAACGGCAGAGGAAATCCATAAGCTGCCACTACAGCATCAATACTGACCGTTTACAAACGGCGTCTACTTTAACATACAATAAAACTCAGGATCAGGCACATTTCTCGATATGTAAACCAAGCCTACAAGACACAGCACATGGCGTCAAAACTACATTTGCTTATAAGAAGAGGTGCTGGACCTGCCTGTTCATCCGTCTTCTGCCATTACATTTTAAGCCCATAGCAATTTATAGAATCAAATCTTTTCTGAGCAACCGAATTAGATCATTCGTTTAGCACCAGGGGTGGGAGCGGACCCCACTAGCACACAGAGAGTTAAGGCTAAACAGTGCGCGAGAAAAAAAAAGCGAACAATTCCGATATCGGGAAATTAAATTGTTGTGTTAAATGACAAGCACCTGCTGCCTTTGTGTTCCATAATTTTCAATTAGGCCTTCAACAGAACTTCTAGAATCTAGAGCCACCTCCTACAACAAAGTATCAAGAGCTATTATTAAATTGCCTCCGCAGTGGAACGGCAAATGCACAAGAGGTGGGACAAATCTTTTAATCGGCTGCCAGAACCCGCAAAGATACAAGAAGATGATACCAACGTTCTAATGCTTCGGGGTCACTCTCTCTGTACGCAATGCTACATATATTCAAATGTGCCAGAGAAAGAACTTAAATAAAGATGTCCTACTTCCACCGAGTAATAAGTCAAAAGCCGCCGTCGCCAATTTGCCCAAAGTTAGTTGTTGGGATTTTGCCGCCTCGTCTGTTCCCGTTGCAGCGGGTACAATCTGCTACAGCACGAAATGCCAACTCCTCATTTATGGACGCCAATCAGCTCACCAGTCACACACTGACATATCCTTACCACTTTAACACACAGTGAAACGCGATCGGTTTAAAGTCTTTCTACTAGTTAACGCTGCACGCATTCCAAATGTGATTATTGAAAAAAGGGATATTTGATTAAACACACATTATCTCGGTAAGCAGGCTTAAGAAACGGACGAGACTGTTAAAATAAAAGGGAATTAAATCTGGCACTATTTAAAAGCGTTAGCGACGCATACTGAAATACGCGTGCAAAATGGATTTTGGACTGAAGTGTATGCAGTGCTTGGTCGGAAAAATGCTACGTTCTTTTTCTTCAATAAATAGTTCCATTTACCGCTACTGTTAATGACTTAAAAGAGAGGCAGCGGTAACCAAGTCCAGGTGGAAAAATACACTTAGGGAAGGAATTAAAAAATACTAATAAAAAAAAAAAGTACAAAGTATATACAAGCACAAGTTCATTTTGTTCTAGATGAGGTACTAGAGAGAGAGAGACCTACAGCAGGGAAAGAGAGAAGAAGAAACATTTGCCAAAGACCCAACCTGAAGACTTTTAAAGGTTGTCACGTTGTGCATCTACATATACGCAGTGGAACATCTTCCTTGTAAAAACATGGCAGCAGATCTAATCGCACTGGCGTAGAGGTTGACCCCCTTCTCGATGAAGGAGGCAATATAAAATTCTGGAAGGTATACTATTAGGTCATGCTGCTTTAAGCATTGAGAGAAAGCCCGGCGTTCCCTCTGCTAGCCGAGGACCCAAGCTGAGCAATTGAATGTGACCGCACTCAAAGTGAGCACTTTCAGGGCTTTTAAATACCCAAACGTCCTTTTCTGGGATGTCACCGAGGTTCCGTTGCACAGTGTGATAAATGACAGAGGTTGCTGCAAGTACTATGAGAGGATGGCACAGCAGGAGTAGAAAGACAACATGAAGTTCAGTGTCCTATGAGCACTCTATAAGCAAAACCCCTACAGTAATGACATTACACACTTGTACCAGCCCGTACCCCTCTCCTAAACTAACAATGGAAACCCTATACTGTCCCCGTCTACATTTTATTTAAAAGTTCATGTTCCAATTTGGGTCCCATAGCTACCCCAAACCAAGTCAAACCTACTCATCACACAAATCGGTGCTCGTTTCTGCTGTTGGACATATCCTGGGAAACAAATGCAAAGTGTGATGGAAAAGCATCTTATTTAAATGTCTTTTTTTACAACTACTTTGAATAAGATTGGTGGGGAGCTGGATGCACAAAACATGCATACTGCAATACCCCGGGTGACATACAGAATATTGTTTTACGCGTCAGTTTTAAGATCTGTGAGCTCCACCGAAGCTAGAGACTCAGAACACCGTTTTATTTCTAAATTATTCTTAATTGAATTCTGCCGAAATAAAACCAATATCATCTTCAAATAACTGGTTCAATTTTAGGGTTTAAAAAAAAATGGATTTTCAATGTACAATTTATAATCGTGTAACATAAGGGAATTGGTAAGCTGTTCATCTATTGTATCACTGTTACATTTAGCACCCATAAAGGCTACATGTACACTAATGGCAACTTTTCAAACTGTATGTTTATGTTTATAAAGAGAGTCAATGGAAGCATTTTTTTATATATATTAATACGGTGATAACATTTGTTTTTCCTTTTCGTTTCTGCAGGTTTCAACAGTTGTCATGGCAACTTGCACTTTAATAGCTGTTCAATGTGTGGCGTTGTTTCAATTACAATTACATTTTATGCATATCCTATGATAAGAACCCAATTATTCCCAATTATAAACCCTCGAGTATTTATTGAAATAGGAGGCATTTAATGCAGTTCATCTCTATTCAAATGAGTCATTAACATTGCTAATGCAGCCAATTAACGTTCATTAATTTAGTGAAAGTATCTCGAGAGGCAAGACTACTTTTTTACATTGCAACTTAAAGGGACTCTCCATCCATCTTATCCAGTTCAACGCACAGGATAGCTGTGTTGTCCCCTTAAATTTTCATTTGTCCCCTCCCCCCGTTGTAACTGCATTGGGAGATTCTGCAGAATTCCACAATACATATTTGCCTCTTTCTCCGACCCCCCACCTACTTGCCTTGCAGGAGCTGCAACTTCTCCTAAAAGTAAGGCTGAAGTTGAAGATTGCATATTACCTCCCTTTAAGAGTCTTACCTAGCAGCGGCTTATAGAAATAGTTGTTGTGGCCATTGAAGCAAGCAACGTATTTACTAAAGAAACCCAACCCGGCTCGAGATTTACTTCTACCACTCTTCACCGCCCTCTTCATTAGAAGTCAAGGCAGCGACCTGAGAACAGGAGAAGAGTCGGGACAATGCTTCGCTCACTATAGACCTGGGCTAATTGATATTATCTCTCAAGTATGTAGCAATTGGACTCCAAGTAACAAAAGATATTCATCATCCGTACTGTCAACAGTACTTATATTTACAGAACTCATGATCAAAACAATGTAATTTCCAGGTAAGTAACCAGGATTAGGGGAAGCTAAACACCCTTTTCAAGCATTAGGAGGAATTTGGATGCAGCAACGCCCTTTGGGTTTTTCACAGAATCCAGTTCTTCGCAAAAATCAGACTACAGTTTTGTTAATTTAGTAAACAGACTAATTATATAACGGTTCAGATTGTTTTGCTGCCTGAGCACTTCCTAGAATATATATTTAACAAAAAATTTATTATCTGTGTAGCAACAAATAAGTAAAAATTGCCTCAAAGTAAAATTTGATATATTTGTCCCGGGCAGACTGTCGCTGCCAGGGGACATACCCTGCCTACCACTGATCCTTAAACAATGTGCCATCCCAAAAAAAAGACACTAACACAGGAACGACACCAACCTGTTCATCGAAAGGACTGTGCGGGGAACAAGATGTCATCTATTCAGACGTGAAGAAAGGGATTTTCACTCAGAGCAGCGGAAAGGGTTCTTTACAGTAAGAACAATAGAAACGTAGACTTTCACAGACTTTATTCAATAAACAGAAATAAAATTTGGCTAGATAACTTTTTAGCTAAGAATAATATAGAGGAATATAATTGGCTATAAGGCCAGGATTCGTTATAGTTAATCCAGTGAGAAATCAGATTTTTGAGGTCAAAAAGGAATTTTTTCCCCCTTTTGAGGCACAATTGGAAATCACTTCAATGAGGGCTTTTTGCCTTCTTCTGGATCCCCAGCAAGCTTGAACTTGATGGACCTTGATGGACCTTTTTCAAAGCTTAATTAATATGTTACTCTAGGATTATCTCATAATTTTTTTTTTAGGTACCTAATTGTTGTGATATGATATGTACATCACCATTGTTATAAATGTTATGCGATCAGAGTTTTCAAGATAGATTTGTTATGCTCTCGTTCCAGGCGGGATAGCTGTTCCTTTCTTGTACGTCTGCCACTTTATCTCTGCATGAAATCAGGATTTCACATCGTGTGCTCCCAGCTACAAGACTTACACATACACGCCAGTTACTGAATATGAAAGGACCCGTCATGTTGCCAAATTGAATTCCAAAATCAGAAGAAGGGATGTATAATTGGAATTAGCTACCAAGTACAGACATGGAACAATTCTGGAGATTTGCTTGTAAAAGTCGTTTTCATTACAGGTATATTACGCGACATGATATTATACGATCATAGGGCTGAAAATGTATAAAACAAACCTTTCTTTATCTGGAAGCTCAGTGAATTGACACGGGCTGTTACTCACATTCTTATCTGCTGCAATGTGCACATAAATCCTAAAATAAAGAAAATCAGATATAAAAAAGAAACTCCAAAATTTGATTTTTGATTTGTTGTTGGTTTGAAAAGATTACACTTAAAAATAACAGGTCCTCCATTTAAGAACTGGACAGGCTGAGCAATAAAGAAGCAGAGGGCTTATAATGAATATGACGACATACGCTTACTTAACCCATCATTCGCACTTTAATGCATGTGAGGGCCGAGCGTACCTACCTACAAGGTTATTTAATATTCTTCTTTAGTGGAGCTGCATGGGTCATTGGAATATCCCATTAAAACGGTCGGTCAATGTAAAAATAGAAACGTTAAATGGAATAACTATCCGTGTCTCGGGAGTTCGGTCCGTAGGTCTACCTTTATAACATAAGAGGAAAACCCCAAAAGCTTAGACCGAAAAGTAAGCCCAGTATCTGTGCACACCTGCAGAGCGGAAGCAGTTAAGATGACTCTCATGATCCTATTTCGAATTGTAACAATCTTACTTTAAATATCTTCTGTGTATGTATATATATATATATATATATATATATATATGTTTCTTTATAACTTTTAAACACACTGCAGTGTTACCCTTCAAGGTCGGTGTCCTAGCAGTAATACCTACACACAACGTTAAAGGTCAAAAACGAAGTCGTTAATTACCCGTGAAACTGGCTGAAAGCGGACAAAAATCAATATTTTCTGATGAACGGACTGCGTGTGCTGATTAAGTGCTAATAATTCATGTGTTCTGAGAGTTTTTGCCGGTTAAGCTCTAGGTTACATCACTTTACTGTAAGAGCTCACTGAGAATAGTTTTGGCTGCCACAAGAAGACCTCACTGACGTACGAGTAATGCGCGGGATACGAGAAAAAACAGTATTGGTATGTACATTAGCGGCATTAGAGGAAATGTTGTATTGTATATAACATATGTTATTAACATATATAATGCATGTATAGTTTGCATGCCTCATTGAGAGGGAAGATAGACATGTCCTACTGCTGGAATGAGTTTGTGGTGCGTATAGAGACACATGGACCCAGTGTCCACTCAACTCCAGCCACTTCTCCCCTTAAATTACACCACTGTCTGGTGCCAAGAGCTTCTTACGGACCAGCTCTTTAGATTATGTGGGCTGAATACTCTACAGAATCACAGCCCAGACAGCTGACACTATGGAATCTGTGATGCAATACAATGTTTACCATGTGCTTCCCAGGCAGGCTAGGGGCATACGAAAACCCCAGAGGGGTAAATACAACCCTCCATATTAACTACTCCCCTCTACTAACCTGCCTGTGTTTCACCCCTACACAAGAACATATCAGTACTCCAATGAAACACGACTGTTTATTGAACCAAAAGGAATAAAACTATTAAAATATCAACAAACTAATTCCCAAAAATGAGATTATTCTTTAGGGCTATTTCTCACTATTGGCATCTCATCTATTATTACAGGAGTTAGAACAAAACAGAAAAAAATAGTTCTGTAGACTGTTCCTGAAGCAAAATCACAGGATAAAGTCAAGCCCTTTGATGGCGCTGATATAACGGGAACTCCTTTCCTGCACTTAACATTGGCATGAAGCGCTTCCCATTACGCAAAGGCCAAGTACATTTAACAGGTTCAAGGATATATTTAAGTGAACATAGGATGGATTGGTCTCAGTGATCAATGATTCAGCTGGTTATGTTCTCAAATTAAAGTGCTAATGAAAAAAACTCTAAAAACTTAAATCATGGAGAGACTTTCCCACCGCCAGGAGGAAGCTGCAGAAAAAATAAGGAATTAGCGATAAAAGGATAAACAATTTATGAGAGTGGAAGAAGCTGCATCTGACATTACTTTCCTTATCCTCATTTATATGTAGAATTTCGCAAGGTCACCTTCACAGAATTCAGCAGAACTAAACGGTTTGATTAATGCTACCTACAGGCTTTCATTTAGTCCAATTAGATAAGTGTGATTAAAAATGTAATGGACTCGTATACCTTCTCAAGCTGAGCCCCGTGGCAGAACTAGCGTGTGAATTTATTTTCTGCCCTGATGTTATCTTTACAGAGGAAGCCTGAACAAATCCGCCACCAGCAAAGACTTAAATGGACAGCATAACGTCCCTGACAGCCTCACCAAAAAGGAATGCATATTAAACACTTTGCAAGTATACAAAAGAAAATGGTTAAGAAAACAAGGTAACTTTAGGGAGAAGCTGGAGCTCTTCTCTTCATGGGTGTGTAGGTATCAGTGAGTGTCTGTGGATGTTAGCGTGTCCGGGTATGTTAGAGTTGAGTGCCTGGTTGTGTTGGGTGACTGGGTGTGTGAGTATGAGTCTCTGGATGAGCGTATTAGTGTCATTGTGTGTGAGCGTGTTAGTGCGAGTGTTCCGGTATGTGCATAGGTAAGTATTTGTCTGTGTACATGTGTGTTAGTGTGAGTATCCAGGTGTGTGTGAATGTGAGTCTGTGTATATGTGTTGTGCAAGGTGGCAAACTGGGGCTTCAGCTGCCTTGACAAAGACCCTGAATGACTGAATATATTGTCTTTTGTATGGCAAGCCAACCATTGAATGGCTAGGATAATAGGGCTTAGAGTACATAGAAGCTTGGAGCCGTTATATAAGTTATTTCGTAGATTTAAGAAATCCTGAATAAGAAAAATCTGACACACATACAGTATTTTTTTTTAAATGTTTTACTTTTTTCTCATTTTTTGAGATGTTGATGAATTTTTATAATTATTATAATTTTCATTGCTGATTTCTTTTTTACTCATAGACGTATCAGTTTTTTGACGTTTTCAAACATGCTTAACTTTATCCCTGGTCAGTAATGAGTGCGCACTATTTAAGGATCTTACGTGCGCACCAAAACCTCGCACGCCAACACGTTTATTACTCACGGACACCCACCAACGTCATTAAATCTAAACCACCGCGCCGTCTGGTTCAACTGCAGATAAAGTCAGAAGTTCAACTCAAGTAACTACCGACTGGTTTCGTGACGAATATGATTTAATCACAGTCCACAGACAAGATTATACCAGTCAAAAAGCCAGAATCGTGCGTTGATAAGCGATGAATAACTTGCTGCTCGTTGCAAAAGAAGTTTGATTTGTGGTACAGATTAAAGCACAAAAAAGATAAAAAAAAATTAATTATAGTCAATATAAGTTAAGCAGCATATGAATGGTGAATATGATGATGGGGGAGGTGTGTGATATATATATATATATATATATATATATATATATATATATATATATATATATATATATATATATATATATATAACAGACAGAATATAGCTAAAAGCAAAATTATTCTTCATAATCAATATCTATATGCACATATCCCTTAAAAACCAAGTGCATTACGATGCTTATTGGGCAAAATACTACACATAAGTCCCGTTATCCTGTGCTTATGAATATACACAGGCCCTCTGGATCTTTTTTCGCTGCTCCTGCGGTTGGCTCACGGACTGTAGAAGGGATCTAGTTGAGATTCCCTCTAGCGATGAACCGCATCAATGCCAGCAAAATGCCTGCGAAAGCAGTTTTTAACTTTTAAATAAGCAGCGAGTTATTTGGTAAGTTCTCTGTCAAGTCAAAAAGATCACAAAATGAATCAACTGTCATTAAATTAAAACACACTTTGAAATATGGGCAAATTCAACACAAAATTTCGACAATCGTCAGTCCTAAGCCTTCCATATACACCGCCGTCCGCCAGGCTCATCCTATCACTCAATTATTAATAGGTGAAGACAGCTTTGGAGCCACCGAATGGGAAAGAATTATAGATCTCGGCACCGGTTGTTTCCATACAGAGTCTACATCTGCCGGCACGTATAGTGCAGGAAAAATCCATGAGACTAAATCAAAGCTGATGATCATCTCTAATGGTATCATATCGATCGCTGATGGTTTTTTTGCTTGCCTAAGTATGTCATTAGATGCATAGCTGGGAAAATCTGAGTAATTAGGGTTATATACCCACTATACATTACAAAGAAGATCCCCAGGAGATTCTACTGCAACAAGGTCCCTGTATAATGTATAATTATACAATCATTCTGGACATTAAGAGCACTATACTCTAAAATACACGCACATGAAGCTATTTTCTTTTCTATCTATGACATCATTGTGTCACAAATATGTTCCATCGGCAGCACTACATGCCAATTATCCACCCGACATAACTAAGTTATTTTAATAAATATCTGGGAGCCTTATCCTTACCGCGATGACCAGAACTGTAGGTAGGAAAGTGCAGCAAGAACCTTTGGAAACTTCAGGATAGAATTAAAAACAAAAAGTAAAGTTAAAAGAAAAAACGGAATAGATACGAAAGGACCATATAAAGGTCTATTAACATATAACGTTTGCTTTATTAGCAATGGAGACCTGCAATCAATAACACATCCGTAAGTAGGCTCTGAAAAGCTCTTTTTAGACGTGGGCGGCTGGCCGACGCCACTCACACTTCATTAAAAGCTTCTGGATGCGGCGGAAACTGCAGCATAATCGGCAGACGTCATTCTTGTCATTGAAATCGTTATTAACGTCAAACACTGCTTTGTCTTCAGCAATAGAGAAAACAAGCACAGCCGGGGGACCCAATACATCCCTCAGCGAGAACAAGCGGAACAAGCCGGGTTTATTTGTTCTTCTCCGCAAGCCCTTCTGACAACCTATAATGCCTTTGCAGACACAGAAGAGCATCAGCAATCATACAGGTCTGACATGACAGAGTCGCTCTGATTTTAGTTCCCCCCCCCACATAAGCAGTTGTCTTGCCAACCAAAATTAGAACCTGCCTGGATGTTCTTCTATATCAAACGCCTCCGCATTAAAATATAGAAAGAATATTTAGGAAAGAAGTGGTTCTTAGGAAAACACAACCATTTAAATGACTACTTGTATTTAATACTTTGTATAATACCACTTTCGTTATTTTTAAAATGGTGGCTCTGAAGACTAATTAGGGTTACATTTTTCAACCAAAAAAGAAGAAAAAGTGATTTTTTTAAAATTTTTCCAGAAAAGGTGCAGAAATGAATACTTTTGTAATGTACCATTAGAAACAATTTCCACTGCTCCTAAATATTCTAGCTGTTCCCATAAATAGTTCCTGAATCGTGTAAAAAAAATGTTTTTTCCAGGAACACATATAGGTTGTTGCTATGAAACAAGTCTTAAACATTTCTGGGTTGTTTTTAATTGATTAAGAGGAAAGAACAGAATTCTTAGGACTGCTAAGGTTTGTTTGCGTAACACACTAGGGAGTGCAATTAGTGTTTGCACACAAGTGGAACCACACCTTTAAAAAGAACATCTGGCTTCTCTATGTAGCGTTATAGTAAACATATGTCATAGTCAGGCCCGATGGAACTTGAATGGGCATGGAGAAAAAGACCGGGCATGGAGGAGAAAAAGACAGGGCATGGAGGAGAAAAAGACCAGGCATGGAGGAGAAAAAGGCCGGGCATGGAGGAGAAAAAGACCGGGCATGGAGGAGAAAAAGACAGGGCATGGAGGAGAAAAAGACAGGGCATGGAGGAGAAAAAGACCGGGCATGCAGGAGAAAAAGACCGGGCATGCAGGAGAAAAAGACCGGGCATGGAGGAGAAAGAGACACGGCATGGAGGAGAATGAGACAGGGCATGGAGGAGAATGAGACAGGGCATGGAGGAGAATGAGACAGGGCATGGAGGAGAAAAAGACAGGGCATGGAGGAGAAAAAGACCGGGCATGGAAGAGAAAAACACCGTGCATGGAAGAGAAAAAGACAGGGCATGGAGGAGAAAAAGACCGGGCATGGAAGAGAAAAACACCGGGCATGGAAGAGAAAAAGACCGGGCATGGAGGAGAAATGAACACAATAAAACCCCATTTCCTAACAACAAAATATTTTTTGTGTTAAAATTAAGCGGCCCGCACAATAAGAGAATTTGTGTTCTTGGTTAAATTACAATCCCATACCAATGAAACATAATGCGTTAAATAGAGTCACATTCAAATTGTGCTCCAAAAATTATTCGTGTTGTATTAATTGTCCTTTTAACATTTTCCTTAAAAAGGTAATGAATCATCTAGATTACATTACGTCCTTATTCCAAACACGCAAGAATTATACACAGATTTTCTCCTTACGAGAAATAAATCTCCATTGTTCCCTTTGATCCCAGGCCAAAGCAATAATTATCTGAGCAGAGCTGTAAACAACGATAAAGCTTATTATACGAAGTTGTACAATAGAAATTATACTGCAAAAATACAGAGTCCCTACAAAAACAGCTGAGAAACAAACAACGGGATGAATTACGATAAAATTCTTCCTTTTGGGAGCTTACTGAAATATAACCGATGATGTATTTGTGGCTGTTGGGAAACAATTTTGTATCGATCCATAAATTTTTAAATGTACGGGCAAATAATATTTGCTTTGCGGTCTGTTTCTGAAATTCGAGAGACCCGTAGTTTTATTTAAATAAAGAGAACATTCGGTGTGTAGCAAGCTTAAATACAAGGTTTATACAAACGGCACGAGGGAGTGACAGGACTTGCTTATAAAATTGGTTCTAATAAATAATCCAAAAAAAAGTAAGACTGTGCTTTTACTCAGCCAAAGAAAACTGACCGTATTTTAAAGAATTAGAAAAAAATTAATAAATCATAATTTAACGAGATTCCACCAGAGCAACCGTGCCGACGTTGGCTCAAGGGAGCGTTGCTTATTAACCGCCGTACATATGTGTGCTGACAAATGTACAATCCTCCATGTTTACAAGCCTCATCCCAAGATACATACAATCGTTTGCATCTTTTTCTACTAATGACTTTGCTTACTGCAAAAAAGCGTTGCATGCCAACACAATCAGAAGAGACGGGAGACGCTACAGTCTCTCGTTCGGCTTGCATTTTGATATAAGTGGCTTTTCCCATCTTCGGCGGTGAAATAAACAAGAATTTTTTGTATTCATTATAACATACCTACAAAAAAAACAGAAGGATTAACTACACAGTAGTCTTCAAATCTGATAAACCCCATTTACAGTGATGTAGAATATGATGGCACCATATAAATCAATAAAGAATAACTATTTAAAGGTCTCACACATCAGGGTGTATCAAATTGGCTTTATACCTGGCCCTAGAACATAGGAGCCATTAAATAATATAACCATCCACACACCCAAAGAGACCACTCCTCTGGCCGAGGGACCATCACTTCTTCATCCAGACACATACAAAAAGGAAAAAACTGCTCTCTATAGAGCTGATTAGGGTATTTGTTGGGTGACGGCCAATGTGCCAGGAAACAATTCCCATTTATCCTGGTGGCCTGACTGCCGAGAGCTCCATAACACATTTTCAGAAAGGTTACAAAGCAAGCAAAATACCCCGTTATTCTTATGGAGAACTTCCAAGTTCACACGGGAGATTGCATTTAAATATGCAGGACTAAACTACATATAATTTTATAATTTTTTTTAAAACTCTAAGTGCCAAGGCAGAAACAAGTTGAAGTCATACCAGCCTTTAGTTACAAAAGCCATTCCACTATTTACAAAATAAAGACTTTCTACAGAACGCAACAATTGCCTACTATGCGATTTCTGTTTGAATGAGCATATTCTCGGTCTCAGTGGTTTAGCTAAAATACTCGCACAATGTAAGAAGGTTTAATTATGACCCATTGGTTATAAATACACCCTGTGACCTCTGTAGAAATCCTTGGAAGTTTTATACAGAAACAACAAAGTGGACCTTAAAAGCCACTGCCAAATTCTACATTTTAATACGCTAACCAAAAACCCATTATATATAATATAATATATATATACCTACACACATACACACACACACACACACACACACACACACACACACACACATGTATATACCTCCCCTTTTGGAGGATCTGCCTCACTGCCAATTAAGTTATCTCTCCCCTATTATGTTTAAGTTGCTGATTGTCCTTGGTTGGTTCAGCCAGTCCGTAAGGGTAGGGGAGAAGAACGTCAGGACATTATTAATTGCCAATTAATTAATGCTGATCCTCCCGCTATGAAACGCAGATCTCATCTTCAGGAGGTTATCTTTTCAACTAGACATTTTCAAAAAATATTCATTTTTACTATGAAGAAGTCCAGAAAACCAGGATAATCATACAGTATATATAATCCAGATTAAAAGTGAACGCAGAGGTTTCACAGTTTAACACGCGGTTAAGTTCCACGTCTAATGAATTGGTGTTTAGCAGCGTTACACGTTCTCTGCATTCCTTAACGGGTTCTCGGAGTGCGGTAACCCAGCGCCAAATCTGAATCCTTAACGGCAGGGTGGATTAAGGATAACGAATTTACAACCAGATGACTGGAGGGCTATTAAAATAAAGGGAGGGTTTTGGATGCTGTTCAGTCTTTAGTTAGCAGGTACTATCCCTTCACCAGGACACACATTACCAGCAGCTGTCAAGATAAATTTTATTAAAACATAAAAGTACAGCGTTCAGGGTCGTGGCGCACACTGAATTGGTATACAAGACTAGAGAAGGCACTTGGAAATGACAGACAAAAAAAAACAAAATACATTTAAATATGCAGGACTATACTAAATTTACAAAATTACAAAAACAGTTTATTTAATCTATAAAGAAGAAGAAAAATCTGAAACGGATAAACTGATGACCAGTTCGAAAACATTTAATCACCTCCAAAAAGTTGCATTTTCTACACACTGTTCCCATATCTGATTTTGCCCGGATATACGTCATACCGAACACTTGAAGCTTTGCGTGCAGCGTAAAAGAAACTAGTGGTTTCTACACACTTTACGTGATCTTTATCATGTGAGTTACTGTGATAGCCAAAAAAAAGCAATTTTTTTCCACACTACTTCCCATAAGACCAAATTTTAAAAATGTTACCAAGCTCTATTGCCAATTTCAAAGGTAATTACCAAAGAAAATCCCTTTGGAATTCCACTTATGCTACATGTTTGCCTTGATCCGCAGTACAAGGAATGTGAAGCACTCTGTTCATATTAGAACGTGGACCCTATAAACTATTAAGGTATGGCTTTTATTTTTTTTAATGGGAAATTGCCATATCAACTACTACCCAGTGCCGTCTTGCTACATTCTAAACATCCATTAATATAGTTACATATAGGTTGTATATAGAAGTAGACCATGCTTAAAACAAGCCTCCTTGGATCAATGTAAAAAGAAAAGAGACATGAAGTCACCATTACCACACCGCTAAGGGAGTGTAAGGAGCCACAACAGACCAAGTACAATATAGAATTCCGGAGAACAGCATGGAAAGTATATGTAGAACTGGGAGAGGTTGGAAAGGCAATTAAGTTTCCTATTTTCCATATTATAATATATATTAGTAATCTGTTAATGTATAAACAGATTATTGTACTCTAAAGAATGGTTATTTTTAAAAATACATCAGTTCTTTAATAAAGCAATTGTAGATAGTAGACTTGCATCTCTCAAAATCTTTTTATTATTTAGTAATATATATATATATATATATATATATATATATATATATATATATGTCCTTTTCATTTCTGCTGACTGCCCAAGTTGCATTTACAATCTTTTTTGTACTTACTAAGTAATAAACTTCATTACTAGTGTTTCGTTTAATTTATTTACATTTTATAGTCAACAACATCTCAGTATTCGAAGTGTTGATTACCAGTTATGATTAATGGGTACACTTTTAAGCACATTGTTTTCATTAAAAAATGGGGGAAAAAAATAAAAAGCAGATTTTATTAAAAAAAAACAAAAAACCACTATAGACCCCCCTCCCCCCCCAAAAAAACACAAAAAAAGGATCTTTTGTCACTGGTAACTTGGAAAAACAATCAATCTTATACAAAAACACATGAATTTGAAACAGTTCTTAATGTACAGGGGGTTAATCGGCAGCGTGACACGATGGGTTCATTACTTAGTGAAGCTTCATCTAAGTGCTCACAAGAAAGTTATAGCGCATTAGGTAATCGGAATGTGATTTGCAAAGGGGAAAGGGTAGTAATTGATAGATGAGAGATAATTATAATAATTAGAAGTACTGTTTAGTGCTGCCAGGCTTATGCTGACATGTTCGCGCAGGTGAACTTGGATCAAAACAAGATGTGAGCGGAATAAATCATATATGTCTGAATAATTGTGGCTAATAAAACCTACAATAAAAGTACTAATAAAAGCTTTTACAATAAGAGCTACAGGACATGTGGAGGAAGTGTACTTAAGTATGCTTCCTGCTTTAGTACATGCAGGCAGAGGAAAGAGTAAGAGTAAAATAAGGCAGAAATCTCATTTTCTAGGTATAATAAGAAAGAATGCATGTACTAAAACGCAGCGGGGCCAGCCCAAAATGTGCTTTCCAGTTCACATTTCTAAAAGTAGTACATGTTTACCTTTTTTTGCTCCAAGTTCTTGATTGGAGATCCCCTCGAGTCAATGTCTTCCAACAGTATAAATGCACCAGCTTTACTGGCCTTATACACAATACTGGCCAAAAAGAGAGCTGTAGAAAAAGGAAAATGTTTGTAATTGCAAACGATTAACCTTTTAGGTGATATATATATATATATATATATATATATATATATATATATATATTATATATTCACAGTGAGAAGGACAGGCATTATGTACTATAGCCAACTAACCTCTATTCATACTTTGCAAGGCTAAAAACATAAATAAGGTTTACTCAGCTCCTATCTGTTCATGTGTAAAAGCCATTTGATACCTATAAGCACACAATTATATTTATAACTTAAGAGCCATGTATAAAACAATAGCCACATATGCAAATGAGCCCACGTAAGCACATGAGCGACATAACCAATCTGCAGGTCTTACACCCAAACATGTGTTTGACTTGGAGTCTCCGGCTGAAGCAACGCTTCTCTGGGTCACCTTCTTGTTTATCCAGGGCAGGGGAGTGGTGTTTAGCCACACCCACTACCTGCCCAATGCCCCTCCTACTTCCAACCAATTTAATGTTATCCGCCACTAGCCCCACCCTTGTCTATAGCTATCCCCGCCCCTTGGGAAGCCGCCCCTTCAGAAGAAGGAGAGCTCTCGGTAGCCGGAAAAGTTGCAAAATGTCAGCCACCAACAAGATCTACAGTTGGTGCTAAAGTGACAACACTTTAAATATAGAATAAAAAGTTTTCTTTTCATATTAAATAAATTTGTTTTTCAAACCAGAAATCTAAACATCTGATGATATCCGTGTTGCATGTCTGTGTTGTATTCGTATATACTGGACCCTTGGAAAGCCCTTAGAATACTCATGGTTTGCTCTTAAGAGAATGACACAAACCAGCAACTTTTCTTTTTATCTTGGAATATTCACAACAGGAAACTGAAACGGTAATCATGATAAAGCACTTCTACACGATAATCGGTCTCAGACAACAATTCTTTTTGAGGCTTGTATCATGCAGGTACAAGACTGAGGCATTTATATCAAATGGAATTATAGTATGGAAATTACAAATGAGAAAAAACTCTTTCAAGGTATTAAACACTTACTTTGGTAAAGCAATTATTTTAATATGTTAATGAGGAACTCCCACCGTTCTTCTATGTCTTTGGAGTTACTGTCCTATGATTGCAGGGAATATAAACTTAATATTTGTCACAAAAAGTCTCACTAATAGTAACTTTATTCTTTCTTCCTAGTTTTCAGATAAGACCTCATGACCCTGTATTTGTGAAGCTAGCTGTCCCAACTTGGAAGCCTCTGGAGATCAGAACCTGTCACTTTATCTCGTAAGGGGTTGGGCTCCTGGTAATAAAGACAGGAAATCCCGCTGACCCCGGTGTTTAAGGGGCAAATGGGCAAGAAGTGGGGAGTGCGAGAATGCCTCTCCCACATGCCAGAGTTTTCTGGTGGCAACCCGGAGAAACTGAGCTTCTCCCGGCAAAACCCAGAGAGTTCCCAGGTGTGCATGTGGCACGGTATGCAACATACTTATGTAAACATTTATGTTATGTGTTCTTGCTCTTCTGCTTCAATACCCTACCTACAATATAAACGATTCACATTCAGGGGGGAAATAGAGCGTCCTTTTACCAAAATACAGCCATAGCACCCTGTACTATTTATTTGTATTCTCTGTAGAGAAGACAGACCTTGCTCGATCCTGAACACATTCTGCCGGTGTGAAGCATACTGTTAAAACAAAGGCTGCCTGTCGTGACCCTGTACTATATATATCCCATGAAGTAAGAAGTTCCAACAAAGATTAGTGCAGTGCTTACAGTCAGAGGAAACACAGCAATGATCGACGACAAAAGAGTTCAAACTCTCCCCAGAGTATAAATAGTAGGTAGTGAAGCATTCCAAGAACTTTATAGATTATTTTCCCCCGATATGTATTTAAGGAAATGCTTATTTCACCACTTCTCTAGAATTCCAGTATGTCTGTGGTTTTCTAAACATTCTGGAAAGACAACCAATGGTCTGGGACTTAAGGATTACCCCACTGAGAGTGAATAGTAATATATTTATATATATAGAAACCAGGGGTGTTAGTGGTTACTTGAAGAATGGTTTGAATTGAACCATATCATGCACCCTTTGCTGCAGACAGTGAAACCAGAAAATATATTTTCTCCCATATGGGCTACTGCTACTAGTTGTCCCCTTACAAATCTATGAAGAATGCTGCTGTCAGTAAAGTGAAGGGTAAGGAAGAAAAACCTAAGATAACTCTTTTGACCTCTTTATTGACCGCTAAACTCTATTTAACTTAAAAAGCCCTTCAAAGCATAAAACTCCTCAATTATCTCCAAAGATGCACCTACCAGATTCCCCTGTTCCTCTAACTCATGTCCTCTGCTTTGTCTACTTCCGCCTCAACCTTTCTTGCCTATTGTGATCCACGTTAAGTGTAAAGGTGAGGTTAGATGTGGACCTCCTTGGTCACTTGTGCCTAGATGGACATGGAGGCTTAAACATAAATCTAGGTTTGTTGGTTTCCTTGTGCAGAGGAAATTTCGGTTCATTGCACAAGTGAGCTAAAAACCTGAGATTCCCCCCTACGCAGTCATGGTCATTTCAGGCAGGAGGCTTCACCGACCACTGCCACCAAACATGTATGATCAGGCACCGGAGTGGTCCTCCGCCCGACGGTATCTGTGCCCTGGTCCTCCTCTGTGGTAGATGGGCTCTGGAGAAACTGGGAGAGCGAGTGACACAGCGTGCGTCCTGATTGGTTCTCCAACCTACTCTCCAGCGTGGGTCCTTCCTATCCCTTATCAGCAATACTATGCAGAAAAGTTTGTGGGAGACTATTTTGTATTAAATAATTTAAATGCAAAAATATAAATAAAAAACTGCATGTGAACTGTAGTTCACTCTCTGACCAATATCAAACAATGCCTTTAGGATTATGTGCAAAACAATATAAATTGTATAAATTGTACAAAACGCTCAATACTCAGGTTGTTCTGAAGTTCCCTGTGGACACCAAAGAATTAAATTAACATGCCATTGTTCATATGAAGAAAATAAAAACGGTATTCTCTAAAGGCAAAAAAATCTGGTTCAGATATAAAAGTACAATAACATATCATTTTTATATTCTGTCTGGAGCTATAGCAACACACGTTGACAACCCCAATCCCCCCCCCCCACGACGCAATAACTTTTGGACCATTTTTTGGTAATTCCTCAAATAGTCCCAGCTGGGATAAATTCTCCATCTCTTTTGGAGTGGATTAAACAATCTTACTCTATGCACATTATTCATTTTCGCACATCTGTTCTTTTGGAATTTTTTTGTGCACCTAGCAAAAACACTATAGTTTGAGGCGTAGGAGACTTGAGATCATCATAGAATTATTTACATATTATTAAAGGCCTATTTTATGGATACCTCATTGATGTAGCTATACATAAAGCTGGTCCATCATTAGGAAGAAAGAAGCCCAATATTTTATAGGTCATCGGGTCACTAAAATGCTGTCTAGTAACACTCTAAAGATGAAATATATTGGGCATTTATTGAAACGATAATGTATCATTCATTCGCTAGCGCACTCTTTCCCGTCCCATTGCATTACATTAGCGCAATATATCATTTGAGCGTTGGCTTTTACTGTACACACACATCCTCCTAGGTATGAGTGTGAAAAGAAACTAACACATGCTTAACACACGTTGGTTCAAAAAGATTTAAAATAAGATATTAATTGAAAAAAGGATTTAATATAACACTTATTTTTGTGTTAGTGTCAGACCGGTATTGGGTTTTATACCAGTTGAATAAGCTTGAACAGGAATTCTGATTGGGAATTGTGTTTTATCTGTGATTACGGCAAATGCACTACGTTTGTTACACATATTATGAGCCGTTTCTATAAATAAAGAGGTTATGTTTAGTTTGAGTTGAGACGCTGGCCCCATGCGCAGCCTGCACTCATATTACTCAGCAGGCATTAGGAGGAGGAGGCCCGGTCAGAGTTCAGTAAGGAGTGGCAGCGGAAAATAATATGAATGAGAGTCTAAAGCACTCACGGAACACTCTTACTGTCTTCAGCGTGTCTTAAAGAAATACGAGGTTATACCCTGCCATCAAATAACGAAGTTTATAAAGTAATCAAGTGAACTCTTCTCTTAACACCCCAGCATCAGGAGCACTGTGCAGACAAATGATCTTTTTAGAGCGATGGGACCAGAACACAGATAACCCCCCCCATTTCTGATCCTATTGACGCAACGCTCAAAGTGTGCAAAATAATTGATGGCTGGACACGGACACCTAAGCCCTGCAAGGTGTCAGCCCACCGAAGCATTATACCGATGACTCCTAAATACTTGTTTTGGGTGTCTACCTTGCTGGGCTCATGTTGGTGCGCTAAAGAAATTATCCAAGGTCTATAGAATTAACTTGGATATCGTGTTTGAGGACCTGGAGAAAATGTGAGTGAGGGCTACGAGAAAAGTATAGGGGGCAATAGCAATGTCAAAGTGTTTTTGGGACCGCCGTTCCAAGCGGACCGGTTTCTTTACAGACATTACAGCAAAACACGCCTGCGGTATGTGCCGCGCTGGTGGAATACAGGAGTTGTGTTGACAAAGAACAATAACTACACGAGTGCCAGGTACGCCTTACTGCGCACACAAAACCCAAGTGATCCATTAACTCCCAAGCACCTTACAGAAGGGTGTTGTCAGGGAGCAGCCAAAACACTTGCGGAGTTAGGGGAAATTTGATAGTTCAAATAAACTTATATTGACATAGGCGCTCAATGATGTCCTTTTGTTCAGTTTTTATCTGGCTGAGATTATTACGTTTGCAAATATTCTGGGACAAGGAGGAGCCGAGTGCCATCAACACACAGCTCGAGATAAAATTAGTTGCCACCTGTCTGGGTCCCATTTGTGCTAGCATACCAAAAATAATATTCATTGACCTCTTACTCAAATACACTCGGCAGACAATTGACGAATCTAGGTTCCAGTAATAATACTAATATATTATTATTAATATTAATAATAATAAAAATACTATTTACATACATTTACAAATAAATCATAATATTTTGTATCTTGAATTCTTTACCTGCGACGTTTCATTTGCAATGAATGCAATTATTCTGGAATGGCCCAAAAAATGTAACTTAAAGCTTCATATATTAAATATGATTCATAAATTAAATTACAGCGCAATGCGATCATATAAGAAACAAGAATGTTACGGCAGATAAGAATCATACAGCCCGTCTAGTCTGCCGATGTAAAGTCTCAGACCTTAATCAGGATAGATTTAGGTTTAGGATAGCTTTAGGTCCATCCCATGCATGTTTCAATTCCCTTGTGGTAATACCTCTACCACCTCCGATGGGAGATTGTCCCGTTAATCTACCACAGTCTCCGTAAAAAAAAATCTAATATTTCATCCAAACCTCCGGCCCTTACGTTCTAGACAATGGCCTCTTGTAGTAACATTTCTCCTCTGAAGCACACTTCCCTTCTGTACGGTATATTAAAGCTTTTTTTAAATACTTTTGCCAGGATTTTGTATGAAATATTACCCAATGTGAGGTTCTAAAGAGAGCTTTGCCTTACCCTTTTCAGCTACGGCATAACCACATGAACTCGATATGTAATCTTATCTCGGGGCGTGACAATCTTTCTCCATAGATATACCCACAGCGATGTTTAACCTAGAAACGGTACGTATTACGCTCCATATTACGCCGTTACAAACGTCACATTTTCTTGCTGCCAACTAAAAATTGCTTTAAGAAGGATCGGCCTTGGTGAACGTCTCCCGGCTTCACATCATGCGTAGTTAAGGCAACAAAACATTTCACTTTCTACTCTACTACTTCATCTCGTAAGCGTCTGACAATCTGTACGCAGATAACAAACACCAGTAATAACGCTACACAAAGTCACAAATGTGAGTGAAATTATTTCAAAAGCAGCCTTCAAAAACTGGGGGCCACTTACCCGAGGTAGAAGCTGCCATCTTCCTCTGTAGTCAAAATATTCTTGATGCTGATTGGTTAATTCAAATAGCCAATCAGTGGCTGGAAAGCACTCCATTTGAAATCAATGGCAATGTTTTCCCTGCATGCACACAGGGCCCATTTATCCAGCACTGGAACCGACTTGTGGTCAGTGCATCAATTCAAAAGTTTGGGGTCACTTAGAAATTTCACTTTTTTGGCAAAGGAGCAAAGTTTGTCTATTTAAATAACTTAAAATATAAAATGCTGTGAATAACTATTGTAACTGGAAAGAGCTGATTTTTCATGGAATATCTTCATAGGGGCTTTATCACGCCCATCACTCCTGTGTTCCAATGGCACGCTGTGTTTGCTAATTCAAAAAAAAAGTTTAAAAGGCAAATTGATCATTAGAAAACTGCATTTATGTTACAGGTGGAAATGTCCTTGTTTTCCATGAAAACACCTAAGTGAGCGGTGGATAAAGAGTCAAATGCATACAGGGGACTCTTTGCATTTGCAAAAGGGACAAAAAGGAAATTTAAAGGGACCGGATCGCTGTCATATGCATTAAAGTGACTTTTTTTTTTTAAGGGACACGCCAGCATCCCATATAGTCTCACCATTATGTAGTACGTGGTAAGAACTGTTATGACTAGCTCTCATCATGCGCAAGTCAAGACTCCAGTTTCCATGGATCAAAACATGCTTTATTTCATGCTGTAAGTTTTAATTTGACTTCACTCGGTAAATCCCATAGCAACCATTGGTAAGTGTTATGCTTCCAGACGCCTAGTGACGGGCTGCGTTTACGGGCACATATATGGCGCCTGATTTAATAGCACGAGAACGATGCTTGGATTAGCCTTTTGCGTAACGTCCTATCAGAAATGTATAGACAGTAATGATAAATGACGCGTTTTACCAAATCTCACAACAGTCTGAAATACAGGCAACATTAACATCCCTGGACGTCAGAGGAAAGTTTAATGTAATGTAATAGAAGGTGTGCGGGGCAGGTAACGGGGCAGATATCGGCATTCAGCTCATAACGGATACGTATACTGGGCATGTGTATGAAGACTATGTCTTTAAAATGACAGTAAAGCGAAACATGCATGGCGTAGGCGTATGGCGAAGGTCTTCACAGCAGGAAGAATGGGCAGACCAGACGGCCCCCACTGCTGTTTAATGCTATGTTTCAATGCAATGCGGTCCTTGAAATGATAACTATAGGACTAGGATATTTTATAGGTAGAATTCCAATACTTGAATGTCACAAAGGATTAGAAGATGAAAGGGTAACGCCAACCGTTTAGCCCTAGCATCAGATAAAAATTTGTATATTAAAAATATTGTGTCATTTTCTTTTTTAAAACATTTCTAGATGTTCATAATATGTTTTCTGACAGCTGCATGTCAGCCATTTGTACGAGTTCTCTCTCTGTTATCTGAGGCCAGCCTACAAGACAAACACCCCGACTCCTTATCATACTGCCTTGTGGAAAACAATAAAAATGTCTCTTTGTTAATCACCCAGTCTGACTTATGAGAGTCTATGGAGGAAGGACTTCATTAGAATTGCCATAAAGCATCAGCTCAGTGTGGCGCTTGAGCTGGGAAAGTCACCCAAAACATTGCATGACTGACAACAATGGCGGCCTCCAAGTCTGCAGATAAAGGGAGTTTATTGGAAAAAAAATTAGATAAAAACCTGATTTTTGCGAGTGCTAAGCTACAATACTATATATAAACACTATATTTCATGCTCAAGGAGGAAAATCTTTTCCATGGGACTTGCATCTTTTGAACTATTTAATATACACAAGTTGCTTAATAAACTAACAGCGTCTAAGAAGTCATGGAATGTCTGCATGTGTATATTATATATATATATGTAATTATGTATATATATGTAATTATATATGTAATGTAGACATGCATGTGTATGTATGAGTCTATCATGTTTAGTCCCCCCCCACTAAGTCTCCTCGCTGACTGCATACACTAGAAAAGTAAATAATGAAACATGCAAAGGATTGTAAGCAAATGGATTTTGCAATATAGTTTTCTGTACAAGTGTTTTTTTTCTGTTTACTCAACAGATCAGAGAAAGAAGATGAAATTCACAGCCAAGGACAAGTATGGAAAACAGACGCATTAATGCAGAAATAATAATAATAATAAATATTATATTGTTAATTGATATTGGAGAGAATTATCTAGTGCCCCATATCGCTTGCACTGGATTTATCAGTACAGTTAGCAATAGAACTTAATTCTGTTTATGCAAAAAAGGTATAAAAAACCATTATAGAATTTACATGCAAGTTTTTTTATTATTATTATTAAAAATATAAATTCCTCTTGTTCCGGACAAATTAAAAAGGGACACTTCTGCCATCAGATGCACTTTAATCCCTTTATATTTTTGTATGGTCATTAATGGGAACGCATGGAGGGATTCTAGGGTATAAAAAAAAACTCTTATGCGTTTGCCTCTTCACAGCTTTTGGCTTGCAGGAGACGTGTTTGGCCGACCCACATGAGAGACCCGGGGCATCTGAGGTCCCCCACGCACATACGCAGGAAGGGTTCCCATTGATTTCAATCGGAGAGCTTTCCTGCCAGTGATCGGCAGCTTCCGGCAACCAAAATCACACAGAGCGGAGGGCACGCTGCTGCTGCATCATCAGAGGGGTCTTGCTTTTTTTCTCGCGGCTGTAGTACTAAAAGTTTTAATATGCGTTTATCGTTGGTAAGGCTGTTTGCGGCAGTAGATTGCCCCATTGGAAATTTATGGCATATGCACAGTAAACAGGATACTCTGCGTTGTATACAATACACTAATTGTGTCTCTTGAAAGCAGTTACATAGTTCCTATTTCAAAATTAAGAGATTTTGTTCCGCCACCAGCTCTTCTAAATATTTATGTTGGCTTTCACAACTTTCCCTCCTCCAAATTACATTACATACATAATAACCCATAGCATCATTTAAACAACTCCGCAGGACATCCACATGCCACGGGCTCATCGCTTTCCCATACCCAACACCCTCATCTTCCAACAGCGTGACAAACCACACGAAGAAACAGATGCAAGCCGTGTGACTACGAGAATTCCACCACTTGCCAAGTCCTTCATCAACTCCTCTATGAAAGAAAATGTAAAAAGATCCTTCCTCTATGGCACCTGGTCCTCCACATTGACCACACAACATTTTCTACACACCTTACATAGCTGTGGGCAAGTTGAAAGACGGTCAGATCAGTCTTGGTGCCAAGGTAACCCTGAATCAGGAATTCACATCCATCCCAAAGCAGTCCACAGACTCCAGCCTGATATTCTTAGAGGAACACCCTATGGTTGGAAGACTGCTGTCCTCGCCTTACTCCAAACTAAAAGATATCCACCAAAAGATACATCATGGTGGGATGCTGTTACAGATCTACAGGGTTGTTGGGTAAGAACACTGATCTCCATCATTGTTCTCGGATGCTACTTTTAACAGAGCAGATCCTAGAACCCATCATTCCTTCATGTTTTCCATCAAAACCAAAATCCCGAACGAAAGATCCAGTTACTGCTAAACTGTCTCGCGCAGCAAACTTTACAGCTTTACGGCATGCGTTCTGCCATCCATGCTGCTATACCCCTCTAATGTAAACACCGCCAGAGATACCGGCTGCTTCTTGAGTTGTTGACACCATTATCCATAAGACCCAACAGACTAAACTAACCCGGGAACTCATAAGCATTCATGCTCACACGCCATGGAGTACCAAACTAAAGTAATGTTGTCATTCTTTGCCAATCAGTACAGTTTGCAGCAAGTATGCTCACAGGGCTCCGTAGAGGGGGTTTTTGTATGTTTACAGAGTCAGTAGGTGACCCCGTAACTCCAAAAGGAACCAAGAATAAAATATAGGACAATGAAACACAGAATAATTAAAGATGATGATGGCCCATTCGGCATAAGGTATACCCACTATCATACACAGACATAGATCACAGCCATTTGCGCTGTTCATCAATGGGCTCTCTGATAGTTGAAGAAACAGATATAAACTCTAACATAATAATTCATCTGACAGCAAATCCCATAATCATATCAACCAGCAAATCTGTTCTTAGCATTAGCAACATGGCTGAGGCCACAACTACAGCATGTCACTAAATGATTTCCCACATCAATGAGCCTTCATACAGTGTCCCGGGCAGGGGGCTTCTCCTGGCATTATCGTCCCCACCATTCCCTATCCCATCTTCTGCGAGCAGCAGTTAAAATGGAATTCCCAGAGCCGGTAAACAAACAGCAGCTTGTGCTCTTTGTGAACTTTGATTGTAATGTACACAGATGGCCGGCTGCCGCGAGCATTACCTATACATTAAAGGGTATATGCTATAGGCGCTCTTTAATGCCCGCGTGATATAGGGTCAGGCTGATCGCTGCTGTTCCGTCCCATTCTCTAAATTATTACCTGATTGTCAGTGGTCGGGCTCTCTTCCTCCTTTTTTTCCACTGCCTCAACCCACTCTGCCATGCGCAGTGACCGCAGACCCCGCCCTCCAGCCAGGTTCTAAGCGCACAGGCAGAAGGCGGGCTCTGCACCAGCCGGACGAAAATAATCTTCCCTGGGTTCGATCCCAGCCGCGCGAAACAGCGCTGCCAGCGGTCACAAAACGCACCGCGGGTGAGTTATGTTTGGCCTGCACTCACAAAAGGTATCAGCCGGCTCAGGCACATGGGGGCAATGACATCACCTCATTCACATAATAGGATGGCCAGCGTTGTAATGCGCTTACACGGTGTGTCAGATCAGATCACCCAGATGTCTAATCTTTGCCGGTTATGCAGACAGATATGTAGCAATACTCTTAAAATAAGTAGTTAGAAAAAGGAATCCAAAGCAGAACTAAATAACAGAAAAATGACAAGTTCTAAAACATGCACATGTTTATAAACAGTTTTGTATTGTTTACATAATTTAATTAAAAGAAAGTTACATATAAGCTTTAATTTAAACATTTAATATATACCCTTAATGTAATTTCTTCAGGTCAAACCATGAGTCTCAGTTCCCAGACATCCAAAGTCTGTTTTGACATAAAAGGGTCTGAACGAAAAAAATATTCCCACCAAAGAATTGAAAAGACAAGCAGGGTGATGAAGTAGCTCCTGATGTAAGCCTGAAGATAAGGTTCCGCGTAATAACTTCATTTTCCCTGTACTATTACAATTTTTATTACCCGTTACCTATATGGCACCAACTACTATGTAACGTTTCACCCTGCGCATTCACACTCATATAAATACAAAGTGATCGTCACGTAGGTCTATAATTCAGAAAGGCATTAATTTAAAAGGGTTTCGTCAACAACAGAGGAAAGGGAGATAGGAGACTGAAGAGATAGGAGGAAAAAAGAAAAAGAACCATCCGCGCCCATCTAGTCTGCTACTTTAAACACTCAGATCCTAACCAGTCCTTGTCTTACACTCTCGATATGCCTGACAAGAGGCTGTTCCATTTATTTACTACCCTCTCAGTAAAATAAAGCTTCCTTATATAAAATCTATACCTAGACTATCTTTCCCATGGTCTCTTTTGCACACCGGAGAATGTTGAAGATTGACATTAAAAAGACATTTTTAAATGCTCTCTTTTTATATACAGTACCTAGCTATATTTTATTTTTTGCGTGTTCCGGGAATGTTGAGGACCGTATTGTACCAAGTTACAGACCGCAAAGTGCCAGCACTGCATACTGGTGCCTACCCCTGCAATGCATATGCCCACACTTGATGAAGTTCAAACCGAGCATCAGAATGGGTAAGAAGGGGACTTTGAACGTGGCATGGTTGTTGGTGCCAGATGGGCTCGTCTGAGTATTTCAGAAACTGCTGATCTACTGGGATTTTCATGCACAACCATCTCTAGAGTTTACAGAGAATAGTCCAAAAAAGAGAAAATATCCAGTGAGCAGCAGCTGTGTAGATGAAAATGCCTTGTTGATCTCAGAGGAGAATGGGCAGACTGGTTTGAGATGACAGAAAGGCAACAGTGGTGTAATGGTGTGGGGGGCATTTTCTTGGCACACTTTGGGCCCCTTAGCACCAATTGAGCATTGTTTCAATGCAGCAGCCTACTTGAGTATTGTTGCTAATGATGTACCCATCTTCTGATGGAAGTAGCCATGTCAAAGCTCACATCATCTCAAACTGGTTTCTTGAACATGACAATGAGTTTACTGTACGGGGGGAACCAGGAAGACCTGCTGGGGACTGTTGGGTATTTGGGACCAATTAGCCTACTACGTGATCAGCCTTATTTGTTCGCTGCAGCTCTCAATTGGCTGGTTGGGGAAATTGGAGACCTCCCATGAAAACAACCTGTTTATCCTGTGCTTCAGCACTACCATGCATGGTGTATGATGAAGACGACCAGTACACTCTCACCATGGCCAGACTTGGAGCAAGACCCCATAGCCGTCACTGCTCTAGGCACATGGCTGGAGTGCTCTTGCAAAAACACACACACAAAAAAAAAAAGCAAGCCGAGGTAACACAGAGGTCAGCCCAAGGACCCTGGAAGGTGGTAGAATGGTCCCCAGGCACCCCTCTCCCATGTAGCACCTAACATGAATGGGGATTAGGACCCCCCAAAAGGTAGGGGGGGGGGATCTTTCATTGCAGTCACTTACGAGAGACACTTGGTAACCAGTTTAAGATACTTAGTTTACTTTACACTTAAAGTTTATTGTTGCAATGTGTTTTTACAAGCACAAAATTTATAAAATATTTCATATGGGGATAAATAAATACATTAGAATATATCACCTTTTTGCTTTCCCCTGAGACACAACCTCCGTATAAGATGTGTGAATAAAATCATAAAGTTGCTTTGCATTATTAGAATTTCCGAGAATTTCAGACAGTTTCTCTTGAGATAAAGTTGTCAGCTCTGCAATGCTCTTTACATGATTCATGATGGCTCTGCAATTTTTGGCATTGACTCCTGGCATTTTTAGAAGAAAGTCTTGAGGGCCTGGATTATACTTCTCAGATTCTGGGATCGTGTCAGAATCAGCAGTAATCGCCATTGCTGTTGCAGCATCAGGCTGGGGACGGTTTTGCTTAAGCTCCTCAAACAGTTCAGCCGTTGCGTGTGGGGAAGCGCACCAAAGGATACGCAGCCTTGGAAAGTGAAGAGTGAGGAGGGCAAGTTTTGATGTGATGTCATTCACTGAAATTTCTTGGTGAATTGAATTCCTTGATGTCAGAGAAAATGGCTTGTTGGGGTCAAATTCAATTAGTAGAATGGGCCTCTTGTAATAACGACACATTGATACGCACTGGGTGTAGAGACGTCCGTTGTTCAGCGAGCCAATTAAGTCGCTTACACTCTTTCGCTCGACACACATATCTGGGGTCAGGATGTAATCTCCCACTTCTAAAGTAACCGGTTCTATGTCAATGCCGCGCCGATGAACAAGAGATGGGAGCTCACTCCGAAACTCACGCATGTCGACAATGATATTGTGCTGGACATTATTTGATTTCTGGCCACCTAAACAAAATAGAGTTGTTTAATTTAGCATTTGTTACTGAAAGCCATGTAGAAGACGTCATCAATGGGTTGGTAAAATATTCAAAGTTTTTGGTAAGTAGGAGTAAGTTTTTACCTGCTTTCCTTGTATCAGTTGCAGCTGAAACAGGGGTTACATCTCTCTGAAGATCTAGATTTGTATCATCTCGTCCTTCTCTTTCTTCGGGAATGACCATGCTGGCCTTCTCTCTGAAAACGGTTAAGAGCAAAAGCATATCAATGATCATCAATGAATGCTACCTATCAAAGTGCACGTTAAGTAACAATTTCAATTGCTAAGGACAATTGTCATGTAGTTAAACCGAGTTGTGCAATTTGGATACCATACAAGTACATGGAGACAGACACTCAATCCAAGGCAGGGAGTAGGGGATTACTAGTTGTTTTATGTGACAGGGGTGCTATCCCACAATTCAATTGGATTGTTGAAAGCAATAGAATGGCTCAGTTTTATAAGCCGAGCTGGAATATTGAAAGTGCGTGGAGGAACAGACTTCATTGACATTGCCATAGAGAATCAGCTCAGTGTGGTAAGCAGGGGAAGTGACCCAAACAATAGCAGACTCCAGCCCTGCAGATATAAGAGGTTTGTAGGAAAAATGAAATAAAACCATCCTTTTTTCCATGGGGCTTCCTCTTCAAATAAAAGTCACATGCTGCCTCGCTAATGATCACCCCACAGTGATACAGAAGACCTAATTGATTATCTAGGTCAACGGAGATGGAAAGCCAGGGTCACTTTAGGATTTGAAGAGTTCAAGGTCTGGAAAGGAAATAATGACTTGAAAAGCAAAAGTTAATTTAAAAAAATTCCATTAGATACTTAAAAAGTAACCTTTGCTTCTATAAAATGTAGCGGCTTGTTAAGGGAAAGCAATTATCCCTGCCTCAGTAGTCCTGTTTTAAGGTTTTACTTATTTAAAATGTTTACGGTACAAACGTTATTAAGATGGAAAGGTACTTAACAAGCAAGGGTGTGGTAGCACTTCCTAAATGCTATTTGGGAGAAATAGGACTGAATAAATTATCGGTTTAGTTTGAATAAGACAACTAGTAAAAACCGAGAGAAATATCCATTTTAGTTGGTTTTACCTAATGAGTTGCTCAAATGCTTCCTTTTCCTTTCTCAGGGCAGTGAGATATCGCTGCTCCTCAGTGGACCCTCCATATATAAGAAAATACACTCTAAAACGCAAAAAGGTAGAAAGCTGTAGTTATTGTAGAAAACAAATGCCTTAAAATACGTACTTGTAGACATGTTTTGGCAATCAGAACAGGAGTGTTTGACCTGGTCTTGTTATTAATTACTGTAGCCGTATTTACAGTAAATGCATAAATAAAATTGTTTATACGACCATATATTATGGATAGGATGGTCAAATTTAGCGCATTTAAGTACACTTCCAGCCTGTCTCCTCTCCTTGAACTCTGCAGAAGTTATGCAATGAGTTATAAAAATGTACAAAAATACATATATAGGCAATCAGAACGTGACAGACATAATAGTTTTATACCAGCTGTCAGATTTACCTGTGTATCTGTTGCACACGTACATTCATAAACAGGTATTTTTTTTTTATCATATATTAACTACAAATCACCTACCTTAACGGTTTCTGTTTACTTGCTCTGTAAATTTCTAACTGGCGAACAAAGCTGAGTTCTGCGTCATACAGAACTACATATCTGGGTTCCACCTCGTGCAGTACCCTTGTTAGCCCATAGGGGTCACTACAACCTTGCAATGGGTGTATAACAGTAAGGGGTTCTTTCAAGATGCCATAATAAGAATCAGAAGGCAAATTTAGCTGGAGGTCTTCATATTTGGGTTCCTCAATGCTGCTTTCATAACTAACACTTTCTTCTTTAGATTTGTCTTGTTCATCCTCTTTTCCTAAATCTTCACTTTCTCCCTTTCCTATCATTTGGGTTAACGTGAGTTCATTTTTTTTGTTACTTTTCTTCTGTTTAGCAGTGCCTCCTTTCATCCTCGTGGGCCGATGAGTTTTCCCACTCTTGGTGTCTTCTTTGGATTTGGTCGCTTTTCTGGTCTTCATCCACGCTTCAGCAGCCTTTTCATCTTTCCCAAAGGTTTTGTTGTAAAGCCTCATCAACAGGGCCTCTGCTCCAACCGCTATGTATTCCCTCAGCTGTGCACAAGTTCTGTCATCACTGGCACAAATCAGCACGCGGCCTGGAACACCAAAACAATGGCAGGTTAGTAAAACCACCTCATTCTCTTTCTAAAATCATAAGTATAACTAAAGAGGTTGGCCTGCGTAAAGCAGTGATTAGGTCTAAAGTTCTATGGTGCCCAGTGGATGTGCAGTCTTGTTCCAGCTTTGGAAACACGTCTATCTAGCAGTGACATTTTAGGTTCTGCTACAGATTTCCATTTAACCGAGGTTAATGTTTAAATATCCCTAAAAGGATAAAAATTCTATTATATAACCCCCCCCCAAAAAAAAACTTCTATTCACCAATATGAGTATTTTAAAACAATCTGTGGACCCATACGAACAGAAGCATATAGTGGAGTAAGGTGGGATCGCTTTTTGTGAGCGTTATTAGTAACGCATGCAGTTTATATGTATCAGGCTCTTTATACGAGTGATGGATCTCTACTCTGCTTATGTTCTCACTGACTTGACAATCCTAAAATCCAAAAGGAATCTACAGTATATGCATGTAATTTTGTAGCAATATAAATAATATTTTGTAGGAGGACTGGTTCTCCTTTTGGGATGAGTAATGTTTTTCCCTGACTTGTGGATCTTGTTCCAGGCATTAATACACAAGATTACAACCCCTCCCCCCCAAAAAAACACCTCACTTTTTAAGAACGCAATATCCCAGTACAAAATGTGTCCAATTGATATTGCGTTTTTCATGGCTTTATTTTAACATCACTGAAGTAATCCTTACAGTGTAATTACATAAAGTCTTTGTTTAACCTCAATCATAGCCTGATAAGTGATGTTCACACAAACAATACAAAACTCCTCTTGAAAGCGAGCCCGTAAGAGGCTGGAATTTGATCTTCTAACACTGTCAGGTTAATGCTAAAAATACATCTTCTCATTTAACAGCTTGTGGGTGCCAGATGTCACACATTTTAGAGATAAACTTTAACAGGGTTTTTTTTTCTAAAATAAACTAAGAAAATCGCAGCTACAAAAGAAGCCAAAAAGGAAACTTAGAAACCACTGTTAGCGAATAAACAGCATTATCATCTCCACTTAAAAGGGCAGTTTTGGCCAATCTTCAGTCATCGATGAAACAAAGTTTAATTTCTTTCTGTAAGATGTGGGGTATTTCACATAAACACCACTAGAAACCCTAGATACCGAAAGTCCAACAGAGTCTTCTAAGTATACGTCAAGGAAGGATTTACCGATGTGATAAGGTTTACAGCGCAAACACCAAGGCTCTCACCTGGACCTCCAAGATCATCACAGTTCTTGTTCTCGGTTTCAATCTCCTTCAGAACTTCACTCAACGCTTCCCACTTAGGATTGCTTTCTAGCACCAATTCTTTTTTCCCATCTAACATAAAAAATAGCAAAATGTCATTTAAATTTATTTTTCCAGTTGATCGAACATCAAGCAAGACTGCATTTGATTACAAGAACTATTTTAAGAAGTTTTATGAACTATTTTTTTTCATGTATTACAGGGTATAAATGTGAACCCGATCTAACCAAAGTTTAGAATTAAAAACAAAAAAGGTAAGAGTTTCCCTTTCTATTACTAGCATTGGATTAAAAATAGGTTTCCAAAAATATTTTGATATTCTTTTAAAATTATACCCCTTTTCCTCAAGACTTACAAAGGCTACCAGAGCCAAATCAACAGCAACAAGCAACATAAAACAGTGATAAACACCTTAAAAAAAAAGGACTAGAGAATATGTGCTGGATCCTGGAAAGTTCTAGTTAAAACCTTTCCTTCAAGCTCCCATTTTGTGTCCTATACATAGATGTATTTCTTCCCCAAATCATTTTAGCACATTTTAGTCCTTCTACGATCCCAAGGGCCACATTGAAGGAACTCGGGGACAACAGGTAATCTGCCCACCACAGTCTCAGTGCCAGTTTTTCTTGAGAAACCTGGTACAGTCAACTTAAATTACTTAAACTGTACCTTGGTTACCAGTGGAATCAGACATTTTTGTCTTCTTGGTTTCTTTAGAATCTGGAATACGGTAAACTCTGCCTCGAGCATGGACAAACATTGATGTACTTGAGTCAAGAAACAGCCAGCCTAAAACAAAATACCAGATGTCTTAACCTAAAATAAATGTACGTTTCTGAAAATCACAGAGTGCAATTTTTTTGATCTTTAGTATCAAACCAATTTCCTTTCCCGATGCGCTCTCGCTTCTCATAACCCAACCCTACACAGGCTGTCTGAACCAACCAACTTAAAAATATCTTGAAGAAATGAGGAGAGGAATAGGCACACAAATTCTGTATCTAATATTTTAATTTATAAACACTTTTAGGTTTAAGAGTGTAAAGAAATGTAAAATGCATTTGGAAAAAAAGGGACAGATCCGAATTAAATAAATGCTACTTTGATGGTGATTAATTATTTTTTAATACAAGACTTCTCAAAGTATTTTTTACATTGTCATAGGTTTGTAATGTTTTGGCCCAAGTTGGATAGAGATTCTAATATGAAAGTTAAGTACACAACTGACAACGATTTTAAGTAAGCGCTGCGTAAATTGTTGGCGCTATATAAATAAAAGAGAATAATAATAAGTGAAATTCACATGTTTACCTGAATTCTGTCCAAATGCCTTCTCGCTTGCCCTCATTGACTCTAGCAGGTTCAAAAAAGTTACACAGTCGTATTGGGAAAGATACTGTAAAAGAGTTCGAAGGATTTTCAAGTCCTGCACCAAGGACTTCGTCTTGGCTCCCAGCTGGTGCCAAAGAGGATCCAGGTAATGTCGGATAGTCTATGGAAAGAAAGTAGTATTTTATACCGCAAGCTTAAAAAGGAAAAGGTCAGCAATATATTATTATTTGCAGATTGTAGTGACCAGGAGTGGGTTGAAAAGAAATGTATCTGATACAACTGATAAAATCGTGTCTTGGCAACTGGTTTATCACTATCATTGTGCAAAACTGATTTAATTCATGATGTACAGCACTGGTTGCCTAAGAAGCATTTTTGTGATGTACCTGCTACATTACAAACAGTGAAGAAGTTAAAGTAGCATGGACCAAAATATATAAGGTACAAAAAAAAGCACCTTGTCAAACGCTTTTCCAATAGCGTTTTCCAAAGACAGATCCTCCACCTCTAGAGCTGGGTTGTAACGCTTGAGTTCTTTCAGACAAGCATTCATTATATCCAGTATGGATGCTTGGATGGCAATCATCGCAGGGGTCATGGAGACATGCAATTCCACAACTTCCGGCTTATGCTTCTCTAAGAAAGAGTTCACAGATACATGGAACCTATGGAGGGAAAAATAGATTTATACTAGTTGTTCTAGACCTTAAACCACTAAATGTTCTTAGTTGTACCCCACTAGACATTCTTCAAGTTTTTAATGTTACTATGGTTGAAGATTTATTGATTAGACGCAAATTATGTCTCTTCCTGATTCACTAATCACTACGCAAATCTATAGAGTGAGCGTGTTTGCCAAACTAAACTAGACTATGCTTTGAAACTAATATGAACAGTGAAAGTGATAGTTTACCTTAGTGCTTTTAAGCAGTATCACTCAATTTTTAAATATAATAAATATATATATATATATATACACACACACACACACACACACCAATTTTGGTCAGTTTTACTGTAATACAGAGCACAAACACAGCTAAAGTGCCCAGAAAAACTGCGAGCTGGCATCGCATCAGTTCTTTTCTGTGCCATGGATTCTTCAAGTACACAGGAAAGAAGATGAGGAACACGGGCTAATCAGATGATCAAAGGATTTCCATTATTAAGGTTGACATACTTTAAGGGGGCATAAAGACTACTTTAGTGAAATCAAATGAAGTTACTGAATCCATTTGTGGTATGAAGGTTTACAACAGTTTCTGCATTACTTGCCAAGAAAGCCATTTTTATTTATTTCAGACACAAACACTGCAAACCAAATTGCTAAAATAATCTGCCATACTTTAAAAGGAGATTTTATAAAACATAAAATATAGAAACTAAATAACATTCATACAATTAAGAGAAAAATGGAAGCATTGCCAGTCATGCATTGTGAAAAAATCCACCTGTGGCAAAGCTCTAGGGATCAATATCACATTGCAGAGTGTGTAAACACATGTCAATGTATGGGAAGCCTCGTCAAACCCCAGGCACCAGATTGGGTAATATATATGAAAATAATATGATCTGGTATCATATTATAGGTCCAAAACAAAATGGGTTGACCCCTGAAATTTTGTCTGCAAATGTATATAAAGTTGCAGTACATGTAGTAAATCTTTGTTGTGTCACAGAGTTAATGCACCATCCAACTCCAGTCCTCCAGGATTCCAAACACAATATGTTTCAAACTGATACATAACACATTGTTAAATGATGCACTAGGCTAATTGTTTGATTACATATTAATTAGAGAAATTCCACTTAGCTCTGGCAGGAGACTGTCCCCGAGGACTGAGCTGGACAGCCCAGAACTACATCTTTGGAAGTAAAGATTAAGACAGCAGAGAAGTCTCTGTATCATGTTAAACTAACACTACACAATACTTGTAAATACAGGGCACCTTATAAAATACCAAACACAAACCTTCAAGTGAAAGTACCGAGTCTGGTACCTTTTCTTAAACATGTAACCTTAATTAAAAAAAAAGGTTCAAAGAATCTATGTCCTGTTCACGGTTTGTAAAAAATAAAAATTAAAAGCACACGATGAACATTATGCAATGTGTGTACCTTGGCCACAGATAAAGCTTTCTTACAAAAAGGTTTCTCATTACTCTCTCCACTTTGGAGAAGCCTGTGTGGAAAGCAGTTGGGTTGTCCGTGAAGGCTTTGATGAAACCTTGCTTGTTCTTCTGTCTGTATAAGCGCAGGATAAATGCTTCTTGACAGGATTCTATGATTTTGTGGGCTTTATACACAAGGATACCTAAAATCATAAAAAAAGGTTATTGTTCCAGTATAGCTCTGAAATATATTAAGCAAACAAACAGACCTGGTATCCTTTCCTCTGAAGGGTTAAGAATATAAAACACTGAGTTAAGCTTTTTCTTGTCCCTGACATTGTCACACGGCAATTAATTGCTCCCTGCATTTTCAGAATGAGACAAGACTGTACAGGCAAACTGGGCTCAGGAGGTCTGCGAGCAATAGGCAGTTTCTCTGTGATTAGAAAATAAAATATAAAAAAAAAAAAAAAAGGTCGCTTATGATCCCAGTGGATCTTGTTCATGCCATTAGTATAGATGACAATTCAACTTGCTTATCTTCGCATCGACGTAGAGTGACTGATACATGTTTTACATAGAAACAGGAGAAATCCCCCCCAAAACATTCCTTCCACCAAAGTGACTGCATCACTGCATGAAGAACGAACATCTAATCAGGGTATATCGTGCATAAAAACACAATGTACCAGTTCACAGATTATAAATAAACAGCTCATTTCACACAAATAATCTCCCCAAAGCAATTACTCAGATTTGAATTTGAGACCTTGTTTTCATGCCAGCAGTTGTCTTGCCATTTTGCTTTCCAGTCGGAATTTTATATTTGATTTGCCGGCTATCAGCAGTGCACAAAGGGGTTAAGAATGAAGAATCCCGCAATGTGGTGCTGACATCTAGCGGCTGTCCCAACACTCACAACGAGTGATGCTTTAGCTTGAGAATTTTTTCCCCAAACCACAGCTAGACAATAAAAGTTATATGAGGATTACCACAGTATACACATTCGTATGCATTTAATAAGCCTATAGAATTTCTACACACAATGACGACTCATATTTACGATCCATGTAAAATTATGAAATCCAGTTAAAGGCATTTAACCTTAAATTATTATTCCGAAGTTTAACCAGAATATATTTTAGAAAACACATATGCTTCACTGCTCATGTCTAGGTTAAATCTGAGCACAGTGTCCGCGTAAAACAAATATACTTTGGTAAGATTTTATTTCCCTATAAAGGAAAATGCAATACTGTAATGGCTCAGAAGCTAAAAAGCACATTTGTGCAGGTTCACATTAGAGTACTTAAAATAATGCACAATTTGCTGATCTGTTGGCAAATATAGACTGAAAACCAAGAATGCATAGCACCATAGCTTTACTGATATTTTGAAATCAAAGGCGAGCGTAAGCGTAAAGCAATGTCTTTTTCTTTGTTCTCGTTGATTGGTGGCTGCTGATCACCTCTTGGCGGGTACCACCACAGCCTCTAAAAGGTGCTTAAGGAACATACTGACTTAATGTAATTGCATTAAGGACTAAATTAGACTGAAATTACTGTTCCATTGAATGAATGACATTTCAATGAAAAGTGCTGATTTTGGAGCCAGCAAAATACATTTGCCAATGATTTCTGCAACAAATACTTTTTAAAATTAGCTGCCAAAAATTTACTCTAGTTGTGCCTTGGAATAAACGGCTCTATGTGTTCTGCCAGATATTTTTCTTCAAATCAAACTGGGAGACAATATACAGAACCATTACTTACCAGTTATTAAGTTAGCGGGTATTCTGTCAGTAAGAAAATCCACCACAAGAATGCGACTGGTAACAAACAACACACCACCTTGTGTATAGACACCATAGCGTTCACTGCTAACAATCTCATTGGTGATAATCCGCGGCAGATGGGTAACTCCTTCTGCACGGAGCTGTTCTGTTAGATATTCCTTTAAAAGAAAAAAATATACCTTTGTAACACAATATAATTTATAATATAAATAAGGAAGCAATATCAATGGTAGACCTCAATTTCGCAGATCAATAGTCCTAAAAAAGTTGGTTGTTACAGATAAAAAACATCAATATAAATAAAAAGTATGAAAGGTTCTATGTTATTTCAGCACATAGCACACAACCCTTTGCCACTAGATGCCGTTTACAACCATGCAGGTATATTCTGGCAACTAGAAGAAAACCTAAATGGGAATAGCACAGGGAAATAGCTGATCATGCAGGCTTTGTCCCATTGATGCACGCTAATGTAGGCAAGTTACAGAAAAATGAATCTCCCTGCACTGGGAAACATAGGAGATGAAAACTGAAAATCAAAAAAACATACAATATATGGGTAAAGCTTAAACTTCATTATTAAAAGTTAAATTATGTTAATTGGACAGCGCTGGTCTTTCGAATAGGCAAAAGGTTTCTATGAAACCCTGTAGAGAATGTAAACATTACCATCACACCAAAAGAGCTTATTATCCGGTAAAGCAGGGTAGCATCATACTGGCGTAGACAAGTTGCATCACTGTTAACTGGGGAACCCTGCGGTATGGGTGGAACAACTGGAAGCATACAAAAACGTGGAAAAGCCTGTCCCTTTAAAAGCCACGCTGAAATAGCGATTAAACGGCAAGTAGAAAGTTGCCCAAAAGACTGAGATATAAGCAAACATGATAATATTAGCATTTTAATGATATGCTCTGTCACACAGGAAGTGTTCTAATCTAATAAAACATGTCACTGTAATAAAGTATGCTGAAGAGTAATTATCAAGTTGTTGATGGATTACTACTCCTATTAGCCTTAGCAATCCTGACACCCAACATTAACCTATGCCAGGGAACATGCTGAGCAGTTAAAGCACATCTGGAAAGTGATCTACAATACTTTGGGAACTTTTTTTATTATCTACCTGCCTGCCTATAATTGATACTCTTAAGCAACACACATCAAAAGGAAATACCAGCTCCTCCTCTCTGCACAGGAAGACAATTTATTCTCCCCGCCTATCCTTACCTAGAAACTGCTGCAGCATGCAGGGGAGAAAAAGAATATTCAGATTTTAATGCTATCTATAGGCAACATAAACTGCTGTGCAACTGTGAATATATAAATTAAAATAGTTTATAAAGAAATGAAAGTAAATTTATAAATCATTGTATAGCTTTAAATAAAAAATGAATGCATTAATCAGTAACTTCACAGCTGAATGTTTACAAAGAACAGAGTGACAGCTCTGACTACCTCCTCTGCTGTGTTCGTGTTCAGTACCAGCACCAGGTTTCCCGGGTCACAGTACAGCTTGAGGAAGTTCTGCAGAATCCTATCGATGCCCAGACCTCGGGCAGTGATCACCAGCCCATCCTCGTGAAACAAATCCAAAAATATCTGGTTTTCATGCTCCAGGAGAGGAGCCATCTGTAAAACCTATAACCCGGAAACAGCATCCTAAAACCAACGAGTTTAGCGACTAGCGGAACATATCATAGAGACTAAATCCCCAGAGGTAAAAATCATGGAGACTAATTGGCGAAACAGGAGTCTAGGTTTGGATAGTCTAAAGCGACCCCAGTGGCAGGCGGCGTAATTACACTTTGTGTCATCAAAGGGGAAGACCCCTGAAAGAAAAATATATTTTCCTCCTTTATACAGTAATGCAGGTAAGCATTGACAAAACTCTGGTCTTATCTCAGTTTACTTTATCTGCAGTGCTAGAGGAGGCCATTGCTGTGCTTTTGGTACTGCTCAACAGTATTATGTATATATGTATATATATATATATGTATATATTATGTATCTAAGATATAATATGATTATTATTATCGTTTATTTATATAGCGCCAACAGTTTACGCAGCGCTTAATACAATACATAAATTAAAGGGGTATGACAAGACGAGAATTGACAGACTAAGACAAACCGATACATTAGGTGGAAAGGGCCCTGCTCTTGAGGAAATATATAGTAATATATAGTAATGTATATATATAGTTTTAATAACATACATCTCTCTCCTGGACCCATATAACCATACCTGGCAACTGTCAGGGTTTTTGCCCCAATCTCAGGATGAAGGGGCGGATTGTAAGCATCACACCGTCTGGAACTGACTATTCTACAGGGCTGTCGTTATATCTACGACTCCCAATTAGTGCTTTTTCTACCGGTATGTTTTGATTGATATACCGTTACGTGTGAGTCTGAGCCCAAAAAATGAGAAATAGCAAGTAAGATAGTAGAATGAAAAGTTTAGCAGCTCCAAATAACACCCTGACAACAAGCGTGTTAACAGAAGTTACAGAGCAATAATGAGGATATTGTGGTGGGGGCTCTAGATTGAGAGAGATGACAGGATAATGGGAATATAAAATTTTAACCGTTTTATACATTTTAATATATACATAAAGACAAAATCATATAAAAATATGGGTAATCCTAAAAAAAAACAGATTAAGACGGCCAGGAGACTTCAGAAAATACATTATAGAGTATATATATATATATATATATATATATATATATATATATATATATATATATATACACACACTATATACCGTATTGGCTCGGATATAGGCCGCCCCCGTATATAGGCCGCACCCTAAAAGTTTGGTGCTTTTTTAAAGAAAAAGTTTTTTTTCTTTAAAAAAGCACCAAAAAAAACATGCTGCCACTGTCCTCCCCCCCGAGATATGCTGCCACTGTCCTCCCTCCCCGAGATACGCTGCCACTGTCCTCCCTCCCCGCGATACGCTGCCGCTGTCCTCCCTCCCCGCGATACGCTGCCGCTGTCCTCCCTCCCCGCGATCCGCTGCCCTCCCTCCCCGAGATCCGCTGCCCTCCCTCCCCGAGATCCGCTGCCCTCCCCGAGATCCGCTGCCCTCCCTCCCCGAGATCCGCTGCCCTCCCTCCCCGCGATACGCTGCCGCTTTCCTCCCTCCCCGCGATACGCTGCCGCTGTCCTCCTCTGCCCCCCCTCCTCGACTTACCGGAGCAGACTCCCGGGTGTCTTCAGGGCCGGCGAGGGACATCTACGCAATACGCGTATGCAACTTCCGGTACCGTTACCGGAAGTTGCATTTGCGTATTGCGTAAATGTCTCCCGCCGGCCCCGCAAGACACCCGGGAGTCTGCTCCGGTAAGTCGGGGGTGGGCAGAGGTAAAACGCTTAGATAACCTCCCGTGCCGGCACCCCCCCCCGTGGGAAGTGCCGGCAGGGGAGGCTGTCTGAGCGTATCGGGGAGAAGGATGCAGGTCCCCTGCACCGCTGCGGGGGATCTGTATCTTAACCCCGCTGCCTGCCCGGCGCCCGGGACTGCATGTCCCGGGCGTCGGGCGCTAGACCCCGAATATAGGCCGCACCCCCACTTTAAAAACTTAAAGTGGGGGAAAAAAGTGCGGCCTATATTCGAGCCAATACGGTATATACATTATAATGTATGTGGGTGTGTGAATTCCACATTGATTAACAGGTATAGTGCAGGAAACATCTTATAGTTAACCAGAACAAATTTTAGTTTTTACTGCCGGTAAACATTAATCAGTAGGGGGCAGTATTTGACCATACATCGTATTAGTTACCCAGCAATACAGTGAGAAAAATAAATTGCTGCAAACCAATCACAATGTGTCTAGCGCTGCTAAATCTCCAGGAGGAATATTTCTAGCAAACAAAACAAAAGTGGTAGCAATAAATATGTATTTTTTAGGCTAGATTAAGTTATCGAAATTAAAAAATTACAATTTTTATTTGTGATATATCCATAACTGTAAACTTTCTCTAGGTACTCCATATAAGTCCCATAAATATGCCAGACTGGGCACACTGGACAAAATGCCTGGGGGAGGGGTTGGGGGTGCTGGTTGACAACATACTTACGCGTTCAGTCTTTTCAGGGAAAGATTGGGTGTTGCAGTGTGCGGCCATCAGCTGGATATGCCCGGGACACTACACCAGCATAGAAACATAACATGCAGTCTGTCATAACCATCTCTCTGCCAAAATTACATCATTTAGTGGCCACTGGCTTTAAAGTGCCAGGGCCATGTTGGGGTCTCTCGGTGAAGTGCTAATGGGTTTCCAGGTCAGTGTCCTCTTTCTTCAGGCAGGGGAACGACATTTAGCCATGACCACTATGCATACCTGGGAACTTCTGGGCTCCGGCTACCCGGAGCCTTCCCTTGCGGGACGCGGCCAGGACTGCACACTGACGTCTGCGGCGTTCCCAGGTATACACATAGTGGGACTTTTAGGTTGCAGCCCCCTTGTCGGATGTGGCCAGGACTTGGTCCTGCTGATGTTGGTGGGCGTTTCTGTCGACGTCAGAAGACATTCCCGGTGATGTCCCAGGACACACCCCCAGTTAAGAAGAAAGTGGGCAGGGAATGTGTCAGAACCTAGCTTCTGCAACCCGGATTATTCGGAGTCTCCGGGCGAAACCTGGACAGTTCCCAGGTATGATTATGTGTGGTTACTATATAAAGTAACAGTGTTAAGTACAAAATTTCCCTACCTTCTCTCAAACAAGTGTGGTAATTTTCCACTAATGTACCCTATATTAATCTTTTCCACCAAAAGAACCAAAAAAACGCAAAGATAACTTTTAGTGAATTCCTCAATTAGTGAGAAATTCCTCAATTAGTGAGATGAAACATTGATTATTAAAATAATGTGGGCTCTCTGGTCTCATTGATTTTATATACAGTATATATATATATATATATATATATATATATATATAAGAAGGCTCCTTGTTGCCTATGTTCCTAGAACCAGTCTCGTTTGTTAAATTTTCCTTCATTTAATATAGCTTCAAGTCTTTTATGCGTACCTTAATTATCTTTATAAAAACCTAAATTAATTGTCAGAGAAGATTTAAAAGGAATTGCTAATTACCGCCAGTATTATCAAACAAAATATACCTTTGAAGCCACGTGTAAGGATTTTGTTATATTCACCTCTAATTGTTTCTACATTTTTTTTCCCAATTTGACATGTTATTAATCATCCACTGGAGAATAATGAGTATGTATGCAAAATAATAAAAAGACTCTAGCGTACTTATCATTCTAATGACAGGGGCTTAAAAATGGATAAGGTATATTATATTCTTCACATAGAACCTTTGTCAGAGTTCTATTGGGAGAATCCAGTTGATGTCCCACCCACTGGAAGAAATCGCAATTAGGCGAGTATTATCATGGCTCTTTTGTGTAAATGACGCTGACATACCTTTTGTTTCTTTTGTGCCTCCTTTTTTTGGGAATAGGAATTATACTTTCAGGGGATGAGATGAGCAAAGCCCTATTGTGAGGATGATGACAGTGCTTTCTATGGTCACGTCTCTGCTAGATGATGATTGCACCTTCTCTCTGTTAGGAATGGCAGTGAAAGCAAACTTAAATACAGTGAGATTCCCATTTGGACTTTTCATTCGTTTCATTCTTATAACTGACATAAAAATGGGCACTAATTCAAGAGCAGTCAATGACTATGGTTACGGTTTATTACTTTTATATTCACAACCTACAAAGTGCCATTTTAATTAAATAAACATATTTATTGCCAGGAAATATATTTCTATATAAATAAATGCAATGGTCGCCACAGAGGATCCCTCTTGGTTCATTGAAAAGTAGAAAATATGCAAAACATCCATCTTGTAAACTGAGAAACGCAACCGGCTTTCCTTTAGAAGAAATAGGAAAAATGAAACCATCAATCCAATGTCTTCATAGCAGACCCATACATCCACAGAGATGAACTACCCTGAAGGAAACATGAACAAAAGAAAGCAATAAAGGAGGGCAAGTTGTGGGATAATATTTGCCTCCTGTCTTTAATAAAAATCTATGTTTTACATCCCAATTTTATTACAGACAGGAGGCTCATATAATGCTGAAATGGAGAATGGAATACATATAAACAACTAATTAACAACAGTAGAAGAAAGGTGATTAATAGAACAACTAGTGCCAATGTCTGCTAATGTCATGATCCAGCAGACCCAACAGGTGCAGAAGATACAGGTTCAAATGGTTTAAGAAAATAAATGAGTAACTGAGGGTTAGAAGAGTTCCGTAAGAGATAAAGTTTTTGCCTCATATGTTTGCAGACAAAAGACTACACGTAACTAAGAATTATTAAACTTTGGGGAAAAGTCAAATCTTGTGAAAGCTTTGATACATCCTAGAAGAAAAGGTAACACTATGGGGTCTAATATTCCTTCACAAGAGATAAGTCACAGAGGCATAGTCAGTTAATCAGTTTAATTATTGCCAGACCAATTGGAATTGAATGTTGCTGGATGGCATCAGCCCAGAAGCTATTATGAAAACTGTTGTTTTCTTCTAGGCTCTGATCATACATAAAAAAACATAAATCATTGTAAATTGGAGGAATACATAATTTCTTAACATTGACCAATCTTGAAGAAATGTGTCAACCGCAGCAGCATCCATATTTGATCTGTACTTAATTCTTTTGTTAATTGGCAATTCAGAGAGGACCTAAATAGATCTATCTACCTAACATTTCCCAAATTCTTAAAATCATCTGAAAAGCACTTTGTGTAGTTTTCGGTTGCTGTGATCTGTTAGGATAGCTTGAATTCCAGTCTTCAACAGCATTTGAAAGTCCTGGAATGTATCCTGCTTGAATGGTAATCCCTTTCTTGAGGCAGAAATTCCAAAAATGCCAACTCTTTCCCAATACCAGACAAAATTCCTGGGCAATTCTATTTTTCCCCCCAGTTTATAACAAGTAACCTGAGAATTCCCAAATTGCATTTTTGTATTGACAATTCTTGAACCTCTACTATTTTGTGTTGTAGAGAATGAAAACATAACGTGTTTGGAATCTTTAGCTGAATTGGATCTATATGGAAATAAAAGGAGTCTACCACTTATATTTAGGTAAATGTAAGGGAAAGAAAAAAAAATCATTCCTGCCGAGGATCTGGAGCAGATTCTCACTCTGGCTTCTGCAGTCCTCCATGATGTTCCTTGGGATGAAGAGGAAAAAAAACAATGGGAAAGTGTGAATATAGTGCAAATACTCAGCAAAAAACAAATAAAAATACCATAGAACAATAAGTAAAAAGCTAGCAAATCAAATAATAGGAAAAATAGACAAAAGTAAGGAAAGTATTAACATATTTAACCAATTAGGACACATAATAAGAAATAAAGGCATATATTTAATAAACTATTAATAAATATTTAATAAATAATAAAATATTTATATTATGATGTAATATTCACATCAATTATCTTTTTCCTGGGAGCAGCAAAGAAAAAAGGATTTCCTGTGGCAATCCCTGCATTTATTAACATGGACATGTCCTGATTGGTGGACTTATATGACTTTGTGTGTATCTAACGCATGTATACTTCTGCTTGCTGCTGGAAGTTGAGTAAAGCAAGGTTAAGAATAATATGAGCCTCCTGTCTATCATAAAACCCATTTTATTGGTACTATAAAATGTGTGCTGCAATTAATGCTGAGTCCTTCTCAAGACAAGAGACGTGTTTGGAAGTTACGTGCCGGGAAAATAAATGTCAGACCAGACAATTCTACAAAGAGCTCAAACTGCAATGAAAATATGTTGGGGTTTTTTTTGTAAAAAAAAGCAATGATGCTATTTCATATGTGATGTGTAAAAGGACTATTGTTATTACCTAGTTTATATCTATTGATTGCCAACAGTCAAGATATATATATATATGTATATATGAGAAAAGTGTTTTTGATGGAGTCTCTCATGTGTTTGTGTGTGTGAGCATGAATGTGTACGTGTTTGTGTGTTAGCATGGATGTGGTTGTGTGTTGGTATGGATGTGTAAATGTGTGTAGGCATTGATGTGTATGTGTAAATGTTTGTGTGTTAGCATAGATGTGTATGTGTAAGTGTTTTTGTGTTAGTGTGGGTGTGTAAGTGTTTGCATGTTAGAGGGAGTGTGTATGTGTAAGTGTTGTGAGTGGGTGTTTGCATAAGTGTATGCTAATGAGTTTAAGTAAGTGTACATTGGTGTAAGTATGTGTGAGCATGTGTGTGTAACGTTGTATAAGTGTGTGTACATATGTGTGCTATTTATATGGGGCCACTTGTTCCTCCCTGAGCCAAGATCCCAGCCCTCTCCTGGCTTGAGTCCCAGCCCCAATATTTTTTTGTTAAGAATAGGGAAAACCATGCATTTTTAAGGTATATTTTAAGAACACATTATGACACTGTGGAAAACCAATGCAAAAAAACAAACTGACCATTTTAGATAAATTACTGAAAAAAAATAGTTTTTTAAGAGCATAAATCACTTTCACAGTAGATAATAAACATTGTGTTATGTAACCGCCCTGTGTTCCCGCCTCTGCAAGAGAGCCGGTCCAATTTTGACCGGCCCTTTTTAAGATTAAATGCCCCCCTGACCCCAGGCTAAGTTTGCATGTCCTTGCATACCAACAGTTGCAAAAAATACAATATCCTCTGTGATATAAATCAATGTAAAAAACCCTCAAGGGTTAATTTATATTGCTTTAATGTTTTGCTTTAATACCTAACCTGAAGCAGACCATCATCATCCGTGTTACCTCCCAATGATGGTAGACAGGTAAGTACATTCTGTTGTTGAAATCCGCAGATGGTTTATTGTATCTCATTTTAACACAATTGAGATGTATATGCTGTATATATACTGTATATACCGTATGTAAATACTTTATTACAGGAGTCAATCTGCATGTTATCTATAGCACAGCCTAATAAATTAGTCATTGACTTAATCATGATGACACAATTCCTGCGGTTTGGGATCATCTTTTTTTTCCCTTTTCCGTCGTTGATTACAGTAATCTGCATCTCATCTGTGGCTTAACCAGTGGCTTTGTTTAATATATGTCAGATGCTGAGAAAGCTGTCATTCTCTGCCTGAAAAGTAAATTGTTACTAAGCATTTAACACTTAAATGTGCTCTAAAAAGATCTCACAGAATAGGCAAATATATATATATATATAATGGAAATGTACACGCTGTTATATTGCATTTTATATTCATTTTGGTTTCATGTAAAATGAGTTTTCCGGATCCCTGGAGACCTCCCTCTTCAGGGGGACCAATGGTGTTGGTGGATGGGACCGATGGTACAGGGCGAGCCCCAAATGCTTTACATTTGTATGGGGTACAAAATGGGTGGCGAGAGCGACGTGCCTAAATGGCCCTCCTGGGGCCCAGACATTTCAGACTGTGACCCTGAGGCTCAGTGAAGCGGAGCTTCACCTGGGGTCTCCGATGGAAACCAGGAGGGTTCCCAGGTATGTTTATCGGTCGCTGTCCTAAACGTGCCAGGGCCGATTTCCAACCTCAGCGCTGTGCTAATACAACATTGTTTGTTAAACAAAGTTGGGACGTTGGCACCAAAACAGCAGTTTGCCTTAGGCACCAAGAATCCAAAGCAGCGGGAAGATAAATAATTGCTACTGGAACAACGTATCCTTTTCTGCAGGAAACTGAAAGATCAGGGATTCCTTTTCTTTCCTATGTTAAAAATGCATAACATTTCATTTTTCTGGGAAATTTTGAATCGAGAATATTTCTAAATCGAGACTCGACAGCCACCAGCATCGCTAGCAATTTATCAGTCATGGGTAATGCAAAAGAAAAATAGATGCAGGGAAATGGGGTGTTTATGTTTCTTTTCCCCGTCTACATATTTCAAAGGAAACTCATTTTTCAAATAGATTTTTTATTTTGTCAGACTTGAATCTTTTCAATACTAATAATTTAATAATATGCTAGGCCATTCATTTGTTCTCTCTGTACTTATATCTACCTTGAGTCAATTTATGAAATGTCTATCCAATAACAAGAAGAAACAAAGAACATTTATGGATTTGTAGGCACTTGTCGTAATAATTATCACATCATTATAGCGAATGTAAAATCTCTCTTTCAACAAGGCTACTCTGAAAAAATAATAGCGTATTATTGAATTTGGAAATGCTTATTTCTAAGTATAATTGTGTGAAAAGGAAAGAAAGAACGAGACACTGCGAGTGAAAGGTTAGAATTGTTATATTATCACCTCAGAAATCCATTTGTTGGTCCAAACGGAACATGATGTTATGACAGGGTATCAGATGATTGAAACCGAAAGGTAAAAACTGAAATCTGTTCTATGTGTGACAGTATAATGACAGGTATGCTGCTTCATGTCAAGATGCTTTTATTCCATATAATGGTATTGACAGATGGACTTTAAGATGAAACTGTGAATAAATCCATCTAAAGAATCTGAAATGACATGCTTCTTTATTTAAAGGAAAGCGTCTATAATTTATTATACAGCATTGCGTTTGTAAGTAATAAATGCTTAATGCTTTCACTAAACCTCTGTAAGTAATTATTTTAGCACTTTTGACTTCATAGAGTACCCACCTACTCAACTTCCTGGATATTGGAGCAATTAACTGATCGCACGAATACAATATGGGTGCCACAAATGTTGTCCGATGCCCCATAAGCAAGTCACTTAATATCAAAAAGCTGCAAAACATGACTTTATTGTTGACGATCCGGCCCTGCATATTGGGTGCCTGACATTAGCGCAGGCTGGTGTTGCCCCGTGACATCTGAGAAAGGCAACACTGACATAGAGTGAACATGGACACCCATGAAAAACCTTAGTAGGTTTTCCTGTTCTTTTACTTTAATTAACAAGAACATTGCATAGTTACCCCACTAAGAAGATAACTATACCAAGTGATTAGCTAACATGCTTAACCAGTTAACTTAACCAATCTGTCTCTTTTGTGAGTGCTTACTAACTTGTAGTAGCGGTTACTAATGGAAAGCTGTTTGACATCTCCCTGTATCATATTATCTCTTGTATTGCAAAATTGTGTAAATTAAAACTAAGATTTTCTATTGTTATGATAATTCAGAGGTATGGTACAGAAATGTTAAGATTCTAGCTAAATAAAATCAAAGAACTTTTAGATGCTGGTATAAAAAACCTATACGGGATCAGGTATTTATACATTTGTTTTTTTATTATATTGGGAAGATAATGGGAAAAAAAAGAATATTATTTTTCAAGAATAGCCTTTTAAGTAACATTCTCATGGTAAATTGACATTTATTAATAAAAAAATAAAACAATAATCAGTGAAACTAAAAAAATCCTTTAACTTTCCCAAAACCTTTCTCTATTATGCTTTCCCCATTGCTTACCTCCCTTAAAATTACTCTTCCTATTTACTTTCTCTTCTTCAAATATTTTTTTCTCCAATTTTAAAGTCTATTATCCTTGAGTGAAATGTATCACATTTTCATTTTAGATAGAACCTCTGGCGGCTCTCAAAGGGAAAAACCATGTAGAATGAAATGCAAGACAAGGTTGGTCTAGAGTTCTCCTCAATAGTAAAGATCAGTTTAGGTGTAGACATCCTTGCACATACTTTTTATTGACAAAGCTCATGAAGGGCAACATTACACGAAGAGATGCTGATTCCCTTCCGCAGATAAGGTTTGCTGTTGATGAATCTTACATGTGACCTTAAATTTGAGATTCTTCTAACGGTGAACATTGAGAGGAGGGCTTTGTGGGGCAGGAAAGGAAGACCCCTGGCTTTTTTTAGGTGTTCTGTATGTATGTTATTTCTTGGAATGTGGTGGTTTTCTTGGTTTCTTTTTGGAAAAGAAATGTGCCTTTTTTTGTTCTAGTCCGGCCCTGTGGGTGAGGTTAGACAGAAATGCAAAGGAATATTTTTTATACCATAAAGGAGCTACAATTTGAGACTAGGTTGGGGACCTAGTTCCACTGTGACATTTCCAATGTGTACACAAACTATATCAATTGAATAATTGAATAAACACATTTGTTATAAAGAAATTCAATACCATTTTAGAGTAAAATACTATTAAAGCCCTAACCCACAGTTGGCATTATAGAAATATATCCACCACCTTCCAACCAAAATGTTGGGCTGGTGAGATAAAAATATAAAGTGCAAAGAAGGGCGTAATATTATATACTCTGATATGCCTATGGGACTCCTTGATGTTGCATTCCTGTGAAGCAAGCTTATGTGTAATAAAAATCATCCGTGTTGAAGCCAAATCTCATTGACCATTCTAAGTTTTTTATGAGAATTGTGGACTGATATGTAATTGGAACATCTGAAACTGCCGTGGGGTTATCATGAAAATAAAATCACACAAGACAACAGTATGTGATTATCCTCGTATGAAGCAAATACATTTATAGGAGAGCCAAATATGAAAAATGTTGCCAACACGATCAGGTTATTATATACCGTGAGTGCTCTGTGTGCAAGTGGTTTTCAGATTGTTGTTCTGTGTGGCTTTTTGTCTCTCTCCTATCAACACTATATGTTATAATGCCAGATTTGTGGTTTTTATTTTGTTGATTGTTAATTGATTGCTTGCTGCTTGTGTTCATCAATTAGTAGCATTGGCAAGAAGAATCTGCCTTTATCTGGCATAAAGGATACAGTTACTGTACATTGTCTGTTTTATTACTTTCTTCATAGATATCTCTTCCTTAACTCATTCAGGACTAGGGACCAGAGCACTTTTCATGTTTTTACTATGTCTCCGTTCAGCTGTAATTTTCCTGTTTCTAAATAAGTGTATGTGCACAAATTATATTTATTTATTTTTCAGGACAAGGTGGCCTTTCTTTAAAACTATATATATATATATACACAGAGTAGCAATTGAGTTCATGTTGGTAACAGTTTGTAAATGCAATCTTTTTAGGAAACAAACTTAAAAAATAAAATGATATATATATATATATATATATATATAATGATATATATAATGATATATATATATATATATATATACATATAAATACATATAGAAAAAAGCTACCCTAAGACTTCAGCTTCATAGACAACCATAAAATTGTCAGTGCTATTTACGATTAGAATAAAAACAACCGTTCAATTTGGGACAGAATGTTCCTAATCAAAATATTTCATTCAGATGATTTCACCTTGCCTATATCATTTCCTCCTGCAATTAACACGAGATAAGTGGGTAAATTCATACAAAGTCACAACTGTTTGACTGATATTGTGCCAAACATCTCCCTTCATTAAAAAAGTCAGTATTTGGTTTTATCCAATACAACATCTGAGGTTTTCTTTAAGCCGCATATAATCATTTTACTATTACAATTATTTATGAAGCATACCCATATTTCATAAGGAGAAAAGAGAGAGATAAATACATTATAAAGGTAAATACATCAGGCCAGTTGCCTCTAGAACTGCAACTTTATATCGCCCTCCAAAAATTCATAAAAATATTGAAAAACCATTTTTAGCGATGTTGATATTTAGTAATATCCCTCATGATCAGGGCATTGAGAGAGTATCTTATTTTCTACATCAAAAACCAAATGATTTTCATCAACATATTCCTAACCTATTTATTTATTTGTATTAGCATATATTTTTTTCTATTTAATGAAAAATGCTATTTCCACCTTAGGGCTCAGCAATGGGAAATTGTGCTCCGAGTTATGGTAACTTGTGTTTAGGGTGATGGAAGGCAACTAAAGTATTTACTCCGCATATAACACAATATACCCAGCATATCAGAAAATGAACCAGATGCATAGATACTATTTTACTAATCTGTAATGGCCCATTGGATGTTTTTTGTTCATTTGTTGTATAAATGAATAACAACAATATAGGAGTAATACACCAGTAATTAGTCAGGATGAGCTGCTATTTTTAGATTTGAAAGCAATGAAAAGCCCTACGGGTTAGTTTAGAACCACACTATTTCGCAAAGAAACTGCCTCCAATAGCTTATTAGAAGCTTTTAGTTACCATTCAGAACCCCTCAAATGTAGGATTCTAATAGGCCAACATTTAGGGCTCTTACATGATTGTTTTACCTTCGATGATTTTACGACGCAAGCAAAAACTCTTCAACAACATTCTAGAACATATCTAAAGTTTATAAATCAGTATAATCAGCAAGTAAATAGGAAAGCCATACACTATAATTGGAATGTTGAACACTAATATGTGTTCTAATTGACAGATACGTTTTTGAGAGACTCTTGGATGGTTCTACCGGTATGGAGCACTTTTTATGAATGACAATACACTGGACATTGATTTAACCTACACACAGGACAATTCATTAGGAAAATAAGTGTATCTTTCAGGCTGCTCACCGCCACACTCCAACAATCCCTCAGTTAGGAGTGTCAACCTGAACACACTCCCAGAGACAGGTGTCCGGGGCCCATGGCACCTCTCCAAACCACACAAAAAACAACACAATTTATAAAGTGCCAGCAGATTCCGTAGCGCTTTACAATCAGAGTCAGTAGGATAAATTTAAAATCTCAAACTTAAATCTCTGCTTAAAGAACATTAGTATTTAAAGGCAACAGTTTAATTTATAGAAAGCTTTATTTTAACGCTCTACATTTTTTGTTTTTATTTTATTAATACATTTTTAGTGTATTTTTCATAAAAGTTAAGTTTTAATTCAGTAATTCTGGTTGGTTTTGTTACGATTTCAGTAAGATGAAAAGAAAAGCTACAAGTCACATATAGTAGAGGTCAAGGAGAAGGCATGTATGCTAAACAAATGACGTACTTTACTGAAGTCACTCCTCTATAGAGATATATAACTTATTCTATAGCTTCAAAACATTAAATTGAGCTATTTTCTTATATCTTCTTATACCATGGTAGTGCTTTGTGATAAAGAGAAAATGAGACGGGGAAGCTGAACAGATGGAAGTGGTTTCCATGGCAACGACAACATAGTGAAGGCTCTCCTGAATTCCCTCCTCTGACTTTTTCATGTGATTTTCTAATTTAGCAACTGGATGCTATAAGCAGTAAATGCATCCTCCAAATACAAATTGGATTTATTGAAGTATGTGTCAGGAGAATAACTGCACCATGTACCTCTGCCAACTGACACTTAGTTGGTGTACTTAACCATTTCATTTTCTGCGCTTTTAATTTTCTAGACTACAACGTACAAATTAAGCAGATTTCTTATTTTCCTCTTGTATTCTTTTAACGTTTCTCATTTTGATACGCAGCTGGCATATGGGTAGAGTATTCTGCAAGAAACGGCTGCATTGTGGGCAATAAATTACATTGTGTCACCTATTTTTTTCTTTTTTTATAAAAATGTCACAGAGAAAGAGAGGATAGAAAATGTTGATTTTAATATACAGTAGCGGACTGCCACGGTTAGGCTGCGACAGGCCATCTCCTACCCTGGCAAGTCAGTGCCTTCTTCCTTGGGTCCCCTTGTGGCAGGCTGCAACATCCCAGTGCCCATCTTCATCTGACCTTTTCATGCGAACCCTTCCAGACTCAGCGTTTCCACCTACGCCTTCTTCTCCACACTCTGCTTTTGCCTACTGTGGGTGGTATTTACATAGCACCACCTCTCAGTGAGTAAGTGCATGACTGTGACTCCCTCCTCCTTATCACCCCGGACTGGGTGGGTAATTGTACTCAAATGCATAGTATGCTATTTAATATCTCTCTTTTTATGTATAATTGTGGGAAGTCATGGTCAAACAGCTGTGCAATGTATCAGCCTTAATTTATTGGAGGAACACACAGAGATGGTAACCTCCAAATTTGTTTATGTAGAATATAATTCCTCTTCTAGTACCATTTCCACAATAGTAGACAAACCAGAGGCAACTGAAGATGTGAAGGTATAAAAGTAAAAGTATATAACAGTATATCCATTCTATGATCAGGGCCGGCCTGACAATGGAGCCGAGTGGGGCAACCGCTCCAGGCGGCACTTTTGAAGGGGCGGCACTTTGCCGCCCCAAGCCCTTTTTTTTTTTTAAGCGAAAGAGAGAGAAAGGGGCGCCGAGTGGTTTTCGCTTACCAAGCTATCAGTACCCCACTCTCTCTCCTCTGCGGCGAGTCTCCCTGTTCGGTCTCGGTGCCGGCTTGTAATGCTGAGTGCCGGAAGATTACCTCATTTCCGGCGCTCAGCATTACAAGCAGGCACCGAGACCGAACAGGGAGACTCGCCGCAGGACTGCTGAAAGGTAAGTACAGGGGGGGGGGTAAGGGTAGATAATAGGGAGGGAGGGAGAGGAAGGGTAGATAATGGGGAAGGGGGCGGCAGGGACGGAGGGAGAGGAAGGGTAGATAAGGGGGGGGCGGCATTTTAAAATTCGCCCCAGGCGTCATTTTGCCTTGGGCCGGCCCTGTCTATGATCAATACGGATCTTGGTATAAAGTTTGTCCAGACCTATAACCAGTATTGCTTTTTAGTCTCAATTCTAAAACCATTATAAAGTAAGAAATTCAGAATGTGTAAAGTATGCTTCAGTGCTAATAATATGTCGTGTAATCAGGGTACCCAAAGTGCTTAACCTGCTACATGGTGCAATACATAGCATAGATCCAAAGAAAAATAAAGGCAGATAAGATGAATTTTATGAAAAAAGTTGGTATTGACTTTTTTTAGTCTTAATTACCTTCATAATCTTTGCTCAAAGTTTCACACACCATTAATCCCCATGTTATTTCAAACCTATGGCATGTAAAGGTTTGGTTGTTCACACTTTGTACGTTACATGATTTCCTGATTTGTATTTGTAGTTTGCATTAATAGAAATCAGGTTATATTCCCACTTTAATTTCTGAAATATTGATTAAATCTGTGCGCCTGACTCCTCCAAACATTGTCCATAATTGCTTGAGTGCTAGAAAGTAATTCCCTGCTCGGCTAACAATAATATAGAACTTCAACACTTCGATTAAAGTCTCAAAGGTCTATGTAATTGTATTGTTTCTCGCAGTGATTTATTTTATTGGGTTTAGAATTATAGTTTTTAAGTTCACAAATATTACAAAAGGGAGTTGTTTTCTAAGTTGGTTTCTATGCTATTTGGATTTATATGACAAAGAAACATATTAGAAACATAAAGAAACCACAGGGCCCTGGTGCAGAAAATTGCCCCAGGCCTCCCAAATTCAACAGCTGGTCTGTGCCATCATTGCCCCAAACAACTTGTCTATGTGTGCTTTGCCCCTTGCCCCCTTCCAACATAAACTCTGGCACATATATAAACACACTTCGTCAGGACTCGGGCGATCAGGTCATGTAGGAGCCCATGTGCAGGGGATACTTGGGGTTCGGTCTGTAACCCACAATGCAGGATTATACAAACAAAGATACCACAAGCAGAAATCTAGATAACGCAATGTATTGTATGTATATAACAGGACAAGCATATAAGGGTAATACAGTCTGTAAGCAAGAAACCGGACATATGGCAGGATAAATAAATACCCGTAATAAGTCTTTTTGAACCCGCTTGGAAGGGCATGAAAAGTCACAGAGCCCGCTTAGAAGGGCACGAAAGGCACACCGCCCGCTTGGAAGGGCACGAAAGGCAGGGAATCCAGTTGATCAGGACACAAAGCAGGTAACCAGGAACGGTACAGGTGCAGAGCCACAACAGAAAGGTCCACAGACTTCAATACAACGGCCATGACTGAAGGGCAGGGCAGGTTCGAAAATCCCCTAAATGCAAAAAACCCTAAGTAAAATTGCGAGAAAATGTGTGTGTGTGTGGGGGGTACTAATTTTTTGCTGTTTTACATTCAATTCATACTAAATGACAGACTATACAAAAAAAGTAATGTTAAGAGAAAGCCCCATTTGTCCGTGAAAAAAAAAGATACATAATTTGTGTAGGTACACTAAACATGGAAAGAGGGAATCATGGGTGTACAAAAGTATGCAAAAATGGCAAAAAAACTCCCTTCACGAAGGGGTTACAAATAAGCATTAAATAAACACAGTAATAAAAACACAAGTGATAGGTGTGTATTATGCTTTCATCAGACTTGACAGTTCCCTTTTAACCATTTTAAAGTAGTGAATCACATTCTCAGCAGCATTTACATTTGATTGTAGACTTACCGATAATCAATTATTTGCATTTGTACATTTTACTTGAAATGCTAGTTCTTTTAGGCAGTTTCTCAATAGAACACAAGATCACCTATCAATCATTAACGTTTCTTTTGAACTCAAATAATCATGCATTATTTATATTTCTGAAAGCTTTGTTGTGTTTTTGCCTGAATAAAACACATTTACATATTATCTTTATTACTCCGTTTATTGGTCAACATTTCTTACAAAATGCTTTATGAATAACAACTGCCATTAGTGCATGAAACAAATAAGGTACACTTTAAGTGGCACTTAACTACATATGACTATATAAAATAAATGTATTGATAAATAAACATTAAATATATGACAATTACTATTACATCTATTGTCTAATAAACTTCGGAGACTAACACCCATTCATCCAAATACAGACACAATATATAAATAACAGACACAATCTGTCATTTTACAGGGTGGCTTTAATGACTGGAGTGGTGTGTTCTCTAATACTGGATCACCAACAGTGCATTATCTGTCACCCTTAGCATAGTTTTATACTTACAAATCCCTGCCCTGTTTAATAATGAGTCATTATATACAGGTGTTATAGTTTCAGTTTTCAAGTCAACTAGATGAAAATATATATCATAGACTGTCATCAAAGTATTTGGTTAAGACACATTGAAGGTAAGTAGCAATTAGCAAACCTGAAGTTAGGGAAGGATCATTGAGGACCACTACTTCTAAGCGATTGGATGTGGAGAGTATTAGTACATTTTTAATGTTGACCATCAAATATTTTGATAAACATCTTCTTTGTATCACAAAAAGTTGGCACATCAGGTACAACTAGGAGAGAGGTTAAAACATAGTATTTTAATACTGGTACATATTTTAGAATAAAAAAACATAATTATTGTTTGAAAATGTAAGACTTTACTTTTATGGCAATCTCTAGAAATATAACTATACAGTTATAACATATAACATAACATATTATAGTTATAAGAAAGCTAACTCTGCGATGATCATACATATGACCACAACATATACACTATATGACTATATGACATATACACTATTACTCCTAGTCGCTTCCACTTCACAATATCTGAACTTACAGTGGACTGGGGCAGATCTAGCAGGGCAGAAATTTCATAAACTGAAACTCCTAAACTTAACAATTATGAGGGTGTAAACATACTTTTGGTTAAATAATGTAGTTGTAAGAACGTTGTGCATATATATATATGTAACCACAACAGATATGTGACATATTAATACATTGTTAAACTGTTTGATATTTTTCTTTCATCTCATGGTTTTTTTGATCCGAGTGCATTGGTTTTGATGGTGAAGAATTATAACTCGGGCCGTGATTAGATGATGCTCCTGTAAAATGCTTACATGTATTTAAATGGATAAAGAATATTATTTTGTTGAATTGTGTACTACTAGTTGAATAGCTTGCTAATTTGAGAGTGTGATCTGTTTTTTCTTGAAAAGTTTAGTTTGCCAACTGCTACTTGAATCAATAGTTGAGTCTATATAACATAATAAGCAGAAGGAAATAAGTCAAAACTGTCTAGTTGATGTTGGTGGACCCTGGCCTAAACTATGATAAATATCCTGTAAGTCTTTGATAAGAATTTAAAAGTAAAATTAAGTTGGTTGTTTGGGAAGATAAAGAATGATTTATCATGCAGGCTTGGCAGATAATATTATGTGTGTGAATTCATTGGTGGTTTTGTAATGTGAATATGCACATAATGTTCATAAATCAGACTAGTGTAAGCTACATAAATTACATAGTTTTTTGTTCAGCATTAACTATATTAACATACAAGATATAAATAATCCTTCAGCTATTTTGAAATTTGTATATGAAAGTATTTATCTTGACAAAGTTTGAAATCTATTCCCTTAATAACGTCTAGTCTTTTCATGCCTGCTGTGTCCTTCCAAGTCCTGGAGTAATTTAGCATCATTCATCTAGAACGTTGTACTGTGTTGAGAATACAATAAAACAGCTGATACAATGTGAAAGATAGGCAAAACACCCATATAACATGTCTGCTTAACAGATTTCATCAACTGACTTCTTTATTTAAATTTAAAGAATTTTATCCTAATCTAGAATGTTTTTAGTGGGGGTAGTAATCTTTTCACAATGTCTGTGCTGTCTATCTATTAAAGGGGAATTATCTCAAAAAACACATGCATTTTAAATACATTGTTGTAACCCTGAACGTAGTATAGCATTGGATATAACTTGTTTTTACCTTGTTCAAATGAAGATTGTTCATCTGCAGAAGCAGATGCCATTGTAGGCAGTCATGGTATGTTTAGATTATGTTCCAAACTCAAACATTACATTGAACTGATTCTTTATGCCAATGCCAATCAAGTGCTTTTTACATCTGACATTAGTTAATCAGAGGATTCAAATGGATAAGATGACTAGGACATTCTGTTATTTACCACAAGCAGTATTATAAAAACTTGATGTGTTTGTCTAGCAGATTTGTCACAAACTACCAGCTCATAAGCCATATAATTCCAAAAGGGACTGCCCCTCTATGATCTATGTTGTGGTGTTTGGCAAGCCTAAGTTTATGTCAAGAACAAAATCTTTTGTATCTTTTGATTCCAGTGTCACGGGCCTTATGGTATACCTCTGTATTCTGTAAAGAGTCATCCTGCATTTAGCTAGGGTTCACATAAGTGAATTCAAGATCACTCAAAACCCAACCCAGTGGGGTCTATTAACTAAGAAGCTGAGTGGTATCAGTAGCGTTCCTAGCGGGGGGCGGGCCGCCCCGGGTGGTGCTCATCAGGGGGATGCCACCACACTGGCACCCCTCCAGAGACGGACAGTATTGTCCGCCGCTAGAGGAGCAGGCTCGTTTGGGGAGATCAAGGATCTCCCTCTAACCGGCTTAAAGCCAATCAAGGGCACGGGAGGTCTGTTAATGCAGACCTCCGATCCTGCTCCCGTGCGATGCGCGCGGCAACCAATGCTGTGCATGGGGATTTGATGTCATATCCTGGCGCACAACACTGAAGCCACGCCTTCTGCACTCACTGCACCGGAAGGACACAGAGCCAAGAGGAAGAACGGAAAGGAGGAGGAAAAGGAGCTGTAGCGGGAAAAGTGACAGAGGAAAGGTAGGAAAACATTCAGTGAGAGTTACAATGGATCAGTAAATGTGGATTAGTAAATGTGTGAGAGTGATGGGTGTTATGTAGGTGTGTGGGGGGATAGCTGTAATCACACTCCTATCATGCCCAGGTTCCAGCATGTGCTGGCTGTCTGGGCATGATAGGAGTGTGATTGCTGTTAGCAATTATATATATTTATATATATTGTTATTGATTTTTTTTGTCCAATTCTGGTGTGTTAACCACACTTTTATTAAAAGTAAGTAACACACCAAAATTGGACCAAAGAAATCAATAACAATATTAATATATATGATTGATAACAGCAATCACACTCTTATCATGCCAAGTCAGCCAGTACATGCTGGAATATGAGTATGCCTGGGCATGATAGGAGTCTGGTTGCTGTTAATCATTTTCCAAGATTGCTGCTGTTTGTCAATGTCTGGCTCAATGTCAATCTTTGCCTCAGTATATAGTGATAGGTGTTATGCTTGACCACCGTCAATGTTTGCCTCAGTATATAATGATAACAGTTATGCTGTACCACCGTCAATGTCTGCGCCAGTATATAACGATAGAAGCTATGCAGTTTTAAAGTGTGTGTGTGGGGGTGCCACATTCAGGATCCGCCCCAGGTGCCAAATACTCTAGGTACGCCCCTGGGTGGTATATAGCGTAAAGGGGAAACTCTACTGATGAGACTTGGTTTAAGATTGCATCCTGATAAAAGCAACTTGCAGAACAATGTGTATATTCACTAGAGTTGTTTTTGAGTGTCCATAACTTTAAATTTTGCCAGTTGCACACAAGGGCATTCAAATTATATAAAGATTTCCTCACCTGAGAGATGTCCTCACCTGAAACATTTAAATGTAGTAAAAGAAACATCTTGCCCACTACAAGTACTTAAAGTAATTAAACTAATAAAAACTAAATGAACTGAAAAAAAATGTGTGTCCCCAGGACTGGAGGTGGTGATGATAGCCACTGCCCCCTTCCCCACCCATGGCGCAATGGGGCAGTCAGAAATAATAAAAACGAAACGCAAGCATAGACCCCTACTAATTTGTAGGGCACACTATTATATTTTGTACTTAGTTTGAAAAAAGAAATTAAAATAATTTTAACAAAAAAGGCATATAACCACTAGATGGAGCTAAGTGACTACAGCAATAGATGATTTTACATCTTGGCAACATATTAAAAATACTTTGTAAAATACATTACTCTAACATGCCTGTATGAATTTGTCTTTTTCATGAAAAGAAATGAAAGTGGAATTTTACTTATATAAGCTTTTTTTCATTAAGTCACAATTTTAAAATTGCCCTTTGTTACATAAAATTGATTTCTTTCCTTTCATTAGGTGTTTGATATCCATGTAATTGAATTTTTCTCTGCCAGATGTGATTCCATAAACTCATTGTCTAAGTTATTTGCAAGCTACATCTCATCATGTGCAGGATGCAACAATTTAACAAGCCAAATATATTGCTGCCTCCTTGCATCTTTCAATATTTTGATTTTACATTTTCTTTTATTTCCGTACTGGTCACTCTTGTCTTTGTTGATATATTTTTATTGGGCAAGGTTTAGGTTTCAAACTGAGCTACTAAAAGTATACAGAGCTGTATAAAAAAGTATTATTATTTACACGGTGGTGATTTTAAGGATGGAATGTGGTATATTGGTTTGAAAAACGCAGGGTAGAATAGTTTCAATGTAATGATAGATATATAAAGGGAGAACTTTAAAATTCTATACAAAGTAACGGTACTCACACACACACACAATCTCCCTCTTACTAACACAAACACATTTAGGACCAAACTGGGGGTGAAGGGGCGCCCTGGCATTTTAAGGCCAGCTGCCACATGATGACAAGAATGTTTTTATGCTCATGTAGAATGTTACCTGGTATATCTAGCACCTATCTGCCCAGTGTGTCACAAGGTCAATCAGGGTCTGGACACATTTACACACACTTACTTTATCATACACACTCTAACACACAAGTGGGTCTCAGGTGACCCCACTGAACTCTTGCCTCCATTAGCAGGACCAGCCTTGTTTGAAGAATTAGGACAATTGCCTCCTTGGTGGCCCCACCCCTGATTCTTACTGTCAATTATTTCTCCATTGTTGTGCATCATTCCTGCGTTAAGTGATCAAAACCCAATTCACGTCAATAGGAACGGTTATCTAACGTGATTATTTAATTTAGAAGTGCTACAGCTGTTCAGTTTGAATTCCTCTACCATTGACATGGGTGCCAAGTGGGGTCTGCAATTTTCTCGGTTCTTGTTATAAAACCAATAGTAATGATGTAGCGTTAAGATAAAAGAATGTTAAAGATATACAATTAATTAACATGGAATTTTTTGTAAAATGTAGGTATCTAGCTATTCTTAAACTAAGTTTATGACTGGCAGCAAACAATGAAACAGCTCACGTTGTATGGATATTTCTGTCTGAGCAGTATCTGGCTAATTGGACTGACTGAACCACTAATTAATCCAGATGTTCTTAGGCAGTCAAATTCTCCATGTAAATGGTCCATGTGGAATTAAGATGACACATAAATTAGGAATGAATATCCTCAAAGCAAATCTTTTACACATGTCCATATTGGCATATGTGTATTTAATTCTGCTTGAAAAGCAAAAATCCTGACTTTTAATGCTTGCTCTTGACTCCTAAAAAGAATGTTTGCCAACAGAAAGTGATTTCTTAAAGCCATATGAATATCCTTTTGGGCAAGGGTTTCTCTGCAATGGAAACCCACACCCCATAACCTTCTGGAAGAAGTGGAGATTTGTTCTTCAATGTTAATACAATCAATTAATTGAGAAATGAGGCTAATCAATAAAGTGGCCCAATGACTGAGTAGAAGAGAATGCAACACTCCATATTTAAGAAACCCTGTGAACATTTTCATTTTTTTCTTCTACCAAAAAGTGGAATATAAGAACCACACTTTTGACTATAAATCCTTCTGCACTGCTGAATAGGTTGAGTATATAAGTATAGTATAACACAAATACTTATAATATATTGTCCATTGAAGAAACTATAACCTTTTGAATTGTTTATTTCGTAACGCTGAAAATAAAACAAGCACTGCAATTAACAGCTTGTCTGATGATTATTACAATATAAGCTATTCCATCTCTCTGTACACATTTCAAATATTTATATTTCAGATTTTCTTCATTGTTCACTGAAACATTGGTTACCCTTATACTGTTGCTTACATTGCATGTAATTTAATTTCATTTAATCATTGAATGAGTCTGTTGCACAGGGAAAAAGGTAATCATGTGTAATTGAAATGAGCCTGCACATTGTTGTATATTCCACTAGACCTTTCCCACCACGATTTAATTTAGACTGAATCCAGGTACAAAAATGTGTAAACAATTAGTCCATTTAATCTCTATTCTAGATTCAATAGGCCACTTCTAAATATCCCTTTTCCTTAGATGTTAATGGTCAAAAATCACCAATTACCTACTTTATTTCTGTTGTTGACCCCCCTGCAGCGCTGCGGGGGATCTGGATCCTAGCCCTGGAAAAGAAAAAAAACACCTGCCCCGCGCCCGGAACTGCATGTCCCGGTCATTGGGCAATACAAATTGCGCATCCCTGTGATAAACCCCGATTTTTTTTGGGGGGGCTATAATCGGGTAAATACGGTATTTACACCATTAGATTCCTAATAGTGCCCCAAAAAAATTCTTACTCATAAAGGATTGTAAACATTGTACATTGGTATTGTCTTATTTAGTCCCAGAGACCACAACATACTCACTTTGCCTTGTCTGCCTTTCAATAAGACAGTTAAACAAAAGTGAACATGAACTGCCTTGCTGTTTTGCTCCAGATTTCAGTCATTTAGCATGAAGAAAAGAAAAGATATTTAGAAAACAGTAAGCTGTAAATATACAGTACGTAGCGTTTTCTTTTTCCAGCCAGCAGGTCACATTTGAAACCGAACAGGTACAGCAGAATTCTTATTGTTTATCATATTACTAGGTGGTAAAATCTCCCAGGGTTGCCAATGTTATGCAGCCATTCTCTCGTTAAGGTTTGATTTACTGCCACGGTATGTGTGAAAAGCAAACAAGTTGAGAGCCAGGAGTTTTTAAACAAAAACAGTGGTATGCTACAGCAGAGTAAGATGTAATTATTTCAGTAGACCATACATGCCATGGAACATTTATGATGGAACGTTCTAAGACCCTATTGCATATGTAACAGGGTATTATGATACTGGTGATATCATACTACACTGGACATTTTTATTGAGAGGACAATATAGAATATAGAAATATTGGGATCATATCCCATATAATCCCTGGAGTTTGCACCTAGTTCTTGCACCTGGCTTAACGTGTGAAACACTTTAACTATCTCACCGATTAGCTCTTGCTGTTGAACTTGACTGCCACCAGTCTTCTGGGCCAGTTCTCATCTGCTGTTGAAGAGCACCAGGACATGACATATGCCAGTATTCAGAAGCAGGTGTCACAAGCAGGAATCATTAGAGAACAGGTTGATACCAGTAGCTGCACAGACCTCTCTTACTTTAAGGTATGATTGAGCTGGGAGTTCACAAGGGAGGTTACCTTGTACCCTTTATGTTTAAAGACAGCCGTGTTTGGTTATCTATATGACTAACTAGCAAAATTGGCTCTAGGGCGGGACACTGTGTCACGTCTGCAATACAGCAGAGGATCCTCGCTGCAGAAATTGGGAAGGCGCCTCCTGGCGGAGATGGAGGGCTCAGCAACGAAACACCAAAGTGAATAACGGACACAGGAGCGTAGCGAAGTACAAATATTCAGGAACGAAAATAATAAATGAAAAATAATAAATTCAGGGGTCAGGCAGAAGAGTAGTCGGGGTCACGAGCCAAGGTCTGGGCAGGCAGCAAACAGCAAGGTCAAAAACTAGCCGGAGTCAGAACCAATAAATAACTAAGCAATTCAGGAACGCTAGTGAAGGCTATTAGGCACTATCACAGGCAAAGGTGAAGTGCATACTGAGGGTTTAAATATCCCTCTCAATCACAGGATCCTCCTACCCACCTAATTAGGGGGAGGAGGGAAAAAGATAAATGTCGCTTTAAGAAGCGACATGAATATTTATGAGTTAGGATCCGTCAGGATCCAGTGATCTCTGCGGGGACGCGCGTCTATCCGCCGAACGGACCTGGCGGCGGCTCCCGCCAACGGAACGAGCAGGGGGCTGGACGCGCGGGCTGCGTCTCAGCTCCCCTACCCGCGGGACAACGGAGGAGGTAACACACTGGTTATCAATCGATTATATTCAAAAGTGTATTTGTTTATATTCAACAGTATACTTAAGGTAAGTGGGCGTTTTCCTGTTAATTTAGCTCCTCTGTTTGAAAACAATGCAATGACATACTGCACTACTCACGAAGTTACCCAAGTCTGTCTTATTATAGAGATATGTGTATATATAAATATACAGTATATACATATTACATTAGAAATAACCATCTAAGGTTATGTTAGATATTCTTTGTCTTAAACATCTAAACCTTTCCAGTGACCAAACAGCAATCATGACCACAGCTTCTAAGTCTTCTTAAGTATGTTTATTCAGTAACAAAGTAGTATACATACAGTACACAAGATTGTAAGCTTGCGAGCAGTGCTCTCTCCACCTAATTGTTTTGTGTTAGGCTGTCAATTCTCGTCTTGTCATACCCCTTAAATATATGTATTAAATTAAGTGTTGCGTAGATTGTTGGCGCTATATAAATAAAAGATAATAATAATAATAATAATACTGATTGATGAACAGGTGGTGGTTTTAGGTACTGTAGGCTCAGTGTTCTTGGTGAGATGAAGGGGAAAGATACCTTGCCCTTGGAGCCATGAGTATTTATTCCCCTTTACCCTCAGTTAGGGTATAAGTTCTTACTATATATATGGCCATTATATGAATTTAAGGAATCCTATTGGAGCAGTCATATGATAAACTGGGATTCCACAGAAGACCCTCTAAGCTACATCACATAATTGATAACATATGTTCCTAGGACTCAAGTTGCATTCAGGCCTAAAGTGTGTAGAACAGAATAAAAGTACAACAATGATTTCTTACAGGTTATAAGACAGTAGTTTTTTAATCAAGATTAAATGGTTTATAGAATTCCATTTGTTTCTTTTAAATGTATACGATATAGGTACTTTTTAGTTGACATTTCTTCATTTGTTCCTTTTGTTGTGCCACTTGGATTATATTTATTTTGGAAATTTTTTTTATATCTTTTCACATTGATAAATGACTAAGGCTCTTGTCAAACATACATTTCCTGTTAGCAGCCATCAGGTTTTGATGTACATCTATCTGTTGCAACCTTTACTACTCAATGTCTAGAGCAAGACAGGTAATCGTGATAAATAGCAGTCTGAGAAAAAGTCAACAAGATTAGAACGTCGATTACTGCTATTGAGAAAGGCATCATCCATTTGAACACATTCATCAAAAGTGAAAAACTTAATCCATGAAAAGCCCTACAACATTAAGTTACATGGATAAAACAATTTAAGTTTTTTCATGTTCTATGTAACTTATTTGCATTTGACACTGAAAGCTGTTTGGGTAGTTGGTACATTTCTATTTTTGTCTTAAAAAATATATTATCTCAGCCATTTGGCTAGAGTCTACTGTAAATTATATGTAAACAACCACATTTGCATGGCATTCACCAAATATGTGTAGACATTTTTGACAGCTAGCCTTGTCCCAATGGTCGCCTGTCCTGGCAAAAATCCGGATCTTTTGCATTGCTGACAATTTTGTAATACTAAAATTGAGAATTGCACATGTGGTTAGTGGAAGATGGGACATTCTATGAACAGGACACCTCCTAACATCATAGTTCAGGTCGGGGTTTGGTGGCTGACCTGCATGTGATGCTGCATACCCTCAACTGTTCTAGAAAAGGAGCAACCAAATGAAGAGTTGGCATTAATTGGCATTAATAAATGTGGATTTCAATTGGACATTGTTCCGGGCCCCTTGCTTAAAAACACTCTTATTCCATATAAATTAATAATAATTATTTCCAGAGTCACAAGTGTTTTAGAAAAGCACACCCACCCCTTCCCCCTAAGGACCCCATGTTAATTAAGTACAGTTCACACCCAGACACCAGGGCAGATTTCAAAAGAGTAAATGCAACTAAGCATAGAGCAACACACTCTAACATGATACAATAACACATACATACACTATCTCTCCTCTCTCACACCACTAACCCTAGAGTCACCTCTGACACCTGTTATACCATATGCTGCCAAACACTACAACCCTACTCTAACACCCAGGCACACATGCTTAACACCAACACTAGCATACACACACTCTGACACCATATGCTGGCAAACACACTAACCCACACATCATACAGTGGCATACACGCACACCTGTTGACAACATCATCCCTCAAATGCTAACACTATATGCTTACACATGCATACGGGTACCATATACTTTAATGACACACACTTACATACATGGGCAGGGCATTAGTAAGAGTTTTACAGTACCACTGTGTCCTATTATTGGTTGTTTATATGGTATTTCTAAGAAAAGTAATGTATTGTACTTAAATAATTTAATATTTAAGTACTTTTCCTGTTGTTTATATATATATATATATACTGTATATACATATATATATATTCCTGTATACTGCAGGAATAACACTTGGGGATAAAGGGAGGAAGGAGGAAAGAGAAAGGAATATCACAAAAGGCCAAAGGGTTGAGAGGACCAGATGAGAGGTGGTGTGGCGGTTAGCCCAGATTACACCCACAATGGTCTCCTCTCAGTCAGGCTCATGCACACCGTTTATTCATTATATACCCTTTAAGCTCAAAACAGTAACCGTAATGATTCAGACAAATTCCGTTTCCTGCCTGAAAGAGAGGACGTCACTAGAAGCTTAGATATATCCTCTAGACTGTAAGCTCGTTTGAGCAGGGCCCTGATGTCTCTGTTAGTCAATTTATGTTACATACTACTTGTTATGTCCTGTCTACCCATTGTACAGCGCTACGGAATTTGATGGCGCTATATAAAACAATTAATAATAATAATAATAATATTTTGCTGGAGTTTCACACAAGGTTATCTTAAGTTTCCGGTGACATACTCTCCGCCATCCTCAAAGCCATCACCAGAAGTTTTTCCATTTTGGTGGAAGTTCACAAAAGGTTATCTCAGGGCACATTTTATATCCTCCTCTTTACCACTCCTTTCTATTTCCCCTCTTAATTCTCTTTATTTCAGTAAATGCTCTTGACTTTATCTCCCCTCCTCTTTCCCTTTCCATTTTTTTCTCTTTCATTTCTTTTCATGTCTCATTATCCCTCTTTTTAATTTTTTTCTCTTCTTTCTCTTTATCTCTCACCCTTCTCTTTCAACCTCCTCACTTTCTCGCCTCCTTTTTATTTTTCCTTTACATCTCCTTCTTTCCTTTAGCTTTCTTTGTTCTCTTTATCTCTCTACCATTTTTCTTTCTTTCCTCCTCATTCTCTCTCCCTTTTCTCTTTACCTCACTGTCAGGACTCGGGTGATCA